>NC_091474.1:238509991-239194121 GCF_036971445.1 Narcine bancroftii | reverse complement strand
CAACGTCAGACTAATAGTCCTATTATTTTCTTTTTTCTGCCTGCCTACTTTCTTAAACAGTGGAATGACATTTGCGACCTTCAAATCCTCTGGAATCATGCCAGAGCCTATTTATTCCTATAAAATAATTTCCAATACCTCCACAATCTCTAAAGCCACCTCCTTCAGAACCCGTGACGCACCTCATCTGGTTCTGGAGACTTATCTATCTATCTTTAGTCCATTTAGCTACCAAGAACTTTCTCTCTAGTAATCTTGACCTCACTAAATTCAACTCCCTGAGACTTCTTTCACAGCAAAGACTGATGTAAAATACTCATTTAGTTTGTTACGGAGTCCAGAGGACCCCAAAAATTAGCAGCATGACAAAGGATTACTTAAACAAAAGTTGCACATGAAAACAGAATCAAACTTTAACTTATTACTATCAATTTACTTAACCTACATAACCCCCCTCTAATTCTAAGTGCATGTGTGTATAATGTGTATATAAGTGTAGAAAAGTTCTTTAGTTCACAGTCCAATGTCACTGATTGCAGGCAATTCTTATACTGTGCACAGAAGTTAGCATTAATAAAGTTCACCAGGCTTTGGTGCTTAACAGGCCAATGGTTACCACTCAGGAGGATTCTTGTTGGTTTTCAGAGAGAGATTTCTTTTATTCCAGGACATCCGCACCTGATTCCTTTTTAATCAGTCTTGCCTGATGAAACTTGCCCCCTTCAGGATTCTCCAAATGATCCTCTTTCTTTCAGGCCACCGCAGACTTCCCTTTAGACGGCAGTCTTCTCCTTTGATCAGGCAGTCTTCCAATGTTTCCCAGTTTGTCCCTCTAGAACCGAAGCCTTTGTCTCACCTCTCTCTCACTCCCTCCCTCTCTGAGAGCAAGGCTGTTCTCCCTCTGCCTGCAAAGATCACATGCTCTTCCAGGCAAGCTGCTGCCCTATGTTGCTTCTTTGTTGCCTTTTGCAAAATAGCACTCTGCAAAAGTCCTACAAAAATTCTGTATTTTAAAGTGTTTGTGTGCAAGCTGCTCTAACAATCATCCCAAACCTTCTCTAAATACTCTGTCACAAGTTCCTCTGCCATCTCTTTGTTGCTCATTATAATTTCTCCAGCATCATTTTCAATCAGCCCTATATGTACCGTGTCTCTCTCTTACTTTTCCTATATTTAAAAAAATCTCAGTATCCTTCTATATGTTACTTGACAACTTCCTTTCATAATTTATCTTTTCTTTCCTAATGACTTTCTTAGATTCTTTACTTCTCGAGTTGGTCTTTACAATGTCGAAAACACATTTATTTGTTTTCCCACTTTCATTTGTGTTCAGTTTTGGTCACCTAATGACAGGAAAGATATCAATAAGATAACAAGAGTGCTGAGAAGATTTACTTGGAAGTTGCCCAGAATTCAGGAACTGAGTTACAGGGAAAGGTAAAACAGGTTAGGACTTTATTCCCTGGAGCGTAGAAGAATGAGGGTAGATTTGATATAGATATATAAAATTATGTGGGATATAGACAAAGTAAGCCTTTTCCACTGAGGGTAGGTAAGATACAAACCAGAGGACATGAGTTAAGGGTGAAAGGGGAAAAGTTTAGGGGGAGCATGAGGGGGAACTTTTTCACTCAGATAGCGGTGGGAGTGTGAAACGAGCTACCAGCTGAAGTGGTGAATGCGGGCTCAATTTTCACATTTAAGAAAAGTTGGACGGGGACATGGATGGGAGGGGAATGGAGAGCTATGGACTGGGTGCGCTTCAGTGGGATTAGCCAGCATAATAGTCCAGCACAGACTAGAAGGAGCGAAGGGCCTGTTTCAGTGCTGTAATGTACTATGGTTTCTATGAATCTCCTCGATGCATTTTTTTTATAGTTCACGGACATATTGAAGTTTTAAGTTTGTCACAGGATGCTAGTGAGCAGGGTTCTGTGTATGTAGATAAACAGGTCATCTCTAACATGCATGCAAAGAACACAATTTATGGAGTATACAATTGCATCTGAAAAGGAGGATCATTTAGCACCAAGCAAAGACAGCATGAGAGCTCTGTTATGGGGTTCATTCAGAAGCATGACGTCTGTGGGTAAGATACTGTCTTTGACCTTGTTGGTGCATGATTTCACGCTCTTAAACCTTCTCCCCAATGGGAGGAGGGTGAAAAGAGTGTTTCAGTATGTTGGGTGTCTTTCATAGGCAGTGGGAGAGGTAGATGGAGTCCACGGAGGGGAGAGATGTTTGTGTTATATTCTGAGGTGCGTTCCCCACCTTCTGCAGCTTCTTCCATATATGTGTAGTGTGATAGAGTGAAAAGCTTTGTTTGCATGGTATCCAGGCAAGTCAACTCATGCTTGTGCAATAATAAAACAGAAGTGCAGGGTTGTAGGTTCAAAGAGCGCAGGAGACTATGTGCAGGCCATTGAAGAAACAATAGAAATTCCTCTTCTTTTACCAGTGAGGTCCACTTCAGAATCTGATAACACCAACAAGATGTTAATATCCGCTGTGACACTGATAGCACAGACCAAATAGTCAAGTATCTTGACCATGATGACTGAACCCTATAATATCCATTCCCTGAGGGAAAAATGGTCGTTAGTTTTCATTTAACTCAAAAGCAGAAGTTCTTAGCAGGTGACTTTCAATGACAGGGCTATTTAAAAAATAAACATTAACTGGATGAAAATAAATTAGTGAGGCTTCGAAAGGTTCTACAAAGAATGAAAGCAAAATCTACATTACTTAAAAGAATCCGACAAGAACAATCAAAATTCTTTGGACACATTCATGCGAAGAGATAGATTGGAACATTTAGATGCAACTGGAAAGCTGGAAGGAAAAAGCAGGAGAGAATGAAAACCGTAGATGGATTAACATCATGATTAGAAACAGGGCAGGCAACAAATGCAATTCGGAGGGTCAGAGACCATGCTGGATGGAGTGACATGATCGCCCACTCCGAACAGCAAGGGACCTGGGGATGATGAGAAAGTCTCCCTGGTCTCTAGCTTTAATTGCAGTATATGAAAACATGAAAATAAAATTCACCCGACACCCTCATGTGGGACTCAGATGTGCTGAAACAGCCGAAGCAATTCATGGCATGAAATTGTGGGGGGTGGGGGGGGTGGTGGGGGAGATGGTACAATTTAAAAATGTGTTGCTAGAAATCATTCTGGGGTTTGTCTGGGGCAATACGACGGCAGACCTTTGTGAAAGGATGCGTTCATGCATCTGTCATGATCAGTAGCACAGAAAGTAGAGTTATTGCATGCAGAAGCTTGACCGTGGTGTAACTGTGCGGCATCTTACTGGACATCATGCAACCCCCATCCAGAGATCCTTCTCGTTGGAGTGTGTCTTTGTTTTCCGCGCATCTGAAATCAGCGCAATTATGTAACGAATCACTGTAACTATTAATCTAATCCCCAAAAAATTCCAAATTCCAATAAGTGTCTGGTCCCAAGGGATTCGGAGAAAAGATTCTGTACCTTTAGGCAGGTGGTTGGACAAAATGCTGGGGGTAGGGAGAGGCAGGGGGAGGAGAGGAGTACAGACCCACAGGCAGGGGGTCAGGAGGTAGATAAGGGAGGGAGATTTTCTTCCCGGGGGGTGGGGGGGAGGAATATGGTCAAATGGGACTAGTTAGTGGGCAATTTGGTTCACGTGGAGGCCTTGTTTTTTGTGCTGTGGAGCTCTGTGACACAACCTAATTTCTAAATTATTTGCACATCATTAAACATTGCAAGAAAGGTCATGCTAAAAAATAGAACGAGTGAAGTAACCATTGGAACAGTTTCCTAATACTTCCTGCCATTTCAGTCAGTCAGTCCAACTGCAATGATGGCTCTTTGTTAAGTAGCATTATCGTAGCTCCTGGTTTCTTTCTGGTTTACAGTCACAAAGGAAGTTGCTTTTCGCACACACCTTGTGAACATGACACGGAACGACATTGCTCAAAACATAAA
Organism: Narcine bancroftii; assembly: GCF_036971445.1. NCBI lineage: Eukaryota > Metazoa > Chordata > Chondrichthyes > Torpediniformes > Narcinidae > Narcine > Narcine bancroftii. Next base: position 239,190,150 of record NC_091474.1, on the reverse strand, counting down.
AATAAATGAAGCAGAATAACTTGCAATGTGGCGCAACTGATTATAAACAAGAAAAATGGACCAAATGCCACTAGAATCATAAATCAGGAGGATTTCTCCAACGGGCAGCAATGTTCACAACTCTCCCAAATCTTGGAGGAAAGGTTCCAGCAGCGCGGATGTTGAAAGTGACATCTTTCTCCAATCCATCTGGTGTTTCAATCTCATCAACTTGCCAGTTTGCTCCCGGAAAGATGATTACTCCGCTCTTTGCTTTCCATCCTTTCCAAAGCCGCTGACTCCTTATTGGAGTTCAGTTTCCGTGGCGCTAGATCATGACGAGGCCAGCAAAAGAGGAGCAGATTACTGGCACAAATTCACAGCACTGACCCGTGAATGTTGTAATGCCAAGGCAGGAACAGAGTGTTGCACAGGCGTAGGCTGCTGGCAGCGGACCAGCGTTAAAGCAGCACACCGGCTAGCCATGAAATCCTAACACGCGGGCAGGGAACTGGCACAGGAGCGTTGATATCGAAGGATCAATTTTCAGCAGTTCATTGATCAAATATTATTCTTGAACAATATAGGAGGCCATTCAACCCATCGAGTATCTGGTCATCCTGACAGCAAGCCTGTCAATCCCATTCCCCAACTTACTTCCCTCAAACCTATCCCCTACTGATTCTCCCTCAAGATTCCTTTATTTATTGTTAGGTAATAGTACAGAACATGTAATATTACACAAAATCGCCTTCACCCAACTTGGAGTACCATGTACAGTTAGGGGCACCTTATTTGAGAAAAGACGTGCTGCTGTTGGAGAGGGTTCAGAGAAGGTTTACTCGAATGACCCCAGGAATTAAAGGGGTAGCAAAAGAGGGTCAATTGTCAGTTCTTGGAAAGTACTCGCTGGAGTACAGAAGGATGAGGGGCGATCTCATAAACACAGTTCGCATCCTGAAAGGCCTGGACAGAGTAGATGTGGCAATGATATTTCCCATGGCAGGGATTCTAGGACAAGGGGGCAGAACTTCACGATAAAAGGGTGTCAATTTAAAAGAGAGATGCAGAAAAATTTCTTTAGTCAGAGGGTTTTGAGTCTGTGGAACTTCTGGCCACAGGCAGCTGTGGAAGCGAGGTTGTTGGGTGTATTTAAGGCAGAGATTGACGGGTATTTAAGTAGTCAGGGCATCATGGGTTATAGGGAGAAAGCCGGGAGAAGGGCGGTGGATCAGCCTCGCTATTGTTGGCCTACCTCTGATCTTGTGATCCCTGACAGTAAGGAAAAAAAAGTCCCTTCAGAGTCATTCGACCAACGCAAGGAAGAAATTACAGGAGACAATTAACCCATCAGCCAGCAAACCTTTGTGATACAGGAGGAAAGCAGAGCGCTCAGGGAAAATCTGCATGGACACAGTGAGAAATTGCAGGCTCTGCACAGATGCCAGAGGTCACAACCTCACTCCCTGTTGCACCGCACCACTGCTCCCTGTGGCACGGTGAACAATGGGAAATGATGGTATGAGTAACACCCCTGTAAAATAATTGTCACTTTGGTAATAATGAAGGGTACTAAATCTCCATTCGTGTATCGGAGGATTAGAGCTTAACTCTACTAGTCCACATCCAATGATCACTTTTTTTCTGTTCGTCTTTGCTTCCCACCCCCCCCCCCACCCCCGCTCTTTTTTTATCCTTCTTCCCAGCCTTTTAATTCAGGTGCCTGCTATTTATTCATACCTTGAAGAAGGCCTCAGTTATATTGAGTCCATGTGAGCACATGGAGAATAAAAAAGTACAGCACAGGAAAAGTCCATTCAGCCTTCATTGTCTGTGCTGACCATGATGCCAATTTAAACTAACCCAGTCTGACTGAGATTGGTCCATATCCCTCAATCCCTGCTCTTTATGTGTCTCTCTAAATGCTTCTTAAACATTGCTTTAAAATCTGCTTCTAACACCTGCCCTGACAGTGAATTCCAGATGCCTAACCACTGTGTAAAATCCTTGCCTTAGAAATCTCCTTTTTAATTTTTAATTTAGACATAAGGCACAGTGGTAACAGTCCATTTTGGCCCGCGAGTCCATGCCACCCATTTTACACCCAATTTACATACTCCCCCAGTACGTTTCAAATGGTGGGAAGAAAACCCATGCAGACACAGGGAGAGCATACAAACTCCTTACAGACAGCGCGAGGTCCTGATCGCTGGCATTGTAAAAGCGTTGTGCTAACTGCTACACCAACAGTGCTCCTTATTCAAGGAAGGATGTGCTGTCGTTAGAGAGGGTTCACAAGGATGATTCTGGGAATGAAAGGGTTATTATATGAGGAGTGTATGACAGCTCTTGATCTATATTCGTTGGAATTAAGGTGAATGAAGGGAGGGATCTCATTGCAACATTTTAAATATTGAAAGGAATGGACAGAGTAGATGTCAAAAGGTTGTTCCCCATGGTAAGAGAGACTAGGACAAGTGGGCACAACTTCAAGAATGAAGGGTGTCCGCTTAGAACAGAGATGTGTAGGAATTTCTTCAGACGGAGGGTGCTGAATCTGTTGCCTCAAACAATTGTGGAGGCCAGGTCATTGGTACATTTAAGACAGAGATTGACAGGTTCTTGATTAGGCTGAGAAGGCCGGCAATGGGGTTGAGTGGGAAAACGGGTCAACTGATGATTAAAATGGTGGGGCAGACTTCATCGGTTGAATAGCCTTTTTATCCCCCTATGTCTTATGGTCTTATATCATTAGTATATCTGTGTTTTAACTTAACTCTACAACGTTTCACTTGAGATGCCAGCAAACCAAAGAGACACTGTCGCAAGAGGACCTGTCATCAAGCTGAACCTTGCAGAGAAACCCGACTCCTGATATATATTTGAATAAATTCCATTAGGTGGCACTATACTGCCATTCACCAAGTAGCTGCATCACAACTCCAACATCCCAGGTTTAATCCTGACCTCCGCAGTTTGCCCATTCTCAAGGTAACCGTGTGGGTTTCCTCCCACACACTTAAGACGGGCCAGTTGGTAGGTTAATTGTCGGCTGTAAATTGCAAGTGGCTGAAGAGTCTGAGGGAAGTTGATGAGAATTTGGGAAGAATGAAATGGGTGAGGATGGATGTAAAAATGGGTGGTTGATGGTGGTTCCATGCTCAGTGGATGGAAAGTCCTGCTGCTGTGACTCCATGACTCTGCCCTGAGGCTGCAGGATCAGCCACAAGGACCAAGGTCTACCGCTTTTAGTTCTCAGTGGGAAGCCTGGATTGAGGACTAATGCTCATTGCACCACAAAAAAAAACCTTCACGACAAAATTTTTTAAAATTACCATGAAACACAAATGATGCTGTGATTGCCATAAAAACACTGAAATGCTGGAGGAACTCAGTGGATCTCTCAGCATCCATAGGAGGTATGACTGACATCTCAGTTCTAAATTCGTATAATTTGCCAAACAGCATTGGGAGCCTTATATCATTTGCAGAGATTTTACAAAGGTCAGCAAATATCTCTTTAAACCATTCAAACACCCATTTATGCTATAAGATTTGAGACAACAATAGATATATTTAGTCTGTTTTACCCCTGTGGCGCTATTAATTAGATCTGACAGACCAGAAGTCGTGATTAATAGGCTTTAATCGCTATAAACTTACAGGCATATCTTACATTCTGCCAAGGCAGTACTGAGGGAGGGGATTTGGTGATACCGCCTTTATTAAGAATCCTGGAGAGGGAGGAGTAACAGTAATGGATGCAGGCCAACAAGTACAATGACTCCAATACAGAGTTCCACCACATTCACTCCTTCTTTTGAAACAAAGTCCTGAAGTATCAGACTCCATTCGGAGTCTATTTACAGGTTCAGCCTGTCCGCTTATTTTGTCCGTCAAACTGATCGTCGCAGTCCCAGCTGTGGTGATGGTGTAGGTTCCTGGGTAGTGCTGAGGGGCTGCGACTCAGATGGCTGAGCAGAATCAGTTGAAGCTGGTTGCGGTTGGGACAGTGCCGATGGTGGGGTCGGATTCTCAACCGTGTCACTGCTAGTAGCGGGGAAGGGGAGGGGTGCTGGTCAATCAACTGTGGTCAATTCAGAGAGCGCCTCAGCTGTGGGGGCCCCTGTATAAGCCAGGTCCCGGACAGAGACAGTGACTCCTCTCAACCTGCTACTGCACTTAATATGGGGTTCATGTGGAGGAGTTGGATCTTCTCGACCAGGGGGTCTGCTTTGTGGATACTAGTGTGTCTCTGGAGTAGCACAGGTCCTGGGGTCATCATATTGTCTCCAATATTGACCTCCTTGGTCACATTTTTCACTATTTAGAGGAGGGATGGAGGACCTCTTCCTTCTTGGAGATGGGCAGTCCTTTTGACTTTAGGGCCAGGAGGACGGCCCTCCAAATGGTGCCATTCTCCCTTTCCACTTGGCCATTCCCTCAGGTGTTATAGCTGGTGGTCTTGCTCATGGCTATGCCTTTGGCCAGCAGGTATTGTCACAACTCTTCGTTCATAAATGAGGACCCCCAGTTACTGTGAATGTACCTCGGGTATCGAAGAGCATGATGAGGTTACAGAGGGAGTTAATGAATGGCTGTAGTCATATCTGGGCAGGGGATGGTGAACGGGAATCATGAGTATTCGTCAACAATGTTGAGGAAATATATATTCCGGTTTGTGAAGGGAAGTCCATACTTAAACATTCAAAGGGAAGGGTGAGATTTCTCTGGCCCGTAGAAATGTGGTTTGCCCTCCGCACAGACCGGGACAGCTGCAGGTCAGCTCCTTGATGTCCTCCACTGATTATGGGAGGTTGCAGGCTCTCACAAAGTGATAGAGCCTAGTGACCCCGGGGTGGAAGAGGGTGTTATGTTGGGGTTTGAGACGATCTGCTTGCACATTGGCTCAAGTACCTCACGACATGGCATCAGAAGGCTCGTTGAGCTTTCCGGGCTGGTACAAGTTCTCGTAGTTGTAGGTGGATAGTTCAATTCTCTTGTTGTTCTTAATTTTTACCTGCTGTTTGCTGTTAAACATAAATGCGACTGCACATTAATCCGTCAGCAGGGTGAATGGTTTGCCAGCTAGGAAATGCCTCCAGTGGCGCACAGCTTCCACTATGGCCGAGGCCTCTTTCTCAGTGGCTGAGTGCCGGAGTTCAGGGCCCTGGAAGGTATGGTAGAAAAATGCCACCGGCTGCCCGTCTGGTTGAGCATGGCAGCCAGGGCAAAGTTGGACACATCACTCTCCACCTGGAATGGGATGGATTCATCTATGGTGTGCATCACCTCCTAGACAATGTCACCTTTGATGCGAGTGAATGCTGCTTTGACTTCTGCCGATGGGGGATAAGTAGTAGGTTTTACCAAGGGGTGGGCTTTGTCTGCATACTTTTGGACACATTGTGTATAGTATGAGAAGAACTCCAGGAACCTTGTCAGGGCCTTGAGGTTATGGGGCAGTGGGAGCTCCAGCAGGGGCCACATACTCTCTGGGTCGGGCCCAATTACTCCATTCTCCACCATGCAACCAAGTATATCCAGATGCAGTGCAGAACTCACATTTATTTCTACTTATACATGAAATATAGGGCTTTTGCTGTCTGAAGGAATTTTTGCAGGATAGCATTGTGATCCTGCAGGTCATGGCCACAGATGGTCACGTTATCCAGGTACGGGAACGTGGCTTTCGGTGGTTGTCCACCATTCAGTCCATCTCCCTTTGGAAGACCAAAACTTTGTTCATGACTCCAAAGGGGACCCTGAGGAAATGGTGGAGGTGACCATCCACCTCGAACACTGTGTATGGCCTGTTGTCCAGGCAGATCGGGAACTGGTGATAGGCCGACTTGAGGTCAATGGTGGAGATGACCCAGTATTGGGGAATCTCATTCACCATGTTGACTATGCGAGGAAGGGATAGGTGTCCAAGAGGGTGAACCAGTTGATGGTCTGGCTGTAGTCTATGACCATCCTGTGCTTCTTTCCGCACTTACCACCACCACCTGTGCTCCCCAAGGGCTGGTACTGGCTTTACCTCAGCCTTGATAAAGGCTCTGTCCTCGGAGATGTATTACCTGTTCTTGGTTGCCACAGGCTTACAGATGGGGGTGAGGTTTTCGAACTGGTGGGGTAGTGGGACCTGGAGGGTGGACAAACCGCAGGCTATGAGCAGTGGGTGATGGTCTGGTCACTGATTGGCTGTGTTTGATGAGATGGGCGGGTGGTTTAAAAGTTGGTTATTACAGACCGTGAGGGGGGAAGGTGGGGCCCATCATATTCCATCAGAACACTTTTAAGTTGGCATTGGAAGTCAACCCTCAGTATGATTGGTGCACAGAGTTGTGGCATCACGAGCAATTTAAAATTCTTGTTCTTAGTGCCAGCCACAGTTAGTGTTACTGTGCAACTCCCTGAATTTTGGTTGAATCGGAATTGGAGATTTTACATTTTACTGTGAAGTAGCAGTACTGTACAGTGCCTGGGCACTTGAAGCTTTCAGTACTTCTCATGTATGTCAAACATGCAGTTCATAATGCAGCCATCTACCTCAATGTCCATGGTGGACCTTGCTAATTGATGTGGGCTGCTCTGATCCAGAACAGTGGATGCCAGCGTCAGTTCGTTATCTGACTCGTTGCTACTGTATGTGTGCGTCGGTGACCTCTAAGATGTCTGCCCCGAAGATGGCTACCTCCATGGTTTACACGTGGTCGCCACCGGAAGTAAAGCTGTAAGTGACATTGATCCTGGCCGTCGTGCTCAGGCCCCCACCATGCTGTTTTCTGTGACCGGAAGTGGGACCAGAAGTGACATGGTCCAAGATGGTGATGGTCGCTGTTTGCATGCAGCGCTGCAAGGGGAAGGTCTGGACTGACATACCCGTGCCTAGTATCCTTTTCTTCCACAGCTGGATCAGGTCGCACTTCTGTCAGGCCAGTCCTTCCACGGGTGCTTTGTCTAGCTGCAGTAATAGCACTTTGGGTGGTCGGTGACAGCGGCCGTAGTTTGGGATCCTGTGTCTCAAGATGGTGGCACCTGAACTCCCCACATGGCGGCTGCATTTCTGGCGAAGTAAACCTCCGCGTTCTATTGGGCCATCTCTAGAGCCTTTGCGAGATCAGCAGATCCTACAGGGTCTGATTGTCCTTCTCCAGGAGCCTTTGCCCTAATATGATCAGACCTGAGGCCGGCCACACAGAAGTTCCTGATCAGTTCCTCCTGGTAGACACCAGCCGTGATGTTGGTGCAGCCACAAGGTCTCTCCAGCTCCCACAAGGCTCGAATGTATTTGTTTATGGTCTCACCAGATGCTTGTCCACGGCTGCCCAGGAGGTATCTGGCATAGATCACATACTTAGGGGGCAGATACTGCTTCTGCAGGAGCCCTGTAGCAGCTGAGTAAGTCTCACAGCCTCTAATCATCTGGAAGATGTGGTGGCCAACCTGTGAAAACAGTAGGTCTCTCTTATCGACTTTGTCCTGGATGTTCAGGTCGTGCAACCACTGATCGAAATTTTAGAGGCCTCTGATCCTTGTGGTCAGTGTACAGCTTCTCCGCTCGAATGGCCTTATCCATGGCACGTAGGTATTGTGATCACATTGTAGCACTATCAATTAGACCCGACAGTCCATAAATTGAGATTAATAGGCTTTAATCACTATAAACTTACAGCCATATCTTATATGCTATTGGTCCGATTCCAAGGTAATACTGAGGGAGGGGATTGGGTGATTCGGCCTTTATTGGGGATCCTGGAGGGGAGGAGTTACAGTATCGGGATAGGCCAACCAGTACAATGACTGCAATACAGTGTTCTACCACAACCCCAATCTCCAGAATCACTCAAGAAAATCCAGGACAAAGCAGTCCCTTCACCAACCTAAGCATTCACTGCTTACAGTAGCATTGCTTTTACTGCATGTATCATGGAGAAAACACACTGCAGTGCCACTTCATCATGGAACCTCCAAACCTTGAATGACAAGGAGAACAAACGCAAGCAAACACAACAATCTGCAGGCCCCCCCTCCGAGTCGCTCACAAGATTGACTTGGAAGCATAATGCCATTCCTTTTGTTTGTTGCTGGGCCAAAATTGCTGAACTCCTCATTGAACGACCCAAGGAACTGCTCACACTAACCATCCGAGACTCTCATTTGTACAAAGTCAAGTTTATTTATTTATTTTTTATAAATATAATACTTGTCCTACATATATAATATTTGTCTGCATGTGCCTTATGCCTGGTTGTATATCTGCATGTTTTGCACCAAGGACTGGAGGACACTATTTCATCGAGTTGTACTTGCACAATCAGATGACAATAACCTTGACTTGACTTGAACAGGAAGTACCTTCACCCACAGGACACCGTCTCCACCGTTCATTTGCACACATCATTTTGAATGTGTTTTTGGAGCTGTCCCCAGAGTTATAGACTCCATTTTTGGCCTCTGAAATATACTTAAGAGAATTTATGCACCTAATATCATTCAGAGAACAGAAGATAAGCAGACTCAGGCCGAGTCAATACTTTGAGGGGAGATCGCCCAGGAACACCAGGCGCTGTAGGTTTCTGTGAGGGGCGCTGGACAAAGTGGAGACTCTTTGTCTGCCTTACTGTCGACAAAAGTCAAAGGATTTATGTATGTTACATTCTAAATGTAGCATTACATTTCAATAATGGAACCTACACCTTGATTTTTCTTAATCAATTCATTCATAGCACGCGGACACTGCTGTCAATATTTATGGCTCCTTGAATGAGAAGGAAGTTATGAATCAAATGCATTGTGGCTCAGAACTGACATTTAGGATGCACTGGATAAGGATAGAGGATTTCTTTCACAAGATCAGAAGATATTGGAGCAGAAGCAGGCCAATCAGGCCATCTGTTCCACCTTTCTATCATGGGCTAATCCATCCTCCCACTCAGCTTCACTCCCCGGCCTTCTCTGGGGATTCGTTCATTGAAGATGTTGTGACAGTATATAGATATGTGTTTGGGAGATAAATTGGGAAAGGTTTGTTAGAGTAGGTCACATACAAACACTTTAAAACAGATCTTATTTAAAATACTGGAGCTCTGCCCCATGCTAGACATATTGGGGCCTCATAACTTTTGCAGGAGCGTTGAAGAGTGCTCAAGAGTCTTCACTAATGGATTGTTGTTTACAAAAGGCAACAGATGAAAAATCTCGTTGGAGCACAGGTTGTCTGGAAGAGAATTTGTTGTTCTAAGAGGGTCATGTGGTTTTGCAAGCAGAGAGAGTCAAACAGGCTTTCTCTCAGAGAGTGAGACACGCAGAGATCATTCTACAGTGTTACAGCCAACAAAAGCAGCTAGGACTGGAACAGGACAAGCTTATGGAAAGCCTCATTTTGAAGACAGCCTAGTCAAAGCCCTTGTGTTTCATGTAAGAGGACTGGCTGTCTAATATTTCACTTGGAATAAGGGAAACATAAAGGAACTCTGTGGTGACCTGAAAGAAAGAAGTTATCATCTGGAGAACCCTGAAGGGGCAAGTTTCAGCAAGACACTGATGGAAGTACATCAGTTGTGGGTGTCGTGGAACAACAAATCTCTCTCTGAAAGCCAACAAGAACCTTCCTGAACATTAACCATTTACCTTTCAAGCACCAAAGCCTGGTGAACTTTATAAATGTTAAATTCTGTGCAGAGTATAAGAATGGGGTGCAACCAGTAAACTTAGAGGAGTGAGAAGTGAGATTGGACTGTGAATCAAAGAACTTTTCTGAACTTACACACACATTACATACACATGAGCTTAGAATTAGAAGGGGGTTAAGTTAGGTTAAGTAAGTCAATAGTGATAAGTTAAAGTTTGATTCTATTTTCATGTTTAAAGATAATTAAAAGCAACTTTTGTTTAAGTAACCACTTGTATTGGTGAATATCTATTGCTGCTGGGTTTTGGGGTCCTCTGGGCTCAAAACAACGTGATTGAGTCAGATAGATTTTTCAAACAAGCTGGTAATCTCATGGCTATCATTTACTGGTAGAGCATTAATTTTTAAATTCCAAATGTAATTATTTAATTTAAATTCCCCAGTTGAATTCATGTTTCTGGATTAATGGCTCAGAATCCTGTCTACCAAATAACCATGCTGCTATAATTCATGGAACCAATGATGACAATAATTTACATTTATATAGTTCCTTTAATGTTAGTCCCAAGACATCTCACAAGGAGTTTATTAAACATAATGAGATATTAGAACAGGTAACTAAAAACTTGGCCCAAGAGGTAGGTTTTGAGCAATACCTTAAAAGAGGATTTAAGGAAAGGATTCCAGAGCTGAGGAGCTATAAACAGCTCCAGTGGTATCACATAAGAATTGTCCAGCGACAACACTGCTGAGTAAATACATTCAATTTGAAATAAAGCTCTTCTAAACACAGCCAGGAGATCTTAACAGGATTATTGATGATCTCAAGGGTTTTTTTTGCTTGACTTCCTTGGATACGATCTGAAACCATAAAAACTCTACACTAATCCCAAGACGACAACTGGAATTTCAGTGCCTTGTTATTTCAACAAAATTACTGCTAAATGGTCTTCAATGAAGTGAAATATTATTGCAGGAGTTTTTCACCCGCTTCATTCACTTTTGGTGTGATCTCGCAGGACACGAATGCATCAAAACTAAATAGGACGGGGAGCAACTTAAGTGAAAGATGAAACCCATCTCCCCTCTTCCCTTCCATTTTCACCAGGCTCTTTCTGTCTTCAAATGTTTCTATAAATAACACACTTGGACAGAATATTGCAACATGTTAAATCAAGAAGCCATCTGTCTCTCCAGTAGCGTATTAAAAACTCCCATGACAGTATGCTGACGGAAAAGAAGGCGTCCTCTTGCTGTTCTGTGGATCCCTCCCAGCTGTTTAAGTATGCCTTTATTTTCCATATTGCTCTAAAATGATCGCTCTTGCTTATCTGATGTAATCTGCCTTTTCACGAGACACTTTGGGACAATTCCAACAGCCTCAGAACCACACTGTGCAACAGCAAGACTTTTTTTTTGTTTATAGCTGTGGACAATTTAATTGGACCATAATGTCTCTTCTTTCCCAACTTTTTTATTGACTTTATTTCTGCTTTTATTCCTCAGTTTCTTTTGAGAGAGTGGAACTCATAATTTTCTTTATTTGACAAGGTCTTTTTTAGCTCATTCTAATTTTAGACCAAAGAAGTGTAAGAAATGGAGATTTAGGGGCCTATTTATTCAAAGTTTACAAATTGCAAGTGGAGGAACTGAACTAAAAAAAGCTGACAAAATCCATCCTGTTAATTTAAACACTTCAAATCACACCTCGATTGCCTCTTGATCTTCTATATTTGAAGGAATACAACTCAAATTTATGAATCCTATCTGAGTAATTTAAACCTTTAAGTTTTTGTCAGTGGTGTTAAGTTATGCATCCAAGCCTCCAGGGAAAAGGAATTTCAGGGTTGTATGTGATGTCATGTATGACAATAAATCTGAAGTTGAGCCACACAATTGCAATCTAATCATGGTCATCTAATTACAGGTAGGACTTCAATAAGATTGAAAGAGTGCAGAGATTTACAAGGCTCTTGCTGGGACCTGAAGAACTGAGTTACAGGTGTTATGCGTTGTATTATATTTTATATTACATATATATGTTTTTAAAAGAGGTAGTTTGAGGGGGTTCAGTGTAGGTCACTTCGCAGAGTAACATTTCATATCTCATTTAAAATGCAAGGGCTTTGCTGAGGCCAGACGTTCAGGCATCAGTGACTTTACAGAGACAACGGAACTGCTTTGGAAGGAATTTCAAAAGCAGGTGAAAATGGAAAGTTCTGGGCTCAAGTGCTGATAAAGATCTTTCAGGGATAGGTTTGGAGAGAGAGAGAGAGAGAGAGAGAGAGAGAGAGAGAGAGAAGTCAGTTCTGCAGTAGCTTTTTTGAGGCTGTAACATGACAGGCTGGCAGGCTTGTTGAAAACCCCATTTTGAAGAGAGATTGTGGGTTCTGAGTTCAGCCTGTTGAAAACCCTTGTAGTCCTTAGAAGAGGAAATGGCTGGCTAGAGTGTTTCTCCTGCAATAAGGGAAACAAGAGGAACTTCTTTGGCAAGACTTTGAAGGTGGATTCTCATGTAAATAGTGTGGTGAAGAAGGGATTTGGTACGCTGGCCTTTGTAAATCATAGCATAGAATATAGGAGCTGGGAGGTGATGTTGAGACTGTTCAAGGCATTGGTGAGGCCATGTTTGGAATATTGTGTGCAATTCCAGTCTCCAAACTATAGGAAGGATATCAATAAGGTAGAAAGGGTGCAGAGAAGATTTACTAAAATGTTGCCTGGATTACAGTCTCTTGAATACGGAGAAAGATTGAGTAGACTGGGTCTTTATTCATTGGAGCATAGAAGGTTGAGAGGGGATTTGATAGAGGTATATAAAATTATGAGGGGGATAGATAGAGTAAATGTGAATAGGCTTTTCCCCTTGAGGGTAGGTGAGATTGGAATGAGTTAAGGGTTGGGGAAAAAACTTTAGAAGTAACATAAGAGGGAGCTTCTTCACTCAGCTGAGTGGAATGACCTTCCGGAAGAGGTGGTTGCAGCAGGGTCAATTTTGTCATTTAAGAGGAGGTTGGATGAGTGCATGGATGTGAGGGGTTGGAGGGTTATGGGCAGGGAGCAGGTAGGTGGAATTAGAAGGGCCGATATGACCCTGTTTCCGTACTGTAATTGTTATATAAGACACTGAAGTGACTGATCAGAGGAAATCAGTTTGTGTGTGTCCAACAAGCAACAAATCTCTCTCTGAATCCAACAAGAACCTTCCTGAGCTGTAACCATTTAACTTTAATCACCAAAGCCTGGTGAAAATTCATAAAAGGTAAATTCTGTTCACAGTATAAGAAAAGAATTGCCTGACCCTGGTGAACTTGGAGGAGTGACCAGTGAGATTGGACTGTGAATCAAAGAACTTTCCTGAACATATACACATTACATACACGTGCGCTTAGATTAGAAGGGGGTTAAGTTAGGTTATGTTAATAGTAATAAGTTAAGAGACTGTTTGCAGGATATCCTGAAAATACAATTTTCTTTAGACCCAAAGATCTTTTTAATTGGAGAAGTTACTGAAATGGCTTTGCCTTAATAAATTAGATAAATTTCAAATGATGTTCTTACGATTAGCTCTAGCAGTAGCAAGGAAATGTATAGCTGTTCCATGGAAAGATCAGATGGCGCTTAATTTACAAAGATGGCATTCAGAAATGAGGTCTTGTATAGTAATGGAAAAGATAACTTACAATTTATGGGACAAATATTATGCATTTAAAAAGATTTGGTGCCCCATATTTGGATTACACCAATTTGAAAATCTGAGACCGGTCGTAGGTGTAGCTGGGCCTCCGCACTGTATAGTGAATGAATTATTGAAGTTATTCTCCTTATTTCCTTCTATCTTTCTTATTTTTCTTCTTAGTGGAGGAGGGGGTAGGATTTGGTTAAGGGAGGAGATAGGGGGTGGGATGATTCATTTTTTTTTAGGATTCTTTGCAGTTCTTTTTAGGATTTTCTTTATGTAAACAAAACATTTTTGACAATTTGTTAATATTTTAATTCTGTAATTGTGGTTATTACTTTGTTTTCTAATAAAGAAAATATTTTTAAAAAATGTTAATAGTAATAAGTTAAAGTTTGATCCTGCTTTTATATTTAAAGAAAATTAAAAGCAACTTTTGTTTAAGTAACCACTTGTCTTGGTGAATTTCTATTGCTGCTGGGTTTTGGGGTCCTCTGGGCTCGTAACACAGGGAAAAATTAAACAGGTTAAAAATTAAAATTAAACCTTATTCACTAAGGTGCAGAAGAATGAGGGGAGATTTGATAGAGGTATACAAAATAATGAGGAGTACAGAATGAATAAAGACAAGCAGGCTCTTTCCACTGAGGTTGGATGAGACAAGAACCAGAGAATGTGGGTGGTGTGAATGGTGAGATGCTGAAGGGGAACATCTTCACGCAGACAATGGTGAGGGTGTGGAACGAGCTGCCCGCTGAAGTGGCTCAATTTTGACATTTAAGAAAAATTTGGATAGGTGCGTGGATGGTAGGGGTGTGGAGGGTGATGGTCTGGGTGCAGGTTAATTGGACTGGGCAAAATTTTAGACGGGCTCAAAGGCCTGTTACTGTGCTTTCGAGTTCTTTGGTTGTTGGCTCTAACTCAGCAGGTTTACAGTCTCTGCTGTCATTAGTAGGACAAGGATTCACTAAACTGTGTCAATGGGACTCAACAGGGGTGAAAGTTAAATGAGGAGATAGATAAACTGGTCTACTCAGTGCTACTCCCAATAGGGTATTTCTAGGAAGGATCTTGGGCCCAAAAGCCATGGTACCTGTTAAATGCTTCAGCCAAGCAACAGTGTGCAATGTAAATAGAAAAGAGAATCTTAGGGACTATTGAAACGGTTTGATAACTTACAGAACCATCACTTCTGCGATATGTATGAGCAACAGTGAACTTCCAGAGGTGAGTGCTTTCAAAGTCAAGTACTTCTCCAACAATTTAAAAATACCAAATGCTGACCGGATGACATGTCTCGGTAGGTTTTGTGAATCTTTTTATTTGTTTGCATTCACCTCCATCCACCTCAGGGCAGAGATGAGCTCGCCTCTTTTCCTGTGAACTTTTTGGCCAAGCTGAGGCGTTGGCGGCAACGGCCAGAGAAAATACTTTATTGCCGTGGCCCATCGGAAAGCCCTTAGTCCGAAAACTCAAAGTGGAGGGTCTGTGATGCCACTCCAAATGCTTTTTTTTTTTACAGAGGGTTATCTTGCCTGAACATTGAGTGAGAAACGACAGCTGTGAGACCGGCATGGTTAGTGCAGTGGATAGCGGAAGGGGTTTGAATCCCACGCTGTCTGTAAGGAGTTTGTACGCTCTCCCTGTGTTTGTGTGGGTTTCCACCGGGTGCATCGGGTGCTCCAGTTTTCTCCCACCTTTCAAAATGTACGGGGTTGTCGGCCAATTGAGTGTAATGAGGCTCAGGAGCCGAAAGGGCCTATTACAGAGTTGTACATCAAAATTTTAAAAAATATATATTTCATTTAAGAGAGAACTAAATGTATTCAAACAAGAACATGAGAAAGGTGGGGAATGGGGAATGCAGCCGCTGTGGTGACCAACCACCTCAGTGAGTGAGCTGGCACTCCAGGCGGCAAGCGCAACTAAAGGCCAGCAGCCCTGGCTCTGGCCCCAACAAGCGAACTGGTGGGTGAACAAGAAGGCTACAATTGGTGACCCCGATGGTTTAGACGGCATCTAAACCCAGCGATGAGTGAACAGGCAACAGTCAACATGGTCGCTCTCAACGAATTGACCTTGCGTGTGGTTTGACCAGACTGAGGCACAGTTCCAGATCGGGCAGATCACTGCAGAATCCACCCGGTACTTCCTCGAGGTGAGCGCCCTGGACCAGGACACAGCAGGCCGGGTGGCCAACTTTATCCAGGAGCCTCCATCGGAAGACACACACACTGCCTTCAAGGACTTGCTGACCGGCATGAGAGAGGGAACATCTGCTCCACCTGGATGGGCTAGGGGACAGGCCCTGTCAGCCCTCTTGAATGAGATGCTGGCCCTCCTGGGCAAACACGAACCCTGGATTATGGTTGAGCAGGCATTCCATGAGCAAATGCCTGAGGACATCCAACTGCTCCTGGCTGATGCAGATTTCAGTGACACCCAGAAAGTTAGTGCACAAGCAGACATTCTGTGGAAACAGAAGGGAGAGTGCTCGGCGTCCATAGGTCTCATCACTAAACCCTGCAGCCGGACCCGTGCAGAGCTGCAGAAAGAACAGCAGCGCCCCAGAAGAGGTGATCCAGACAACCAGTAGAGTTTCTACAACTAGTGATGGGGCGCTGGAGCCCACCAGTGCATTCACCATCAGATGTTGGAGTGTTTGACCTGTGATGTGCCAGGAGAGCAGCATCTGCCAGGGCTCCTTGGCCTTCACAAATGCTTCCATCTCATTCCAGATGATGTCCTTCACCTTGCCTGCCATCTGCCTGATCAAGGGCCATATGATCTGGGCATGGATTGCAGAAATAGGTCAGCGGGTGGGCGAAGGCGTGCATACAGTGCCAAACAACCAAGGTACAGTGGCACTCCAAGACGCCACCTCAGCACTTTGAGCCCACAGAACAAAGGTTTGACCACATCTACATGGACATAGTAGGACCCTTGCTGGTAATCCCAGGGATTCTGCTAGCTGTTCACGATGGTCGACTGTTTCACCGGGTGGCCAGAAGCAGCCCCACTGGCAGACACGTTCATAACCTAGTGCACCAGGGACCTCATCTCGCACTGGGTGACACAGTTTGAGTTACCGTTTCACTTCACATCTGACAGAGGGCCCCAGTTCACCTCCAGTCTGTGGTCCGACCTCGCCAGCCTGTGGGGTTCTCAGCTGCCTCACACAACAGCTTACCACTCACAGCACGGCATCCAAGGAGGTCCTCAACACCTCTTTGGCTGAAAAGTCTCTGGAGCTCCACTGGTGGTCCCAGAAGAATTCCTACCATCCCCAGGTTGACAGCAGGACGACTTTGCAGCGTTCCTCAGCAGGCTAAGGGAAAGAGTCGGCAACCTGGCCCCGATTCCACCTTCCAGGCACGGACACACCATGACCAACCTACCCAAAGACCTGCAGGATTGTGCGTATGTTTTCATTTGCAGGGATCCGCATCATCCGGCGATTTAGAGGCCATACGAGGGCCCGTTCAGGTTCAACCACTGCAATGGGGTCACGTTTGAGGTGGAGGTCGGAGGCAAGAAGGAGATCTTCACCACAGACAACATTCTTGCAAATCTCTTCTGCACTCTCTCTATTCTGTTTATCACTTTCCTCTAATTTGGCAACCAAAACTCCACACAATATTCCAAATTTGGTCCCACCAAGGCCTTAAACAACTTTAACATGACATCCCAACTCCTGTATTCCATACTCAGATTTATAAAGACCAACATACCAAATGCTATCTTCACCACCCTATCTACATGTGACTCAACTTTCATGGAATTATGTTCCAGAATTCCTAAATCCCTTTGTCCTTCTGCATTCTTCAACTGTCTACCATTTAACATGTATATTCTTGGCTGATTAGTCCTTCCAAAATGTAGTACCTCCATCTGCCATATTTCAGCCCACTATTCTAAGGGTCTTCTCACTTCTAACTGTCCCATATCCCACTGCAAGCTTTTGTGGACCACTGCAAGCTTTGGTGGTCCACAACACCACAAATCTTCATGTCATCTGCATACTTACTAATCTAAATTACCACCCGATATCTAGATCATTAATAAAAATGACAAACAACAATGGACCCTGTGGAGCACACAATAATCACATTGACATGATGGAGTGATTAAACGGCTTTAATTACCAAAAACCTGAGCATTACTGATACATTATTTGGCCCTACTTTCACCGCTTATAGAGCGCGTCGAAAGAACCAAAGACTTGTTGATCCAAACCAAGGCTTTTATTAACTAAAAGACTGGAGCATATCACAAGTAGGTCGACCAGTCCAGAATGACCTGGTCTGGCTAGGAGCAATCCTTTAAGGCCTGCCAGTAGGCGTGGCTACACTCTCATCCAATCACAGTCATCCTACACTACCATCGGTACATATGTACATATACACATGGTTCCAGGTACAGGAGCAAGAGGGGGCAAGTCCGGGCATGCCAGCCTTTAATGGGAAAATTAGGGAGGAGCCAAGGGAGGGGTTAGGGAAGGTCAGGGGGTTTCGGACTGCCAGTGTGACAGAGTATATAGATATGTTTTTGGGACATAAATTGGGAAAGGTTTGTTAAAACAGATCTCATTTGAAATACTGGAGATCTGCTAATGCAAGACATATCGGCCCCACAGTCTTTGCAAGAGATTTGGAGAGTGCTCAAGAGACTTCACTAATGGATTGTTGTTTACAAAAAGACAACAGATGAAAGATCTTGTCGGAGCCGCAGATTGTCTGGAGGTGTTCTAAGAGGGTCATATGCTTTGTCAAGCAGAGAGAGTAAGAAAGGCTTTCTCTCTGTGTATGTGAGAGACAGAGACAGAGATCAGTTCTACAATGTTACAGACAGCAACAGCAGATGGGACTGGAACAGGACAAGCTGGCAAGCTTGTGGTAAACCCCATTTGGAAGATGGGTTCATATTTCATATTTCAGCCTGGTCAAAGCCCTTGTGGTTCATCCAAGAGGAGAAGACTGGCTGTCTAATGTTTCACTTGGAATAAGGGAAACAAGAAGGAACTCTGTGGTGACATGAAAGAAAGGGATTATCATCTGGTGAACCCTGCAGGGGCAAGTTTCATCATCAGATGGAAGTAAATCAGTTGTAGATGTCCTCTCTCTGAAAACTGACAAGAACCTTCCTGAGCGGTAGCCGCCTCTCTCTTTCCCTGCTCTTTTTTACTTACTTTGACAGTGTACACTGCACTTGGTTTTATCATTCCACTATCTACTGTAAATAAGTATGGGATGACTTGCCTGAACAGCACAGAGAACAAAGCTTTTACCTATACCTTGGTGCATGTGGCAATAACTCATTCAATTCAATAAACGGAGCCCACTGAAGATCTCTCACTGGCAGAAGTGTAATGGATAATTTGCTTTCTTCAATGCTCTATTTCCACTACTTCCAACAAACATCGTTAACGCTCTCTTAGTCGGCTCGGCACAGAAGGATCGCTTCACAGTCTGAAGTCCCATATTTTGAATTAGATATTCAGCTGAAATTGTCTGTCTCTCTGAGGCAGAGACATGAGGTACCATGCCATTATTTTGAAGATTGAGAATACTTTAAAAGAGTCCATTTCAATGTTTTAACAAATATTTATTCCTCATTTAACCTAACCAAAAGCAGGAAACATCATTTTGTTGGAATTTGTTGCATACAAATTGAGTGCCATTTCCCTCACTACAACAGTGACCAGATTCAAGAAGTACAGGTATTCCTCATCTTACAACCATGAGCGGTTGTATCTCGAAATGGGCGTATGTATCCGTGTTATCATTCATTAAATTCAACATGGCAGCCACCAAGGGCAGCTCTCACAAGAGGTTGACCACCCCCGCCATAGGTGTTATTTTCCATAGATAGGCCCTACTTTCACCGCCTGCAGAGCGCGTCAAAAGAACCAAAGACTTGTTGATCCAAACCAAAAGACTGGAGCATATCACAAGTAGGTTGACTGGTCCAGAATGACCTGGTCTGGCTAGGAGAAATCCTTTAAGATCTGTCAGTAGGTGTGACTACACTCTCAGCCAATCACAGTCATCCTACACTACCATCGGTACATATGTACATATACACATTGGTGATAGAATCTAGGTGTGGCTACACTCTCAGCCAATCAGTCATCCTACACTACAATCTGTACATATACACATTGGTGATAGAATCTGTATTATCACACCGCTAAAACATAATTTTTATATATTTTTTTTAAATTTCAGACTCCAAATTATAGGAAGGATATAGATAAGGTAGAGAGGGTGCAGAGAAGATTTACAAGGATGTTGCCTGGCTTAAAATACCTAGAGTACAGAGAAAGATCGAAGAGGTTAGGACTTTATTTATTGGAACGTAGACAGTTGAGAGGGGATTTGATAGAGGAATAGATAGACTAGATGCAAGTAAACTCTTCCCCCTGAGAGCAGGGGAGGTTGAAACAAGAAGACACAAGTTGAGGGTAAGGGGGAAAAATCTTAGGAGAAACATTAGAAGATGCTCTTCACTCAGAGAGTGGTGGCTGAATGGAATAATCTTCCGGAGGAAAGAGTTGAGGCAGAGTCAACTCATATATTCAGAGGCTGGATATCTACGTGGAAAAGAGGGGGTTGGAGGGTCATGGGCAGAGAATAGGGGGGGGGGGGGGAAATCTAGCGGAGTTGTTTGAGTGAACCGGCGTGGACTTGAAGGGCCTGTTTCCATGTCATAAACTGTTATATGGTTATATATGGTACGGATGGCCAGAAGTGGCATAGGTGTACTTCAATGGCCAAACAATGTTTGGTGATAACCAGAAAGAGATGAGAGTGGGTTCGTCATCAGGTCAGAGGTTTGGATCCAGAGTTTAGGTTGCCGATAGCTTGAACTGAACTGGAGTCTTGTGTGACTGCAGGAGGGCTGGAGATGAATCCACCACTCAGTGACTCTGAAGGGAATTATTTTGCTTCTTTTTATTCCCAATGAATCTTTGCCTGCCTTCTGGCAGACTAAAGGCAATTTTCTATAATACAGTTTGACATTTCTGTTTTATTACATGACAATAAATTGTATTTGATCTGACCGGATAAATGTGATTTCCATAATTTGCAGTCATTCTATTCATACAGTTATCAAACCCACAGCACAAAATCTAGCAGCCTTCAAAGCCTAGTCCAGCCAAGAGAGGAAAATACGGAATTTGTATTTACTATGTCCTTGGGGCATTGTAGCTGAAATTTGTTAAATTTGGACTGCAGCTGTAAACCATAACAGCCAATTTGCTTTCAACAAAGAGTAGTAGGTTCTACCAAGTCTCGTTAACCTGTCCCTTCTAGTGCTTGCTGAACAATGAACATTAGCTTGGAAAAACTGGAGCACCAGTCACAGATGAATAAAACAGTGATATAAACCCAGCCTGCTCCACTGCAGTGCACTGAGGAGGGTGGGATGAATATTTAAAGTGTGTGGCACTTTCTCACAGCTTAGACCAAAGCATTCTTCCACACTCTGGTAATGTTCAAATATTTGCATGCAGAAACTAACACTAATTACTGCATTCATGAGAAAATAGTTAAAGCCAATGACTTCAAACAAAAGCTCATATCACGTCTAACAACTATTTAATCTACAAAAATTCCATTCCTGCAAATTTCCTGTTCCAATATTATTTCAATTTTAAATTTAATGAACTCCTGAAAGAAGCAAGCAAACACATCAGAACTCCTTTTGAAAAAGCAATCACATTATGTGCACTAATGAGTTATTCTCCAGGAAATGTCCCAATGGATTTGGATGGTAATGAGTTGTGTGAACAACACAATAGATGCCAGTATCAGTCCTTGATTATGTTGGGGTTGGCTGGTATTGTGAATTGGTGGAATATATGGAGGTTGCTGAAGTGTTTACAAAGATTCACCTTTGCACGAACAGCATCAGAGAACCACAGAACACTGCAGCACGGAAACAGGCCCCTTAGCCCTTCTAGTCTGCCAAGTCCCAGTGACCTGCACCCTCCATACCCCTTCCATCCATGCACCTATCCAATTTTTTTTAATGATAAAATTCAGCCTGCATTTACTTCAGCTGGCAGCTTATTCCACAACTCTATGAGAAGAAGTTCCCCGTAATATTCCCTTTACACTTTTCCCCTTTCACCCTCAATCTACGTCCTCTGGTTGGTATCTGTTGTGTGTGGAGGAGGCGTAGCCTCCCTGCCTATTGCGGGTGGTCATGTAGCCTCCCTCTCTGAAACTCATTCGGAAGTCACATCACCTGTCAGTATGTGGTGTGCTTTTTATTTCACCCAAAGTTACAAGTAGCAGGCAAAGTTACGGTTTGCAGGTGGAGTGTCAGTTAAAATTGGGCTCTGGTACTTGTCAGTGCACACCTTGCCATTGGCTGGTTCAAATCACCTAGCATCCTTATTGGCTGGAGCCCTATATTGAGCACCAGCACAGACGACATTCACTCTCTCTGCCTTGCGGTGATAGCCCTGGACACTGCTCCATGCCAGGTTGTAACTGCAGGCATCACTTAGAAGGGTTATGGGTATGGTGCTATAGATCAATACTAGCAGTAGAGCCACTGCTCTTAACTGATCAGGGGTCCGAGAGCCTACATATACCCCTGCAGGGTATAGTGGTAACAGATCCACCTCTCAAACTGATCAGGGGTCCGAGAGCCTACATATACCCCTGCAGGGTATAGTGGTAACAGATCCACCTCTCAAACTGATCAGGGGTCCGAGAGCCTACATATACCCCTGCATAACAGATCCACCTCTCAACTGATCAGGAGTCCGAGAGTGGGCATATACCCCTACAAGTACAGCGGTATAAGATCTACCTCAATCAGGGATCTGGGGAGGGAAAAGTGTGCATAACCCCTGCTTATAGTGTGCGAATGTCTGTATCACCTGTGTGAATTAATAGTTGTGTACTGTTTAACATTCTCCCGTTTGTTTCCCGTTACTTATGTTTCCATGCTTTCTTATTAATTGTTGTGTTAATAAAACTTAAGTTTGATGGCAAATGCTTGTGTCCAGACTCGTTTCTCTTTGAACCCACCGAACCTGACACTTTCTCAACAAAACAGTATCTCACCTAACCACAGCAGAAAAAGCCAACTTGCATTTACTCTATTTATACCCCTCATAATTTTGTAAACCTCTATCCAATCATTCTTCTATACTCGAGGAAATAAAGTCCAAGCCTGTTTAACCTTTCCTGGTAATTCAGTTCCTCAACTCCAGGCAACATCCTTGTAAATCTTCTCTGCACTCCTGCAGTTAAGTGACCAGAACTGATTCATGATCATTTCATCCGCCTCCTGTAACATCCATTCTATCCACAACCAGTGCACTGTGGCTGCTTCATGTACTACGATGAACATCTCAGAACCATGGTTTTTCTTGCTGAGAAAGTGTATGACGGAAATGCTGCCAGGTCCACGTTGCCCTCCAAAGCCGCAAATCATACTGATGTGGATGTACATCGCTGCTCCTTCATTGTCACTGCGTCAATATTCTGGAAATTCTTCTCCATCTCCACACAGCTCTTGCACAGACTACTGCAGATAAAGAAGATGGCCCACTGACGCCATCTAAAGAGGCCCAATAAAGAATGACCAGATCTGTCACACTGCCCACACCAGAGATCAAAGAATTGAATTTTAAAAAAGTCACAGTCAGGGGTACAACCTTCGGCCCAACTGTCTATGTTATCGACCCACGTTTGTTCTATTTGTCAGTGTTCAGCTCAGATACCTCAAAACATTTCCTATCCATGTACCTATCTGCATATTCAGATTTCAGATCTATGGTTTGAGTGCATAAGTGACACCACATACACCCCAATATTCTTTTTTCTGTGGGCGAGGCAGTATTGCCACTTATTGGTAGTGAGAAAAAAACTGTACACAACATATACATGTAAACAATCAAGCTGTTGTGACAGATTATAGATATGTTTTTGGAATATAAATTGGGGCAGGTTTTTTAGTGTAGGTCACATACAAACAGATCATATTTAAAATATAGGAGCTCTGCTCATGACAGTCCAGCTCCAAGAGTCTTTGCAAAAGCTTTGGAGAGTGCTAATGGATTGTCGTTTAAAAAGGGCAACAGATAAAATAACCCATCGGATCTGCAGGCTTTCTGGAGTACAACTTGCTGTTCTAAGAGGGTCAGGTGGTTTGGTAAGCAGAGAGAGAAAAACAGCCTTTTTTTTCTCTGAGAGAGAGAAAGAGATAGAGATCAGTTCCACAGTTCTACAGTTCAGCAGCAAATGCTGGGACTGGAACAGGACAAGCTGCCAAGCTTGTGGTAAATCCCCATTTGGAAGGCAGGTTGTGAGTGCTTAGTTCAGCCTGGTCAAAGCCCTTGTGGTTTAGGCAAGAGGAGAGGACTGGCTGCCTAATGTTTCATTTGAAATGAGAAACAAAAAGGAACTCTGTGGTGACCTGAAAGAAAGAGGTTATCATCTGGTGAACCCTAATGGGGCGAATTTCTTTGGCAAGACACTGAAGTGGCTGGTTACAAGGAATCAGTTGTGGGTGTCCAGCGAACAACAAATCTCTCTGAAAACTGACAAGAACCTTCCTGAGTGGTAACCAGTTACCTTTCAAGTACCAAAGCCTGGTGAACTTCATAAATGTTAAACTCTGTGCACAGTATAAGAATTACCTGCAACCAATAAACTTGGAGGAATGAGAAGTGAGATTGGACTGTGAATCAAAGAACTTTTCTGGACTTACACACACATTACATACACGTGCGCTTAGAATTAGAAGGGGGTTAAGTTAGGTTAGTTAAGTTAATAGTAATAAGTTAAAGTTTGACCCTGTTTTCATGTTTACAGATAATTAATAACAACTTTTGTTTAAGTAACCATTTGTCTTGGTGAATATTTATTGCTGCTAGGTTTTTGGGTCCTCTGGGCTCGTAACACTGTACACAATGTATACATGTAAATAATCAAATAAACAAATATCCTTCAAACTTTTGGGTGGCACAGTGCCAGAAACTTGGGTTCCAATTTGGAGCAGTCTCTAAGGAGATTGTATATTCTCCCCGTGTCTGCATAGGTTTCCTCTGGGTGCGCTGGTTTCCTCCCACCCTTCAAAACGTACTGGAGTTGTAGGTAAATTGGGTGTAATTGGGTGGCAAGGCCTGTGAGTTGTGTTACTGGGCTGGATGTCTAAACTGAAAATTACAACTGTATCCACCTCCACCACCTCCTCTGGTAGTTCATTCCATATATGCTTCACAATCTGTATGAAAAATTGCCTCACAGCTCCCTTTCAAATCTTTCTCCTCCCACCTTAAACCTACGATTAGCCTTGGCCTCCCTTATCTTTGGAAAGATCCTATGATTATTGTAGTGACAGTAAGCAGACACAAGATTCAAAGACTGAAACAACAGGCTTTATTCAGCTTAAAGTCTATGCTGTGGCTAGCGGTGCCTTTCTCCTGAATGACTAACCTCGAGAGGGGCCAGATGTGGCTTATATCCCGGGCGGCTGATTGGCAGCCGGCCAGGTGTGGTCTGTCCTCCAGTGATCTTCCTGAAGGTACAGTGGTCGCCCCCTGCAGTAAGCTAGTGGTGTATCGCCGCAACTATTTATCTTATCCATACTGAATACCACTAAAATACTTGGGGTGTATGTCACCTAGAAGGCTTAGGCCTGAAAAGCATAAATGGGCAAGTGTATTATATCTCACCTGCTGTTGTGAACATTCCTCTGGGGCGGTGTTGGAGTCACAGAAGAGGCCTTCCAATTATTCTGGGAAATAGCCACAGAGAGCTGTTCCTGCTGGGCCTAAAGTAATAGAGGGCACACAAAATGGAGAAACATAAGTGTTACAAGAAAATCTGCAGATGCTGTGACTGTAGTAAAAACACAAAAATGCCGGAGGAACTCAGGAGGACCCGCAGCATCTATGAAAAACCACTATGTTTTAAAGTCAAGTTTGTGGTAAAATCACAAAAGCTGCAGAGAGAACTACTCAATGCCAGGTTGTGTGGGCAGGTCTTGGGTTACAGCCTTCTAGTTAACATGAGCAGGTGCTCCGAACATTCCAATATGTACACCCACACAGTGAGCATCAGAGAAGACACCTGGAAAAATTTAACTTTGACCTTGAAGCTATTGACGGCGAACCTCACAATCAATGTTTACCAAAGGGAATTCTGATTCCCCAAAGCAGACTCTTATGCAGTCAGGATAATGTGGACTATGTTGTAACCGCATAAGAATACACCCTCCTCACTGTAGTAACTGTAGTGCACCACTGTGGGGCGCATGTATATGTATATATGAGTGTGTGAACAGGTTCCTGAGATGGTGGAAGGCATCAGTAAGTAAAGTCTCTTTTGTTATTTGAATATTGTATCTCTAAGTTATTTAAGAACCCTCCCAAGTACACTGAGGCATAACATGGTGGCAGCTGTATAAGAGAAGAATAAAGCCATACAACTGATTGTAAGTCATTGAAATATGAAGGGGAAAAAGAGAAAAAAAACATTACTGGAAAAATGGTTGGTGCAACTGCAGTTCACCCAGTGATGGACGGGGAAGCTGAAGACATTGTTGAATCGTTTAAAACGTTTCAGCAGAAGTGGAATTTAAAAAATGTAACATCAGAGGAGAAGGTCAATTATTTACTTCTCTGAACAGGGGAGCGAGGCTTTGACTTAGTTAATAGCTGGGAGTTTACAGAGGGGGAGAAAAATGATCCAGATATTTGAAAAGTTTGCTTTTCACCTTGAACCCAGGTCTAATCATAGAATTACATGCTATGAATTTCAAGGCTTAATGCAAGAGACTGAGGAAACTATTGATAACTTCCTCACTAGACTAAAAATTGATGCTGCAAAATGCAGATTTAAGGATATAGAGGAAGGATTAGTTGATCAACTACAATATGGAAGTGCCCACACCGAAGTGCAAAAGTCTCTTAGAAGGAAGGGCAGCTTTAAGCTGGCTGAAAGTATAGACACAGCCAGAGTCTTCAAAGCCATGAGGATGCAAATGAAATGCAGACCCACCCACAGCAAAGAGAAGGGTTGATGCTATAAAGAACACAAAATTGGAAACGTCAAGACCTGCAGGAAGTGGGACAGACAACACCCCTTTGATGACCAAAATAAATGCCCCGCATACGGTTCTGAATGTAGAGCCTGTGGTAAAGCAAACCATTGGGCGAAGACGTACAAGTCTGGTATGAAGAAAACAGTAATACCAGTGAAGAAAGAAGTCAAGGAGAAGATCTACCACATAAAAGGAAACAGCAATGAGGTCTCCAACACCCAGATACTGGACATCACGAGATGTTGGATGAGATGAAAGAAGGAAGTGAAGTGCACACAAAGATCCAAATACAGAGGACAATCCAGAACAAGCCTACGATATTTAACCTAAAAGTGAAGCTGGATACTGGATCACAAAGCAACGTCCTTCCACTCAGACTCTACCTCCAGATGATTCCAGAAAAACATAATAAAAGGATATCCAAAAGACGGTGCATTGGAAACAGCAAATGTCACATTAACGGCCTATGGTGGCCCCATGATCAAGCAGCTAAGGAGAGCTAAGATCAATGGCTGCCATAAGGGAAAGAACATCCTCTGTACATTCTACGTGGTAGATGCAGACAGACCAGCAATTCAAGGCCTGGATAACTCCCGGGAGTTGCAATTGATCCCTGTCAATGATCATTAAGAAGATCTCCAAAAGGGTCAACAGAGACACTCCATTGGAGAACCAACCTCCAGTCACAAACAAGGCTGAGCTCGTGAACATGTACCTGGAATGCTTTGATGATTCCGTAGGATGCTTTGAAGACTTCATATGTTACATCGCCATAGATCCAAACTGCAAACCAGTAGTCCATGCTCCAAGGAAAGTACCACTGGGGCTTAGGAAGAAGTTGGAGCAAGAACTAAAGGACATAGCCAAGTGACTGAGCCGACTGACTGGGTAAATTCCATAGTGGTCAAAGAAAAACCAAATGGCCACTTGAGAATATGTCTGGACCCTAAAGGCTTAAATCAAGCAATAAAAAGGGCTCACTACCCAACACCAACGCTAGAAGACATCACAGCGGAACTAACAGGATCCAAAATCTTTAGCAAGCTAGATGCTGGAATGTGAAACTAGATGAGGAACCAACACTACTAACAATGTTCAATATTCCATTTGGTCGTTACAAGTTCCTTTCGGCCTAAAGGTGAGTCAGGACGCGCTCCAACAGAAGATCGATGAGATCTACAGAGGGTGTAAAAGTGCTGTGGGCATCGCAGACAACATCCAGGTTTTTGGCAGAGATGGAAAAGCTCACAAACTTCATCTACATGAGGCCACAGAGAGAACAAGAAGAGCTGGAATTGAACTTAATGCAGACAAATGCATTATAAAAGAGAAGGAATGCCAATTCTTCAGAATAGTGTGCACTCCTAATCGGGTAAAGCCAAGCCCAGAGAAGGTTAAAGCCATGGCTGAGATGGAGCACCCAAAGGACAAAAAGGAACTCAGATGTGTTCTTGGGTTGGTTCAATACATGAGTTCCTTCATACCACATATGTCAGAGTACACAGCAAACACCAAAGAGTTTCTGAAGGAAGACGTGGAACTTCAGTGGTCACCATCACATCCGGAAAGTTTTGACCAGCTCAAAGAAATAATATGCAGAGAAGTGGAGTTGAGATACTATGATCGAAAAAAAGCCCTCACTCTGCAAGTAGATGGCCTTGGTGCAGCATTAGTACAAGAAGGGAAACCAATAGCTTTTTGCCTCAAAAGCATTAACTACAGCAGAGACCAGATATGCCAATATTGAGAGAGAGAGCTGTTGGTGGTTGTATACGGATGCAAAAAGTTTCACAAGTTTCTGTATGGAAGAAAGTTTATAGTGGAAAGTGATCATCGCCCACTGGAACACATCCAGAGAAAGAACCTAAACAAGGCACCAGCTAGACTGCAGACATTGCTTCTCTGATTACTTTTACTTTACTTTGGCTTGGCTTCGCGGACGAAGATTTATGGAGGGGGTAAAAAGTCCACGTCAGCTGCAGGCTCGTTTGTGGCTGACCAGTCCGATGCGGGACAGGCAGACACGATTGCAGCGGTTGCAAGGGAAAATTGGTTGGTTGGGGTTGGGTGTTGGGTTTTTCCTCCTTTGCCTTTTGTCAGTGAGGTGGGCTCTGATTACAATGCTATGACTTAAAATACATACCAGGCAAAGAGATGGTGTTTGCTGATACCTTGTCACGACTTTCCCCGAATGAAAAATATGAAATGAGAGATACATCATCTCCTCAGTACGACCAGTCATAAATTAAGCCAGATCAGAGAAGAAACCAGGAAGGACGATGTGTTGTAAATGCTTTCTCAACAAGTAATACAAGGATGGCCAGAGAGGATAAAGCAGATACAATTGATTGTTAGTCACTGAAATACGAAGGGGAAGAAGAGAAGAAAACATTACTGGAAAAAATGGCTGGAGCAACAGCAGATCACCCAGTGATTGGCCATCAGAAAGTCTATCAGAGATGACATTTCGTTGGAGAATTGTGCTCTGCTGGCTGGATCAAGACTGATTATACCTGAAACAAGGCAGAAAGAGATTCTCCAGAAAATACATGACGGTCACGTGGGAATGGAGAAATGCCAACTCAGAGTGAAGTCAGCTGTGTACTGGACTGGTATATACAACAACATTGAAAATATGGTGGATACATGCCAAATACGCCAAAAGTATAGATATACACAACAAAAAGAGAAAATGATCTCCACATGGCACACAGTGGGAGCAGATATTCACCGAGAATCAAGAGTGGTATTTAATAGTAGCCTGTTACTACTCTAAGTTTCCGTTCGTCAAAAGGGTGAAAGACCTGAGAGCATCAACTATCACCTCAGAAATTAGAGCGCTCCTTGCTGAACAACAAATACCCAAGCAAGTAGTTTGTGACAAATGGAACACAGTTCACGCCACAAGAATTCAGAAAGCTTGCTGCAGAGTATTGGTTTGTTATCATTATATCATCCCCATACTACCCTAAAGGTCATGCGTTCATTGAAAGACAAGTGCAAACTGTGAAACGCACACTAGTGTCGCGAAACAAAAGAAAATCCATACCTAACTCTTTTACCATTACAAGGAACACCTTTCAGGGCTGACATGAAGCTCCTGGCAGAACTTCTAAATGGCAGGAGCTAGAAAACAACTCTGCCAAGCAAAATACACCCTCCAGAAGACCAGGAGGAAACCAAAAGACTGGTTGACACGGAAGAAGAAGGATGCTAGCATTATACAAACATTGCCAGAACCCTTCAGAGCGCAATGTGCATATTCAAGAGCCGATGTTGAAAGCATGGACCCCAGCAAAGGTCATCAGAGAAGCTGAGACACCAAGATCATACATCGTCGAGACAGACTCTGCCAATCAGCTGAGGAGGAACAGAATTCACATTCTGGATATTGCCCACAAAGCAAGCTTCTTTGGTCAGTCCAAGAAGGCCTGGGCATGCACTCAGTGTAGGTGCTATGCAAATTTTGTATTAGGTCTGGGCATACTTAGTCAGGATAGATGCAAACAGGCTATAAAAGCAGCTCACACATACAGATGCTGTGCATTATATTGATATAGATTGAACACATGTTGATGTGCATGTTCCTCAGGCAATAGCAGAGTGAGTGTACTTAACAACAGCATTTATTGTCTTCAGGAAGATTGAATGCAGCAGAAATGTCTTGTCAATGTCTTAACAACTGCAATAGATTCTATTACATTGTAGTGAGTAAACACTAAGGCCCAAAGATATGCTATGACTGGACTTATTAAATGATGCTTATGAGTTCTAGTTTGGTGCAAAATTGGTGACCAAGACAAATCCTGGGCTCCGCACATTTGCTGTCCAACATGTGCAGTCAACCTGAGACCTTGGCTCAGCGTCATTATGCGATTAAGCATGGCAAATTGAATGACAGTTTATGTAATGTTTCTCCACCTTCCCACGTGATGCAGTAAATCTGAAATCATCTTTGTGTTCAGCTTGAAATTGCCTGTCATAATCCCCCTTTCTGTTTGATCAAGCGAACTGTTTGAAAAAAAAATTGTTGTCCAGTGTATTTTGCCCACAAGCTTCACTAAACTTCTGCCTGAAAGTCACACAATTGTGGAAATGTAGGGTGAAATGTTATGATTACTTGCTGCTCTCAATGAGTCATATTTTAGTTGCTCGAGCTCAGTAGCATAGGGCCTCATTCAGGCCATTTAATGCTTGTGACAGAAAATGGGGTGCCCGCCCATACAGCAACATTCCTATTTCATCCTCAGCCTCCTTCCTTTAATGCTGTTACACCATTTGCACAGGATCCAAGGCGACTAGGTGGAAAATGAGCTTTATGGGAGAAAGCGGAGGGTGAAAGTAGAAGGCTGTTATTGGGACTAGAAGATGGTGGTGTGCCTCAGGGTACGTATGCAACTGGGCCCATTGCTGTGTGTCATCTGCATGTCAGTGTACATTGCCTGATCAGCAAGTTTGCAAAAAAAAAACCCAAAAGTGTCTGATACTGCAGTTAGTGAAGACGTGCCAAAAAATGGAGCAGAATCTTGATCGATTGGGAAGGGAGGCAGAGGAATGGTTGATGTAATTTAAGACAGAGAAATCTGAGGCACTTCATTTTGGGAAGTCTAACATGTGCAGGAACAACACAGTGAAAGGTGTGAAGCTGGGGTGTGTTGAAGAGAAATCTAGGAGTGCAGGCACATAGTACCTTGAAAGTGGTGTCACGGGTAAATAGTGTGGTCAAAAAGGCTGTTGCCTTATTGGGTTTCAAAAGAGTATTGACGTAAGAGGTCATGTTGCAGTTGTATAAGACGCTGGTGAGGCCCCATTTGGAGCGTCGGGTTCAGTTTTGGTCACCGTGCTGCAGGAAAGATGTTGCCAAGCTGGAGAGGGTGCGGAGTGCCAGGTCTCGGGGTGGGGGCAAGAAATGTTGAGCAGGCCGGGGCTTTATTCTTTGGAGCGCAGGAGGATGAGGGTGAGCTCATGAAGGTGTACAAAATCACGAGAGGTACCGGATGGGTGAACGCAAAGGGTCTTTTGCCCAGAAAAGGGGAATCGGTAACCAGAGGACGTAGGTTAAAGGTGAGGAGGTAGAGATTTAACAGGAACTATTTTACACAGAGGGTGGTGGGTGCATGGAACAAATTGCCAGAGGAAGTAATTGAGGCAGGTACTATTGCAATGTTTAGGAATCATTTAGACGGATACATGGATAGGATGGTTTTAGAAGGAAATAGGGTAAATGCAGGTAGTTAGGACTAGTGAGAGTGGGGCATTTTGGACAGCATGGGCAAATTGGGCTGAAGGGCATAAACCACGGAGAATGTTCTTTAAACAATATTGGAGCGCAAGGGATTGAGGACTGACAGACGTAAAACAAATAACAATTGGAGGCTATGACTCAGGGATCAATACTGAAGTTTCAGTTGATATGGATGAGGGGGGGGTCATGTGTAATATCACTAAGTCATGATTGATGGCAGCGAGAATTGTGAGGAGTTTTCAGAGAGGTGATATTGACAGGCTAACTGAAAGAGTGAGGATTTATTATTTTAAACATAGACATACAGCACTATGATGGGCCAATTCAGCCCTGGGAGGCCGTGCCACCCAATTTACACCCCATTAACGTACACCCCTCCCGGTAGGTTTTGAAGGATGGGAGGAAACTGGAGCCCCGGAGAAAACCCATGGGGAAAATGTACAAACTCCTTACAGACAACATGGGATTCGAACCCAGTCCAGTCCCAATCGCTGGCGCTGTGAAGTTGTTGTGCTAACCACGATGCCAACTGTGCCACCTTGATGTGTGAGAGATTGAAAGGGATTTGAGTGTCCTTTTACATGAATCCCTCAAAGTTAAAGTAAAATGCCAGAGAGCAATTAAGAAGGCCAAAGCTGGACTCTACTGCAAGAGGAATTCACAACAAGATCTTTCATTGGAACTAGAGACGGCACTTGGAATACTGCTTATGAGTCTGGTCTATCGATGAAAGAAAAGATATAGTGATCACTGCAATGGTTTATAGGATTGATTGCATGGAGAGCAATGAGCAGAGGCTAGGCAGACGGAGAAAATACAATGTAGATGGAGAAGAAATTTCAATACAAAATTCTTATTGGGATTGACAGGGTAAAGGTGAAGCTGATGTTTCCACTGGTCCGGGTTTATCCAAGTTGGGGTGCCAAAGTAAGGTTTTTTGTACATTAGAATCAGAATCTGATTTATTGTCCTGAACATGTGTCACAATATTTGTTGTTTTGTGGCAGGATTGTTTTGTGTTACAGGTGTAAAAATTGCTATAAATCACATTTCCGTTATTTAAAAAAATTAAATACATTAGTACAGAAGAAGAGAAAGTGAGGTAGTGTTTGTGGTTCATTATCCATTCAGAAATCTGGTGGCACAGGGGAAAGAAGGTGCTTTTGTGCCACTGGGTGTTCACCTTCAGGCTCCTGTACCTGTGAAGAGGGTATGGCCTAATTGAGGGTTCTTGATGATAGAGGGTACTTTCTTGATACACTGCCTCTTGCAGTGAAGACTAATGCCCCCATGGCTGCACTGGCTGAG
This sequence comes from Narcine bancroftii, assembly GCF_036971445.1. NCBI lineage: Eukaryota > Metazoa > Chordata > Chondrichthyes > Torpediniformes > Narcinidae > Narcine > Narcine bancroftii. The sequence goes on along the minus strand of NC_091474.1, from coordinate 239,157,231 downwards.
TTCACAACTCTTTGTAGCCTGTTCCTACCCGGTGCATCGGAACCTCTATGCCAGACAGTGATGTAGAAATTTGCAAGAGTGTTTGGTGACATGCTAAATCTCCTCAAACTCCTAACAAAATAAAGCCACTGCCAAGGCTTCTTCATGAAGGACCTAGAAGAGATCTTCAGGGATGTCGATGCCCAGGAATTTGAAGTCCTTTAATCCTCTCCTCTTTAGTTCTCTCGATGAGGACTAGTTTGTGTCCACCTGGTTTCCACTTCCTAAAGTCCACAATCAGTTTCATAGTTTTGCAGTTTGAATAATGGTTAAAAAAGGTTTCCTAATTGTGACAAAGTATATGGAGTTATTTGGGAGATAAATTGGGAAATGTTTGTTAGAGCAAGTCACACACAAACACTTTAAAACACAGAATTTTTGCAGGAGCTTTTGTAAGATGCTCAGACTCATGATGGACTGTCATTTGCAAAAGGCAACAAATGTTACAACAGGCAGTAGCAGCTTTGTCAGGAAAACAGAACTTACTGTCTGAAAGGTCATGTGATCTTTGCAGGCAGAGAGCAGAAAAAAAAGAGGCTTTGCTCTCAGAGAGGGGGGAGTGAGAGGGAGAGAGGAGAGACAGAGACATCGGTTCAAGAGGGACAAGCTGGCAAGCTTTGGAAGACGTCCTGGTCAAAGGAGAGGACTGGCTGTCCAGTGTTTCCCTTGGTATAGGAGAAACAGAAAGGAACTCAGTGGTGGATGTCCTGGAACAAGAAAAACTCTCTCTTTGAAAACCAACAAGAACCCTTCTGAGTGGTAACCATTTACCTGTTAAGCACCAAAGCCTGGTGAACTTTATAAATGTTAAATTTGGGGCACAGTACTAGAATTGCCTGCAACCAGTGAAATTGGAGTGTGAACCAAAGAACTTTGCTGAACTTACACACACATTACACACACCTATGCTTTGAATTAGAAGGGGGTTAAGTGGGTTGAGTGAGTCAATAGAGATAAGTTAAAGTTTGATTTTATTTTCATTTTCGAAGATAATTAAAAGCAACTTTTGTTTAAGTAACCCTCTGTCGTGGTGCATATCTATTGCTGCTGGGTTTTGGGGTCCTCTGGAGTCGTAACATAACAATGTACTTAACCAAATTCCCAGTTTCCTGTGACCCACCTGTCTGGGTCTCAGCATTACGTGGCACATCATTTCAGCTTAGCAAATAAAGATGAATTCCAATTCTTTATGTCCTGAAGTCCCATTGGGGAAAAGGAGCAGGAACAATGGTATTACATGTAGGTTGACAATGGAATTCTGGGAGCTAGGGAATATATACGAACTGCAGTTTACAGGTGGCTGGAAAAAAATATAGGGCTGAACTTTCATGTGATGTGTCTTTAAAAAATCTGCTTAAGCACAAACAGATCGATTTCTAAGCCTATGAACTATGGGCTGGGATAAAGGTTTATTCACCTGCACAGTGGAGTTGGCAAATCCATAAATAGTCACATGAAGATGTTTCTGACACTTTTCACCCTTTTCTAGAACTCTCTGCCTCAGCTTTACAGAGCACACTCTTCTGCCCACATCTATAAGGCAGAAAATACGTGAGTTTGAAAACACAAACCTTTAGATTCAAATACAGAAAACGCTGGAGAAACCCAGCAGGTCACACAATGTCCAGAGCAAGTAGAGATAAGCAACTAAGGTTTCGGGCCTGAGGCCTTCATCAGGGTATGAGCATAAAGGAGGCAGATAGATGCCTGAATAAAAATGTGGGGAGGTGGGGGTGCAGAAGGAGATAAGGGGGAAAGGCTGTGAGAAACACAGGCCAACAGGCAAAAGGTCATAGGTGGATATGGGTGGCAGAGCAGAAGAGAAAAAAGCTGAGGTGTTAAGGGGAAGGGGTAGCTCTCTAAATGTAGAGGGTATGGGGTGGGGAGATGGAGGAAAGGAGATAGAGGGAGAAAAAGAGGAGAGGGCTAATGGAAACTGGAGAAGTCGATGTCAATGCCGTCTGGTTGGAGAGTGGACAGACATGTCGATATGGGAGTGGGGGGGCAGAATTGAAATGGTTGGCCATTGGCCTGCACTATTGCAGCAGACACAGCGAAGGTGTTCAACAAAATTATCTTCTAGTCTGCGTCCAGTCTCTCCGACATAGAGGGAAAGCTGAGAAGTGATAGGCAGAAGGGATAAGCTCTCTGAAAAGCAGAGAAATTATAGGGGTTCAGGCCCAAGACATTGGTTGTATATCTTTGTTTCCAATGAACACTGCATGACCTGCTGAGGTTCTCCAGCACTTTTGTGTTTTAAACTACAATCACAGGAGGGCCTGTTATAGAGAAAAAAAGGCAAATGTAAAGATAGAGATTCTCCATCTTTTACATTGCTGCATTTATCTCCATAAAAGGTCCAAAGGCGGATGGAATACTGGAAAATGCTCCAGCTTCCTTCCACCGAGAGGCGGTACACTTAAAGGTGGAGTGTAGTCGCTCCACCTCCTCTATAAAAGGAATGTCACTGATGATGTCATGATGATGTCGTCAGCCTGGAACCCAAGCAGGATTTTTAAAGTGGAAGCACACAATGTTGGAGAAACTCAGAAAGTCAATAGAGTAAAAAAGCACACAATGCTGGACCCATCTGCGAACTTGGCGCTTTCACTTCCCGGTGCGTATGTTTGAGGTCATGGTGACAGCCAGCGTTACTGCACCACTCGCCCCGTCTCCCTTCCATTCCCCCTATCTTCTCTCCCTCAACTCTCCACCCCCTTCCCTCTCCTTTGACCGAGCCATTCCTCCTCCCCTTACTTGCTGCTGTGCCCTCCCTCCCTTCTCCACCTATTATCTTCTGGCTTTGTGACCATGCTTTTCCCCCCCCATGCTTCCCCCCCCCTTTCCTTTTTATTCGGACGCCTGCTGACATTTTTCCATACCTTGACAAAGGGCTCAAGCCCTAAACGTCAGTGATGTATCTTTGCCTTTCCTACATAAAGGAATCTGTTTGACCTGTTGAGCTTCTCCAGCATTTTGTGTTTTCACTTGAAGAACAGTGCCTGCAGACTGTCATGTTCTACTCTCTGAAAACACTGACAGACCCCATCTCTCCATGGATGCTGCCTGACCCTCCAATCTGGTTCACTCCAGATTCCAGCATCTGCAATTATTGTGCTTCCCTGTTCACCTGGAACACGTTGAGTTCTTTTGATATTCCATTGGCCATTTCATATTGAACTTGGTTCTGGGTGGTGATATGCAGCGCAATGCACCAGCGACCCGGGTTTGACTCCACTGTTCACTATAAGGAGTCTATACATTCTCCCGGTGACCAGTGTGGATTTCCTCCGGGTGCTCCGGTTTCCTCCCAACCTTCAAAAATCTACGGGGTTTGTCAATTAATTGTTGTGTTTGGGTGGCATGGGCTGGTGGGGCAGAAAGGCCTGTTACCATATTGTATCTCCAAATTAAATAAAATAAAGAGAATGCTCCCTCTCCCATTCACACCATTAGATTCATCTCTGGGATTGACTCAGTAACAAAACACCTCAGATATTTTAATGCATGCATTTGCTAACTGTACCTCTCTGTTAGGGAATGCTTTGTAGATTTTGAGGGAATGAATATCTTGAAAAACCAACAAAATAGTTACCAAAGAAAGAAATGAGGAAAGCTATTTGAAAGGACCAGGCTACCTTAATCTTCACTTCAAGTATACACAGTTGCCTGAGGTTTGTCTTGGAATAACAAATAGCATGGAGGGCCACAGTCCTGGCATTCACAGTGGGTGGGCTGCACAGACCCCGTTGCTGTTACAGTAGACAAATGATTCAGAAATCACCACTTTGTTCCCGAGGCCAGCCCAGGATGACAGCAAAGCCGACGCTCCACACAGCGACACATCTCATTTTCAATTGCCAATTCCAGTGGGAGGAGGGTAGGTTTTAACAAAAACAAGAGGAAAAAAAAACTGAGCTATCTGTTAAACCTTTGCACACTTTGCTCCCTTTGCAATTCATAACCAACAGTCAGCTGCTCTTGATGTGATGGATGGAGCTTGACCAAAATAAAGTCTTCACTTGAAGGGTCTGCTTCAGGGTCTTACTGAACTTGATTGAAAGCACAGAGTTTAAAAGGCTCAGTGGAAGTTCAAAGTAAAATTGAACTGACTTTAATAAATCACAAAATAAGCTGTGTTAGCGCATCAATTTTTAGTTTCTCGGGCAAACTACAATCGCACTGAGAAAGTGATTTGAATGCAGATTAGCAATGTTTTTAAAATTTAGACACAACATGGTAACAATGTGGTGATATGTTTCCTCCATTATATATAGTTATTGTTGGCTACTGCATATATGGAGCTGGCCCGCCCACTGATGACTCATACCCTATGACTCCTCCCCCGCGGTCCTGGGCCATAAAGGTCGAGCCACCTCTCCATTCCTATACCTGGATCCGGGCCTTCTGTATATTAAAGCTTATCGTTCCCTCAGCCAAGTCTTGGTATTTACTGGTCTTCTTCTTCTTCTTTGGCTTGGCTTCACGGACGAAGATTTATGGAGGGGGAATGTCCACGTAGTGCCTAACAAACAGGCACTTTCGGCCCATGAGCCTGAAGCTACAGTTTGTGGGACCATTATACAAATAATGACAGGAGAGGTTTGTATATTAACTGTGGGGAGATATATGATCCACAGAACAAACTTGAAGGTGATTTTATCTATCCAAAGAAATTCTGGAATAGAGAAATATTTCTGATTAGCAATTTAGTTCAAGCAAAGTATTGGAGAAACTCAGCAGGTCAAACAGCATACTTTATATAGCAGAGATAAAGATGTATAGCCAGAGTTTCAGGCTCAAGCCCTTCATCAATTTGCTTTCTTCTCTCTATCTCAATCTTCTTTCACCGCCCCCCCCCCTCCGACTTCAGCATTCCAAAGGGATTGTTTCCTTTTTACATCTCCGCCATTGCTTTTCTTTGTCACCCTCCCATGCAGCCCCATCACATACAAAGCCTGCCTTTATTCTCTCCCTTTATTCAGGAACTCTTTGCATGTGCACAGTCAGGGTGCTGCATTCACTGCTCATAACGTGGCCACCTTGACACGTGGGAGACCAAACACAGTTTAGGCCACTTCTTTGCAGAACACCTCAAATTTCCAGTCACTTATCATTCCATGATAAGTGACCAGTGGAGTTCGGCAGGTAAAGGTTCCGTCATGGTCACGTGATACTACATTTAGAATGTAACATACATGAAATTCGTTAACTCTTGTCTACTGTAAGGCAGACAGAAAGTTATCACTTTGTCCAGTACCCCTCACAGAAACCTACAGCACCTGGTGTGTTCCTCGGTGGTCTCCCCTCCAAGTACTGACCAGGCCTGATCCTGCTTAGCTTCCGAGGTCAGACAATCTCAGGATCTGTTCTAGGATGTCTGGACAAAGATGAAGAGGGGGTGGGTCAGTAGGTTTGCAGATGTTAAAAAGGTTGGAGGAGTTGTCGATAATGTAGAAAGTTGTCGTAGGTCACAACAGGATAGAGACAGGATGCAGAGTTGGATGGATCCAGAAAATGGAATACAGTCTGGATAATTGTCAGGTGATGCATTCTGGAAAGTCAAATTTGAAGGCAGAGTAAATGGTTAACAACATGGAAGAACAGAGGGACCTTGGGGTCCAAATCCATTGATCTCTCAAGGTTAGTGAGAGTAGGATGAGAGGATAGTTAAGAAGGTTGATGATATGCTGAGTTTCATTAGTTGGGGGATTGAGTTCAGGAGTCGTGAGGTGATGTTGCAGCTCTATAAATCTCTAGCGAGACCACATTTAGAATATAGTATTCAGTTCTGTTCTACTCATTACAGGAAGGATGTGAAAGGAATAGAGTAGGTGCAGAGGAGATTTACCAGGATGTGGCCTGGTTTGGAAAATATGTCTTCTGAGGCAAGGTTAGCAGAGCTGGGGCTTTTCTCTTTGGAGCGACGAAGGATGAGAGGTGGCTTTTAAAAAAAAACTTTATTTATAGAATTTAAAGTACATACAAAAAAAATACTAATTCCTTACTACCTCTACTAATAACCCCCCTCCACCCTCCCACCCTTCCCCCTACATCCCTCCCCAAACTACCCCTATACAAGAGTCAAAAGCATATATCGGTTAATTATCCGTTGCTGTGGAGTGTGCCAACCCTTAACATCTTTTAAATTTGTGATATTCACCACCTTCTGCTTTGTCAGCGCTTCAGTGGGGATGGCTTTGAAGGAGCAGGAGCTAGCTCTCACAGACAAGATAAGCTCAGAGAGAGGACTGTGAAAAGAAAGATCCTTACTTTTCATTCTTTTTTTCATCTTATCCTCTGTACCTTTTGTCCTTCAGTCTCAACACACCACTTCCTCTGCAATATTGGAAATAATTTGTGCTCTTGATGTTTTCTTCTTTGGCTTGGCTTCGCGGACGAAGATTTATGGAGGGGGTAAAAAGTCCACGTCAGCTGCAGGCTCGTTTGTGGCTGACAAGTCCAATGCGGGTCAGGCAGAAACGGTTGCAGCGGTTGCAGGGGAAAATTGGTTGGTTGGGGTTGGGTGTTGGGTTTTTCCTCCTTTAACCTCATTGTTCTTTAATGCTCACACTATATTAGTTCAAGATGAGAACTAATGTCGAGGCACACAAGATGGTCAAAGTGGAGCATTCATGATTTGCCATTTTTTTCATTTTAAACCTTGTTATTAAGGATATTAGAAAAATATGAGGTATTAAGTTTGTTCCCATCTTGAATTTGCATCATTCCCGCTTCAAGCCCGCTCCCTGTACTCAACTTGTCCATGACAGCTAATTCCTGTACCCTAACTAAACTGCTAACAATCCAACTTCCTTTCCTGGTCTGACTATCACACTCTTTTCTCCCCTTTTCCATCAAGCAGAAGATAAATGAAGATAAATGAGATTGAAAGCACGATCACATTCAAGGATACTGGGATTCGAAAGGAGGCTGAAGGCAAGAAGGGTTCTCAAAGGCCCCAAGAGGGCCCTCACAGACTGCAGGCTGCTGGTGACTTGAGATCAAATGACTCACAGCAAGGCTGCAGGCTGCTGGAGAGTGGCTCGGGAGAACCAAATATCGGATCCAGGATTTGAGAGGATGCTGAGGACAAGAAGGGCTCCCAGAGGGCCCAAGGAAGTCTCCTGGAGGACCGTGGGCTCTGAAGGCTTCTTCATCATCTCGGAGGTTTGTGGGTGGCCAATGGTTTGATCTGTAGTCTTGTACAGGTCAGAGGCTGAGGGAGTGCTGGAGGCTGCTGGAGGCGAATCCACGGACACTTGGCGACTCTGAGGGGACTCTCTTTTCCTTCTCTTTCTCTGACTGTAAGATGGCTAATCTTTGTCTTATGGCAGTCAAAAGCAATTTCATGTACTGTAATATTACATTTCTGTTTTATTACACGACAATAAATCTGATCTGACTTTCTGTCCTGTTTTTATCAGACACTCATTGGCAAAAGATCATACCCTTACACTGCTTACCTGCGCTTTTCTCTATATTTTAAATTTTAATGAAACAGCACAGTAGAAGACCCTCCTGACCCATTGAACCCATGCTGCCCAATTATATCCAAATAAACTACCAACGTCGTACATTTTTGGAGGATGGGAGGAAGCCAGAGCACCCGGAGAAAACCCACACACATCATGGTGAGAATGTACAAACTCCTGACAGACAGTGGCGGACTCAGACTTGAGTCGCTGATGCGGCAATAGTGTTGCACTAACCGTGCCGTCCGATATTCTTGCACATTTTCTCAGAAAAAAATAGCAGTACTGCCGGATCTGTTGTAACGGCAGCGCAGTCACTGATGCGGACCCGGGAGAGCAGGGGCCGTCTGGTCCTGATGCCAACGGCTCTGCAGCGAAGGGCTCAGTGGCTGAAAGACTCACTCAGGCTGCAGGCGACTTGTGATCGAAGGACCCACACAGGCAGCGGGCTGCTGGAGACTGGGTCATGGGAACCAAAGGTTCAAGGTTCCTTTTATATTCTCGTAATAACACATTACAAATGTAATATACATGATATGCTTCAACTTTGTCCTGTGTAAGCAAACAAGGATTCATCGTGAGCCTTGACCGGCACCCCTAACGACAGGAGAAAGAGAAGCAAAAGATTGTCCCTTCCATGGATTCGGCTCCAGGGCACCCTCTTGAATCCTGGTTCCACATACCTGGTTCCCATGAGCCAGTCTCCAGCTGCCCGCAACACGTATGGGTTCTTTGATCGCGAGTACTGGCACAATCACAAAGACATTTAGGTGCAGAAATGGAAAAGGTTTAGAGGGATATGGCCAAACACAGGCAAATGGGATTAGCTTAGGTAGACGATATGATCAACGTAGACAAGCTGGGCCAAAGGTCATGTTTTCACACTGTAAAAGTCTACGACTTCATGACTCTATCCACTTGAGGTAAATCAAGCTGCTCTCAACCTTTATATTGTTCTTGGTCCATGAATGAGACCATTTTAATGTATCCTAACTGGCCTTCTTCATTCCACCCTGAACTTGCGAGATTTCAAAATCCTTGCCTCTGTGCTGCAACATGCATTAATTGTTCACTCGCGACTCCTGTGCTGACTACATTTACCACTGATTCAACATTGAGCATCTCAATTCATTTTTCCATTATCTCGATGGTCTTTCCTCTGCCCATATTTTGTCTCCTCCTCCACTCAAAATAGAAGGGCTCCTCCAATTATGTGCTTTCCCTAATTTAGTTACTGCCTCTAGCAACAAATATCATGGGCTCTGCATTTACCTCCTTGAACATCTCTGCCTCCTTTTCTCCTTTTTTAGAATGATAGAGCACTACAGCACAGAAAGCAGGCCATTCAGCCCTGCTAGTCGGTGCTAGTCGATCATTCTACTCGTCCCACTAACTAGAATCCACTCCAGACCTCTCCCATCCACGTATCTATCCACTTTATTCTTAAAACATAAGAGTGAGCCCACATTTACCATGTCAGATGGCAGCTCGTTCCACACTCACACCACTCTCTGAATGAAGAAGTTGTCCCTAATGTTCCCCCTAAACATTTCCCCTTTCACCTTAAAGCCATGTCCTCTCGTATTTATCTCTCCTAAATTAAGTGGAAAGAGCCGACTTGCATTTACTCTGTCTACCCCCTCATAATTTTGTCAACCTCTATCAAGTCTCCTCTCATTCTCCTACGCTCCAAGGAATAAAGTCTTAATCTGTTTAGTCTTTCCATGTAACTCAACTCCTGAAGACCCAGAAACATCCTTGTAAATCTTCTCTGCACTCTTTCAATTTTATTGATATCCTTCCTGTCGTTAGGTGACCATAAATGCACACAATATTCCAAATTTGGCCTCACCAATGTCTTATACAACCTCACCATAACATCCAAACTTCTATACTCAATACTTTGATTTATGAAGTAAAGATGTCGAAAGCTTTCTTTACAACCTTGTTTACCTGTGATGCCATTTTCAGGGAATTGCGTATCTGTATTCCCAAATCCCTTTCTTCCTCCGCACTCCTCAGTACTTAAAACTCCTTTAAGTCTCAACCAACCATCTTATTTCAATATACAACCGTGCTGGAGAAACTCAGCAGGTCACGCAGAATCCATAGGAAGTGAAAGACTAAGCAACATTTCGGGCCTGGGCTCTTGGTCAGGTATGCCCAGGTCCAAAACCTTGGTTACTCTTTTACTTTCTATAGATGGTGCGTGACCTGCTGTGTTTCTCCAGAACGTTTGTGTATTCCACTCAATCTCAGCATTTAATCATATAACCATATAAGCATTTACGGAGTGATAACAGGCCATGTTGGCCTTTCGAGTCCGCACCGGTTCATTAGAACAACTCCACTAGCTCAAACCTCCTGTTCTCCGCCAATGACCCTCCAACCCCCTCATTTCCATGTGCATGTCCTACCTTCTCTTAAATGACAGAAGGGACCCTGCCCAACTATCTCATTCGGAAGATCATTCCATTCTGCCACCACTCTTCAGACTTTTTTTGTTTTACTGGTATCCTATTTTGTGGCACAGTCAGTGCAATTTCTTTTCATTAACCGACATTCTCCCAAAGTGCCATGGAACATTTTTGAGTCAATAAAGGTAGTGCATTAATGGCAGCTGTAATTGTTGACAGTAATTACTCTCCTGAGGATTCCTTTCAAGTTCTGCGGAGATGTGTTAGGTAAAAACACCATGAGCTGGGAATGTAGAGGGAGTCACCTAGTGCTGGGCCGTAACAAGATGCAGTTGTGACCTTGTACTCTCAAGATAAGAGTGGGGATGACAAATTGATGTGCAGGAGGCTAGCAGAGAGGGACAGCAACAGTTTATTCATTGGACAATGTCATGGTATGCTAATTTACTAAGTACGTATCCTAAGGTATATAAAAAACACCACTTGCTGATAACAGCAGAATGCGCCTTCTCCAACTAACACTGTTAGTTGCAAGTGTTACAATCCGGCAATAAAGAACGAAGAACCTTGATTTCGACTCAGTCTGGTGTTTAACTCACTCATTCATGAACAAAGCAGACCTAACAGATGGGACACCCAATTTGTCAGTGGAAGCACTTGAACATGAGAACATAATAGGAGCAGGAGTCGGCCATCCGGCCCGTCGAGCCTACTCCACCGTTCAATAAGATCATGGCTGATCTGATCAGTGACTCAACTCCATCCACCTGCCTTTTCCCCATATCCCTTAATTCCTTTTTTTAATGTAAAAATCTATCTAACTGAACATTAAATATGTTTAATGAAGTCGCCTCAACTGCCTCCCTGGGTAGAGAATTCCACAGATTCACTCGTCTCTTGGTAAAACAGTTTTTCCTCATCTCCATCTTAAATCTACTCCCCTGAATCTTGAGGCTGTGTCCCCTAGTTCTGGTCTCCTCTACCAGTGAAAACAATTTTCCTGTCTCTATCTGATCGATCCCTTTTATCATTTTATATGTTTCTATAAGATCTCCTCTCATTCTTCTGAATTTGAGTGAGTATAATTCCAGATGATTTAGTCTCTCCTCATAGGTCAATCCCCTCATCTCTGGAATCAACCTGGTGAACCTCCTCTGGACTGCCTCCAAGGCCAGTATATCCTTCCTCAAGTATGGAAACCAGAACTGCACACAGTTCTCCAGGTGCGGCCTCACCAGGACCTTGTACAGTTGCAGCATGACCTCCCTGCTCTTGAATTCAATTCCTTTAGCGATGAAGGCCAACATTCCATTTGCCTTCTTAAATAACCTGTTGTACCTGCAACCCAACTTTTTTGCGATTCATGCCCAAGCCCTCCCAAACCTTCTGCAATACAGTATGTTGCAGTCTTTCACCATTTTTCCTACCAAAGTGGATGACCTCACATTTACTAACATTTTACTCCATCTGCCAGACCTTTTCCCACTTCCCTAACTTAACTCTACCCTTCTGCAGCCTCTCCACATCCTCTGTATAATTTGCTTTTCCACTCAATTCAGTATCATCCACAAATTTATCTATACGACACTGTGTCCCCTCTTTCATATCATCAGTGTAAATAGTGAATAGCTGCGGGCCCAGGACTGACCCCTACGGCCCCCCACTTACCACTGTCTGCCAATCAGAAAAAAACACCAATTTATTCTGATTCTCTGCCTTTTGTCCATTAACCAGTCCTCAATCCATGCCAATATACTTCCCCCAACTCCATTCATCTGTACCTTATTGATAAGTCTCTTGTATGGCACCTTATCAAATGTCTTCTGAAAATTCAAATAGACAACATCAACCTGTTCCTCTCTATCTACCGCACCCATTATATCCTCAAAGAACTCCAACAAGTTTGTCAAACAAGACCTGCCTTTCTGAATCCCTACTGCATCTGCCTGATGCAACCCCTTTGTCTAAATGTCTTGCTATTTCATCCTTCATGACTGCTTCAAGCATTTTTCGACTACAGACGTTAAGCCAACTGGCTGATAGTTACCTGTCTTCCCCTACATCTCTCTTTAAAAAGTGGCGTGACATTTGCTGTCTTCCAATCTGCCGGGACCTTCCCTGAATCTATAGAATTTTGATAAATGACTCCCAATACATGGACTATAACTCCCGCCATTTCCCTCAGTAGCCTGAGATGCATCCCATCAGGACCAGGGGATTTGTCTGCCTTCAGTCCCATTAGTCTGCTCATTACTATCTCTTTGGAACAATTATTTTATCGAGCCCCTCACCTCCCTTCATATCCCTCTCATCACTCAATCCACCGTGAGGATTGACGTAAAATATCTGTTCAATGCCTCGGCCATTTCCTCGTTACTCAATATCAATCTCCCTCTCTCATCTTCCAAGGGACCCATGTTGACTCTCGCCACCCTCTCCAATTTTATATATTTATAACATTTTTTGCTATCTGTTTTTATACTTTGTGCTAATTTCCCTTCATGATCCTTCTTCCCTTCCCTTATTTCTCATTTAATTGTCCTTTGTTGCCTTTTAAGGTTTTCCCAATCCTTCAGTTTCCCATTACTCTTGGCTACTTGGTACACATGAGCTTTTAATTTTATACTTTCCTTTATGTCCTTAGTTAACCAAGGTTGGCTCTTCCCTGCCCTTATTTTTAATGGGAATACATTTTTGTTGAGAACTGTGAAAAATCTCTTTGAAAGTCTTCCACTGTTCCTCAACTTTCTGCCAACTAGCCTGTGCTCCCAGTCCACGCTGACCAATTCCTCCCACATCCTGTTGTTGTCTCCCCGTTCGAGCATCATACACTGTTCTCGTAGTTCACTCCAAGAGTAAAATAAAAGAAAGTCACCCTTTCTTTTATTTTACAACTTATCTGTGTGATAAATTAATAGCTGCGTTACCCACATGTGTTAATATTTGTTCTGCAGTAGCCTGTTTGTCAAGAGAGATGTGAGTTCAAGTTCCATTCTTTTGACATCTGATAAGTAACCAGACATATACCAGACAGGTATATGTTCAGAGAGATGCTAATTACCTTGCAGGTAAATGTGAAAGAGACAAAAGATGCAAGACTGACAGTATATAATAATATTGCAAAATGTGTACATGGATGAAGAGGATCATTCTGGGCTGCACAAATGAAAACAGACATTCATAAGCTACCAATTTTCTTTGCTGAGAGAGTACTTTCTAACTCATTCACAGTGTGATTTTGACTGTGTATGGTTTCCAGCTCACAGTTGTTATGGGATGGTGGGTGGGAAAATGGTGACTGGAGTCAACAGCAGAATGCTGTCGATCCACAGAACATTACAGCACAGAAACAGCCCCTTCAGCTCTTCGAGTCTGTGCTGAACTATTATTCTGTCTAGTTCCACTGGCCTGCACTAGTCTATATCCCCCATTCCCCTCCCAGCCCTGTCCAAATATTTCTTAAATGTTAAAATTGAGCCCGTATTCACCACTTCAGCTGGCAGCTCATTCCACACTCCCACAGCTCTATGTGTGAGGTTCCCCCTAATGTTCCCATTAAACATTAGGGCAGCACTGTTGGTGTTTCCCTTTTCTCCCTCAACCCATGTCCTCTGGCTTGTATCTCACCTAATCTCTATCTACACATTATAATTTGGTATACCTCTATCACATCTCCCCTCATTCTTCCTCATTCAAGAGAATAAAGCCCTAACCTGTTTAACCTTTCCCTGTAACTCAATTCCTCAAGTCGGGGCAACATCCTAGTAAATCTTCTCTGCACCCTTTCAATCTTATTGATATCTTTCCTGTAGTTAGGTGACCAAAATTCCACACAATACTGTACTCCAAATTTGGCATCACCAATGTCTTATACAGCTTTACTATAACATCCCAACTCTCATACTCAAAACTGTGATTTATGAAGGCCAATGTGCCAAAAGCTCTCTTTATGACCCGTTATGACTGCCTGAGATGCCACTTACAGAGAATTATGTATTTTATTCCCATATCGCTTTGTTCTACCCCACTCCTCAGTGCCCTACCATTTACCTTCTATGTCCTACCTCGGTTTGTCCTTCCAAAATCCAACTCCTTAAATTCCATCTGCCATTTTGCAGCCCATTTTTCCAGCTGGTCCAGATTCCTCTGCAAGCTTTGAAAACCTTCTCCCTTCCATGTTTCCAATCTTTGTATCATCTGCAAACTTGCTGCTCCAATTTACCACATTATCACCCAGATCATTGATATAGATGACAAACAATACAGGGCCCAGCACAGATCCCTGAGGCCCACCACTAGCTAGAGGGTTCCAGTCTGTGAGACCATCATCCACTACCATCCTCTTCTTCTCCTGAAGTAAGAAGACAATAAGGGAAGCGACCAGAAGGGTCGGACCAACTTGCCTGTCACCCAAATTTGCCACGAGAGTTTTCCCTGAAGATTTGTACTCAGTTTGTTCAAGTTCAAGTTTATTATCATTCTATTGTACAAGTACAACCCAAAGAAACAGTGTTCTCTGGTCCACGATGCAAAAGCATGCATACACATCCAAACATAACATACATACAGACAAGTAACCATATAACCATATAACCATTTACAGCACAGAACAGGCCAGTTCGGCCCTACTAGTCCATGCCGTAACAAATCCCCACCCTCCTAGTCCCACTGACCAGCACCCGGTCCATACCCCTCCAGTCCTCTCCTCTCCATGTAACTATCCAGTCCTTCCTTAAATGTAACCAATGATCCCGCCTCAACCACATCTGTCGGAAGCTCATTCCACATCCCCACCACCCTTTGCGTAAAGAAATTTCCCCTCATGTTCCCCTTATAATTTTCCCCCTTCAATCTTAAACCATGCCCTCTAGTTTGAATCTCCCCCACTCTTAATTGAAAAAGCCTATCCACATTTACTCTGTCTGTCCCTTTTAAAATCTTAAACACTTCTATCAAGTCCCCTCTCAATCTTCTACGCTCCAGAGAAAAAAGCCCTAGTCTGCACAACCTTTCCCTGTAACTCAAACCTTGAAATCCTGTCAACATTCTCGTGAACCTTCTCTGCACTCTCTCTATTTTGTTTATATCTTTCCTATAGTTTGGTGACCAAAACTGGACACAGTACTCCAAATTTGGCCTCACCAATGCCTTGTACAATTTCATCATAACCTCCCTACTCTTGAATTCAATACTTCGATTTATGAAGGCCAACATTCCAAATGCCTTCTTCACCACACCATCTACCTGAGTATCAGCCTTGAGGGTACTATTTACCATCACTCCTAAATCCCTTTGTTGCTCTACACATCTCAATAGCCTACCTTTTAATGCATATGACCTATTTAGATTTGCCTTTCCAAAATGTAACACCTCACACTTATCTGTATTAAATTCCATCAGCCATTTCTCAGCCCACACCTCCAGCCTTCCTAAATCACCTTTTAATCTACGGTAATCTTCCTCACTGTCCACAACACCACCAATCTTTGCATCATCCGCAAACTTGCTTATCCAATTCTCCACCCCTACTTCCAGATCGTTAATATATATAACAAACAATAGTGGACCCACGACCGATCCCTGAGGAACTCCTCTAGTCACCGGCCTCCAATTGGACAAACATATATATACATATACACATGCACACACACACTGGTATATAAATATTGTTTCATAAATAGTAGATTCTTGGAAGGTTTGTATGAGGAGGACATTTTAATCATTCAGCATTCTCACTGCCCGTAGGAGAAGCTGTTTCTCAGCAAGCAGAAGCAAGCAGAAGCAGAGGACTTTAATGTGACTCCAAGAAATCCATTCTCCAAAGCCCCATCAACACTTGATGCAGAATGCATAAGCGTTTTCACTGGACTCCTTCCTGGAAAGTGCTGCCAAATTCTGAAACTTGGCAGATTTGAAATCGCACTTGGTTAAACTTACATAGAGCAGTATGTGTGGCACAGCACATTTTTGCATGGATACACATCATTTGCCACTGATAAAAATCTATTTGTTAATGGTCTGACACTTGAAAATAAAGTTTATGGAAATCATCATGGTCCTGCAGAATTGTTGCACGGTTATAATGTGATTTTTGTTGAGATAGACTGCTGTTTGGAGTTTACTAAGCCAGGGACTAATGAAGTGTTCTTTATCTGACCAGACCATGCTCCAAAACCTAATCTGCTGGGTTAAAAAATAAGAGGCTGTAATCATGTAGAAATCAGTCACTGTGTTAAATTATTGGGCACCAAGAACACATGGCAACACTTAACTTACAGTATACAAGAGAAGGTTGGACGTGCACATGGAAATGGGGGGTTGGAGGGTTATTGGCGGAGAGCGGGAGGTTTGAGCTAGTGGATTTGTTCTAGTGAACTGGTGAGGACTCGAAAGGCCAACATGGCCTGTTTCCACTCGGTAAATGGTTATATGATTATAAAAAATGACTCTAAGGAATCCTGTCAACACGCTATTTTAAGGTTCTTCCTCGTCCCAGTAGGCATACTGGGCAAAGATGTTATGTCTGGAAAGCACCGAGGCTTTGAAGGATAAGTATCATTTCCCAGCAGCTGTAAGGTCATGGAGTATAGTAATTGTGCCATACACAGCATAGCAATGAATGGTGGGGCAGGAACATAGTTAATACTTTGAATAGGACCTTACTTCACCTGTTCTGCATTTCCCCGTGGAACAGGCCTGAGCACAATGAGGTGGGTTGGAAAAAACTGTGTAGCGGGCTCAGCTTTAGTGCATACAAAAGTCTTAAACTCTGGGACTGCTCAGGGATTGGGTGGGCCGAATTTGCGGATTCTCGGGCAGTACTTGTAAAATTCAAATTTAAGGAGGAATAAAGAAGAGATGATAGTTTATTCATTAACAAACACACCATGCATCATTTATCAAAATGGGGAATTTATCAAAAAGAAAAAAATGTCAACACTTGACAAAAATTAAATATAATTATTTTTCACAGAAAAGAGTATGTAATGCTTGAAATTATGTTTAAAAGTGAATAGTGTAAAATAAAAAATCATTTTACAAATGAACTTCTTTGCGATAAGGTTAGTTTTATCAAACATGGTTGCTTGTTGCCTCGTTGGCCTTAACCCACGCACACAAGAACCCGCTAAATTTAAAAAGTTTGAGAGTCCGGATTCTTGGGTGGTCCGGATATCTGGCACCTGGATTTTTGGACTTTTACTGTGAGCCATGCCAGATGCCAGCAGGTCTGCTTCAGTCTGGAGCTACTAAGAATGACCTTAAGAGAAAAAGGGTGTGCCTGGGTAAACTAAACTGGGTTATTGATGTTTACATAAAAAATGGTGGAGAAACTCAGCAAGTCACTCAGTGTTCTTCGTAGAGCAAACATAAAGATACATAACCAATGCTTCCCCTGTTTGTTATTGCGTGCGTACTAAATAACAACTACTGAGAGTGACATTAAGCAAACTGTTTACTACGTACACACAGGAGAGGGAGCTTCTTACATGGTGCACACTCCGTGCTAAAGCCTGCTTTTTCACCGCTGCGCCTTAACGGAGCTTGTGCATGCCATTTGCTTTGTTGCCTCTGCACCCGGATGCCCTCTGTGTAGGATGCTAATGTATATGTTTTGCAGTGAACTCGGGATTACCGCTCTCTGGCCCTTCATTACGATTCCTTCATCAATAAGTGGCTCATCGTGGAATGGGAAGTAGAGTTGCCCTTCTGGTGCAGGCTGCACTGCTTGTCTGGCTAACCACCCCTGATTAAATTACCCAGGGTCCTTAAAACGGTGCCTTCAGCCTTGTGTCTTCTTAGTTCCTCCAACCGGGATGAGGAAATGTACTTGACCATCATTTCATCAGAAGTGTTCTCTTCCTCGACCTGTTGGACCGTGCATTTTCTGGGGACACGGGATAGCATGTCGTGCATTTTCTGGGGACACGGGATAGCGTGTCGGCTAGGTACATCTCTTTTCCACACTTGTACACCAAAATGATGCTGTACTTCTGAAGTCTGAACATTATTCTTTGCCACCTCGTTGGTGCTACATGTATCAGCTTCTTCAATATCGTAGGTGGTCGTTCTCTACGGTCACTGGTCTACCATAGATGTGGTCGTTGAACTTAGAACAAAATCCACTGCCAATAACTCCTTTTCGATCTGTGCGTACCTGGTTTCTGTGTCAGCGTGTGAACTTAATGCATAGGCCACAGGTGTCCCGTCTTGCAGGCATGCTGCACCTTGGCCATACTGCGATGCGTCACAGGTCGGCAACACTGGTGTTTGTACGTCGTAGTACGACAAAACTGGTGGGCATGATGTATGCCTCTTTAAAATGACGTATGTGTTCTGTTGCTGCTCGTGCCACGTCCACTCCATATCTTTGTGCGTCAGCTGTCGCGGTGGAGCCATGTGTTCACTTGAGTTTGGGATGAACTTGCCCAGGTAGTTAATCATACCAAGGAATCTTTGTAGGGCTGACACGTCTGCCAGCACCGGCATCTCGCTGATTGGCTTGGTTTTCGAGGGGTCATCCTTCAGGCATCTGCTAGTAAACACATGACCTATGTAGCTGACCTGATTCAGCCGGAATTTGCTCTTATGGGGGATTGAGCATTAGGTTCACCTTCCCGGCTCGGTCAAGTATCTTCTTTAAATTTGCATTGTGTTCCTTTAAATTCTTGCCATGCATGAGTATGTCATCGACTATGATGGCACAGGGGGACCTGGCAAAAATTTGTTGCCTGGATCTCTGGAGTTCTTCACTGGCTGATTTGATCCCGAATGGAATTCGCAGCAATCTGTATCAAACGAACCCAGTGCTGAATGTGGCCAGTAATGATGATTTGCAGTCGAGCTTGATCTGCCAGAAGGAGCTTTTCGCGTCTAGAACTGAGAACACAGTTGCGCCAGCCATTTTGGGCAGTAACTTCCTCCACGATGCCCATTGGATAGTGCGGTCTCTTCAGGGCTGAACTGAGGTCTCACGGGTTTATATATAACCAGATCTCTTGTCCGTCTTTCTTCTTGGCACCCAACATGGAGGACACCCATTTGGTTGGCTCGGAGACTGGGGTAATCGCACCCAGGTCTTGCATTTTGTCCAGTTTGCCCTACACCTTGTCTTTCATCGCCAGCGATATAGGGTGCACCGTACAAACCACAAGTCTCACTTCAGAGTCAAGCAACATGGAGTACATTATTACTGGTAACTTTGCCAGCTCGTATGTGAAAAGGTTGCTGTAGTCTGAAACACCTGGAACACCCGGAGGAAACCCACACAGTCACAGGGAGAACGTACAAACTCCTTTTAGACAGCGCCAGATTCGAATTCGGGTTACCTGCACTCTAATAGAGTTGCGTTAAGTTGTAATGTTAACCGTGCTGGCCCACAGTTGCAATTCGAAAAAAAAGTGAAAAAGTTACAAACGAAGTGAGGTCTCAATAGATGGTCCCAGGGTCGTTTTAGGTTAGGGCGAGAGTAGTATGGGGAGATTCAAGAGACTGACAGAAAAAACTGTTCTTTAGTAGCAGTGAGAGAAGATTATGTTCTGAGTGATGGAGACAAGCAGAAAGGAAGGAAAATAATATAAACACTTACTAAATGTGTGTAAAAATACCAGAAAATGTACCTAAAGGGGAGCAAGTGGAACTTTAGATTAAGTAAAGCACTTGTGATCAGTTCAGACCCAGAAAGTACAGGTGGTTCTTGGCTGATGAACCCATGCAAGAACACTTGGTAAAGTTATTGCAATTGCTCTGCACAGTAGTCCTCCAGGTGATGTCTAGACTTAGTTCCTTACAACTGAGCTGAGTTTCACAGTGGACCTGATGGAATTTGACATCATCTGATGTTTCCTCCGCTCACAGTGATAACCAAGCAAGCAACACACAAAACCGTGTTCTCCGTTTAGAAACCACAATCTTGCGGATGCTTTCTCGTGTGAGACAAAGAAAATAGTTTTGGGGTTGTAAAATTAAACCCAATGTCAATCCAACAGGATAAAAGTAATTTAGCAACCACTCTGGAATCTGTAGTTCGCTACTGCAAGAGATGAAGAAAAACTGGAATAGTCATTTTCTCCTGCAGGGGAAGTTCAGCATTAACTCCAGGTAGAAAAAAAAGATCTATGTCTCAGGGTAGCATTGTCTCAATGCTAAATCAAAGGCCACTAGCCTGAGTTTTCCCATCCATTGCACAAAGATAAAACTTTGAAGAGTTTTCCATGCATAGGAAACTTGACTCCGTCAGAGATTGTATTGTATAGACTTGATCTGAATGAAATATAAACGGAATGGAATTTTTCTTTGCAGTGTCATCACAACACAGAATCTGGGAAGTCACCTGAAGAAATCTTTCCACAGTGCTTGTTGGAGAAAGTTATTCTGATAAAACCCTACTTATTCAAAACTAAATAAAACATACTGGAGTTACCAAAACAGACAATTCACACCATAAGTTTCAACATTTTCATATTTCCTTCTGACATAAGGGAGGCCATTTCATCCATTGAATCTTTGCCAGCTCTTGGAGTAATCTCATCAGTCTCATTCCCCCTATTTATTTCCCTGTAAACTATGATGTCAAACCAGCTCAATAATAGTCCCGTCATAATACTGACTCCCTTTTTCAACAAGAGGTAATTTAGAATTCCCATTTAACTTAAAGAACATGTATGTGTTTGAGATGTTGAAGGAAACAGGATTTCAGATTATGATCAACGTGCAAACGTGACGTCACGTTCAACCCTAAGAATCATTTTACCGCAGGAGTGGCAGAATTGCCACTTACTAGCAGTGAAAACAAATTTCACACATGCAATACATGTAAACAAATAAAGAAATGTAAACAGATAATGAATGCAAATAAAATGACTGTGCAGAGGGTGCTGGTGTCCCCATACCAGACCATGATATAGCTGGTCAGCACAATTTCCACCGCACATCTGAAGAAATTTGCCAGGGTATCTGGGGTCATACCAAATCCTTCTCAAACTCCTGAGGAAGTAGAGGCGCCGACGTCATTTCTTCACGAGGCCACTGGTGTGTTGGGTCCAGGAAAGATCCTCTGAGATAATGACTCTCAAGAACCTAAATGTGCTCACCCTCTCTATCTCTGATCCCCCAATGATCACTGGATCTTATACCTCTGGCTTTCCCTTCCTGAAGTCAACACTGGTTTTGGTGAAATCGAGGGCAAGGATTCAGCCAAATTTTCAATCTTCCTCCTGTACGCTGGCCCATCCCCTTGCTTCACACAACCCACTAACCGTGGTATCAGCAAATTTGTCGTCACACCAAGCCACAAAGTCGTAGGTGTAAAGTGAGAAGAGCAGGGGGCTTAGAACACAGGCTGTGGTGCTCTGGTACTGGAGGAGATGTTCTTACCAATCCTCACTGATTGTGGTCTGGAGGTGAGGAAATCCATGATCCAATCACACAGTTGGTGGTCGGTGATCAGTTTTGAGGGGATGATGCTGTTAAATGCTGAACTGTAGTCGATAAAGAGCATCCTGATGAATGTACCTTTACTGTCCAGGTGTACCAGAGCTTTGTGTAGAACCAGTGAGATGGCGTCCATCATAGACTTGTTGCTACAATAGGTGAACTGGAACATATATTTGTAACTGCACAGACAGGAGCTGATATGTTTCAAAACCAGCCTTTCAAAACACTTCATCACTGTTGAAGTGCTACTAGTTGATAGTCATTAAGGCAGATTAGTACGATTAACGGGCACTGGTGTCATTGACACCTGTTTGAAGCAGGTGTGTATCATGCCCTACTGGAGTGGGATATTGAGGATATCCATGAATACATTGATAAGTAAGTCAGTCGAGATTTTCAATACTTGTGCAGATACTCTGTCCGGGCTGGATACTTTCTTTGGATTCACTCTCCAGAAGGCAGTATGCAGTCATCCTCAGACACAAGGCAGGATGGGATCATCCAGTCATGTGAGGGTGCAAAGGGGTGGTTCTTTGCCGTCACTGTGGTAAAATTGGGCGGTAGAAGGCATTGCGTTCCTCTGGAACCAAAGCTTTGCCCATCTGCTACAGGACCAGATTTGGTTTAGTAACCGATTATGGCATCTCGGCTCTGGCACAGCTGTCGGGTTTCCCTTCTTGTTTCAATTTTCATCGGGAATCTCCACTTCACCAGGGAGTTAGTTTTTTGCAGGTCATTCCTGCTCCTTCTGAATTGATATAGATCTCTGGGCTTAAATGCCTGTGATCTGGCTCTCAGAAAGTTCCAGATTTCATTGTTCATCTATAGCTCCTTGATGGGGAAAATTCTGAACTATTTGGTGGGGACACACTCATCCACTGCTATTTTGATCAAGTCTGATTACAGCCCTGGTGTAATCGTTCAGATTCTCAGCTGAGTCCTTGAACACCGCCCACACTGCTGACTCGAGGAATTCCTGTTACTATCCTTCAGGTTCCTGTGACCACCTTCGAGATGTCCTGATCTCCAGAGCCTCTCTTTTTAGGGTCTGTTATATGAAGGCAGAAGAAGCACCGCCAGGTGATCTGACTTGCCAAGATGTCGTCTCAAGAAAGAACGGCAGGCCTTCCTTATCATGGTATAGCAGTGATCGAGTATGCTGGATCCTCTGGTATGGCAGGTTATATGCTAGTGGTAGTTGGGTAGGGTTTTCTTGACACAGGCCTGGTTAAAGTCACTGACTAAGATTTGCAGTGCATCGTGCTGGGCTGTCTCTTGTTTACTGAACACATCATGTAGCTCAACAAGTGCCTGTTTATAATCGGCACCGGGACGGATATAAACTCCGGTGAGAATCTCTGATAAGAACTCTCAGGGTAGATAGAAGGGTCTGCATTTAATTGAGATTTGTTCTGAGGCAGTAGAACAGGAGGTTGACATAACCCCAATGTCCGTGCACCATGCAGATTCAAGAGAGAATGTCCAAACTCCACACATGTAGCAACAGTGAATAGGATCAATCCCAGATCACAGGAGCTTTGAGATAATTGCACTGACTGCATCAGATGGCAGGAAGGTTGGAATAGGAATCCTGACCCCTGGAACCCCCGTCCCCCCCAGGCTAGTTCCTGTATTTGAGTTGCCCTGTCTCCAACCACTAGTAATAGGCAACCAACCAAGGCATTGGAAGCTTAAAAATGTTCTCTCTTTATTGCTCTGTTTAGATCTCTTGGATCCAAGCAAATTCTAAGCTTTCCATTCTTTTCATCAACAACGACAAGGGAACTTATCTACTCCGTTGGTTCATCTATCTTCTGAATCCCTTTCAGGCTTTCCATCCTATCCAACTCTGCTTTAAGTTCCTTTTTAAGTGCAAATGGAACTTTTCTACACAGATATATTATCGGTGGCACACGTTTATCCACTCACATTGTGTGTTCTCCTGGAAGGCAGCCAAGACCCTGAACTAGGTCATTGTACCTTTTCATGAGTTCAATATTCCAGAACGAGGACTCTTTTTACCAGGTTCATTTTCTCACAGGCTGTTAAATGTCACATTATGTTTAGGTATGCAGTATGCCTTAAACTGTTCCATTATTTTTTCCACTTCATTTTGTCTCCTTCCACAGCAAATGTGAAGTTATTATACACCTCCAGGGCTTCATCACCAGTGTAAGAAAACTGACACTTTCCCTTTATCACTTTTCTCGTCCGCTCCGACTGCCGCTAACTACAATCCAAAAAGCTGTTTAAATCTGTTCCAATTTTCACCCACATTATTTGTCAGCTAAAGTTTCACTGGTGGATGTAATCTTTCCATTTCTCACTGTGTTAGCTTCTCTTCACTGATCAGTTGCTGACTTTAGATTTTACCTTATAAAGTATTTCCTTCATCTCACTTCTGACACCATGTTCTTAGACAACACATGGATGAAGAAAAAGATTCTTTATTTCTTTGGCTTGGCTTCACGGACGAAGATTTATGGAGGGGGTAAAAGTCCACGTCAGCTGCAGGCTCGTTTGTGGCTGACAAGTCCGATGCGGGACAGGCAGACACGGTTGCAGCGGCTGCAGGGGAAAATTGGTTGGTTGGGGTTGGGTGTTGGGTTTTTCCTCCTTTGCCTTTTGTCAGTGAGGTGGGCTCTGCGGTCTTCTTCAAAGGAGGTTGCTGCCCGCCAAACTGTGAGGCGCCAAGATGCACGGTTTGAGGCGTTATCAGCCCACTGGCGGTGGTCAATGTGGCAGGCACCAAGAGATTTCTTTAGGCAGTCCTTGTACCTTTTCTTTGGTGCACCTCTGTCACGGTGGCCAGTGGAGAGCTCGCCATATAACACGATCTTGGGAAGGCAATGGTCCTCCATTCTGGAGACGTGACCCATCCAGCGCAGCTGGATCTTCAGCAGCGTGGACTCGATGCTGTCGACCTCTGCCATCTCGAGTACTTCGACGTTAGGGATGAAAGCGCTCCAATGGATGTTGAGGATGGAGCGGAGACAACGCTGGTGGAAGCGTTCTAGGAGCCGTAGGTGATGCCGGTAGAGGACCCATGATTCGGAGCCGAACAGGAGTGTGGGTATGACAACGGCTCTGTATACGCTTATCTTTGTGAGGTTTTTCAGTTGGTTGTTTTTCCAGACTCTTTTGAGTAGTCTTCCAAAGGCGCTATTTGCCTTGGCGAGTCTGTTGTCTATCTCATTGTCGATCCTTGCATCTGATGAAATGGTGCAGCCGAGATAGATAAACTGGTTGACCCTTTTGAGTTTTGTGTGCCCGATGGAGATGTGGGGGGGGCTGGTAGTCATGGTGGGGAGCTGGCTGATGGAGGACCTCAGTTTTCTTCAGGCTGACTTCCAGGCCAAACATTTTGGCAGTTTCCGCAAAGCAGGATGTCAAGGGCTGAAGAGCTGGCTCTGAATGGGCAACTAAAGCGGCATCGTCTGCAAAGAGTAGTTCACGGACAAGTTTCTCTTGTGTCTTGGTGTGAGCTTGCAGGCGCCTCAGATTGAAGAGACTGCCATCCGTGCGGTACCAGATGTAAACAGCGTCTTCATTGTTGGGGTCTTTCATGGCTTGGTTCAGCATCATGCTGAAGAAGATTAAAGTTGATATAAACTGCACATGAGGCTACAAGTGTCCATTACAGATAACATTCTGCAGTGCCCTGCTCTGTGTGTTAGCCCCCTGCTGGCCGCCGAGTGTAATCAAACAATGAGGCATTGCTAGTTGCATTGCAACCATAATCAATATCATTACAGAGGCTGCCTGTTTATTTATTTTTTTATGACCCAGAGACTTTTGAATAGTAGGAGAAAGAAGTAGGGGATCAGGCAAGTAAGTGGAGCTGTGTCAAAGACCAGAACAGGACTATATTGAATGGCAAAGAGAGTTAGATAGTCTAGATTTCCGACTCCTGTTCCTATTTCTTATGTTTATATGTCAATGGCAATCATAGTCACATATTAACAAAATTAATTGGTACTTATTTGGAGCAGAACTTCAGTGGGATTGCAGTAAATCTTGCTGGAACACAGGCAGACTGAACCCTGATTTTGGTCAATGGCTCCTCACTTGCCTGGGAAGCATGTAAGAATTTGATCTCCAGAGGGTTTCTAGGCGGGATGAGTTGAACATGTGATGGTCCATAAATCACCTGCCATCATCCATGCCCGACTATTGGGTAGTGAATTGGCCTGAACGCATTTAGCAAGGAATTTAGTACATGCATGATCTCTTACTCTCAAAGAGGCAGGTGACAGTAGAGATAATAGATATGTGAATGTGTACAAGCAATATTACAATTGTTTGTTACAAAAATAGAATTGAATTTTTTATTTTATCACGTGTACCAAGATTCATTGAAAAACTGCTTTTGCGTGCTATTCAGGCCAGTCAGCACGATCCATCAGTTATGAAAGTACTCTGAGGCGGTATGACTGTGAAAGGTGTCATATTAATGGAATGAAACATGGCTTTTTGCTTATACCTTGAAGGCTATATTATGTGAGGAGTTTAAGGAGATTCCGTATGTCACCGAAAACTCTCTAATACTTCAACGGAACATTTTGGCTGGTTGCATTATTGTCTGGCTCAGAGACGTCAACACTCAGGGAAAGAAAAATCTCCAGAGGGTTGCAAACTCAGCCTGTGACATTACGCGTCCCATTCCAACAAGAACATCTACAAGAGGCAGCATCTTAAGAAGCAGCCTCAATCTTCAAGGACCCCCACCACCCAGCCAGGACCTCTTCACTTTGCTATCATTGGGAAAAAGGTTCCGGAAGCCTGAAGACGAGCACTCAGTGGCACAAGGGCACCTTCTTCCCCGCTGCCATCAGATTCCTGAATGATTAACCCATGGACACTGACTTAGTTTGACTTTTTCTTACACTATTTTTGTCTATTTTCTAAGGTGGCTTCTATAAATGTTTCTACTGTGATGCTGTCACAAAACATGTTCATGACAATAAATTCTGGCCCAGACCCAAACATTAATCATATATTTTTACCTCCTCTGGACGCTTTGAGACCAGTTGAGTTCCTCTCGAATTTCTGTGGGTTTTTACTGGTATAAGATAAATGCAAGTTGCCTTCTGGATTGTAGCTTTGGGTGTTTCCTGTGAGCACGGCCAATCATAACCTTCTGCTCCACGACATTTGGAAAGAGTGAGCTAGAGCCAGGATAGACCGATTGCCAAGAAGCCACCAAATACTCTATAGGCACTGGCACATCCACCTGGCAACAGGCAAGGAAACTGTTTTCTGTGGTTCCAGGTCAGCAGAGACAGTGGCACCACTTTGGTCTGTTTTTCTCGAACATGCTGTTACTAGGCAATATAATCCTGGCAAATGGATTCTGCTGTGGGTTGAGACTTGGACCATGTTCTGTCTGGGCTTATTGCAGTACTGAAGCCGTGGTGGTGATACAGTGGAGTTTCATAACCAGTGTTATCTCAGACTACTCGTGCTGAACCATCTACACTTCACCACCGACTGAGGGCACTTACATGATGCTCCACTCTAACTGTTAACAGAGCTCTCTCTCTCTCTCTCTTTCCTTTTCTCTCTGTCTCCTTTAACAGAGCCAAAAATCGATTCTTGCTATATCCAATCACCTTTTGTTGAGCCCTTGATGAAGGGCTCAACCGAAAATGTTGTTTATATGACTTTGCTATGTACTGTTTGACCGACTTGAGTTTTCACTTCAACCAGTGTCTGCAGACGTTCATGTTTTACTTCCCTTAACACCTTTTATTGGACTGGACTCCTCCCCTTGCCCTTCGGTCTTTATTCTGACGTTTTTTTCTGTTCTTTGCTTATTCCTTTGGGCTCATGCCCAAAACGTCAGTAATATATCTTTACCTCTGATGGACGCTGTGAGACTGGCTGAGTTCCTCCAGCATTTCTGAGTATTTTTCCTTAAATCCAATAACCTAGCTCATTAAAACACCTCTTCTGATTTTTAGCTCCAAGGGCAAAATGATCCATTTTAATGTGCTCTCCAGGTGTGTGCAAATCCAAGTCAAGGGAAGGAAACTGGGTGCAAACATTAAACTTTGAGGATTGAAGCCCCGATTTTCTGCTAATATGACTGGAATTATGCTTGAACCCAACAGCCCAGAGATGGCAATGCAGCGTCTGATCCAAGAATGAGAACGGGAAAGTTTGAAGGCAATGAGTGGTGCAAGTTTTCACACCATCCTGTCTGCTTCTGCCACTACCCAATAAAAGTCAGCCAGGAGTAGTGGTGAAAGCAGATACATGCTAAAGCAAAGCTGGAGTGGCTTCTGACAACCAAGTCCGACTCCTGGGCTTCATGTTCTTAAGCCCGGCGGTGCTGTTCTCGCTGACAGGAGAAAGGCTAAAGGCCCTGGCACCTTGAAACCAGTTGCTCCAGGCAGATGGTGCTCGTTAACCACGGATGGTAACTCATCCAGGAGAGGGAAAACCTGATATGTTTCCCATGCAGTGGGATCCCCTCTCCTTGCTAACAACAGGTTCAATGGAATGATGAAAGTCGATACAGTTTGGTGCCAGCAGCATCGCAGGAATTGGGTACAGCAGTCAGACCCTTCAGGACTCCGACTCCACATTTTTCCTTGGGGTTTGCTCCCAAACCTTTCCCGTGAGCAAGTATAGCCACAAGGCAGCAGAGGTTTGAAACTGGTTTCAAGGTGCCAGTGCCTTTGTCCTTTCTCCTGTCAGCAAGAACAGCCCCGCCGGGCATAAGAACATGACGCCCAGGAGTTGGACTTGGTTGTCAGAGGCTGGTTGAGTCACAGTGGGAGCTGAATGACCAAAGGATCTGCTCACTAGTCATCTGAGACACTCATATTCATGACAAGATATTTAATTATATATATGAATACTTGTCCTGCATATGTATGTTTGTCTGTATGTGTGGTGTGTCTGTGTGTTTTGCACTGAGGACCCGAGAACACTGTTTCATTGTGTTGTACTTGTGCAATCAAACGGCAATAAATTTGACTTGATATGCAAGCAGAAGAGAAGTAGTTTAATTTGAAATTGTGTTCACCTGGACCGAAGTGCCTGTTCCTGTACTCAAATGTTCTACATTATATTTCAAACTATCAAACCTAAGATTCAGTACAAAGGATGGGATAAACAGATACACTTACATAAAGTCATTAATTTAGGGCAAAACTGACAATGTTCAATTGATAGGGAGGCATGGTTGGCATGGAGGTTAGCACAACACTTTTACAGCGTCAGCGATCAGGACTGCTGTTTAAGAAAGGAGGGAGGCAGAAAAAAGGAAATTATAAGTCTATTAGTCTGACTTTGGTAGTTGGAAAAATATTGGAATCGATCCTCAAGGACAAGGTTATGGAATACTTTGAGGTTCATGGCATGGTAGGTCCCAGCCAGCATGGTTTCATGAAGGGACGATCCTGCCTGAACAACCTACTGGAAATTTTTGAGGAAATCTCATAGGATGGACAAGGGAGAGGATGTGGGTGTTGTGTATTTGGATTTCCAAAAGGCCTTCGCTAAGGTGCCGCTTAAGAGGCTGCTTTAATAAGATGAGAGCACATGGAATTACTGGAAAAATAATAGATTGGGTAGAGCATTGGCTGATAGGCAGGAAGCAAAGGGTGGGAATAAAGGGATCCTATTCCGGTTGGTTGCCTGTTGCTAGTGGTGTTCCCCAGGGGCCGGTGTTGGGGCGGCTTCTTTTTACAATGTATATTGATGATTTAGATTGTGAATTAAATGGTTTCATGGCAATGTTTGCACATGACACAAAGATAGGTGGTAGAGTACGAAGTGTAGAAGAAATCGAAGGCTTTCAGAGACTTGGACAACTTAGGAGAATGGGCAAAGAAATGGCAGACGAGATATAATGTTGAGGAATGTATGAATTTTGGTCGAGAAAATAAACGGTCGGATTATTATTTGGATGGGGAGAAAATTGAAACCTCAGAAGTACAAAGGGACTTGGTGGGTCCTCGTGCAGGATAACCTGAAAGTTGACTGCCAGGTCGGATCAGCGGTAAAGAAGGCAAATGCTATGTTGGCATTCATTTCAAAGGGGATTGTGCATGAGAATAAAGAGGTATTGATGAGACTCTATTGGGCACTGATGAGACATCATTTATGTGCAGTTTTGGGCCCCATATCTTAGTAAGGATATAGAAAAGTTGGAGAGGGTACAGAGGAGGTTTACTAGGATGATTCCAGGAATGAGAAGGCTAACATATGAGGAACACTTAGTGGCTCCTGGACTCTATTCATTAGAATATAGAAGAATGAGAGGGCATCTCATAGAAACATTTTGAATAATGAATGGATTGGACGAGTAGATGTAAATAAGATGTTTCCCCTGTTGGGTAATTCCAGAACAAGAGGGCACAGTCTTAGAATTTAAAAAAACAATTTGCAAAAGAGATGGGGAGAAATTTCTTCAGCCAGAGGGTCGTGGATTTGTGGAATTCGTTGCGACATGCAGCTGTGGACACAGGTTCATCAGGAGAATTTAAAGGGGAAATTGATAGGTATCAAATCAGTCAGGGTATCATAGGATATGGGGACAACTTGGAACTAGATACAAGAACAGTTTAGCTCAGGGAGGTTTCACAGAGCAGACTCAATAGCCCAAATGACCTGCTTCTGTTCCTTTTTCTTGTGATCTTTGACAGGGGTTCGAATCCCCCACTGTCTGTAAGGAGTTTGTACATTCTCCTTGTGTCTGCGTCGACTTTCCATGGGGGCTTCAGTTTCTTCTCACCATTCAAAACGTACTGAGGGTGCAGGTTAATTGGATGAAATGGCCTGTTACCGTCATGTATGTCTAAATTAATTTCTTAATTTATATACTTGAAAATGCCAAGGTTTAAATACTCTCTGGCGACCATCTGTAGGAACACTGTAAATATATTTTGCAAAGATTTACTTTGTCTGGTACCTCTCGTGAAATCATAAACACATTTTTTTCTGGATTTAGAATAAACTGGTTGAATCCAAGCAGACTGTGGTTTGGTCTGTGATGTGGTGTAGCAACAGTTCAAAAAGATTTCCATGAACGTTAACATGAAAGGACTTGAAATTCACTGAGAATCGTGGGGATTGAGGGCAGTCCCCAGGAATGAATAAGAACCTGGCTGACAGGTTGGACATCAGAAGCATTCAATAGAAGAGCATCAGCAAAGTGGAAAGCATTATTGAGAATGGCACTTGAGGGAGCTGGTCTGGGACCACTACTGTTTCTAATTCATATCAAGTCAGAAAATCAACAGTGAAATTTCCAGCTGAAATTGTGCCAAGAAAATTGGAACAATCACAGAGCGAGTTTGACAAGGTGTGTAGGTAGAGAGAACAGTGAACAATGAAATTTAACGAGGCCAAGTGTAATCAGTAACAGAGAGGCAGAGAGGGTGTTGATGTTGAAGGTAAAATATACAACATAGAGCTGCTCTTTGAATGCCACGGAAAAAAAACACAATTGAAGTGAAACAGAACTTTGGAACATTTTAGAAAGAGAAAGTGATAAAAAAGCTTTATAGAAGTCTGGTCAGTCTGCTCTGAGAATGCTGCTTTCAATTGGAGTCACCAAGAAACAAAGAAGACAATTTATTCCATGAAATGCAATAAAGCTGATGCTTAGAACCTGGAAACTGAGTTGCGAGAAAAGATTGCACAAGCATGAGATTTTCAGTAAGGTGGGATTTCTATTCGAAACACATAAGAATATTGAACAAAAATAATAGGGTAGGGTAGGTACTTTTTCTCCCATTTCCCAGCATATGGGAGTCTAAAGACATAAGTTAGAGAGGAGAGAATTTTTAAGATCTGAGGGCTACTTTTTTTCCACACAGGTGGTGGTGGTGGTGCTTATTTGGAACATACTGCCAGAGGTCCTCATTGGTCTGGACAAGGTGGCCACCCACAGGTCCAGGCAGTAGACTTGAGGGCTCCCCATGTGCCGAGAGAGAGAGAGAACGCGCGCGAGCGAGAGAGAGAGAGAGAGAGAGAGTGAGCGTGAGAGAGTGAGCGTGAGAGAGAGAGTGTGTGTGTGTGAGAGAGAGAGTGTGTGTGTGTGAGAGAGAGAGAGAAAGAGAGCACGAGAGAGAAGAGAGCACGAGAGAGAAAGAGAGCACGAGAGAGAGAGAAAGAGAGCACGAGAGAGAAAGAGAAAGAGAGCGCAAGAGAGAAAGACAGCACGAGAGAAAGAAAGAGCATGAGAGAGAGAAAGAGAGCACGAGAGAGAGTGTGCATGTGTGTGTTAGAGAGAGAAAGAGAGAGCGAGAGTGTGTATGTGTGTGTTAGAGAGAGAGAGTGTGCATGTGTGTGTTAGAGAGAGAAAGAGAGCACGAGAGAGAGTGAGAGTGTGTATGTGTGTTAGAGAGAGAGAGATAGAGAGAGAGAGAGAGAGAGAGAGAGAGAGAGAGAGAGAGAGAGTACTTCCAAGGCCATTCATTGGATGCTACAGGGGCTGGAGGATATCTTTGACAACAACGGCAATGTAGAAATTTAATGCTGAGAAATGTTCTGAATACATTAATCAATCTAATTTAAAATCATAGAATTTCCGTTCCACTGTGACCAGGCTCTGGTCCGTTCCAGTTTTCCATAGCCCCAAGGATCTCCCTCTCCCACCTATTTCTCTCATTCCTCGTCACCATTCTCCACACCAATGGTCACTCCACTATGCCATGAACTGGCATTCGCAGCTATTGTGCTGTGCTGATGGACCCTTGGAGCATTTGTTCAACCCTCCATCGTGAAGTGCATTATGATAAATAACTGTGCTACATGAGGCAGATACGGAGCAGCTCTGAGAGCACAAAACTGGCCATCTATGAGGCGCTGCGGACCATAAAGAGTGGCACAGTATTCCCAGCCACTACCTGTAACCTCGGGACCTGGCATATCCCTCATTCTACCATTGCTATCAAGCAAGAAGATGGCCTGTGGTTCACTGCAGAGTGCCGACAGGCACACCCAAAAATAATGAGATGCCAGCCTTGTCACCACAGGACGAGCAAACATCTAATTGGTGTGCAATAGACAGAGCAAAGTCAACTGATCAGATCAAAGATTTGCAGTCCTGTCTGCTGTGAATGAAAAAAAATAATGGGAGAGGGAGGCTCCAAGAACTGCCCCATCGTAAGTGACAGCTGATGAAGCATTCACAACCATGTTCAGAGAGAAAATCCATCCCTGCTTCCTCCTGAGATCCCCAGTGTTATGGAAGGCAATCCAGTCAATTCAATTCACCGCACTTCCTGTCAGGAAATGCCTGACCAAAGACTGCGGGACCAGACAACATTTCAGCTGGACTGCATGAACAACATTTCAGCTCCAGCATGAACAGAGCCAGTCATAACACTGGCATAAAATATAAAACACTGAGCAGCACCATACGGGGCCCTGACCTTTGACCTGCTATGACTGCCATGATGCCAATCTAATAAATCTCACCTTGCTGCACATGGTCAAGATCCTTCTCTTCCTTGGCTGTTCATGTCTGCCTTTTATCAAACCTGTTAGCGTATCTGTTTCCACCACCTCCCCTGGCAGCCCATTCTATGTAACTATCACTCTCTGCAAGTCAAGTTCAAGTTCAAGTTCATTGCCATCTGATTGCACAAGTGCTTTTCCTGATGAATCA
The DNA here is from genome assembly GCF_036971445.1 of Narcine bancroftii. Taxonomy (NCBI): domain Eukaryota; kingdom Metazoa; phylum Chordata; class Chondrichthyes; order Torpediniformes; family Narcinidae; genus Narcine; species Narcine bancroftii. Next base: position 239,124,238 of record NC_091474.1, on the reverse strand, counting down.
GTATTCTCTGGTCCTTGGTGCAAAACATGCAAGCACACAACCAGTCATAACATACATACAAAAAAAATGATATATACTCAGGACAAATACACACACACACACACACACACACACACACACACACACACACACACACACACACACACACACACACACACACATATATAAAATAAATAAATATTATTTAAAAATTGTATATTCTTCGTAGGTTTGTTCCTTCAGTTCCTTCAGTCATTCAGCATTCTCACTGCCTAAGGGGGAAGCTGTTTCTCGGCCTGACGGCTCTGATCCTCCTGTATCCCTTCCCCGACAGGAGCAACTGAAAGATGCTGTGCGCAAGGTGGAAGGGGTCCTCAATGATCCTGCATGCCCTCTTCAAACAATGATTCTGGTAGATCACATCAATGGGGGGGGGGGGGGGTGGAGGGAGACCCCAGTGATCCTCTCTGCCACTCTTATGGTCCTGTGGAATTGACCTCTGATCCAATCTCTATAGAAACCATAACACACTGATAGACCTAACCCTACACTCTCCAGTATTCTCTCTGGCAAAAAGCACTGCCAGACTGACACTTCCCACAAATTGGAGGAACAACTTCCCATATTCCAAATGGGCACCCTCCAGCCCGATAGCATTAACATCAACTTCTCCTGTTTCTGTTAAATCTGCAGCCCCCCTCCCCATCTTCATCTCCCTTCTAGTTCTGCCTCTCTCTCTCTTCCCTTTGCCATCTGTTTCCTTTCACAGAGGCAAAATCAATTCTCACCTTTCCTCATCATATCCAATATGTTTATTGGTCAGGACTCCTTCCCTTCCCATTCTTCTACTTTACTCTCTCAGTCCTTATTGAGATGACTGCCTGCTTGTTGCTTATGTCTTGAAGAAGAGCTTAGGCACGAAATGTTGGTAATACCTCCTTACGGACGCTGCGAGTCTGGCTGAGTTCCTCCAGCATTTACTGTGTGTTTTTCTTTATAAGACTGACCACCTAACCTACTGCATATTTTGGTGTGTGACGAGTCTTGAAACCCTTAAAAATCACTCAAAATTGGGGGGGGGGGGGGGGGTCACCATTTTATACACCAGATATACTTTTGAGACCTTAAATTCAACCCCCTAAAAAACTTTCAACATAGATTCAGCGTATAAGATGACCCGAAGCACCTCCCCACTGCCGGGCACTGCCATAACCCACCCAAACATTCTAAAATTGTAGATCCTGAAGTCACCGCTCCTGCCCGGTAGGTCGAGATTCTCATTCTTGCCATGAGCGTGAGGTCTCCACTCCTGCCTGGTAGGCTGAGGTCGCCGCTCCTGCCTGGGGCCCGACACATAGCCGTGGTTCCTGCCCCGAGCCCTCTTGGGCAACGAGGCAACTTCTTCGATGCAGACGGCAGCGTACCCGACATTGAGAATAGAGTTGTCGTCGATGACTCTGGCTGCAGCTGATGCCGAAGACTTGGACCCAGCTCCATTTGGCATCTTCCCGGCCGGAAGCAAAGGTTTAATAAATTTTTTTAAAACTTGATTAATTTATAGATTTGTTACTTGGCAATTGGGGTGCTGTAACAAAGATTAGGTTGCTGCAGGGAGGCCCGGGGTCAACTTATATGCCCAATATAGGATAAAACCATGAAAATTAGGTTAAATATGGGGATCCAACTTAGCTGCCGGTTGACTTATTTGCTAAAATATACAGCATGGAAATCGCTCTTAATTTTATAACCCTTTTAGGTTTTCCCTCAGCCTCCACACTCCAGAGAAAACAAACCCACTCTTCTTATAGCTAATGCATTGAAGTCCAGGCTACATCCTGGCGCATCTTCTCTGCACCCTCTCCAAAGCCTCTAGTTTCCTTTCTATAGTGTGCAACCCAAATTGCACACAATACTCTAGATATGATTTTTAAAAAAATGATATAGATGCAATGTGGACTTGCCATTTTTATGCTCAACGCTTTGACCAATAAATTAGCCATTTCATCTTTCTTGTGTTGCCAATTTCAGGAAGATGCACACTTATATATCTCAGTCTGCAGAATTGCCTTTGGTTAATGCCAGTTCATAAGAAGAAGGAGCTATCAATCCAATCTCACCAATTGCAACCAAGCGATGTGCTCTCAACCATCAACGAAATGTTATCAGTGGTGTTATAAGATTCATCTATAGCCTTCTCATCAGCTGGGTTTCACCAGAACTACTCAGCTCCATCCACGTATCAGCACTAGACCAGTGGGTCTCATCTTTCCACTCACATCCCAATTTAAGTCATCCCTATGCCATCGGTGCTCTGCTATGTGATTAGTCAGGGATTGCTTAAGGTGGGATGTGAGTGGGAAGGGAAGGTTGAGAATCACTGCTCTAGAACCAATTCTTACTGAAATATTTTGCTGGAGAAAAATTGTCATTGGCCCAGTTATGAAACCAAGCACATCATAAGTCAAACTTTTCTTTCCACCCACATCCCACCTTATGCAATCCCTGACTAATCACATAGCACCAATGGCAGAGGGAATACTTAAAGTGGTGTGAAAACGTTGAGAACTACTGATAGAGATCAAAGTGCTGAATTGATAATATCCATCTTCAGGATAATTTTTGACTGAATGTGGTACCAGATGGGCTGGAACAGTCCAGAGCTTATCTTCCCAAGGACAATCAGGATGGGCAAGTTCACAAAAATGAACGTAATAAAAAAACACCTCATCGTGCCATCTTAAATTCCATCCCTGTAAAAGACTGAAAGAACTTAAGAAAATAGGAGCAGGAGCAGGCCACTTGTATCTTCAGGCTGTCCCCAGCTGATCTCTGTTGGACTCAACCCCTCTTCTGGGCCAGTTCTCCATTACTTTCAATTCCTTGATCTTTTAAATACTGGTAGAGGTGGGAGAGGCAGGTGCCATTACAATGCTTGAAAGACATTTGGACAGGTACTTGATGGAGGGAGCAAAGGGATATGGGCCCAATGCAGGTAAATGGGATGAGCATGGAAATTGTGGGCTGAAAGGACTACTTTGCTGCTGTCTGTTTATTGACTTCTTTTCAAATACTTTTAATGATCTCGTCTCCACAGGTAGACAGCTTCAAGTTCTTTGGAATAAATATCTCTAGCGACCTAACCTGGAACAAGCACGTTGAGACAATGGCTAATAAAACTCATCAATAGGGAAGGTTGAGAATGACTGTTCTTGACCCAATTGTTACTGTAATATTTTGCTTGAGAAAAATTGTCATTGGTCCATTTCCTTTGGAGTTCTGAAACCGTGTCAATTAGGTATGATTAGAACAGTGATTTTCAAACCTTTTTCTTTCCACTCACATAGCACCTTAAGCAATTCCTTACTAATCACAGAGGACTTACGGCATAGGGATCACTTAAGCAATTCCTTACTAATCACAGAGGACTTACGGTATAGGGATCACTTAAGCAATTCCTTACTAATCACAGAGGACTTACTGCATAGGGATTACTTAAGGTGGAATGTGAGTTTAGGGGGCAGTTTGAAAATCACCTCCTAAGGGACTCGCTTTTGCTTCTCTTTCTTCCTTCCTGTGATGAGTGCCAGGCAACACCAATGGTGATACTTCATCTGCCTTACAGCAGGCAGAAGGCAATTTTGTGTAATATTACATGTTCTGTCCTGTCCCATGACAGTAAAGGATCCCGAATCTTGAATCCTTTCCCTCCTCGCACTGCGGTGAAGGCTAAAGATGGTGAAAGCACTCATCAATAGGATTCAAGACAGTTTCTTCCACACAGCCATTAGGCTCCTGAATGACCCCCATCACACTGCCTTGGCATGGTGCTTGGTGATCATTATTTTTATTGCAATCCTATATTTGCAAATTGTACTCTTTACACAGATTATAGAATGTTAAGATAACTTGTTAGATCATTTGCAGAAGAATCCTTCTCACTGCACTGACCATTTTATGAAAATTGAACACATTTAAATTCCAGAGATTTTTTTAAGTTGTGACGTTTGTGTTACCTGGAGCCTTACGGCCTCTTCAGACCACCAAGTCTCAAAATCCTTTTGTATCATCAGCTTAGCCTTTTGCAGAAGGTGCTGCAGGTGTTCTATCTCTGTCTTTAGCCCTTTCAACCGGTTGAAGGTTATTTTATAGCTGGACATGAAGGAAAGAGAAACAATCAGTCCGTGAGCTGTGAGAATTCAAAAGATGAGAACTGTGTGCAGCCACAGGTGTCTTTAGTAGTCCTGCCTAGGAACCCCACTGTAAACTGACCTGATTTGCTCTTGCAAATTTCTGACTGGTTGGATCACTGTCTGCTATGGAGGCGCCAATCCACAGGGCAGGAAAAGGCTATCGAGGGAAATAACCTCAGCTGGTGCCAACATGGACATTACTCTTCACTTCATTAAGGACATGAAAGCAGCTTCCATCAGCAAAGACTTTCACCAGCCAGGCCATTCCTTTCTCTCATTTCTACCATCAGTAAGGAAGTATAGAAGTCTGAAGACACACACTCAACGTTACAAAAATAGCTTTATTCCCGCCCCCCCACCCCCGCGCTATCAGCTTTCTGAAAGGACAATGAACGAATGGACATTCCTTAATTTTTTCTCTTTTTTTTTGCATTAGTTACTTATTTTTTTAACCTTGCATTTACAGAATTGTAATATATAATAATTTTACACCTTGTCCTGGGGGGATTTGATGGAGGTATTTAAAATTATGAGGTGGATAGATAGAGTAGATGTGAATAGGCTCTTCCCGTTGAGGGGAGGTGAGATTGGAATGCGAGGGCTCATAAGTTAAGGGCGAGGGGGCAAAAGTTTAGAAGTAACATGAGAGGGGGTTTCTTCACTCGGAGAGGGACGGCTGAGTGGAATGACCTTCCGGAAGAGGTGGGCGCAGCAGGGTTCATTTTGTCATTTAAGAGGAGGTTGGATAGGTGGATGGATGTGAGGGGACTGGAGGGTTATGGACAGGTAGGTAGGCTAGAGGAGATCCCTTAAATCGGTGTGGACGAGGGGCCGAGATGGCCTGTTTCCGCACTGTCTTGGTTGTATTTCAGCCACAGAACAACTAATTTTGTTACATATGTTTACGATGCACCATCGACAATCACAACAGACTGAAGTTGTGAAACTGATAGGCTTTTATTAACTATAGACTGGAACAGCCGTCAACCTCGGCGTGAAATGGGAAGCAGGCAAGTAGGATCGGTCTCAGGAGGCGTGTCCAGCCAGCAGCAGACAATCATAGCACAACAATGGTTTACCGCAGGCAATAAATCTGATTCCTGAGATCTTGTATCCCTCTTGGAAAAAATAACATAAGTTTACGGGATATCATTCCTTTTTGAAAATATGGAGCGCATACTTACAACAAGTAGGCTTAAAAAGCCTGCCTCTCGTGACTCGTCCTAGATGGTCCTCAGCTCCATGGCAGTAAATAGGTATTTATACATTTATTGATGATCTCCCTTCTTTCGTCTTTCTTTGGGTGTTGGGGGGAGGGGGATGGTGTGGAGGGAGGGTGGATATACCACATCTATGCTTTTATATGTACAATCTTTTATTAATTGAATGTACTGTAGGGTTTTTTTCCTTAAAATTTAAAAAAATAAAATACTCCAAAAAAATCTGAATCTGATGCTGATGTCAGGTTCTCCGTGCAATGCATCAAAGCATGCAATCACTGACACAACTCAAAGATGATACAGGATTTGGGCTGTGGTTGCATCTGAAACTGAGAAGCTGGGAAAGTTTACTCTGCAGGAAGATCTCAGAGAAGCTTTTGAGATCCGTCTGGGTGCAGATTATACTGAACGCCAATACACCACAGACTGTAGTTTAGGAGCTGAAACTGAGGCTGAAGTTGAAAAGAATCTTCCAACTTAACTAAATAATATTCAAGCTGGAGTTAAATTTTTAAAAGTTGCAGATGCTGGGGTCGAGGGCAGGTCTGGAGAAACTCAGCCGGTCACACGGCAGCCACAGGAAGTAAAGGGTAACCAACATTTCGGGTCTGGGCCCTTCAGCAGGAATCCATACCCTTTACTTCCTATGCATGCTGTGCAACCTGCTGAGTTTCTCCAGCACATTTGTGTGTGGTGAATATCAGAAATGAGGCAGAGAACCTCATCAGATGTGAGTACATGTAAAGTTCATGGAAGCAGATCGACTGATAGAGGCTGGATGAAGTTTCTCCAGCGTGCCTTATGAAAGTGTTAATCAGTCCTTGGAGTTTTTTATAGAGATGCTTCTGTTTTGCTTTTCCTACTTAACAGTTTCCTAAAAGAACAACCAGTGTCATTTTTAAAATTGTAACATGATGGCAAAGGAGAAAATGAATCATAATCCCATCAAGATATGAAATTGAATTTGGAGTTTGCGTCGTGTCAAGATTCTTTTATTGTTCTGCAATAAAATAGATGTAATATTACATGAAATTGCATTTTGTCTGCCGTCAGCAGACATTTCCTGGCGCCCCTTACAGTCAGTGAAAGAGAAGCAAAAGAGAGTTCCTTCAGAGTCACTGAGTGTTGGTGGATTCACCACCAGTGCTCCCATACCTCCTGCACCCACAGTCTTTCTGCCTGTCATCTGTCCCATCCATGCCTTTAACCCTGTGCCTTTCGCAGAATTTAGTTTCAGCCGCATCTCAAATTCAGCTTCTCTGCTGATGAGGCCTCCATCCACGTCTTCACTACATGAAGCAGTACACTGTGGCCATTCTTCCACCTTCAACCCTCTGTTCATTCCTACCCTAACTCACACCATCTCCTAATCATCCACTCATTCTAAGATGAGTGACTCATTGAAAATTCATGATGAAAATGATCTTATATTTGCAAATAATAAACCCAAGCTCTAAAACCTCTTTGCTCTATGACTTTCTGAGATGTTTTTCCACATCAAGTTCCACATGATCATCCAATTTTCTTCACTCCATTACCTTCTGTGGCTTCAGCTGAGGAGGCTGGGGAGAAGGGGGATCAGCCACGACAGAATGGCAGACTGGGCTCGAAGGGCCAAGCGGCCTATTTCCTCTGGTCTTATGGTCTATCTCCCGAAATTCAACCCCAGTCCATGGTACCAAACATGCCACTCAGCACCATGTTGTATTCTTCCTTTACAATTTATTCTCTGGATTTAGCAACACTGAAATGGATGAGTTTCTATGGACTAATATATGTATCTATGCAGCACAGAGTCAAATTTTGCTTCAAAGAAATATCTTACAACATTTCCATGCAGATGCAAGGGAGCGGCACCTTTACAGCACCAGTGATCGGGTGCGGGGTTCGAATCCCGCGCTGTCTGTAAGGAGTTAGTACGTTCTCCCTGTGTCTGTGTGGGTTTTTCACGGGGGCTCCAGTTTCCTCCCACCATTTGAAATGGACTGGGGGGTGTAAGTTAATTCAGTGTAAATTGGGTGGCACAGACTTGTGGGCCAAAATGGCCTGTTACCGGGCTGCATATATATTTATGTCTAAATTTAAAATTTAAATTTAAAAAAAATTAAGTTGCTATGTTTTATGTTGCTGCTGTTTAGGAAAGGCTATCTCACCCGCTACCTGATATGACTCTACTCTGGATGAGGCTATTAGGCAAGGACAAATATAGACATGAAACATGGGGAGTTTTAAATTCCCAGGCATTAATTATACGCTCATGATTGGCCCCTGTCTGTACCTAACAAGAACGACAGACTGATTGGACTATGGGAATAGGTTGTCAAGGTAAGCACATTAATAATATTGAACCAGGAAAGACATACCCTTCAAGAAAGAGATCAAGTTCTAGTCTATTTATCATCCAATTGTACAAGTACAACCTGACGAAATGTAGAGTCATTGAGGTTTAGAGCCAGGAAAAGGCCCTTCGGTTTTTAAAAAGCATTTTGCACATTTGCCTTCATCAGGAGGGGGACTGAATTGGGACGTCATGGAACAACTTTACAAAGTCTAGTGAGACCTCATTTGGAGAACAGTGTGCAATTCTAGCAATTAAATATCATTAAGCATGTAGAAAAGATGCACGAGGATGTTGATAGGATTGGAGGGCTTGAGCTATAAAGAGAAGCTGGATAGGCTGGGACTTTTCTCCTGGAGCATGGGAGATTGGGGTTTATAAAAAATATGAGGACCATAGATAAAGTATAAAGTCTTTTTCCCCATGGTAGAGGAAGTGAAAGTCAGAGGCAATAGATTCAGAATGAGAAGGGAAAGATTTGAAAATGACCCCAGGATCATCTTTGCCCCACAAAGGGTGGTGGGTTTACAGAATAACCTGCCAGAGGAAGAGGTAGAGGTGAGTACAATTGTAATATTTAAAAGATGCTTACATAGGTACATGGAAAGTTTAGAGGCCAAACACAGGGACTAGCTCAGGCTGCCAGACTGGCCATTAGACAAGTTGGGCTGAAAGGCTAATGTCCGTGCTATAAAACTCGATGATTCTTATATTTGTCACTTGGTTCCCTCATGAACATCACTGATATTTCAGATTTCAGATTTTGCTATCAGAGAACATACATGACAACCCTGAGATATTTGTTCTGCAGCTGAGGCAGAATTACCACTTATGGGTAGTGCAAAAAAAAATGTACGCAGCGTAAACATGTAAACAAGTAAAAAGCTGTAAACAGATAACGAATGGAATCAAATTGACCATGCAATACAGAGCGAATAAAAAAGAAAATCAATAAAGTGCACAAGTAAGAATCCTTAAATGAGTCCCTAATTGAGTTTGTTGTTGGTGGTGGAGGGGTAGCAGCTGTTCCTGAGCCTGGGGGTGCGAGTCATGTGACAACTAGACCTCTTTCCTGATGGCAGCAGCGAGAACAGAGCATGGGCTGGGTGGTGTGGATCTTTGATAATTGCTGCTGCTCTCTGACAGCAGCTCTCCCTGTAGATGTACTCAATAGTGGGGAGGGTTTTGCCTGTAATGTCCTGGGAGGTGTCCACTACCCTGTGACTGTAAACAGCTGAGGCCTCAACAATTAGTTGACTAATTACAGTCTTCCAACCTAAAAATGAACCATTTATTCCTACTTTCTGATTTGGCCTCCATAATCACCTTTGTCAACAAATTCCATAGATTCGCCACCCTCTGGCTGAAGAAATTTCTTCGCATTGCTGTTCCAAGTGGACACCTTTTAATTCTGAAGTTGTGGCCTCTTGTCCGAGACTCTCTCACCATGAGAAACAACCTTTCTACATCAGCGCTCTCCATGCCTTACAACAGTGGAAATATTGCCATGAGATTCCCTCTCATTCTCCTAAATTCTAATGAATGAATACAAGCCAAAAGCTCTCAAACATTCCTCAAATGATAACCCTTTAATTCCCAGAATCATTCTTGCAAATTGCACCGGAATTTAACTGGGCCGACTACCTGAAAGGAAATTGCTAGCATTTCACCCACCTTCGTTCTCCCCAAATTCATACTACAGTCACTGGTTAAGAGCAGGATGGAGTCATTGAATTATGACTGGTGGCAAAAGCAGCCAATAAGTTTCAAATGTACTGAGGCTTTGTGTATCACAACATGCAAGGCCAGGGGCCAAGAATTGGAAGGTGGAATTGTACTTTTTCATGGCGTTACATTTCATGGCATGAATTCTGTGCTGTAAATTCCTATGACCCTGTGATTAACAATGTGCAGTGAATCACGAGGCTAAAACCAGAGACATCCTAAAGCAAATCTTTAAAGTATGAGTAAATGCCCTCATTTCAGAATATCTTGCTTAATTTACTACGACATGAGAATTTAGGCCACTTGAGTCTTTCATAAATGTGGTTCTGGATGATTTATGTAGTCCTGTCATTATTTAACTAGGTGCACATGGCTAGACCCTGGAGCGGTGATTGAAGCAGGTTGGGGATATGGTCTGGCCATATATTACCCCTTAGTGATAACAGGAATGCTGCAATCATGAACCAGGAAATGTGTTCATTATGCATTATAGCCTACTCCCCGTGACAGGTTATTAAAAAGATCATTTTTTTTCCTGACTTTCAGTTATCTTCAGGCCTTCAACCACTTGTGACTAATCTGCTTCTCTTGGCAAGATTCCAAATCAACAACTCTCAGTGGTGTGGTGCCCCAACTTTTCCGATGTCTCCTACTGACATCCAAAATGGGTCTTGCTCATTTACTCCTTCTCGAAATACTGCTGAATACGTTAATAAGTAAAGGGGGTGGGGGTTGGGCAATGGTGCAGTCAATATAGAAAGAAAAGCAAGATATGTTTTACCAGTTTGAATCACACTGGTCTGTACCCTCACCCAGGTATCTGGCACCTATGGGGTTTGCTATGTGCCAGGTAAGTGAATTTTCCAGCAACTCTTAAACTTCCATATTTTTTACCTATTTATGTTACTCGATTATTTGCAGGTGTTTGATTCATAGCCCTCCAATGCTTTCTCTGGACTGAAATGGGAATGAATTAACAAAAAAAAAATGGTAGAACTGTAATAATGATAATTGCCCATGAATCTAAGATGTAGAACATTTTATAAACAATTTCTTACCATTCTCCCTGACTTTAATCTTTGCATTTGCTATTCATAAGGGATGAAGTTATGTGGAACATGGTCACCAACCTCTTTTTCTCTTCCTCTATTTTCTCTCGAAGCTCGTCTTCGAAGTGATCTGGTTCACTGACATTCCCAGGCTTGCTAGTCACATCTAGAAAGAGATTGTACAAAATAATATTGAATTGTAGAATCAAGCAACCTCCACCTTATGGAACTTTCTCAGCGCCACTTGGAATTGTTTTATTTCAGTCATTCTACATGTTAGCAATGCTGTCAAGAATGCCCATCGTAAATGGGGAAAAACAAACAACTAAGGTGGAGACACTAAGGGCTGGCATCTTGGATAAAGACCTTATTGTTATGTACATTGTACAATGTTCTGTAATTCAATACAATGTACAATCGATTTACCATCAAACCCCTGTACATTTTTGGAGAGTGAGAGGAAATCAGAGCTCACAAATTTGAAAGACTAAACCTTGAAGTAACTTTCTAGATTTTGGCCTGGACTATAATAGTTTGAGTATATCACACATACACACAACTTAGCATAAAGGATAGTTTAAAAAACTATAGTTTAATAGTTAGAAATAAAATTAGTGTTTTAAAATTAAACACTGTCTGGTTCATTTCCTATTGCTGTCCCATTACATGTGGTTCGTAACAGGCGTAACTGGTGGATAGGGTTGTAAAGAGAGCTTTTTGGCATATTGGCCTTCATAAATCAAAGTACTGAGTATAGGAGCTGGGACGTTATGTCAAATTTGTATAAGACATTGGTGAGGCCAAATTCAGAGCTTTGGTCACCTAACTACAGGAAAGATAGAGTGCAAAGAAGATTTACCAGGATGGTGCCCGGACATCAGGAACTTGTAAAAGGGAAATGTTAAACAGGTTAGGACTTCATTCCATGGATCATAGAACAATAAGGGTAGATTTGATAGGAGTATTTAAATTATGAGGGGGATTAAATGTAGATAGGTGTTTTCCACTGAGAGCAGGTGAGACACAAACCAGAGGTCATGGGTTAAGAGTGAAAGGGGAAAGATTTAGGGGTAACTTCTTCACACAGAGAGCGGTGGGAGCAGTAACAAGCTGCCAGCTGAAGTGGTGAATGTGGGCTAATTTTTAACATTTAAGAAGAATTTGGACAGGTACATGGATGGGAGAGATATGGAGGGCTATGGTTGGGATGCAAGTCAATGGGACAAGAGAGAATAACACTGGAGTCTGGCACGGACTAGAAGGGATGAAAGGCCTGCATCTGTGCTTTAATGTTCTATGAATCTAAGAAGAAAAACTTCACCCTTTTTGTCAGAAATAGATACAGGTACATGTGATTCATTCTGGTTTTTGAGTCAAGGATAACCAACAAAATCACTAGCTGAACTGAAAGCAGCTCTGGTGGAAGTCTCACGATTCAGAAATGTGACCGAGTTCCAAGTTAAATTCATGTTAAATTTTAACAGTGTTAAAGGCAGGCTCAATTTTAACATTTAAGAAGAATTTGGACAGGTACATGGATGGGAGTGATATGGAGGGCTATGGATTGGGTGCAGGTCCATAAAAAATGTTCAGCACAGACTAGAAGGGCCGAAGGGGCCTGTATCTAGGCTGTAGTGTTCTATGGTTCTAACTCACTGAGACCAATGGTCTGAACATTGAATTTTCCAATTTCAGGTAATGAGTCCCCTCTCTTGTTCTCCCGAATTACTTCCCTTCTTCCTCCTTTCCTTTGCACCCCCTCTCCATCTCCTCATTTTTGACCCATTTATAACACCCCCTACCCAGGGTTGTGAGGTAGGGATGATTCGGTTTTCTTTTATATGGTAGTTATATATAGGTCAGCACCACATCGTGGGTCGAATGGCCTGCACTGTGCCATTGTGTTCTCTGCTCTATGTTCGAATCACAAGGGAGGAGGTGGAGGAAATCGTCAACACAATTTCCATTTGAAGTTTCTACTCCTTCCTTGCTCTTCTGAAATGGTTAACGAAATAGAAGATGGAAAGCAGTGCCAGTTAGATCTCCCATTTAACTTTGTAACTAACATTATGAACCACTGGAATTGTCTGATATTTCCACGACTGAGTTAGAGCAAACCCAGATCACTTTTGTTTAGACAACAACAAAAAAAATGGTGTCATGGTTACCTAGGAGTTTCAAGGGTTGTATCCTGCATGCCACTAATTCAGAGCACAGACACAGCAACTCTAATATTCATGGATAGCATAACCCCACATGGAAGTTCTTTTATTTTCAGCCATTCCAGGCAATTAATGCTCTCACTGCTAAATCATACATAGTTTATTAATTGTTTCCATACATCTAAAACTTCCATCAGACGTTAACTGGGATTTCAAACTCAAAAATACAGAGACCTCTTTCAAAGTTATTTGGTAATGGTATATTGCACGTGTTGTGGTTTATATGACGTTTAAAGGAATTGCATGCTTCTGCTTGAATCACTTTAAGATATTTGTCTATGCCATCTTTCCATTTTTTTCAACGTACTTTGTTTCTTAGGAGCCTGTTCATGAACCTTTCATGCACTTCATGTTTATTTTGGCAAGATTAGGGTTGTTGTTCTCTCTGTCCGCAATGAAACAGGCCCTTTGCCCCTGAGTCTGTCTTTTCCACTTCACTTCTCCATTCACATCAGGTATCGTCATGCCCAATAATTCTCTCCCGTTGCATGCTCGATCCCTCAGTTGACTGACTTGATCGTGAAAGATATAAAATCACAAACCAAGAGCCAAAACAGTATCAAATCGGAATATCTCACATGAGCAAAGAGAATTGAAACAGAATTTAATTAGTGGACCATGCACAAGGTAGTCCTGAGGAGGGGCTCGTCATATCTTTGGCTTTGTGGTTGCCAATTGGATTATCACTCATTTCAAGTCAAGTTTATGGCCATCTGATTGTACAAGTCCAACCCGACAAAACAGCGTTCTCCGGTCCTCGGTGCAAAACATGCAGGCACTCAACCAGACATCCCAAGCATACAGACAAACAATATATTCATATATACAAATAAATACAGAAATATTGTTTTGGAAATACAAGGGTCTCAGATGGTTCGTGTGAGCAGTTCCTTTGGTCATTCAGCATTCTCCCTGGGAAGAAGCGGTTCCTCGGCCTGGTGGTGCTGGCTCTGTTCCTCCTGTATCTCTTCCCCGATGGGAGCAGCTGAAAGATGCTGTGTGCAGGGTGGAAGGGGTCCTCAATGATTTTGTGCTCCCTCTTCATTCAACAATCCTGGAAGATCATGGTGATGGTCAGGAGGGAGACTCCAGTGATCCTCTCTGGCATTTCCTTCATTTTAATTTCAAACATCCAGCATTTAGAGTTTTTTTAAAGTTTTGTCTATTGATTGAGGAACAATTATTTATGGAAGGTGCATGTTCTCAGTTTGCAGATTTAGGGCAATTTTCTTGAAAGTTTTGAGTTGTGGCCTTAGATCTATGAGGGTCAATACTCAGGTGTGTGTATAGATCCGTACCTGTAAGATCTTTTACCTCACAAATCTAATCAGTGACCTGACAGTTGCTTAATATCCTGTTTTCATTAGCTTAAAGAAGGCTTCGAATAAACAGTACAAAAAGTCCTGATGAAAGGTCATTCTCAATCAGAAGATGTTGTCTGACCTACTGAGCATTTTTGGGATTTTGCTTTCAGTGGAGAAAGGAAATAATTCAATGAGAAGTACGACACTGAGATTAAAAAAAAGGCTGATGACTGAGAGGCTGAAAGGTTGGATAGATTAGGCTTGTATTCTCTGGAATTTAGAAGATTGAGGGGGGGATCTTATAGAAACATAAAATTCTTAAGGGTTTAGACAGACTATATGCAGGTAGGTTGTTTCCAATGCTGGGAAAAACCAGAACTAGGGGTCACAGTTTAAGGATAAGGGGGACATTTTTTAAGACTGAGATGAGGAAAAATTTCTTCTCTCAGAGAGTAGTAGATCTGTGGATTTATTTGCCACAAGAAGTAGCTGAGGGTGGATCCTTGTCAATATTTAAGAGTGGGTTAGATTTGGCCCTTGTGGCTAAGGGGATCAGGGGGTATGGGGTGAAGGCAGGAACCGGGCGCTGATCAGCCATGATCACATTGAATGGCGGTGTAGGCTTGAAGAGTCAAATGGCTGACTCCTGCACCTATTTTCTATGTTTCTATGTTTTCCACCTTGCTTGTTGGCAGTGCTTTCTCAGGAAGTGAAGGCTTCAGGTGAAGTGGAAGCTATTTGCATGAAAATCTGCAGATGCTGCGGTCGAGTGGCAATGCACAAAAGTGCTGGAGCAACGCAGCAGATCAGGTAGCATCCATCGAAAGTAAAAGGCAGTCAGCATCCCAGGCCTGTGCCTTTCTTCAGAAATGCAGATGCCATCCTGATTTTCGTCACTCCTGAAGAAAGGCATGGGCCCAAAACGTTGACTGCCTTTTAATTTCTAGAGTTGCTGCTAAGTTCTTCCAGCACATTTGCGGACTGCAAAGTTACTTGAATGGTTGATTGGGGGAAATTCTACAGACTATAGGGCAATATCAATGGACTAGTCAGGTTTGCATTGGAGGAAGAGAGATTAGGGGATGTGGACCATAAGGAAAGAGAAAAATTGCTAGGGTACTCAGAAGAATAGAGGACTTTGGGAAAGCATTTCCACAGCTCTCTAAAAGGAACATGCCTTGGAGGATAAGCTAACTTCTCTGTTCACACAGCATCTCCTCCCAGACAGATGGTACTACCATTTCTGATCCTACCATTCCACTTAACTAGCCACCACAGACAACCAATCATCATGAGGTTCTATTGGTCCTGCTTTTTAACAGTCCAAAGGGATTATTCCCTTTTTGACTACCTGGTCCACTCCGTTGTCTCCATCTCTGCTTCTGGTGACGCTATCTCCTGCTGATGCAAAAGATCCGACATCTAACTCATTGTTTCCTATCTTCAGGCTTCTGTCCCTCATGAATGGCCAGTACTCAATTTCTTTCTCACTTTATCGCTCTCACCCTACATACATATCACCACTCATTCAAGGGATTACTTAAGGTGGTATGTGAACAGGAAAAAAGGTTAGGAACCACCGAGTGTTATGGATGTGAAGTAGGGAGGATAAGGTTGTTGTGGAGTAGGATAACATAGGTTGGCACATCACTTTGGGCCAAAGGGCCTGGACTGTATTCTGAATTCTATGAAATCAGAGCTCCTGGATGAAACCCATGAGGACACAGGGAGAGCTACAAACACCACATAAACAGCACTTGAGGTCAGGATTGAACCCAGGTCTCTGGTGTTGTGAGGCAATGGCTCTATCAGCGGCACCACTCTGCCATCTCTCTCCATAGATTCTGTCTAACCTGCTAAGTGTTCCCACCATTTCCTGTTTTTATTTCAGATTTTCACCATCTGCAGATATTTAGATTTTCACTCAACTAGCCTAGTTCATTAAACTGAGTGAAGTACAAAAGTGTGCAGACGCTATAACTGTAGTGAAAACACACCAAAACGCTGGAGGAACTCGGCTGGATTTTTCAGCATCCATAGGAGACAAAGATATTTCGCCAACATTTCAGGCCTGAGCCCTTTGTCAAGAATGAGCCAGAAGCAGGAAATCTCAGAAAGTCTCAGCATTCAGACAATGGGGGAGGGGGAGGGATCCAGACCAACAAAAGGTGTTAATTGGACTAGGATAAGGGGAGAGGTAAGAATTTATCATGTTTGTGTAGAAGAAGCAGGGAAGGGAGGGACAGGGCTGGAGGAAGGCGATGGGGGGAAGAAGGGGGGAGGTCTAACGAAAGCCAGACAGGTCGATATTAATTCCATCTGGTTGGAGGATACCCAGTCGGAAGATGTGGAGTTGCTCCTCCATTTTATGGGTGGTCTCAGTCTGGCAGTACATGAGTCCTTGGATGACATGTTGGCAAGGGAACGGGATGGATAATTGAAATGGGTGGCCACTGGGAGATCCACGATATTGTGGCGGACAGAGCCAAGGTGCTCAACAAAGTGATCTCCCAGTTTGCATCCAGTCTCTCCGATGTAGAGGAGACCACAGCAGGAGCACCAGATGCAGTAGATGACCCCTGCAGATTCACAAATGAAATGTTGCTTCACTTGAAAGGACTGTTTGGGGTCCTGAATGGTGGTGAGGGAAGAAGTTTGGGCACAAATGGAGCATCTCCTGTGGTCACAGAGGTCAGGGGTCAGGGATTAGTGGGGAGGGAGGAGTGGACAAGGGATCCATTGAGGGAGTGGTCCCTGTGGAAGGCAGAGAGGGGAGGAGAGGGGAATATGTGTCTAGTAGATGGTGAAAATGGCAAAGGGGGATGTGTTGGATACGAAGGCTGGTGGGGTGGTTATTGAGGACGAGGAAGCCTGTCCTTATTGTGTCTGGGGGCAGAGGGGGCCAGGGGAGATATGCGGATAATGGAGGATATGTGGAGGAGTGCTGAGTTGATAGTGGTAGAGGAAAAGCCACGTTGTTTGAAGAAGGAAGATATCTCTGATAATCTGGCATGGAAGTCTTCATCCTGGGTGCAGATAAGACAGAGACACAGAAATTGAGAGAATGGAATAGAATACTTGCAGGGGTCAGGTTGAAAGAGGTGTAGTCGAGGTTGCTGTGGGAGTTGGTGGGTTGATGGAAGATGTCTGTCGAGAGTTTACCTCCCAAGATAAAGACAGAGAGATCTAGGAAAAGGAGAATGTTGCTGAAGATGGTCCAGGTGAATTTGAGATCAGGGTGGAAGGTGGCAGCAAAGTGAATGAAGTCAACAAGGTCATCATGGGTACATGAAGCAGCATCAAAGTAGTCATCGATATAGTGGAGGAAGAGTTGAGGGGGCCTTCCCTGTAGCAAGGATTTCTCCACGTAGCCAACAAAACTGCAGTGTGGATGCTTAACTTGACCACAGGATGGCAGTGAAGCAATCCTAACCATGGAGAATGGTGAAGATTTTGGTGAAGTTCATTCAGTGTCTTTAAGGCACCAAAACCATGACCAATACGTAAAAGATTTCTCAGGCATCACATTGTGCAGTGAGGGAATAAGATGAACATTTGACCCAAGACAAGTTGGGTTCATGAGGGTGCTGATAGTGAGCAGGGCTCCCAAAGGGCCTTGATAACTAACAGCTTCCTAAATGTATCGGGGGTTCAGAACTCGGAGATGAGGAGGGTGTTATGAGTATCTAAAGCTTGGGTTCATTGGTGGAATGGACAGGAGGCCTGCCAGATAGCACTGCACAATGTTTTCTTACCCAATGTGCATTGTTTGAGAAAAATGGATATTTATGATTGATCTATCTTCTGTATTTATTATCTCTTAATTTTATTTATACTATTGTAGTTTTTTTTAATGTAGCAAGAAATTCAGTGCCCATGTAAATTATACATCATGTATGACAATAAACATGATCATTATTTTCTATCAGTTTAGATCAGTGATTCTCAACCTTTTTTCCCTCTCACATCTCACTTTAAATAATCCCTTACTAACCACAGAGCACCGATGCCATCATTATGGCTATTCTTCGAGGTTGAGGATGATGGACTTCATTCCATTGATCTATTTATGGGCTCTCAAGTGGTTTATGAGTCCAATCTTGGCTTTGAAAGATTTTCCACATTCAGGACAGGCCGATCCGGAGGGCAGATCGGCCTTTGGCTATTGCTGCCTCTCTTTCCATTTACTTCTCTTTTCTTCTAATTCTGCACGTCTGTTGGCTCCGAAAGTTGCTGTTCCTTCTCGGATGATGGTTTGCCAGAGTTTCCTGTCCTTGGCATTGGTTTGCCAATTATTGATGTCGATGTTACATTTCTTCATGTTGGAGTTTAAGACGTCTTTGAATCTCTTCTGTTGTCCACCTCTTTTACATCTGCCTTCTTTAAAGTGGGAGTAGAAGATTTGTTTCAGCAGACATTCGTCTTCCATCCGAACAGCATGACCTCTCCACCTTAGTTGACGTAGGCTTCAATGTTTCATTTAGCACGGTGACGTTAGTTCTATCTTCCCAGCTGATATTTAAGATGTTTCGAAGACAGCATTGCCAGAAGTGCTCTGTGGTTAGCAAGGGATTACTTAAGGTGGTATGTGAGTGGGAAGATAAAGGTTGAAAACCACTGGTTTAGGTAATTTAACATGCATCACCAATGAGTGAAAGGATTAGGCTAACTAACCACTCTTAACCAGCACCAGGAAAGTAATTTACTGCTGACATCAGGCCATATAATTTGCAGTGCTTAACGCGACAAGTTTTAAAACTCCAAAACATTTGTTATACCCTCAAAGTTCTGCATGAGTTCTGTGTATAATATTTGTTAACAGCATCTGCACTGGGAATAGAACATTCAAAATATTTACTGGTTCTTATCTCATCTAGATCAAATGAGTCTTTTCCACAGAAAGATGAGTTGCAGATGCTGGAATTCAAGGGAAAATATGTATATCATCAATAAAAGACAGAAAGTTGGAAGTACTCATCAAGTCAAGCTGAATCCAAGAAAAGAGAAATAAGAATGAACATTTCTGGACCATGACTTTCTAGCAGAACTCCAACAATTTTTTAGCAGACAGTTAAATCAGAATTCTGGCATTGACTGTCCTTTTGCTTCACAATCCAATGGCATTGCAGAAAAAAAAAACAACGTAAGATTGGATCAGATGAAAGCCAAAGTGCATTTGCAAATCATTCATTCATTCAGTGTCTTTAAGGCAGTGTCTTTATTTATCTCATGTAGAAATATGAGCGTCGAGGATACGTTCAATATGCTCAAGCTGTCAAACATGTCGTGGCATGTGACGTGACGAGTGCTACTTGAATCGAGGCAATGAATTACGTGGCCTCATGTCACTCCACTGTCTGAGCTGATTTATTGTGCACTTTGCACGTAGTGAGAGGAATTTAATCGCTCGGTGAGAGTCGTAACACCATTTTTAAGAGAATGATAAGTTGGTCAAGGCTTGGATGTCACAGATGGAACAGAATCCCCAAAGGAGGATCTGTGGAGATGAAGTAATGAAGTCAAATGTGTAGGTACAACTGAATGGTGTACATATTTCCTTCTACTTACTGATGCCGCAAACAACAGAATCTTGCTTTTAAATAGAGCCTTTAATTGAGTACACAAGAATTAGTAGGAGCCACCTCATTCCTCCAACCAGATCATAGCTAATCGATGCTGATTTCTATCCCAGTTCTCCATGATGGTCAATTCCTTGAGTTTTTAATTTTTTATCTCTAATAATCTGGTCTCCACCACACTCGGAGGCAGACAATTCTAGAGATTAAATACATTGAGGGATAAGAAATTTCTCTGCACCTTAGTTTCAAATGACCAGCCACTTCTTTTGCAGTTTTTCTCCTTGTTCATGAATCTCCCATTGGTGGAAATCTGAACATCTACCCTGTCAAGCTCCATGAGCAACTTATCTGTTCGAAAAATAACAGCTCTCATCCTCAGAGTCACAGAGTTACAAAGAACAGAAACAGACTCTAAGCCCACCTTATCCACCAAGATTGGAGGTGGAGTGGAGACCAAGGAAGGCCTTTAAAGCTGCAACGGGATCTGGACCAGCTGTAAAATGGGCTGCAAAATGGAAGTTGCAGACAAGTGTGAGGTGTTGCACTTTGGGAGGACAAATCCAGGTAGGACATGCACTGTAGGTGGTAGGGCACTGTGGGTGCAGTTGCACAGCTAATCTGGAAATATAGATGTACAATTCCTTAAAAGTAGTAGGGTAGTAAAAAGAGCTTTTGGCACATTGGCCTTCATAAATCAAAGTTTTGCAAACAAGATTTGGGATGATTTTTAAAATTGTATAGGACATTGGTGAGGCCAGATTTGGAGTATTGTGTGCAGTTTCGGTCACCTACTTACAGGAAAGATAGCATAAGATTGTAAGACTGTGGGGAACATTTACAAGGAGGTTCCCAGGAATTGAGGAGCTGAGTTAAAAGGAAAAGTTACATAGTCCTCTACCGGCATCACCTACGGCTCCTAGAACGCTTCCACCAGCGTTGTCTCTGTTCCATCCTCAACATTCATTGGAGCAACTTCATCCCTAACATCGAAGTATTCGAAATGGCAAAGGCCGACAGCATCGAATCCACGTTGCTGAAGATCCAACTGCGCTGGGTAGGTCACATCTCCAGAATGGAGGACCATCGCCCTCCCAAGATCGTGATATATGGCAAGCTCTCCACTGGCCACCGAGACAGAGGTGCACCAAAGAAGAGGTACAAGGACTGCCTAAAGAAATCTCTTGGTGCCTGCCACATTGACCACCACCAGTGGGCTGATCTCGCCTCAAACCGTGCATCTTGGCGCCTCACAGTTCGGCGGGCAGCAACCTCCTTTGAAGAAGACAACAGAGCCCACCTCACTGACAAAAGACAAAGGAGGAAAAACCCAACCCACCAATTTTCCCCTGCAACTGCTGCAACCGTGTCTGCCTGTCCCGCATCGGACTTGTCAGCCAAAAACGAGCCTGCAGCTGATGTAGACATTACCCCTCCATAAATCTTCGTCCGCGAAGCCAAGCCAATGAAAAATAGTATGGACTTTATTCCCCGGAGTATTGGAGAATGAGGGGAGATTTGATAGAGGGATACAAAATTATGAGGGATATAGATAGTGTAAATGCAAGTAAGCTTTTCTCACTGAGATTAGGTGAGACAAGAATGAGAGGACATGGGTTAAGGGTAAAGGGGAGACGTTTACGGGAAACATCTTCACTCAGCTGGAATGCACCAGAATTTAAAACCTATAGGGAATTTTAAGGCTATGTGTACCTTTGTGTCAGAATGGTTGCTCCCATTTTATGATGGATTCTTATCAAGGCTGCAGATTGACCGTAAAATTATTAATAAATGCCTGCGACAATTTCACAGCATTTACATTTGGCACATCATCTTTGCCCAGATCAGGGGTCACCATGGAAATGTCAGATGGTTCCATGAAAAGTAGAACTTGCTTCAGCATAACAATGAGGGTGCCAAAAAGCATTTTGTAAAGTTAGCCTATTTTCATACTTAGGAAATGTTTCTGACACACAGTGAGTGTACATTATACGGTGGGTGGATTTTTTGTAACCTTCAAAGGGGGTTAAGGAGATTTTTGAAGTGTGCGATCACTTGAACAGAGTCATATAGAGATAATGCATGAAAACAGATGGACAAGGAACTGCAGATGTTGGAATATTGAGCACAGAATGAGGGGCAGTTGATTAGGTAGTATCCGTAGATAAAACTTGCATTTTTGGGTTGAGACCCTTTACAAGACATATTTTTCAAATCCAATAAAGTAAAGGAACCAAGGCTTGGTCACAACCGCATTCACCACTTGAACTTATCCTAGCATCATTCGGCTAGCTCTTCTATCCTCCTATCTACTCTCAGCTATTGGGCTGTGTCCTGCCCTGTCCCTTTCCCCTCTCTTCCCCAACTTTTTATTCAGGCATCTATCTGATTTTCAGTACACCAGACCAAGGGCCCAGGTCAGAAACATTGACTGCTTTTTACTTCCTAAGGATGTTGTGTGACCTGCTAGGTTTCTCCAGTGCTTTTGTGTTCTACAGTTGACCTCAGCATCTGCGGATTTTCTTGTATACCATCATTCAGCTAGATTGCATTACAGAGTTGTTGCTTGAGATTTTGCAAGGTTTTCCAATGTAAGATTTTTTTTTTAATTAGACATATAGCCTGAAATAACAGGCCATTTCAGCCCACAGGTTCGTGCTGCCCAATTTACACCCAATCAACCTACACCCCCAGTATGATTGAAACAATGCAGAATACCTGTAAGATTGTGTGAGGGTATATGGAATGGGCCAACACTAAATTGTCAAGATATAAATCATCATGGCTCTCATGCTAGGGCATATACTCGGTATGTGATCCCTTCTCTTCCCCTCTTTGCCTTCTCCAGGGACTGCTCTCTCCACTTCTCCCTTCCTACCAATCGCCCCCTTGGCACCTACCCCTGTGATTGCAGGGGCTGCTGTACTTACAGCCACACCTCCTCCCTCACTAACATTCGGGGCCTCAAAGAGACGTTCCAAGTGAAGAAACACTTCACTTGTGAATCTGCAGGAATCATCTACTGTATCTGGTGCTCCCTATGTGGTCTCCTCTACATCAACGTGTCTGGACGCTGTCTGGGAGATCATTTCATTGAGCACCTCGGCTCTGTCCAAGGCCTCATTCACTGCCAGATTGAGACCACCACAAATTGAAGGAACAACACCTCATATTCACTCTGGACACCCTCCAACCAGATTGTATTAACAGTGACTTCTCTAGTTTCTGTTAGCACCCTCCCCCATCTTTCTTTCCCGGTGATTCCTTCCCTCTAGCTCTGTCTCTCTTCCCGTCTCCAACTCTGCTTTCACAGAGCCAAAAACCTCCTTCTTCCAATCAATGCTCACCTTTCCTTGCTCCTGTCTTCCTTCCCATATCCAATTAACCCCATTTGACTGTGGTCCGTACTCCTTCCCCTGCCCTTTCTGCCTTTTTCCCCAGTCTTTTAATTCAGGCATCTGCAGCTTTTTACTCAAACCTTTAAGAAGGGCTCAGACCTGAAACATCTTTGCCTCCTGTGGATAAGGAAAGACCTACGGAGTTCCTCCAGCATCCTTATGTTTTTACTAAAATCATAGCCTCTATAGACTTTCATGTTTCACTCCATGTACTTGGTATGTCGTACTCATTGGAAATCTTAGTTTGGAAAGTTCCACTCTTAACTTCTCATTTGTTCAACAGTCCAGGGAACAATGTTAAAACATCGTATGAAAACAGGCACCCCTGGCCCACATTAGTACCCACATGTAGGTGTAAAAATCAAAAAGCTGAAGGTGTTTCTGTACACGAGGATATAAATGATATTAAGTACAGTAAAACCTCGTTAGAACGCGGTTGTTGGGGTTCAAGATTTCATACCGCGTTACAGGCGAGCCATTATGAAGGTTTGAAGTTCAATCTGTGATATGGCCCAAAATAGAGGTGATGGAGTTTTAAAGGTTACTTTGTTCAGTTTGCATCAGGGAAAACAATGCATGCGAGATGAATTTTGCATCCCTAACTGTTGAACAAATGAGGAGTTAATTAAGGAGCTTGCCCGACTAAGACTAGGTTGCTGTTCGTCACTCAACCATGAGTGAGAATGTGACATCTAGTCTTTAGTGTTGCAGTATATATGAAGGTGGTGGATTAAACCAATCTGAGCTCGGGGATTCCTTTCACGCAGGTTGCAGAGGTGTAGGGATACTGTGATAGCATTGGGTTTTAATGTTTGAGATTCTCTTTTCCTCGTGGCTTCTTGCGTTCTAGCTTCCTTGTGACTGAGCACCCTTTTTTTTTACGCCAAGCAGGATGGTCCAATGCTTGTGCAAGCAAAGAACTGTTTATGGAGCTCAGCAGGTCAGACGGCATACGTGGACACGAGTGGTCAGTCAACATTTTGGGTGTGAACTCTTTGAATAAGCAAAATTATATACCTTAAAAGGGGAAAGAAGCTGAGGGAGGGACTCAGGTGATCGAGTGCAGAACAGAGGTGTAAGAGGTGTGAAGGTACAGGAAGAGGGGGTGGAGAAAGTGGAGTCAGAGAGAGATAGAGAGAGAAGTAGGTAGAGAGAGCAGGGAGAGAGGAAAAAAGTATAGGAGTAGGTAAAGATGAAATGGGAGCAGTGGAATCAAATGAGGGTGAGGGGTTTCCTAAAGTTAGAAAGGTTATATCCACACATCCAACGTTTGTTGTTCCCAATGGCATAGGTCAATGGTGAAACTCTTCAGAGGTGTTCTAAGAGAGGCTTTGAATCCTGTTTTCCGCCCACCACATAACTGTTTACCCTCAGTCCGTTTTCCATAAAGTAGCTGCTTTGATATTCTATCACCAGACGTTCTTCGAAGACATCTTGTCATGATGTATCTCTGTGTGAAAGTTGTGATGGTTCATCTCCGTGGTGACCCTACAGGCTTAACATTGACTGACCATTTCCACCCACAGATGCTGTCTAACCCATTTGTTCACTCAGCATTCCAGCATCGGCAGTTTTTATGTTTCTCTTTTCTCACACTGCCACCTGGGGAATTTGCTCACAAACTGGCCTGTGACTCCTATATTCCAGTACATAAAGGGGCCACATAGAAATGCAGGAGAAAAGAAGTTGCAGGAAAGCTACAGTACCGAAGGCATTATTTGGCCTGTTCAGTCCACACTGGTTCTTTGCAAAAACAATCCGGTTGACCCCTTTCTCCTGTTTGCATATATGTTTTATACAATCAGGGGTCCGGTTTAACCTAGTCATATTTATGTTAAGTGTTTTGGAACATCTTTAAGATGTAAGCTTTCTTTTAATGTCATGCAATAATACAGAGTCACCAATAGCATTACCTGCCACCCCTAACAGTAAGAGAAAGAGAAGCAAAAGAGAGTCTCTTTAGAGACACTCAGTGTCCTTGGTTCACCTCCATCAGCCTCATAGACTCCTGTTCAATTAATTGGCAATCCGAGCTTCAGATCCAAACCTCCAATATGATCAGGAAGCCTTCAGTGCTCCAGGACCTTCGGGAGCCCTTCTTGCGCTCAGCATCCTCTCGAATCTCGGATCCAGTCTCCATGAGCTAGTCTCAGCAGCCTGCAGCCTTTGTGGGTCCTTCTTTCACTGAGCCCTTCTCTGGCCTGCTGCCATGGTCACCTTCTCAGGCTTTCTTTTCTTAACAGAGGACATTCTTGCACTTCTGGTGCCCTGTGCTGGTCAACGCTCTCCTGGATTCTGCAATCCCTCATGGTCCACTGTCCAGCAGGGGTGGTGCCATCTTGGGCACAGACCTCCGTAGTTGCAAGATGTTTAATAAAACATCATTGGCTCCTCCAACAGGTCATCAGCATCAGGACTGAGCAGTAGGGCCCTGTGGAGCACTGCTGCTTCTCCACTCTCTGTTCTCCTCAGGTACGTAGCAGTGTCAGCACTCCCCTTATAGAAACGCCACCTTTTTTATATCTTTGGCTTGGCTTCGCGGACGAAGATTTATGGAGGGGGTACCATATAAATACATTATCCAGGCACAGCCATTAACTTTAAGTTGCATGCACTTGTGCAAAAAAAAAAGAACTGTTGGAGGAACACAGCGAACCAGGCGGCATCTCTGGAGGCAAAGTGATGATCAACAGGACTGAGAGTTTAAATCAGAGGTATCCAGTGTAAGGAGGTGAAGGGGAGGGATGGGGCAGAAGCTGGTTAGTGACAGGTGGATCCAGATGAGGAGGGATTAATGGGCAGATGGAGCCAAGCAGGAGAGGATAGGGTGAAGATACTGACATAGCATTGAAACTGAGTTAAATCCCCCATGACCACAAAATATAGGTGTGGTGAATGTCTGCCAAGTGGGCTGTCTCCCCTCTGGCGAGCCTTGCTGTACTAACATTGGCTGTGCATTATCTCTACTGTTAAGGACACTCCCCATGGATATAACTGTTCATGCACCTATTGTCTTTCATTATTGTACCATGAGTTTCTGCTAATAAAAGCCATGATTATTGTTGGACCACATCGTCTTTGTCGACTTCATCAACTGGTACTTCAATAGGAACAGAAATAGGCTATTCAACATCTGACAAGTTTTTCAAAATTGTTAAACCCGAAAATCTGCAGATGCTGGGTGAGTGCTATATACCTGACGAAGGGCCCAGGCCTGAAACATGGTCATTCATTACTTCCTGGAGATGCTGCATGACCTGCTGAGTTTCTCCTGCACAATTGGGTATTACAAGTTTTTCAATGTGCTTCCCCCATGTATGCAATTTCAGACCTTAAGATCTAATACTGGAAAAGAGGATGGATCTCACTGGATTCTAAATAACCACATAAACCTCTGAAGTAACAGATGACGTGGATCCAACTGTGTGTGATGAAATAATCTTTTGGGACACCTCCTCCATCTGCAGATAATGCCACATATTGTGTTGTTTCCTTTAAACAAATTTGAACTCAAAATGATGTCTTCAGTTACCACTTGCAGCTCTTTGCATTCTTCTCTGTTCCAGCTGACCTTTCAGTTGGTCTGCAACAGAACGAAAGAGATTCAAATCAGAAATCTGTTTCAGAGATTGAGTGGCATTGACTCTGAGTTCATTGGAGATAACTTTAGGCAGGTACCAGACACACCTCAGATTCTTACCATCAAGGGGCACAATAATGACATTTGAGAAGATACAAATGTGAGTAAATTCTATTATTACAGGTTACATTTGCATGGTTATGGATAAATATGTCTTTAAAAGAAATAGGTTGTGGGGGTTTAGTTTAGGTTACACTTCACAAACAGAGTAACACCACAAAAGACTTCTGAAGTTAGTCATTGAGGCTCAGGTTGGCTTTGCAGAAGCCATGGAGATTGCTGATCTATTGTGCATGGGCAATAAAATGCAGGCTCAGAAGTACTGATAAGATCTTTCAAAGATTGGGTTTGGAGCCTTGGGAGAGATTTTTTTGGTTTTAACAAGCAGAGAGAGGAAAAAAAACAAACAGGATTCTTTTCTCATAGAGAGAGAGAGAGAGAGAGAGAGAGAGAGAGAGAGAGAAGTCAGCTCTACAGTAGCAGTTGAGGCTGCAAAACGGCAAGCTGGCAGTTTGTTGAAAGACCCCATTTTGAAGACAGGTTGTGAGTTCTGAGTTCAGCCTGTTCAAACCCTTATGGTCCTTACAAGAGTAAATGGCCGGCTAGAGTGTTTCTCCTGAAATAAGGGAAACAAGAGGAACTCCTATCTCGATTTGATAGCGGGGAAAGGATACATGACTAAAGCTTGTAATATATACAGGACTAAACGGAAGCATAACATCCATGAAGTTTTGTAAGGCCTCATCTTGAGAGCGGCACAGTTAGCATAGGGAGTTAGCACAATGTTTTTCCAGGGCCAGTGACCCAGGTTCAAATCTGGCATTGTCTGTGTGGGTTTCCTCCAAGTGGTCTGGTGGGTTGGAGGTTAATTGGCTGTAAATGGACAGCACAGGCTCATGTGTATCACAAGCTCTAGGTGTCTACATTTAAATTCTAAATTTGATGCTACTTATTCCATGGCTGACTCCGTTGAATTGAATATCATTAGGTAGAATATATGTGCCTAAGTATTACACATAAGCATTCAATCGTAAAGAATAAAACAGAGCTCCTGCTTCAGATGAATTGAACACAATTTACATGAACTTGCATCAGGAATAAAGTGAATTTCATCTTGCTACAGTATAAAAGTACGATCTATCTTTCTCAGATTATTATAACAATGAATTAAGTTGTTAATAGTGTTACGAGCCCAGAGGACTCCAAAACCCAACAGCAATAGATATTCACCAAGACAATAGTTACTTAAACAAAAGTTGCTTTTAATTTTCTTTCAACATAATAACAAGGTTAAACTTTAACTTATTACTATTAACTTAAATTAACCTAACTTAACTCCCTTCAATTCTAAGCGCACGTATATGTGATGTGCATATGTTCAGGAAAGTTCTTTGTGGGGGGCGTGGCAAGATGGCGTAAGGAACAGACGTGCCTTCCAGTCCTCTCCTGACTCTTTGTTATTGTTTTGTCTATAAGTGCCCGTTAAAACTTTTTAAAAGCCTAGAAATAGTTAGAGGTGTTGAATCAGTTTCTAATGCTGAAAAGAAGTAAAAAAAAACAGCAACAGATCGTTAAGAAACTGCATTTCCCAAGGTTATCTGAGTCTACCTGTATACAAGAAGCCAGGACTCAGTGTGGAATGGATCCAGGAAGAGAGGTACAAGATTCGCCAACGGAGCTCCGCTCTTTGTCGGTAGAGCTGGTGCCCGGTAGCCCTTGGAACAAAGGGCTAGCAAGGTGCGTGCGCGTGAATCAACGCCCGCTGTGAGCGCTGTCAGTGAACTTTTGACAGCTAGAACAGCTGGGACGCTGCCAGCTGAAGACCCGACTCTGAAAAGACGCTTACCGATTGATGTAGCGGTGGCGCTGCGAAATGCACCTCCTGTAATGAAGACTTCAATAGACATCGATGTAATGAAGGCATTTGACATAATATGGGTTAAGGATAACCCTGGCCATCAGCCTCCAGATACTGCTGAGGAGGTTGTGGCAGGGGTTTCCACACGTAGTCATACTGTAAGAATAGCAGTTAAACCAAGGGAAGGAATAGAAGACCTTTTGGCTACACAGAAACAGCGGGATCATACTGTGCCTGAATCTATTCCAGAAGATATGCTTATTAAGAATCTTGAATCTAAGTTATCCTCTACAGTAAAAGAAATAGGTAAGGCTTTAGTTCAAGTTAATACTAAGCTTAATACTTTGGTGGACATTAATACTCAACAGATGGTTGATTATGGAGCTTTTAAGCTTGAAACGAGCGAAAGACTTGATGTTTGTGACCAAGGCATAGTCGAGGTACGAGATCAAATATAAGATGTAAATAAAACAATTGAAACTTTACAAATTCAGAATAAAAATTTAGCGAAAAAGGTTGATTATTTGGAGAATCAATCTAGACGGAATAATATAAAAATTGTTGGTTTGCCAGAAGATATGGAAGGATCAGATCCAAGAAAATTCTTCACTGAATGGATTCCACAAGTGTTAGGACAAGATAAGTTTCCGGAAGGCTTAATATTGGAACGTGCCCATAGAGCTTTGAGAAGAAAGCCTTTTCCAGGACAAAATCCAAGACCTGTTCTGATTCGTTGTTTAAATTATTATGATAGAGAGACAATTTTGCATGTGGCTATAAGAAACGCACAACAAAGAAGATCTCCCTTGATGGTTCAGAACAATCGTGTTTTTTTTAAATCCGGATTTGAGTCAAGAAGTTATGTCTCAACGACGTGAATTTAATCCTGTGAAAGAAGTGTTGTGGAAAAAAGGATATAAAGCAACATTTAGATACCCTACAGTATTGAAGATTTTTCAAGATGGTTATCAACCAAAATCTTTTGATAATCCTAAGGAAGCTATGGACTTTGCTCAATTGTTGCCAATTATGCAATTTCAGGAAAGACGTAGTCCACCAGGGTCTCCAAGGAGAGTGGAGACGCAAGATGGGAACCGAATTCCAAGAAGAAATGGAAACAATGGTGGTCGGAGTGATAAAGTTGATTAAAAAAAAATTTCTGTGAAGATTTCAGATAATGATGATAGTTTAATGTGAAATGGGAGTTGGGAGAGAGAGCTGGGTGGGCATCATTTTCCAGAAGTCATCAGCTACGTGTGAGTTATCTCACACCCAATACCTTGTGGGAGTTACCGCATTGAGCGGTTGAGACAGCAGGAGGTGGTTGCAACCTCCTACCTGGTTTTTTTTTCATCAATTTTTGGATTAAGGAGTGAAGTTTTTTTTTATTATTATCTTTCTTTTTTTTCTTTCTCTTTTTGTAGTTTTAGGAGGGGATAAGGGGAGGGGGTGTTTTTCTTTTTTTTCCCTTTTTTTCTCCTTCTCTTTTTCTTTGTGTTATTGTAAGTAATGTCTAAACTTAAGTTTGCCTCTCTTAATGTTCAGGGTTTAAATAATCCTATTAAGAGTAAGAAAGTACTTGCTTACTTAAAAAAATTAAAAGTTGATGTGGCTTTTTTGCAGGAACCTCATTTAACAGATAAGGAACATTTGAAACTTAAACGTGAATGGGTTGGACCAGTTTTCTATTCTTCATTTAATTCAAAGGCGAAAGGAGTGGCAATTCTGGTGCATAAGAATTTACCATTTCAGTTACAGAATGAAGAGAAAAATGGAGGAAGATTATTAAAATTGAATTGTACAATTCTTAATGAGACTTGGACTTTGCTTGATGTTTATGCTCCAAATGTTGAAGATACAGCTTTTATTGTAGATGTGTCTTTATTACTTGGACAAGCAAATTCCAATGTGATGATTGGGGGAGATTTAAATGTGGTATTGGAGCCTTTATTGGACAAGTATCCAAGAGTAATTAAGAAATCTAAGATGGCAGTACAAGTGACTAATATGATGAAAGATTTGAATTTAGTTGATATCTTTGTTGTGCGTTTCTTATAGCCACATGCAAAATTGTCTCTCTATCATAATAATTTAAACAACGAACCAGAACAGGTCTTGGATTTAATCCTACAGAGAAAGATTTTTCTTTTTTTTCTTCACGTCATAATTCCTTTTCAAGAATTGATTATTTTTTAATTTCAACACATTTGCAGGATAAGGTTACATCTGTGGATTATAAGGCAAGGTTGGTCTCAGATAATTCATTATTATTATTAGAATATCAGAGTTCACAAGATGTTCAGAGAACTCCAAGATGGAGATTTAACACTATGTTATTACAAAAACCAGAATTTATTAGTTATTTAAAAAACAAATTGAGGATTTTATTAGTAATAATGTTAACTCTGTTTCTAGTCATTTTGTTTTATGGGACGCAATGAAAGCTTTTTTACGAGGTCAAATTATTAGTTATGCATCTAAAGTAAAGAAAGAGAGAATTAGAAAGATTAAAGATTTAGAGAAAAAGATAACTGTTAGTGAAAAAGAATTTCAAAAAAATGCTACTGAAATGCAAAAGAACCAGTTAACTAATTTAAAATTGAAGTATAATGAATTACAAACATATCGATTTGAATGTTTAATGAATCGAACTAAACATAAGTTTTATGAATGGGACGAGAAAGCTCATAAAGTTTTATCATGGCAGTTAAAAAAAGAACAATTATCCAGGATTATACTAGTAATTAGAAAAAAATCTGGTATTACTTTTAGACAAAAAGAAATTAATGAGGAATTTTGCAATTTTTATAAAAAATTATATACGTCTGAGTGTAAAGATGTAAGTGAAGATGCAATAGATTTTTTTTTGAAAAATATTAATTTGCCACAGCTGAATCAAGAAGATAGACAAGAGTTGGATAAATCTTTTACAGAAAATGAAATTGAAATGGCTATAAGAGATATGCCAAATGGAAAGGCACCCAGTGAAGATGGGTTCTCTATAGAATTTTTAAAAACTTTTTATGTTGATATATCTTCTATTTATAAGAATGTAATACAGCAAATTTATAAAACTTTTCAATTACCTGAATCTTGTTCTAATGCAATAATTACAGTTATACCAAAAAAAGATAAAGATCCTTCACAGGTTTCTTTTTATCGACCAATATCGTTGTTAAACGTAGATTATAAAATTGTAGCTAAAGTTATGGCTAATAGATTGGCTCAATATTTACCTAAAATAATACATAAAGATCAAACAGGATTTATAAAAAACAGATATGCGTCTGATAATATTTTGCAACTAATTACTTTGATAAATAAATTTAAATTTCAAATGAATTATCCAATAGTGGTTTCATTAGATGCAGAAAAGGCTTTTGATAGAGTGGAATGGAAGTTTTTATTTAAAGTACTTGAGAAATTTTGTTTTGGTTCTTCATTTATTGGATTGATAAAGGCTTTATATAATAGTCCGAAGGCTAGAGTTGCTACTAATGGACAGATCTCAGAATCTTTTGATTTAACAAGGTCTACTAGACAAGGATGTCCATTGTCACCTGCTTTATTTGCTATAGTTATTGAACCTTTGGCACAGTTAATACGTCAAAATGAAAATGTTAAGGGTATGAGAGTTTTGAATGAGGAATATAAGATTAATTTATTTGCAGATGATGTTTTATTATACCTGGTGGACCCTGATATTTCTTTACCAGCAATTCAAGAATCTTTAGAAAATTATGGTCAATTATCTGGCTATAAGGTAAATTGGGCTAAAAGTGAAATTTTGTCAATTTGTAAAGATGATTATTCGATATATAAAAATATTATGAAATTGAAGTGTACAAAACAAATTAAATATTTGGGAATTAATGTCAATACAGAATATCAAGATTTATATTCAATTAATTACCTTCCCTTGATAAAAAAAGATTAAACTAGACTTGATTAGGTGGAAGGACTTACCTTTAGGTTTATTGGGGAGGATTAATACTATAAAATTGAATATTTTTCCTCGGATGCAATATTTATTTCAATCAATTCCTTATTTTTTTTAAAAAAAGTTTTTTTAAGGATTTATACAAAGCAGTCAGAGAATTTTTATGGAAGGGAAAATTTCCAAGGGTAGCAATGAAAAAATTGATGTGGGACTTTCAATTTGGAGGTTTGAGATTACCTAATTTTCAATATTATTATGAGGCAGCTCAATTTAAATTTCTTAGTGCACTAATGAATATGGAGGATCCACCCAGTTGGGCAAAGATAGAACTGGCAGTTATTTTAGAAAAATCTCCACATGAATTTTTGTTTCGATGGAATAAAAATTTGTTACAAACTTATGATGTACCAATATTGAAACATTTATTGAATCTATGGACGAGTAAACTTGATAAAATAGGGCTTAAAAATAAATGGTCTGGGCGATTGCCATTATATAATAATCAACTTGTTCCTTTTACGGTCTCCAATATCACTTTGAAACAATGGGAAAGGAAAGGAATAAAAAACTTATCTGATTGTTTTTTTGAAGGACATTTTTGTTCTTTTGAGGAATTACAAAGGAAATTTGGTATTAGTGGAAATTCTGTATTTGTGTACTATCAGTTAAGATCATTTGTAAAACAGATATGTGGTCGGCAAATGACTTTATTGCCCGAAACTAGCTTTGAGAAATATGTGCTTTCAATACCAGAAAAGGGGTATATATCTGATTTGTATTGTATTTTACAAGAAAATGAAAGTAAGAAAGATTGGGATAAAGATAAGTGGAAATGGGAAAAAGATTTAGGTTCTACAATAGCTGAAGAAGCTTGGATGGAAATTTGTCAAAACAGTATTCGTAAATTGATTAATGCTAGATTAGCGATGATTAATTATAATTTTATACATCAATTATATTTAACACCAGAAAAATTTAAAAAAAATTGGTCTTAGTAAGTCAGATTGTTGTTTTCATTGTGACCAGACAGCCAGTACTTTTTTACATACTGTCTGGTCCTGTGACCGATTGCAACAGTTTTGGAAAGGTATTCAATCTATATTTAATAGATTATATAATATTTGTGTTGTATTAGATCCTGATATATTTTTATTAGGGAATATGCAATCATTAATTGATTTAGGATTAAATAATTATCAGATTTCTTCTATCTATTTAGCTTTAGCAGTCTACTTGGAAAGATAGAAATATACTAACTTTGGACAGGTGGTATTTAGAGATGAAGTCTTGTTTAATTATGGAAAGGATATCTTTTTCAATCCAAGATAAGATGTCTTTTTATAAGTTGAAGTGGACTCCATTTGTTAAGTATATGCAATTAAGTTTGATTTAAGTATGCTCTTAGCTGTGATATTTTAGATCTGATAAATATTTTTTTAATTATTTTTATTTGTCATATTTTTCTTTTTTGTGTGTGTTTTTTTTAATACATAATATTATTAATTTTACTAATTCTTCACTCTTTATTTTGGGGAGGGGAAGGGTGTTTTTTTTTATATATATAGATTTTTTAGTTCTTGTATATGTGGGGGGGGGTTAGATTGAATTAAGTTAGTTTATTAATGTTGTATTGTAATTATATTATTTTATTTTATATCTTTTCTTTAAATGTAATCTTTCTTTTTATTCCTGTGATAAAACCTTTAAATAAAGTTTTTTAAAAAAAAGGAAAGTTCTTTGTTTCACAGTCCAATCATTTAGTCTCACTTCTCAAAGTTCACCGGGATCAGGTAATTCTTATACTGTGCACAGAATTTAACATTTATGAATCTTCACTAGGCTCTGGTGTTTAAAGTTAAATGTTACCACTCAGGAAGGTTCTTGTTGGTTTCAGAGAGATGTATGTTGCTTGTTGGAGACACACAAACTGATTTCCTCCAATCAGTCACTTCAGTGTCTTGCCGAAGAAACTTTCCCCATCCCATGCCCCCACTTCTTTTCCATTCACCCCAGGATCACCTGGACAACAGGAATATGTACACCAGGTTGCTTTTCATCGATTACAGATCAGCTTTCAACACCATCATTCCATCAGTGCTGGTCAGCAAGCTTCAAAACCTGGGCCTCTGCAACTGGATCCTGAACTTCCTCAATGGAAGGTCACAGGCAGTGCAGATCAGTAACGTCTCCCCCTCACTGACAATCAACACAGGTGCACCTCAAGGATGCGTGCTCGGCCCACTGCCTTACTCTCTCTACACCCATGACTGTGTAACTAGATACAATTCAGATGTCCCCTACAAATTTGCTGATGACACCACAGTTGGCCAGCAGAACTGCAGACAGGAAGGAGAAACAGTAGATTGTTTAGGAGTGGTGTCACAACACCGAGCTTTCACTCAATGTTAGCAGAAATGAGGAATTAATCATGGACTTCAGGAAGGGGAAATCAGGAAAACACAAACCAGTCCTCATTGAGGGGTCAACTTCAAATTCCTGGGTCTTGGCATCTCTTAAGATCTATCATGAGGCCTCTATATCAATGCAATATTGAAGAAGGCATGCCAGCGGCAATGTTTCATTAGGAATTTGAGCAGATTTGGAAAGTCATAGACAATTGCACATTTCTACAGGTGTACCGTGGGGAGTATTCTGACTGGTTGCATCTCCATCTGGTATGGAGGTGCCAATGAACAGGACAGGAAAAAGCTACAGAGGGTTGTAAACTTGGCCAGCCCCATCACGGGCATCAATCTTTCCTCTGTTGAGGACATGTTTAAGAGGCCATGACTCAAGAAAGTAGCCTCTATCATCAAGGACCCTCACCACCCAGGTCATGCCTTTCTCACCTGCTACCATCAGAAAGGAGGTACAAGAGCCTGAAGACCACATCCAAAGTTGCAAAGACAGCTTCTTCCCCTCTGCCATTAGAACTCTGACCAAATAATGAACCTATAGACATGATCTCACTTTGTCTCTTTTGTAGACTAATTATTTATTTTTTAAATCTTGTATTTATGGAACTGTAATTTATAGCAATTTTGCACCTGTAATGCAAAATACTGCTTTTGTTGGACACATATTCTTGACAATAAACATGATTCTGATTCTGGTACATAGGAGTAAGGAGGTTTATAAAATTATGAAGGCATATATAGGATTGAAGTGGGGCATGAAGACAATAGACTCTTAGTCCCAGGGAAGCAGAGTCTGATTGGCCTTCAAAAGGTAATGGTGAGCTGCCTTCTTGAACCAATGCCACTGACATTTTGAAGTTTGCATTGCACAGTACTGTTAGGTAGGAGGGTAAAGGATTTTAAACCAGCAACAAAGAAATAGCAATATATTTTAAAGTCAAGATGGCATGATGCTGGAAAGTTGAAATAAAATGCTAGAAAATATTTCAAGAGCAAGCAACATCCTGAAAGAAAAATGTTGGGTCAGTAACAATTTATTGGAACTCATCAACATCAAATGTTAACTCAGTTCTTCTCTTGATCAGATACTGCCTGAACTGTTGAGTATTTACAAAATTTTCTACATTTTTATAGTCCATCACTGATCAAATCTTATTTGTGACACGTCTAATTACGCTTCATATGAAGACTTTGTCCTACCTCTCCAATTGTCACCTCCCTCTCTCCCATGGAAGGTACTAATGGAAATGTAATGGCACATGTGTATGTGTGTGTGCGCGTGCGTGGGTGTGAGTGTATGTGTGTACAAGCATGTGTGTGTGCGAGTGTGTGCTGTGTGTGTGTGTATGTGTGTGTACGAGTGCATGTGTGTGTGTGTTTATCTGTATGTGTGTGTGTGCGCGTGCGTGTGTGAGAGTGTGTGTGAGTGTATGTGTGTACACGTGTGTGTGTATGTGTGTGTGTGCGAGTGTGTGTGTGTTTATGTGTGTGTGCATGTGTGTGTGTGTGTGTGTGTGTATGTGTGTTTTAGGCATGGATAATTTACAGAACTACTTTGGATGGCACGGTTGGTGTAGCAATTAACACCAGCAATCAGGACCAGGGTTCGAGTCTCACGATATCGGTAAGGAGTTTGTACTATTACGGGGTATATTATATTTTATATTAATATGTCTTTGAAAGAAATAGATTGTGGGGGGTTTAGTGTAGGTCACTTCACAAACAGACTTACACTTCATATCTCATTTAAAATGGAAGAGCTTGGCTGAAGTCAGACATGTAGGCATCAGTGGCTTTGCAAAAGACAATGGAACTGCTTTGGAAATAACTTCAGAAGCAGGTGCAAATAAACAGTCCAGGCTCAAGGTGCTGATAAAGATCTTTAAAGATTGGGTTAGCCCTAGAAGTTCTGGTTTTTACAAGCAGAGAGAGAGAGAGGAAAGAACCAACAGGATTTCTCTTAGTAAGAGCGAGAGAGAGAGAGAGAGAGAGAGAGAGAGAGAGAGAGAGAGAGAGAGAGGACAGTTCTGTAGTAGCTTTTTGCAACATGAAAAGCTGGCAAGCAGGCTTGTTAAAAATGCATTTTGAAGACAAGTTGTGAGTTCTGAGTTCAGCCTGTTCAAAACCTTGTAGTCCTTACAAGAGGAAATGGCTGGCTAGAGTGTTGCACCTGAAATAAGGGAAACACAAAGAACTTTGCGGTGACCTGCAGAAGAAGAGGTTATCATTTGGAAATGACACAGAAGCCCTTATCTTTGCATGTAAAGCTTGCTGCTCAATATTTATGTGACATTTTGCGCTATTTCTAACCTTTGTTCCGAATAGCTCGACTTCAGACAGCCTCTCAGTACTGGCTCATCAGCTAAAATGGACAAAAGATAAACTTCCATAAATGATGTGAAGAAAACTCTTCTAATATCACAGGACACTCCTTTTATGCAGTTGTATTTGCATTCCAACGTATGCAACACTTACACTTCCAAAGATATGCTTCTGACTTTCAGCAAGTTAAACAAGAACTTGGCAATTCATTTCTGTGTTTGGAGTTCTGAACAGCCCTATGTTATGAACCAAGAATAATCTATTTGCTTGATAACAGTCCATAAAAATGTACTTTTTAATAAGCGTATTATATCGTGACAGGATTGTTTTTTTGTTGTGAAAGTTTTAGGCTTAGAATGTGGGTCATTATTTATTTCTATTACAACATTTTCTTCTTAATTAGTAAACTCTGATTGTCCAGATAAGTAAAAGTTTAAGGCTTCCTGCGTACAAATGCTTCCAAGAGGAAAGGACTGCATGTTTTTAACTCAACTTTACATGTGATAATTATGCATTTCTTCAATTTCTTTCCAACAGCTATCAGGTCTTGAACCTCCTCGAACTACCCCAACCATAAATTACTCTGGGACCACCAAGTGATTGAAACATCACTGTTTTTTGTTTGCACTGAGAATATTTATTAAATCATTTCTGCCTCATGACACATTATGATCAATTGTTGTTGGTGTATGGTATGCACCCATGCTGTTAGCCTGTGCTCCTCCCCCTGGCCCTTCTTTCCTCCTCTCCTCGACTCCTCCCCCAATCCCACCTTTTTGTTCAGGTGCGAGTATGTATTTGCTTATATCTTGATGAAGGACTTGGGCCCGCCATGTTGGTTACCCTTTACTTTCTGTGGATCTAGCACACTAGAGTATTGCATTACGTGCCTGTGTGGTTACAAGAAAACATATAGGTGCAACTGCGCATTGTACTTTTGTACATGTCACTAAACTCTCATATTATATCATATCTCCTATCAGGTATTAGAATGCCTTGGGTAGTCAATGCAGGAGAGATTAACAAGTAAATTTGGTGCTACAAGCAGAGTACATGGGAGAGAGCGAGTAATGTTGAGAGGTCCTCTTTTACACAGTTCATAGACATGCGACATGAAACATGCCTTTCAGCATTTGGTCAATATCTTTCAAAGCTCTTCCAATCCAAATGTCTTTTGAATGTCAGAATTGTACCCAGTTCTACAGTTTCCTCTGGAAGTTCGCTCCAGACACAGAGCACCCTTTGAGTGAAAACGTTGCCTCTCAGGTCTCTCTTAAGCCTCTTGCATCCCTTTTAAACCATAAACCTACGCCTTCTAATTCTTGAATCGTCAATCGTGGCAAAATTGGACTGTGAGCCTTCACTTCCACCCATCCCTGAAAACCAATATGCACATTTCTGGCCCAACCGTTGCCCATCAACAGTGGATCATGAATATAATCAATTACAGATATCAGTGGCTCACTTTGCTGACCCATTGTGACTTCATTAATTTTTCTGTCTGGCCCAAAGTCTTCCATAGTTTGCAAGAACAAGTTTTCAGGTTCGCTGAACTCTTTTTGTCAGGTGGTACTTGGCTGAACTTGATTTGTTCCTTATCCTGAAACTGGCCTCTGTGGACCATTTCCACCTTGGATTTTTTTTTTAACGTTGCCACTGATGAACAAAGTTAAATATTAACCCAATTCTCCATTGTTTTCACTTGCTGCAGTGGAGCGTAGACCACTGAGTTACTTTGACTGACCAACTCTCTGGGCTGTCTGTCTTAGGTTCAAATGCATGCTGTGGGTGCAGGAGTTTGGTGGATAGTAGATCTGGACCAGTAGTAGAGACATGAGCTTGAATTCCAAAATGGAAATTGAGGTATTCGAATTCAAATAAGGTTAAATCTGGAACATTAGACTCATTGACATGAAACTATTTTCTCATATCTTCATATTTTCTCATAAGCTTTTCACCCATTGACCCATAGAACACCATCGTATAGAAAGAGGCCCCTTGGCCCGTTTGAACTATTTATTTCACTTAGTCACATTGACTTGCATCATGACCATACTTCTTTATACCCCTCCCATCTATGTAACGATCCAATCTTCTCTTGAATGTCATAATCATACTCACGCCTACCACCTCTGCAGCTCGTACCACACTCTCATCATCTTCCGAATGAAGTTCGCCCCGAACTTCTCCTTAAACATTTCACCCTCAGCCTGTCATTTATCCTCTCATTCCTGTCTCACCCAACCTTAGTGGAGAAAGACTGCTTGCATTGACCCTTTGAGTGAAAACGTTGCCTCTCAGGTCTCTCTTAAGCCTCTTGCATCCCTTTTAAACCTCTCACCTTTAACCATAAACCTACGGCTTCTAATTCTTGAATCGTCAATCGTGGCCCCTCAATTTTGAATACTTCTATCCCCTTTGCTTCTGGGCCACCTCTTGAGAACTTGCTCTACTTACTTCCTTGCAACCCCCCTTTCTCCTACATCCATTAAAATTCTTACCCTCCTCCCCAATTCTCCCACCACTCACCCAGACTCAATGGACAATTTACAGTGGCCAATTACCCTAGCAGCATGTCTTCGGGATCTTGGAGGAAGTGAAAACTCAAGTGGTCACAGACTGAAGGTGAAAATTCCACAGTCAGCATCTGCCTTGTGCAGCATGTCTAAATCCAGTGACACTGCTCTCGCATATATATAAAAAAAAATCCAATGCAGATACATGTAGGGTTATACAGCATTTCCATGGCCCTTCAGCCCATCCCATCCATGTAGACCAACCTGAGCTAGTCTACCTGAGCTTGTCTCATTTGCCTGCAGTTAGCCATATTCCTCAGGGAAGAAAATCTACCATGTTTAGCCTGATGAGTCTAGACCCGCCAATGCAATTTCTGAGGCAATTAAGGTGTAATGGTACTGATCATGGTTGCATTTGCTACTAGCAAGGCCTTAAGGATATATACTTGGCTGCCATCAGGGGCTGACACAGAGCAAGAGACTGCAGTAGGCAAGATCTGTAATGGAGGCTTGCAGCCTCATGGTCTGCCTCATGGTGCTGTTTACAAGTCAAGAACCTTTTCCTTCATCTGAGAACGCACACATATGAATCCAAGATGAAACATAAGGATGCACATTTAATGCAGTAATTGTCAGTTATCAAAATCAGAAATGGAACTTATTGTCATGAACATGTCACAATATTTGTGGTTTTGCAGCAACTTTACAGGTGCAGGTATTGCTATAAATTACATTGATCGTGAAGAAATTCCAGATGAAGTTCTCCCGGCATCAATCAGATCACCACGTGAAAACTGCGCGTGACTAACTATCGGAAGCCAAGAGGTATCGACAGCGCAGGAGGTTCAAGGGTCCGATTCTTACGCCCAACATGGGATATGGCAGCAGCAAGAAGACTAAACGCATGTTGCCCTCGGGATTCAAGAGGGTCCCGGCTCACAACTTGAAGGAACTCGAGCCTCTCACCATGAGCAAGAAGACGCATTGTGCTGAGATTTACTCACAACGTCGCCTCCAAAAACCACAAGACGATTGTGAAGGGGGAACCCCAGCTAGCGGTGCTGATCTCCAACCCCAATGCTGGGATCGGCAGCGAATAGAATGAATAGTCTCCTCACGTAGCTCAATAAAAATTTAGAACGCCAAAATAAATAAATAAACAAACCGACAGGCAGATAAATGAATAAGTGCAAATGGAAGAGAAAGCGTGTCTGTGGTTCAGGTTATAAGCGTTTTTTTGGATAAAACGTTGCACCATTTTGAATTAGACAGGTGAGGCGGACATCTCCAGCTGTAGCAGCGATTCGAGCTATTCTCATGCATATGCTTCAGATTCTTTCTGGATCTCCCACCTTCACTGGTGCTTAATGCAGTAGCATGAACTGCCCTTGTATTTATATCTTCCATTCGATGAAATTCCTCAGCAGTTCTCAATGATGTTTCTGCATAGATTTGCAATTTTGCATCCAAGGTAAGGTGTGGCATTCACAGTCTCGATGAAGGGTTCTGACTGGAAACGTTGACCTGTGGTGGCTTGCTGCCATCGAGCTGGGGCGCTCTGGGCATTGAACACAACCAAAGGCCAGCGCCATTGGCCCCAACAAGCGAACCGGTTGGTGAACAACAAGGGCAGTTTAAAGGGCAAGGACCCAAAAATGGCGCTGGCCTCGCTGCGCTGCAGATAGGGACAGCGCGTGGGGAAGAAGGCCATTCTTATGTAGGAAAGTGCCCATGCCCGGGAAACCCTTTTTTATTATGCATGTGGTGACGTCACCCAAGGAGGGCCATGGCGGGAAGAGTGCGACTATAAAAGTTGGGCTCGAGCTCTAATAAAACTCAGAGCTTAACCTGACTACACTACATTTGTGTGACTTCTTTTAAGTAGCGCGCGCCTACAATTGGTGACCTCGCCGGTTTAGACGGCATCTAAACCCAGCGATGAGCGAACAATGTGGTCAGTCTCAAGTTGCCGACCTTCTGGACGAATTGACCATGCGTGTGGTTGGACCAGACTGAGGCACAGTTCCAGATCAGGCAGATCACAGCAGAATCCACCCGTTACTTCCTCATGGTGAGCGCCCTGGACCAGGACACAGCAGGTCGGGTGGACAAGTTCATCCAGGAGCCCCCATCGGAAGGTGCATACACCACCTTCGAGGACTTGCTGATCGGGACCTTCGGGCTCTCAAGGCATGAGAGAGGGGCATGACTGCTCCACCTGGATGGGCTAGGGGACAGGCCCCGTCAGCCCTCATGAACAAGATGCTGGCTCTCCTGGGCAAACACGAGCCTTGCATCATGTTTGAGCAGGCATTCCTGGAGCAACTGCCCAAGGACATCCAACTGCTCCTGGCTGGCACGGACTTCAGCGACCCCCGGAATGTCTCAGCATGAGCGGACATTCTGTGGAAACAGAAGAGAGAGTGCTCGGCATCCATGGGGCTTATCAATAAGTTCTTCAGCCAGAACCATGCAGAGCCGCTGAGAGAACAGCAGCACCCCAGAGGAGATGATCCAGATGACCAGTGACTTGTCTATCACCAGAGTTGAGGCGCCAGAGATCGCCGATGCAGGCCGGCATGCATATTTCAGGAAAATTCCGGGGCCAGTCTTCACTAATGGCCACGAAGGCTGGAAACCAAGGCAGCCTTCTGTATGTTTGGGATCACCAATCCGGATGACGATTCCCACAGCAGAGGTCAGCATCCTGCCCCTATTGGGACAGGACACTAGGAACAGGCAGTCGGGCCCCATGCTGAGGGCTGCCAATAACAGCACGATTCAGACCTATGGTACCAGCAAGGCCCAACTGCAGTTGGAAGTCAGCCTCTTCTTGTGGATGTTCACACTGGCCACAGTGGAACAGCCACTCCTCGGGGGAGACTTCCTGCACACTCACAGTTTGCTAGTGGAACTCAAGGGAAGGAGATTGGTCCATGGCAAGACTTTTCAAACCTTCCCCCTCAAAGACACCAAACTCCCAGCTTTCCACCTGGACTCCATACAGAGATCGGAAGAGTACATCAGGGTCCCAACTGAGTTCTCTGCATTGCTCACCCCCAATTCACCACGGCGATGCCCTGGCATGGATTACAGCACCACATCCTGACCCAGGTCCCGTTACTCCATGCAAAGACAAGACACCTTCCTCCTGAGAAGCTTCAGTTGGTGAAGGAAGAATTCAGGAAGCTGGAGGAGCTTGACATCATTCTGTGGTTGGACAGCCTGTGGGCTTCTCCCCTGCACATGGTATCCAAAGCAACTGTGGGCTGGTGACCATGTGGCGACTACAGCCAGCTCTACAAGGCTACAACACCAGATCAGTACCCCATGCCACACATCCAGGACTTTGCGACTAACCTGCACGGGCCAAAGATCTTCTCCAAGGCTGACCTTGTGTGGGGATATCATCCCTAAGATCACCATCTTCACCCTGTTCGGCCTCTTTGAATTCCTCCGAATGCCATTCAGGCTAAAGAATGCTGC
The DNA here is from genome assembly GCF_036971445.1 of Narcine bancroftii. Taxonomy (NCBI): domain Eukaryota; kingdom Metazoa; phylum Chordata; class Chondrichthyes; order Torpediniformes; family Narcinidae; genus Narcine; species Narcine bancroftii. The sequence continues at coordinate 239,081,058 of NC_091474.1, read as the reverse complement.
ATAGACCTTCCAGCGACTCATGGAAGCAGTGGGCCGAGACCTGGATGGCACCTTCATGTACCTGGGTGATATCCTGCTAGCGAGCAGGAACCAACAGGAGCATATGGCACACCTCCACAACTTCTGCACCCGAATGAGCGAGTTTGGCCTGATGATCAACCCAGCCAAATGCCAGTTTAAATTGGAGGCCATCAACTTCCTGGGCCACAGGATAACCAGGGAAGGAGCCACACCACTACCCAATAAAGTGGAGGCCATCTGGAAGTTCCCAAGACCCAACATGACAAAGGGACTACAGGAGTTCATGAGGATGATCAATTTCCATCGCAGCTTCATCCTCTCAGCTGCCCTTGTTCTACTGGATGGCAGGCAAGGCGAAGGCCATCACCTTGGACGAGGAGTCAGCGGAAGCCTTTGTGAATGCCAAGGAAGCCCTGGCAGACGCCACTCTCCTGACACATCCCAGGTCAGATGCTCCAACGGATGCCCCAGGAACGGCGATCAGCGGAGTTCTGGAGGAGCAGATCAAAGGAAGTTGCCAGCTACTGGCTTTCTTCAGCAAACATCTGCGGCTTCCAGAACTGAAGTACAGTGCTTTTGACAGAGAGCTACTGGTGCTGTACTTAGCCATCCACCACTTCAGGTACTTCCTAGAGGGAAGGTCCTTCATGACTTCACAGATCACAAGCCCCTGACTTTTGCCTTGGCTAAGATCTTGGACCCCTGGTCGGCCCATCAGCAAATGACACCTGCATCTCGGAGTACACCACAGATGTAAGGCACGACTCCTGCAAGGACAACATGGTGGCTGACGCACTGTCCAGACAAAGTATCTATCCGCTATCAAGGGGAGTGGACTTCATTGCACTGGCAGAGGCACAGCAAAAAGACGAGGAGATGCCCCAATACAGGACAGCAGCTCCAGGACATCCCAGTCGGCACAGCTAACACCACCCTCCTGTGCGACGTGGCCACCGGTCAGGTCAGACCCATCATCCCGGCAGCTTGGAGATGACAGGATTTTGACTCCATCCACGGACTGGCTCACCCATCCATAAGGACCACGGTCCAGCTGGTGGCCAGCAAATACGTGTGGAATGGATTGGGAAAACAGGTCAGCGTGTGGGCGAAGGTGTGCACACAGTGCTAAACAATCAAGGTATAGCAGCACACCAAGACTCCACCTCAGCACTTCAAGCACGCAGAACAAAGGTTCGACCACATCCACAAGGACATAGTAGGACCCTTCCCGGTATCCCAGTGCAGTGAACTGGGATTCACTGGTAGTTTGTTGGGCTGATAGCTGGCCCTGCTTCCTGACTCCACCCCTATCAGCTCAGATATAATTCTGGTTTCCCACCTAAACTCAGAACCCTTCTAAAGACTACTGTGAGACCCTACCCTTAGTTATAAGCTAATAAAAGCATTTGTTCTCCCTCCAGTCATGAGAACTTTTATTCACGCTACACCCAGGGTTTCACGATGGTCAACTGCTTCACCAGGTGGCCAGAAGCAATTCCTCTGACAGACACGTCCGCAAGCTCATGTGCCAGGGCCCTCACCTCATCCTGGGTTCAGGTTACCGTCCCACATTACATCCGACTGAGGGGCTCAGTTCATCTCCAGTCTGTGGTCTGACCTCGCCAGCCTGTGGGGTGCCTACCTGCATCACACAACAGCTTTCCACCCATAGTCCAATGGGTTGTTGGAGTGCCTTCACAGGCACATCAAAACCACACTTATGACCCGACTCCAAGGACCCCACTGGGTAGACCCCCACTGGGTAGACGAGCTACCATGGGCGCTGTTGGGCATCCGCACGGCACCAAAGGAGGACTTCAACGCCTCTTCAGCCAAATTTGTCTACAGAGCTCCACTGATGGTCCAGGGAGAGTTCATGCCATCTCCAGGTGGACAGCAGGATAATTCTGCAGCGTTCCTCAGCAGGCTAAGGGAAAGAGCCGGCAGCGTGGCCCTGATTCCACCTTCCAGGCTTGGACGCATGATGACCAGCATACTCAAAGACTGCCACGTTCGAGCTGGAGGTTGGAGGCAAGATCGAGGTGTTCACCACAGGAAGGCTGAAGCCGGCACACCTGGTCCTGGCGCGCCAAGTCGAGGCACCAGCGACACGCCGAAGAGGCAGGCCACCGAATGCTGCAGAGACTTTGCCTCCAGGCACCAAGAAGGACAATAACAAGGATAATACTGCCAGCTCTTGTGAGGTGGGGGAGGGGGGTCGTTTGGTGGCCCGCCGTGGCAGCAATCGAACCAGCACTCCGGGCGGCTAGTTCAACCAAAGACCAGCAGCCCACGCAGCAGCACTGGCCCCATCAAGTGAACCGGCGGGTGAACGGCAAGGGCAGCTTAAAGGCCAGCGACCCCAAAATGGCACTGGCCTTGATACACAGCCAACAGACAGGGAGAGTGTGTGAGGAAGAAGGGCGTTGTTATACAGGAAATTACCCGCACGAATCCTCTTTTGTTATGCATGTTGTGATGTCAGCCAAGGAGGGCAATGGAAGGAACAGCTCAAGTATAAAAGTCGGGCCTGAGCCCTTAAAAACTTCAGAGCTTAACTTGACTACACTACATGCGTGGGTGACTTCTTTCGAGTAGCACACGGCTACAGACCGTTCTATTTCTTCACTGAGTTCACTCTGCAGCTTGTTTTTTTTTGTGTCCAAGCAGCAACTTTGTTCTTTTCTTCTTCCAAATTGATGATTTTTCATCATAATGTGCCGCATGTCTCAATATTTCAAAGGCCATACATGACCCCGACTTCTTACACCAGCAAAACACTCTTCATAATGCAATCCCTGCATCATTGGATCACTCTCATCCCAGTGTGGAAAAAAAACAGTCATTCTAACTCTCTTCACTGCACTACATATGTGTACATATGTCATACATTCAGGTGCTTTTCAACTGACTAATCTTTGCTTGCATGCAATTCTGGTTGCCCAATTATAGGAAGGACATTGAGGCTTTGGAAAGGGTATCGAATGGATTTACCAGGATGCTGTTTGGATTAGAGGTGACAAGCTATGGTGCAAGGTTGGATTAAATTGGATTGTTTTGTCTGGATCTTTGGAGGCTGAGGAGATATCTGATCGTTTATAAAATTATGAGAAGCACAGATCGTGCGGACAGAATCTGTTTCCCAGATTAAAATATATCAAACACTCGAGGGCATGCATTTTAACTGAAGGAGGGAAAGTTTAGGGAGATTCTGGGGCACATTTTATACACAATGTCTTGGAATAGGCTGTCATAAGGAGTGGTGGAAGCAGATAAAATAGTTGCACGTAAGACGGACCCATGAATAAGCAAGGAATGGAGGGTTAGGGATCTTGTGCAGGCAGAAGGGATTTAATTAAATTTGTCATCATCTTCGAAGCAGATGTCATGGGGCAAAGAGCCTGTTTCTCCACTGCACAGTTCTATGATCTATGATTTATAATGTTTTGCTTCATGTTATTGATTCTTTTGCATAAATGTCTTTGATTTATGCTCCCATACTAATTCACTTCACCAAAGCATCCCTGATGCACTTCACCAAGTCTTTTCAATTTCTGAAATCTCATTTAATCAAACAGTTCCTTGGAATGCATCCATTTTGTAAGTTGAGAAATGGCTGCACACAACTTACACATTTCGATAAAATCCAAAAAAAAAGATCAATCTCTGTCTATGACTATATCAATGACTTCACCTCTACGGGTCTCCAGGGTATTGAACATGAGAGAGTCGTGCCCCTCAAGAGAAATAACTTTGACTCATTGAAAAGATGACTCCTTATTCTGAAACTACCCCCTCCGATGTAGGCTCCCTCATGAGAGGAAGTATCTACTGGACGCTTCATTGGACAATGTCTACTTCATTGACCTTTCTCAGCATCTTAAATGTTTTGGAATGACCATAAGTCATTCTTCTGAGATCCAATGAATACAGGATGAACCTGCTAAATTATTTTTCATAAGGCCACACCTGCATCTCGGAAATCAACTTAGTGTACTCTCTCTGAACTGTCTCAAATGGGCTTCCTTAAATAAGGAGGCCAAAACTGAGTGCAACTATTTGTACTACAATTGTAACAAAATGTACTAGTTTGATATACGCCAAGGCTATCAAATTCAGGATGAAAGCAGTGTCCAGCAGATCCGAGAGTGTTAACTGAGAAAGGGAAATTGATAAATTTAAGTTAAAAAAAAAATTATACATACAGCACAATAACAGACTAATTTGGCCCACGAGCCCGAGCTGCCCAATCACACCCAATTAACCTACAACCGACGGGTCATTTTGACAGTGGAGAGAAACCCACACAGACATGAGGAGCATGTACATCCTCCTTAAAGACAGTGTCGGATTCGAAGCCCGGACACTGGTGCTATAATAGCGTTGCTCAAGCTACTCTGCTAACCGTGCTGGCCAAACTGAATTAAAATTACACAATTCTAATATTTTTCATATTTATATCACAAACTAATTTTTTTTCCTTTCCACTGTCACTCCCTGATCAGCTGGCATGTCATGCCATAGCTTCTAATTGTCTGGCCTCTCTCCTGAACCTATCAGCCAGATGGATTCATAATCAAGAGTAACACCAGAATTATCCTGGCCTTAACCTATCAAAGATATTATGTTTGGCTTACCCTCTTCTTCTCTTTGGGACTTAAAACTAGCTTGCTTTCTGTCTTTCCAAGTTCTGACAAAGAGGCTTTGACCTGTGTTTCATTCCACAAATGATGCCTGTCCTGGTGAGTGTTTCCAGAATTTTCTATTTTAAATTCTAGGTTTTCATCACCAACAGTTGTTTTATATATCCATTGGGCCTGATTCTCATTATAGATTTTCAAATTAGATTTGATTCGACTGAGTTGTCTTCATTTTAGAGGCTATTTATTTATTGATGAATTTGAACCAGAAGCTATGGATGATCAAAAGATTAGCAACCTGCCGAGAGTGAAGTCAATGGAGTTTAGGAGCTGTGATCCACATCTCAAAAGGAAGTCTAGGAATAACCTATGGAAGGTCATCTCAGCAGAAAAGAGGGACAGAGCCAGATACTCTCCAGCAATGGCAGGGATTGCAGGCCAATACATCTTACAAGGCGAGGCCAAACACCATAAATGTCTGTGATGCTTCACTACCCAATGAGCTGAACAGGAGAACTCAACAGTACCAATGAGAATCGCTGAAGAAGCTGAGGTCCCTGTGATCCCTGTCTCTGAGGCCAAAGTCAGAGCATCCTTCAAGACGGTGAACCTTCCCAAGGTGCCAGGCCCTAATGGCATACCTGGCAGGGTACTGAAACTCTGTGGCTGGAGTGTTCACAGACATTTTCAATCTCTCACAGCTCCAGTTCAAGGTTCCACAGTGCTTCAAAAGGGCATCAATCATCCCAGTACCCCCAAAAAAATGGAGTGAGCTGCCTCAATGACTATCATCCAGTGGCACTCACATCTACTGGGATGAAATGCTCTGAGAGGTTGGTCATGGCCAGAATTGACTCATACCCAAGTAAAGACCTAGACCCACTGCAATTCACCTACCATCATAATCACTCCACAGGAGATGTAATATCACTGGTTGTCCACTCGGGTCTGGATCGCCTACACTAAATGACACATACATCAGGCTACTTTTCATTAACTTCAGCTCAGCTTTCAATACCAGCATCCCCTCAGTACTGGTCAATAAGCTGCAAACCTTGGGCCTCTGCCACCCCTCAGCAACTTCCTCATTGGAAGACCACAGCCAATATAAATCAGAAACAACATATCCTTATCGATGACAATCAGCACAGGTGCACCTCAAGGATATGTGCTTAACCCATTGCTCGACTCACTCGACACCCATGGCTAGGTACAATTCAAATACCCTGTACAAATTTGCCAGTGAGATCACAGTTGTCGGTAGGATCACAGACGCCAATGAGTAAGCATACAGGAGGGAGATAACTCATTGAGTGGTATCTTAACAACAACTTTAGGGAAATCAGGGGGACACGAACCAGTCCTCATCGAGGGGTGAGCAGTGAAAATGGTTAAGAACCTCAAATTCCTGGGTGTCAACATCTCTGAAAATTTGTCCTGGGGCCTTCATCTCTATGCATTCATGAGGATGATTTGAACAGATTTGGCAGGAAACCAAAGACTCCTGCAAATCTCTACAGGTGTAGCATGGAGAGCATTCTGACATTGCATCACTGTCTGGTATGGAGGTGCTAATGGACAGGACAGAAAAAACACTACAGAGAGTTCTGAACACAGCCAGCATCATGAATGGGCATCAGCCTTCACTCCATTGAGGATATCTACAAGAGATATCTACAAGGTGTCTTAAGAAAGCAGCCTCTGTCCTCAAGGAGCTTCAGCACCCAGCCCGTGCCCTCTTAACACTGGACGGTGGTGCAGTAGGTGCTCGTATTCATCCCCTCTGCCATCAGATTTCTGAATGGACAATGTCATTGTCTCTTCTTTTGCACTAATTTATTTATATTTAAATGGTTTATTTCAAATACACATTCAAGACAATAAATTCTAATTCTGGTTAATTTATATTTAATTTTAGAGACGCAGCTGAGTGATAGGGCCCTTCCAACCCATGAGTCCCTACCACCCATTTGTTCCTGTGTGACCAATTCACCTAGTTATTTGCATGTCTTTGGAAATGTGGGAGGAAACCGGAGCACTCAGAGGAAACCCACGCAGACACGGGAAGAACATGAAAACTCCTTACAGACAGCACCGGATTCGAACCTAGGTTGCTGGTGCTATACTAGCGTTGCGCTAACCATTCTGCTATTCGAGCCACCCTATGGGTCAACCCAATTTGCTGTAGGTCTGGTATCGAATATGGATCACATTTCTAACAATCTATTTCCTTTCATGAAAAGCCCAGTGACAACTTAGTAGCTTCATGATCGCAATTATTGACACTAACTTTTGATTCTACATTTATTTAACTTTTTGTGTAGACGCCATATTTAGCAATCATTATACACCCTTATAGTGCACGCTTGTGCTTTACTTCAGAGGAATGAAATATGTGGCATAGACATAGAAAGAAAAATGTTTAATAATAAAATCCGATGGCTGTGTGCCACCATCTGGTGTGCAGAGGAAACCAGAAAACCAACAACTAATGTCTGAGAAAAACAAAATTCAGATTAGTAACTAATTTCTACAAGTTGTCAACAATTTATAAAACATTTTGATGCTAACCAGCTACTTTTCCTGTTGACAGTGAATAATTTGTTGCAGAGTTGGAAATTTGAGAATTCCCTAATGATGACAACCTAAGAGTGGAGCATGTTCATGATGCAGGAACGTCAGGGAGAACTCTTTGGGGAAATGTATGGCTTTTCATAAGGGTTGGGAAAAAAAGATGAAGAATTTTTTTTAAGACTGAGATAAACCAATAAATATTGGTGTGATGGGGATCTTGGCATGGTTCCTGAAGTAAAAAGAAAGTGGAAATTTGGCATTGTTGTGAACATACCTGGAACGGAATGGAAGATTTTTGTTCCAAATCAGAGACTTGGCTTATGTTGTGCAACATAGATCAACCAGGTTAATTTCTGCAATGACAGGTTTGCTCCAACAGAGAAACTATCTTTGTCATTTAGAAGAATTTTACATTTTAAATTGGAACACCGAAACACGGTAACAGGCCCTTTGGCCCACAAACCCATGCCACCTGATTACATCCAATTAACCAAAAACTCTCGTATGTTTCTGCAGGGTAGAAGGTAACCAGAGCAGCTGGAGGAGATCCACGTAGACAGGAGGTGAGCATATAAACTGATTACAGACAGATGCGGATTTTAACCTGGGTCGCTGCCACTATAACAGCATTGCTCTAACAGCTATGCTAACCGTACCGCCCTCTATGCTACTGCGCTACCCCCTACTCTAACCGTACCGCCCTCTATGCTAGTGCGCTACCCCCTACTCTAACCGTACCGCCCTCTATGCTAGTGCGCTACCCCCTACTCTAACCATACCGCCCTCTATGCTAATGCGCCACCCCCTAATCTAACCGTGCCACCCTAAAGAAAGAGAAGTGATCTCATTAAAACAGGCAAAGTTCTGAGAAGGACGAGTAGAGTGGCTACAGCATCCAGTACCAAGAGGCGTGGTATTGAGGAATTGGCCAATCAGGACTGATATGGGAACTTTCGTCATTTGATGGTGCTGGATCTTGTAATTCGTTATTCCATAGAGCTGTGGATGCCCAGTCGCTGAGCATCTTGAACAGTGAGTGATAAATCTTTGTCACAAAGGAAATCAATGGGCTGAATGGCAGTGCATCTGAACGGGGGAAGAACTGATTACCCGAACATCATTGCATGTCATATATCTGCTTGTATTTCTCTTCCTATTGTCATCAGAATTTGCCAATTCAACACCTTGAGCCTATTTCATCATTAAATTAGATTAAACTACATTTAGAGCGTTCAATTCTAGTGGCCACATTTAATATAGTTCCATTTTTAATTTAACAATACAGCATGGTAGAAGGTCATTCCAGCCCATGGAACCTATGCAACCCAATTACACCCAATTAACCCACCTTCCCAGCATATTTTGGAGGGTGGGAGGAAACTGGAGCACCCAGAGAAATCCCACACAGGTACTGGAAACTCCTTACAGGCAGCACCAGATTCAAACCCAGACTGTTGGCGCTGTAATAACTTTGCACTAACCATAACACTAACTGTGATAGGAATAATGTGGAACCATTAGAGATGATGCAGAGGAGATTTACTCGGATTCTGCCTGGATTGGAGAATGTCTATGAGCAAAGGTTGAGCAAGCTATGGCTTTTCTCTTCGGAGTGACAGAAGATGAGAGGCAACTTAATGGAGGCGTATAAGATTCTGAGGGCCATAGATAAAGTGGACAGCCAACACCTCTTTCTCAGAGTGTCAATGGCCAATAGCAGAAGACACCTGTTTAAAACAAGGGGTGGAAGGTTTAGGGGAGATACCAGAGGTAATAAAAATGGAGGTTATGGACTTTGAGGGAGGGAAAGGTTAGATTGATCTGGAGTAGGTTTAAATGGACCGGCACAACATGATGGGCAGAAGGAACTGCACTGTGATGTAATGTCCCACATGTTATGTTCTAGATCATGTATCTTAACATCACAGAAATGGGCCCTCGTTGCCTGTCTCAGCCATGGGACCACCATGCCGATCTGTGCTAATCCTATTTCCCTACATTAAATCCATAGTCCTCTATGCTCTTCCTATCTAATGACATGTCTCAATGTCTTTACTGAAATTATATTTGCCTTGACAAGCTCCTCTTAACACGACTTTTACCTTTCATATTTCCATAATATTGTTTCCCAGCCCAACAAAAATCAATTCGTAAATTTGCAAATGACATTATCGCTCTCTCAGTGGAACAGAAGAGTCTGCAGATGCTGTGATTGTAGTCAAAACACAGAAATACTGGAGGAACTCAGCAGGTCTCACAGCATCCATAGGAAGTAAGGATAATTGCTGACGCTTTGGGCCTGAGAAGGTTATATTTCTTCACCTTCTATGAATGCTGCGAAACCTGCTGAGTTCTTCCAGCATTTCTGTGGTTTTACTATAACTCTCTCACCCACAGCAGTCTCAAGAATCTTTCTTAGGTTTCCACTGCCCATTGCAAGTTCTAATTCTAAGAATTTTGCCCTCATGGTTGGGAATTTCCAATCAAGGGAAATCAATTCTCTCTCTCTCTCCGTAAATCCCTAAACTTTAATCCACTGCACTCATACCCTTGCTTTCTTCCTCCTCTTCTCTGCATCTCCACCTGATGAGCTAATGGTAAAACACAATGAACATCAGTCCATGGAAGCTCGTTTTTCCCATCAAAGCTCTGAGTGCGATAAGTTCGACAATGCACACACGAATTGGAATGGGCGTAACGCAGATAATGAATGCGCCTTCGGGAACACAATCGAATTTAAGATGTTTTCCAGTCCAAAAAGATATTTTGCACAAATCACAGGAGACAGTTAATTGTAGAGATGTGGCATATTGAACTATTCATGATATTCTTACAGCTGGGACCCATGAAATTTAATACAAAAAAGATTATTAGGCATGAAAGGAAAATATTTCCACAGAACACGATGGTCTCCCCCTTCCCAGGCAGACTCCGAGATGACAGTCTTGAACTAAACTAACTGGTCATTAAACTTAACCTCATGAAAATTCAATTACTTCACTGGGACATGATTAGTAGAATTTTCAAGTGAGCAAGTAGTTTATTTCAGAAATCTTGGGCCATTACATCCCATTTCTTATAATTGCGTGATATTTCTGACTTGGTGCCATACATTCCAAACTGACCCACCACTGATCATCGCTCAAGCGGAATACGTTGACCTATTATTCTGTTGGCAGTAAAAAGAATGAGTGTTGTGGAATTTTTATAGAGACACAGACACAAAGCATTCTGATTTAAAGATGTGAATCCTCATTCTGCTGAATAAACAAGAACGATGTATGTTTGGAGATGCAAGGTCATCTGCCAATTACATGTTCTTCTATGTAATAGTGTTAACCTCAACAATTGAGGCATTACAGTTTATAATTAGACTTTAATAAAGAATTGTAAAAAATAATAGTCAACGCTGTGGGAGTACGTTGTCAATGCTCGTAAATCTGACAGCAATTTCATTTTGTCAGGAAAATTCATTGTGACCAATGCAGCTATGGAATTTATATTCAAGTAATTAAATCAATCTGGAAGCCGTAGAAAAATCTAGTCTCAGTAACAATGACAAAAAGCTATCGGGCGGCTGTCAAAGTCGACCTAGCATTCGAAGAGTCTTAAGAGTTTGTAGAGCTTTAAGGTACCAACGTAGGCCCACAGGCCTACGTTGCAACAATGCTGAACAACGTGTCCTCCTGCTCTAGTCACACTTCAAGTTCAAGTTTATTATCATCCAATTGCACAAGTACAACCTAACAAAACATTGTTCTCCGGATCTCATTGCCAAATCATACAAACACATATCCAGACATAGCACACATACAGACAAATGAATCATAGTGGGTATATACATGTGTAAAAATAAATGAATACTGTTTAATAAATAGTAGTCTCCGAATACTGGTATGAACAGTTCAGCACCTGTTTCTCACCCTGGTGGTCCGCATTAAGCCCTCACCTCCTCAATCACCTTCTCTCTGCGACCAAAGTGGCCATTCTATACCAGTGGTTTTCAAACTTTCTCTTTCCACTCGTAATCCCTATGCCATAGATGCTCTGTGATTGGTAAGGGATTACTTAAGGTGGGATGCGGGTGAGAAGCAGAAGTTTGAAAACCACTCTTTTAATCGTCCCTAATTGACTCGTTATGTGGGCGGTTTCAGAACTCCAAAGGAAATGGGCCGATGACCATTTTTCTCAAACAAAATATTTCAGTAACGTTTGAGTCTAGAGCAGTGGTTTGCAACCATTTTTTCCCACTCACCCACCATCTTAAGTAACCTCTTACTAATCACAGAGCACCTATGGCATAGGGATTACTTAAAGAGGTATGTGAGTGGAAAGAAAAACATTGAAAACCACTGCTCTAGACTGTTTCCTTACCCTAAGAGCAATTTGGGATGGATGACAAATGCTGATATGAACCAGGTGAATCTGTATGGACTTTATTTCTGTGGAGTTTCAGAATCATTTGATAATATCTCTCGGATCAGACTGGTAAAATGGGAGTTGAAGGCAAATTATTGACCTGTCTCAGAAAATTGCTAAACAGCAGGAGATAAGGAGTATGGATCTTTGGCAGTCATTCAAATTGGCAGGATGTGGCTGGCAGCTCCCAAAGAGAGAGGCCTAAAACAATTGACTGCAGCCTAGTAATTTGATCTTGTGGCATTGATAGGAAGATACTGTCTATTCCACAGTGGAACAGAATTATGATGGTTTCCAGGTTCATTCACAGCACTCCAAAACCTACACTGACCACGTCCAGTTGTGAATTCCATATATATCAGTGGTATATTGTAGTAATTGACAAGTACATTATACCCTATGTCCTGCTGTTTACAGTTTACAGTGTTCTTCCAGATCGTGATGCCATTGACCTCACTTGATTTTAATATTGCTGTTTTCCTGGAAGCAGTATATTTTTTAAAAAGTGCCTTCTTAAAATGTGCCTCTTCCACAAATGATCACCCTCACACTGAATGGTGATCGTCACCCTCCCCTCTCCACACATGATCAGCTCCTGACTCAGCACTTCCCGTGACCAATGCTCCCCTCCCTTCATGGCCATTTGTTCCTGACCAACAATCAGCCTGCACCTGATAAGACTCTGACATAGGAACCCCTCAACAACTGATCCTCACTCAATCCTCCTAAAATCAAAAGCTCTGACTCAGTAAACCTCCCATCCACCAATAATCGGCCCCCTCTCCAACTGGGGATCTGCCCCTAACCCAGCAATAATTTTCCCAACTGGTGATCAGAGACTACCATTCAATGGAATTCACCTCCCACCACTCCACTTCTGAATCCCATACCTCCCTCTAGCCTACTCTGAACCAGCCTTGAACTTGACAAAGGCAAGATCGTCAGATGCTGGAATCTTGAGCAAATTATGAGAACCATAGAACCACAGAACATTAGAGCACAGAATCATCTCTAGTCTGTGCTGATCCATTTTTCTGCCTAGTCCCACTGACTTGCACCCAGTCCATAGCCCTCCATAACTTCTCCCATCCACGTACCTGTCCAAATTCCTCTTAAATGTTAAAGTTGAGCCCGCATTCACCACTTCAGCTGGCAGCTCACTTCAATCTCCCACCACTCTCTATGTGAAGGTGTTCCCCTGAAAGTTTCCCCTAAACATTTACCATTTTATCCTTGACCCACGTCCTCTGGTTTGTATCTCACTTACCCTCAGCAGGAATAGTCTACCTGCATTTACTCTTTCACTGTAGGAACTCAGTGAATAAGGCAATATCCATGAAGAGAAATGGTCATTTTGGATGGGGGATCTTTTTTAGGGTCTAGGGTACCAAGCCAAAATGTTCAGACCATTTCTCTCTGTGAATATTGCCTGACCTGCTGAGTCCTTCCCAGTCTTGAACCTATCTATTTTGTACAGTACATTGGTGCAGTACATGAAGGGAAATCCTCATATTTTAATAATGTTAATTTTATATCACTCAACATCTTAGGCTGCAAATGCAGAAGTGGAAAGAATCAATAGCTACCAGTTCTCAGGAATAATAATCTCCAATGACCTAACCTGATCCAATCACACTGATGTGATGGTCAAGAATGTGTGACTCTGCAGGGTTATCTACTGCATCTGGTTCTCCCGCTGTGGGCTACCTCTGCATCAGGGGGACTGGATGCAGATTGGGAGGTCAGTTTGTTGAACACCTTTGCAAAGGACGGAGCAAAGGTAGGCAGCTCCCAGCAGCAACCAATTTCAATTCCCTCCGCTTGTCCCCATGCCAGCATGACTGTCCATGACTGCCAAGCTGAAACCACCTACAAATTGGACGAACAACACCTCTCATTCAGTCTGGGCACCCTCCAGCCAGCTGGCATTAACATCAACTTCACCAGTTTCAGTTAGCTCCCCACACCCATCTCTCCCTTTCCCTATCCCCATGTCTCCTTTCCTCTAGCCCTGTCTCTCTCTAGTTCCCTATCCCTCTATCTCCTTTCATCTATCTCTGATTAACTCTCAGCTTTCTTCTCTGCTGCTCTCCTGTCATTGTCCACCTATTCCTTCTTTGCTGTTGGCCTGTGCTCCTCCTCCTGCCCTTTCTTCCCTCTTTCCCCTGCCTTTTTATTCGGGCACCTGCCTGGTTTTTGATGAAATGCTCTGACTTAAGATGTCGGTTATTTATCTCTACCTCCTATGAACGTTGCAGGACCTGCTGTGCTCCTCCAGCACTTTTATGTATTACGTTCAATCACAACGTCGGCAGACTTTCTTGTTTCACACCTAAACCTCTGCTTTCTTGGAAGACTAGGGAAGTTCAGCATGTCCCACTTGTCCCTCCACAACTTCGATAGGTGCACCGTCAAAATCAGTCTTGTTGGACGCATCGCAGAACAGTGTTCTGCCAAGACCAGAAGGTGCAGAATGTAGTGAATGCAGCTCAGAACATTTCGCGTTCATCCCTCCCCTCCGTGGACTCCATCTATGTCTTCCATCGTGAAGGCCCCAACTAACCACAGAGACAATTTCTTTTCTTACTCCCAACCAGCAAAAGATTCAAGAGTGTGAAATTGCGTACGAACATGCTTAAAAACAGTTTCTTCCCCACACCCACTGTGCCCCTGAACTAACCCCACAACAGAGCTCTCATGCTACCCGCTTGGTGCTAATTGACCCAATACACTGTCATTTTGTTCTTGTTTATCTACTTTATATGGCTGCTTGAATGTTAGAGTTAACCTGTTTTATTGCTTGCAGAAAAACTCTTCTCACTATACTAGGTTTATTTTTTTTATAATGGACCCACAACCAAAGATGTTGATGTACATCTAGTCTGCCTTTCTCAATAATTTTGAAGATGGAAAATAACCCCTAGACTCGAGGATGAGCAATAATGCAATAAGGACAGATAAAAGCAGAATGAAGAAACGTTAATCGATTAAGTACATAATAAACTTCAATGCAGGATAAAAGCTGGGCCACTTTGGACCTAAAGTGAATAAGACCATAAGACCATAAGCCATAGGAGCAGAAATTGGCTATTCAGCCCATTGAGTCTGCCCTGTTATTTAATCATGAGCTGATCCATTTTCCCAACTCCACCCCACTGCCTGGCCTTTTCCACATAACCTTTGGTGTCCCAGCTAATCAAGAACCTATCAATCTCTGTCTTAAGTGCACCCAATGACCTGGCCTCCACCACTGCACGTGGCAACAAATTCCACAGATTTACAATCCTCTGGCTCCCTCCACATCTCTGTTCTAATTCTGAAGATGTGGCCTCTTGTCCTCAACCTACATAAAATAATTTACTTTTGTTTGGACAAACAGCATTTTAATGATTTATAGCCCACAAGCCCATGCCACCCAAATACCCCAATTGCTGTACAACCCCTGTACTTTTTGAAGCATTGGAATAGCAAAAGCAATAAACAAGTCCAGATACAGCGATCAGTAAAGCTTTTTGGATGGCTACACTATAAACAAAAGGTAAATGTAATGCTTCATTTCTATCTAGACAAGAATGGCAAAGCTAGGTTAAAGTTGTGTGAGACATAAGTAAAATTGCACTTGGGCTTAGCAATCAATTGACGGGGGTGCAGAATAAATTAAGCAGAATTATAACAGCATTCGAAGATTACTTTGTCAGGAAGCAGCCACAAGACTTGGGTTGTATTCCCTAGAAATCTGTAGGCTGGATGGTGCTTTAGAACATCGGACACAGGTCAAAAGAGTATAGTTCAGAACAGCTCCTTCAGCTTATCGTGTCTGCACTGCCCAATGAAAACAAATCCTAGCTGGCTGCCCATATCCATATCTCACCACCCCCTGCCTCTTTAGGTATCTACCTTATGTTTCTTAAATGTCACAATCGTATGTGTTGCGATCACTTCCCCAGCAGTTCATTCCTGGTATCTACCACTCTCTGGCAACACATTCCACAGATTTACAATCCTCTGGCTCCCTCCACATCTCTGTTCTAATTCTGAAGATGTGGCCTCTTGTCTTCAACCTACATAAAATAATTTACTTTTGTTTGGACAAACAGCATGTTAATGGTCCACAAAAGAGCTTTGTAGATCTTCTTCAACCATCCCCCCTCCAACCTTAAACTTGGGGAAACATCTATCCTCTTTATGCCCCTCATAATTTTATATAATTCCATTAGGTTGACCCCTTGGCTTCGGATGATTTAGAGAGGACAATCCAAATTTGTCCAGCCTCTCCTTATAGTTAATACTCTCCAATCCAGGCAATTTCCTGGCGAACCTCTTCTGCACCTTCTTCAACCAAGGATCCCCACCACCCAGCACACACTCCATTCTCGCTGCTGCCATCAGGAAAGAGGTAGAGGTGCCACAAGACTCGCACCACCAGGTTCAGGAACAGCATCAGACTCCTCAATGACAAACTCAATCAGGGACTCATTTAAGGACTCTTACTTGTGCACTTTGTTGATTTTCATTTTTATTCACTCTATTGCACGGTCAATTTGTTTACATTCGTTATCTGTTTACAGCTCTTTACTTGTTTACATCTTTACGTTGTGTACAGTTCATTTTTGTACTACCCATAAGTGGTAATTCTGCCTCACCTGCAGAACAAATATCTCAGGGTTGTCATGTATGTACTCTGATGATAAATTTGAAATCTGAAATCCTTCCTCTAGCATGGTGACCAGAACAGCACAACCAAGTTTTTCAGATAAATGGATGACTGCAGATAGCAGATAGGATAGCACACACAGTCAAAAAATTACATTCAAGCCTTGAGCTCCCTTTACCCTCTAGAAGACAGTAGAAATTTGGAACTTTCTTCCATGAAACGATAGTTGGCATCGCCTTTTTGACTACCCTCTCTACCTGCGTCACCACATTAAATCAGAGGACACGTGTCCAGGGTGAAGAGAGAGGGGTTTAGGGGGAAATTGCTTCCCACAGAGAGTGTGGAATGAACTTACGACTGAACTGGTGAATGCGAGTCCAATTTTAACACTTGAGAAAAATTTGAACATGGATGGTTATGGAGGGCTATGGACGGGTGCAGGTCAATGGACTAGGGACAGACTCGAAAGGCCAAAGGGCCAGTTTTCTGTGCTGTAAGGTTCTATGGTTCTATGCAGGAAACTGAGTAGCTGTACTCCTAGCTTGTGTTCCACAAAACTCTCCAAGGATGTATGATAAATACCATGTATTGTCCACATCTTGCTCTGTACATGATGTCCTAAAAAGTTAAATGTGGGTTTCTTCCATAGCAATGGTATGAGATTGAATCTATTCTGCAAGACTGATATTTTGGTGTCATAATGAAAGACTCATCATGCTGAAGGACTGATGCTTCATTGAAGGTGTCTATTTTTCTAAAAGAGACATGAAAAATGCAACGTGGCTAGGTTAATAAGAGGGAGAGAGAGAGATCCTGCAATTTTAGCATCACAGCCAGATATCTCCATCCTATTTAGATGGATCTAACAGAGCCTGTGGGTTTGTCATTAAAGAATTCTAGTCAGACTCACTAGGGAAACCTAATGAGTCAGGCTGACCAAAAGGCAGCGATTCACTCGAAGCTAACCCAACTGGCTGAGTATCCAAGCTGAAACTGCTGGTACTATCAGTTAGAAGTAATTAATGTAACGAAGCAGACAGACTAATTACGCTCGTTTCATTTGACCTGACCGCAGAATAAACTGCATGAGTTGTCGACCTACAATTTGCAAATGTTCCATTTCAAAGAAGGGTCGGGTGTTATCTCCAATGGTCTGGCCAATATTTACCTTTCATTCAATGTGTTTATAGAGCTCCTGCACTCATTAGAGGTGGCTCCCTTTATTATCTTGGACAATAATGTTAGTGGTACAGCTTAACTTGAATTGAAAGCAAACAATAAGCTGTGGAATGTATGGGCAGAAATGATCGTTTCAGGTCGGGACCCTTTATTAAGGCTTCCCGACTCAAAACTTTGATAATTTCTCTCCATGGATGTTGCCTGACTCACTGAGTTCTTCCCACAGCTTTATTGTTTGCTTAAAATTCCCGTATCTGCAGTTTTTGTGTTTCCCATAATTTGAATTAAATGGTCTTTCAAAATCACTACCCTTTATGCATGGAAGGCATGGGGATGACTGCGGTAAATAACTTCTTGGCCCTGTTATATGCAAGGAAAAAATTCAAACATGAATATAAAGGTAGTGGAGAAAGCTGGAGATTTAGATGGATTTTATGAAAAGTTTTCTTTCGCATCCCATTCAAAGGCTCCAACACCATCATGCAAAATAAAAATGAAAAGAAAGTTTCTTTAGGACAGTGAGTGGTTCAGGATCACGCCACCTCCTCTGATGCAGTTACCTCTGGCAGCTTAGCCGCCACCGCTGCTACTTGTTCCAGTCATGCCCCCGTGTTGTCCAGTGGCGAGGGGTGGCTCTGTGAAAGACTGATGGCAAGATTGTCCTGGGGCAGATTATAGCTCTGTCAAATTGGTGAATGGGCACTTAAGGGGTGATGAGACAAAGGCCTGTATGCAAATCATGAGATACCTCTGCGCTGAGTGTGTGGAAAAGAAGAGAGGAACTGTTTTTTAAGCCTAAATTCAACTACAAGGACTGCTCTTAGTGACGTGTGGAGCCTTCAGTCCCAAGAACAACTGGGAAGGGTGCAGCATATAAAAGAAGAGCTTGGCATTCTGCTACTAAGGAAGCAATGTAAGCAATAGAATGTAATCTTCTTATCTCAGCCAACTCGAGGAAGGAATTTGGATACCATCATGACTTGGTACATCTCCCAAAACCTACATCCAGAAATTGATTTCTTCCATCAGGAGTAGTCATATTTCATCATGAATATCAGCCATTTTATTATGATCAATATCTCAAGAACAAGTTGTGAGATGCAGAGAGAAAGAGAGGGAGAGAGAAAGACAAAGGGAGACAGTAACAAAGATAATAATGAAACATAGTCCAAGGGCTTAGTTAATAATAATAAATTGATAATAATTAAGGAATGACTATTAAAGTAATTGTATTGATTTTCATTTTATAATTATATAACCATTTACCGAGCGGAAACAGGCCACGTTGGCCTTTCGAATCCGCACCGGTTCACTAGAACAACTCCACTAGCTCAAAGCTCACGCTCTCCGCCAATAACCCTCCAACCCCTTCATTTCCATGTGCACGTCCAACCTTCTCTTAAATGACAGAAGGGACCCTGCCCAATTATCTCATTTGGAAAATCATTCCATTCTGCCACCACTCGCTGAGTGAAAAAGCCATTGACCTCATCGAACGCCCAGACGTGTAGGAGGTCATTTGTGCCAGGTCTGATACCCTTATCCTCAATTGGGCAAGGGTTGTGCTGGTGCACTAAAGATAAAGGAGATTTTTTATCGATGATATCTGCCTTCTTTGAGAGGCACGGTTAGTGTAGTGACGTTATTACAGTGCCTGCTACCTGGTTTTGAATTTGGTGCTGTCTGTAAGAAGTTTGTATGCTCTCCCTGTGTCTGTGTAGTTTTTCTCTGGTAAAGGTAAAGGCTCCATTATTGTCATGTACTACTATGTTTAGAATGTAACATACATGAAATTCTTTACCTTTTGTCTGCCATAAGAACTAACCTGGCCTGAGCTTGCTTAGCTTCCAAGATCAGACAATCTCAGGCGTATTCAGTTTTGGGAGATGTATGATGGTATCAAGTCATGATGGTATCTAAATTCCTTCCTCCAGTTGGCTGAGATAAGAAGATTACATTCTATTGCTTACATTGCTTCCATAGTAGCAGAATGCCAAGCTTTTCTTTTATATGCTGCACCCTTTCAGGTTGTTCTTGGGACTGAAGACTCCATACATCACTAGGTTAATTGGGATGTTTGGCCAAAAGGGACTGTTACCGTCTGTGAGTCTAAATGAAATAAAAAATTAAATATGGGAATTGACCATTTCTGCTTGAGATCTGTCACGTTGGCTTTGTTCTTCCCTTCCAATTAGCAAACCTCGAGCACCCACACAATTTGCAGCAGATGGCAATGGAAAAGCATGTGATAGAGTGGTGCATAAGTGTGTCCACAGATTTCTGAAGTGAACACAGTAGGGGGATAGATAGTTTGGAAGGCATACTTGACTTCATTGACTGATGCCCATCATATAAGAACGAGGATGTTACAACTGAATAAAACACCAGATGGGATCGTGCTAGTTTAGCTCTGGTTATCAAATCATTATTAATCAAATCAATAGATGATGGAATATCTGTATCACCCCTTAGGGCACACATCAATTTCCAATGAATAATATATGAGAACGTTGATGTTCAGAAACACGAGCTAGGTCAGAGTTAGAGCACTGCACATTTCTTGTCACCACATCACAGGAAGGATGTGATTGCATTAGAGAGAGGACAGAGGAGATTTATGTGAATGTTGCAAGAACTGAAGAATTTATAAATATGAGAAAGATGCCTGAGAATGTTTTATTTGGAGCAGAGGTGACTGAGGGAAGATTTAATTGAAGCGTACAACATTATGAGGGATCTCAACAGAGTGAACAGGAAGGCAGAGTGGTGGAGGATGGGGATTAGCCTGTGGGTAATGATTTAAAGTTTGTTAATTAGTAGGAAGAAGGAAAAATGAAGAGAAGAAATATTTGTCCCAGAAGGTTTTCTTTTCGGGAGGTGGGGGAGGGTGGGTGGTGGGGGTGGAGGGTGGGAGGAGTGATGGGCTAGCTGGATAATTCTCTTTTGGTTGACATGGAGAAGATGGGTTAAATGGACTATTTCCTCACTTTAAATTTCTATGATTTCATAAATTATGATTCAGAAGAACAAAATGGCTCCATTAGTCACACCACATGTGGAGGCATGATTTAAAAGGGACAAAGGTCTCATCACTCAAGGAAAGATACTGCCCCACCAAATCGCATGCCATATTGATTTGGAAATATCATTCCTTCATTGTCTCTGAGATTGAATCGACCCTCCCATCAAAGGTCAAAGTGGAACTCATTGCTCTACATTGGTTGAAGAAGGCGGTTTATCACCTGTTGGGGATAGGATTAAATACTAGCCAGGGCTTCAGTGGTTGCACAGTATGAATGAAGCAAAGATACTCTGTTAATGTAAGAACCTAACGAAGATTTCAGAACTATTTCTAGAGTGAAACGTGCTCTAAAGATCTGGAAATCAGCATATGTTACTGGTTGAGAAAAGGGATTTGATAATTTTTTTAAAAAGATTTGCTTCCTGAAAGGAAATTAGGGATTGTGATAAGACAATTTCAAGCTGAACACAAAAATAATTTCAGATTTACTGTCTCACGTAGGAAGTTGGAGAAGCATCACATGAGCCTTTATTGAATTTAACGTGTTTAATTGCGCAATGATGCTGAGCCAAACTCTTAGATTGATTGTACGCGTTGCACAGCAAATGTGAGGAGCCCAGGGTTTGTCTTGGTCTCCAATTTTACAAAGTAGAGCTCATAGGCTTTCTTAATAAGTGCAGTCATCCTGCATCTCTGAGCCTTAAGCGTATACTCACCATAAAAATAATAGGATATATCGCAGCTGTTCTGACATTGACCAAATATTTCTGCTGTATTGAATCTTCCCAAAGACAATGAATACTATTGTTAAGTACATTCACTATGTTATTGCCTGAAGAACATGTGGAATAACATGCATTCAATCGATATCAATGTAATGCACAGCATCTGTCTATGTGAGCTGCTTTTATAGCCTATCTGCATGGCCAGGCTTAAGATGTCATTCGCATGGCACCTGTATTGACTGCATGTCCAGGCATGCTTGAATTGACCAAAACAGCTTGCTTTGTGGGTAATATATGAGTAGATTTTAAATATGACAGGAAATCACAAAAGTAAGGTTATAGCTTAAAAACAGTATGTGATCGGAAATGTTTTAGTTGATTTTCATGATTATAACATACACCCAAAAATGTTCAGGGAGAAAAATCTTAATTGTCCAATGTTATTTCTAGTCACTTGGCCTCAGATTCTTTACTCATTTTGTGGGGCATGCTCTAATCATGCATTTAAAGAGCCTCAGACGACATGCTCACTCACAGAAGTTATTTGAGATAGCTTTTTAATGTACTTCTAAGGGAGCGTGATGTTGCTTGGAAGTGCTTTTTGATGAGACATTAGTCAGGTGGACACTGAAGGTTTCTGTTCTTACAAGGAGTTCTGCTGTTAGCCAAGCCAACATTTTAAAAATGATTAAATGGCAGTTTACCTCACTGCTGCCAGAATAATGGTCTTGTTTGTTTATAAATCTACATTGCCTTTCAAATTATATTGAAGAACATGATAAATTACAATAAAAATTCAAATTCTTTACAGCCCTAAAGTAAACAGTGGAGAGACCTTTTACTGTTGTTTACTGCAATAAAATACTGGTAATGTTAAATTGTGGTTATGAGGCCTCAACTCATGATCGGGAGATACAAGTTCATATCCCTTTTAAATGCAATTCAGTTAACTGGTTGGAATACAAAAGCTGTTGTCATGGATAGTGATCGTGAAACTTCGAGAATGTAGTAAAGACCTAGCAGCTTTTCTGAGGTGACACAGTTGGCGGAGCAGTTGGCGCGATGCCTTTACATCACCAGCATTCAGGACCGAATCCCACGCTGTCTGTAAGGAGTTTGTGTGTTCTCCTCTGTCTGCTTCGGTTTCCTCCCAGCGGCACAGACTCAGAGGTTAAAATAGCCTGTGACTGCCATATTTCTAAAAAAAGGATCGGAGAATGCTATCTTGTCAGGTAATACTTGTACAATCAGATGACAATAAACGTGACTGGACTAGGAAGATGGAAAACTCCTCCCTGCTTTTATCAGGACAATTTTACGTAGTTGAGATCTGTTTTCTATTTTTTGTGGAGTTTTCATTATAATATTCACAGGCGGTTTAATAAACCTGCTTAGTAAGTAGAGACAGTTCATTTGCAAGAAAGTGCCCTTTGATCATAAATTCTAACACGATTCCTTCTGTTGAGGTTGTATATAAATATATTCCAGATTTCTTGGCTTGGCTTGGCATTGTTAGTCTTGGTTGGCTTTGGTTGCATGCTTCATATGTGGCTTGTCTTAAATTGCAATCTTCGTCCTCATTGTTCAGGTCTTGGAGGGACAGTACATAAGGCCGGAGACAGATGTGTGGATGGAGCAAAGGTGCTCAGCGAAGCCATCTTCCAATCTGCGCCCAGTCTTTCCAATGTGAAGAAGGCCACACGTTGCTTATAAAGGACATTGGCATGAATGCAAGCTCTGGGAAGGCTGAGCAAAGAAACACTCAGTGGCAGGGAATGTATAAAAATGATTCCCTTGCAGGAACTAGGAGTAGGTGTGTTTCTCAAAACTAGAATGAAAGTCTGGATTTTTTCAGCCTCAGATGCGTTCCATTTCCCAATTAAAAACCCAATCCTACAATTAGAGAAACACATAAGCTGCAGATGCTAGAATTTTGAGCAGACAACGGACTGCTGCAGGAACTCAGAAGGTAAGACAGCATCCATGGGTAGAAATAATCAATCAACGTTTTGAGTCAAAACCCTTTATGAATACTGAGTTGGTGTTCACAATGAAATGTGGTCTAAATTGGGAGAAACAAAATGAAGGCAACTTCTGTTCCATCCACAATGGTGAACCTGAACTTCCTGTTGTCCTGATCTAATTCTTCATCCAGGTCCACTCTGATCTCTGTGCCTTTGACCTCCTACATCATTCCATCTATGCCCAATGTCAGCCCAGCAACAACTCATCTACCTTCAATAGTAATTTTGTTCTGTCTCCAAAGATGCCACCTGATTGCCCTTTATTCGGATTTTGAGCAACTGCATTTCAGTTCCAGCATGCTTTTTTTTCTCTCTCTACTGCTAGTTTTAAAGATCCAACATGTAAATATCTCTCATGATGAATTCTGGACAAACCACGTCAATGCAATGGCCAAGGAAGAACATCAGCTCCTAGACTTTTTCAGAAGCCCAAGGAAATTTGGCATATCAACTGCTTCCCTTAACAACCTCTACAGGTCCACTTTTGAAAGCATCCTTTCCAGGATGCATCTCGGCAAGGTATGAAACTGCTCTGCCGTAAAGGGAGCTCAGACCATCACACAAACCTCCTTCCCCTTCGTTGACTCCACTTACTGCCTTAGAAAAGCAGCCAAAGATCAGCATGGTTGGTGTAGCGGTTAGCGCACGCTTTTACAGCGCCAGTGATTAGGATCATGGTTCGAATCCCACGCTGTCTGCAAGGAGTTTGTACGTTCTCCCCAGGTCTATGTGGGTTTTCCCCAGGGCCTCCAGTTTCCCTGCATTCGAAACGTAACAGGGTGTAGGTTAATTGGGGGTAAATTGGGCAGTATGGACTCCTGGGTTGAAAGTGTCTGTTACCATGCTGTATGTCTGAATTTAAATTCAAAATTTATCTCAATTTAAAATTTAAATATAGACATTTAAAACATGTTAAAAGACTCAACCCACTCTGGCCACACTCTTTTTACCCACCACCCACCTCCTGTCAGGAAGAAGACTTACATATTTGAGATCACCCACCACTAGATACAAGAGCCAATTCTTGTCCACATTTTTCAGACTTTGAACCAAGCTGTTGTTCATTGACTTCATCTTGGTGTTTAACATTCCCAAGAGACTGGTGGAAAAGCTATCCTT
Source organism: Narcine bancroftii (assembly GCF_036971445.1). Taxonomy (NCBI): domain Eukaryota; kingdom Metazoa; phylum Chordata; class Chondrichthyes; order Torpediniformes; family Narcinidae; genus Narcine; species Narcine bancroftii. The sequence continues at coordinate 239,056,681 of NC_091474.1, read as the reverse complement.
GCTGGGACTCAAGACCCTTCTTTGTAACTGGATCCTGGACATACTAAAGGAAAGTCAGGAAAGTCTGGGTCGGTGGCAGAATATCGAACACCATCAAGCTGACCACTGGTACACCGCAGGGCTGTGTACTCAGCCCACACCTGTTCATGCTACTGACCCATGACTACATAGCCAGATCCAGCTCCAAAACTGTCATCAGGTTTGCAGACAACACACCAGCAGTTTGGCCTCCTCAGCAACAAGAATGAGTCACAATGTAGAAGAGGTGGAAAATCTAGACTGACAAACTAAGTCTCAATATGGACAAGACAAAGGAGATGACTGCGGACTTCAAGAAGACCAGGAACAACCACCCTCCACTACACATCAACAACTTTGTAGTACAGAGAGTGGAGAGCACCAAGTTCCTTGGAGTTCACTTAACTAGTGACCTATCATAAACACTCAACATCTCTTCTCTTGTCAGGAACGTGCCACAATGACTGTACTTGCTTAGAAGATAGAAGCGGGAAAGGCTACTGTCCACCATTATGTCAATCTGATATAGAAATTCTATTGAGAGCAGGCTGGCCTGCTATATCACGGTGAGGTATGGTTGCTTCAGAGAAATGGATCAGAGATCAATCCACAGGACCATAAGAGTGGCAGAGAGGATCACTGGAGACTCCCTCCCCTCCATTGACCTGAACTACCGGGATCATTGCCTGAAAAGGGTGCGCAAAATAATTCCACCCTGCCCACAGCATCTTTCAGCTGCTCCCACGGGGGAAGACATACAGGAGGATCAGAGCCAGCACCACCAGGCCGAGGAACTGTTTCTTCCCACGGGCCGTGAGAATGCTGAATGACCAAAGGAACTGCTCACACTAACCACACAAGACTCCCATTTTTTTATAGATATTATACTTGTCCTGCATTTGTATGTGTGATGTCTGATTGTATGTCTGCATGTTTTTACACTGAGGACCAGAGAATGCTGTTTCGTCAGGTTGTACTTGTAGAATCAGATGACAATAAACTTCACTTGACTTGATCTCCCTCTGTAACTCTGCACCATTGTCCTGTCTTACGTGTAGTATTACGTATGCCATATCCAACTAGTCTGTGAGCAAAACAATCTCTATCACTCTGCATCAAAGTACAAGTGAAAATAAACTTGGACCTTCATTCATATCTCTCTCTCTCTCTCTCTCTCTCTCTCTCTCTCTCTCTCTCTCTCTCTACATTCCTCCAGACAGATCAGCTGTGAAGAACACGTATTCATTGCACTTTCTCATTTGCTTCTGTACCATATCTATGATTCTCCAAAACATTAATTACCATTTACATAAGAACCTACAGATGCTGGGGTCCAGTGAAGTAAACAAAAGTGCTGGGGAAATTCAGCAGGTCAGGCAGTTTTCACAGAAAGCAAACGGCAGTCAACGTTTCGGGTCCAAGCGTGTCTTCAGGTATCACACTGAGTGCCTTTTTCATTTACATGGATTCTGCATGACCTTCTGAGTTTCTCCAGTCCTGTTGTGTACTGATATGCATCCAGTACCTCTTGCTCCTGCACCTCTTCTCCTCTCTGCATCTGATTTCTCACTTCACCAGTGCCGATGAGAGGTCACTAGCCCGAGATGCAAACATTCACTGCAGATGATGCCCGCACTGCAGAGTATCTCCAAACTTAATTCCGGTTTTATATTAGATTTCCAGGATCAGCACCTTTTGCATTTTCAATTTTTGATCTGTTTTTGGTTAAGGAACGGACGGGACAACGGGAGAATTCCAAGTATTGCTACATGTACTATCGTGGTATAAGCCCCTTTCCACCTTCATCTTTTTGATGTCACCTCGGACAACGCAGTGCCTAGGGAACACCCTGATTACAAATCCAAATCAGCCATCATCACAGATTTATCAACTGATAACAGAGATTGCATTCAATTTTTTCCCTTCTAATCAACACACTTCCTGGCATTATTTTCAAAATGAGGATCATAGAGATACACTTCAGTCCCTGAAATCTTGTGCAAGCTTGCATGCAATAATTCGTTTGCATGCTCGATTAATCACAGAGGAACATTTGATTCCGGAAATAGAAAGGTGAGAGATCATACTGAAATGTATCAAATGGGGCATTCCTCAGTGCAGATTTTAAGCAAACAAATGAATGAAAAATTAAAATCACTTTTTTTTTAAAAGGCCCATGTCGCACTGTACTTTATGACAAGACGACTGTATATTTTTAAATTTCCATTATGTTTTGTAAAAGGGTAGTGCAGATGTCATGGAGAACTTGTCATAGATGGCCTGGCTGGAACATTTAAGTGTGTAGATACATGAGTCCACTTCAAATGATGTATTGCTGACCCAGGGCTGCTTTCCTCATTCACTAAAAATATAGAATACAACTAAAACAAGGCGTCATGATGCAGTGCACAAAAGAGCTGGAGAATCTCAGGAGAAACGCAGCCTCACACAGGACGTAAAAAGCAATCAACATTTTGGGCACGAGCCCTTCGTCAAGAGTGCCAAAAGTCAGGCGGTCATCTGAGTAAAAAGGTGGGGGAGGGGCAGGAAGGGGAAAGGAGAGGGGCACAAGGCAAACAAGGCAGAGGTGGGACAGTAGAAGAGAAAGAAGCGGAGGTGAAAGGGATGGGGGGGGCAAATATACTGACTTTTTAACCGCGCAAGCTTCAATTCCCATGCAGTGACAGAATGCATTGGAGCTGAGTGTCAAACATACTGCCACTAAAGATCTAAAATCAACAACTCTGAGGACCTGTCTTGGGCGCTCCATGTTGACGCAATCACAGAGAAGGCTCACCAGCAGCTATACTTTGTGAGGAGATTTGGCATGTCACCAAAGGCTCAAAAAATGTCTACAGGTTTACCCTGGAGAGCATTCTGACTGGTTGTGTCACTGTCTGATATGGACAGGACAGGAAGAAACTCCAGAGAGTTGTTAACTCAGCCAGCGACATTCATGGGCATCAGTCTTCACTCCATCGAGAACATCTACAAGAGATGGTGATTTAAGAAAGCAGCCTCTATCCTGAAGGACCCCCTCCATCCAGGCCATGCCCTCTTCACACTGCTACAATCAGGAAGGAGGTAGAGCAGAGCCTGAAAACGAGCACCCAATGGTACAAGGACAGCTTCTTCCCCTCTGCCATCAGATTTCTGAATGGACAATGGACTACAGACACTACCTCACTTTCTCCTATTTTCTAGCACTAGTTATTTATTTTTAAAACTTAATTTAGAACAATATTTGCATTACAATGCTGCCACAAAACAACAAATTTCATGAGATGTTCATGACAATAAATTCTAATTCTGATCTTAAAATTTGTTCCCCACTTTGAGGCTTCCTTTCTCACTGGTGGGTCCACACATCAGGACGTTGGTGCCAAGGCTTGGGTTTCTCTCCCAATGCGGCGTCAGTAATGAGCACAGGTACCAGTATGCATGAAGTCAATTGAGAAGGGAAGGTCAAGGCCTATAGGCAGATTGCCCCAGAACCTTCAATGAGTCATGGAGATTACATTCACATGCAGGTTCAGTCTTTGCCCCTTTGAAATTATTTCCCTCCTGTAGTTCCTGCAGCCTCAGTAATGCATGGGCTACTGCGAAGTTCCCACCTGCTGGAGTGAATCTCACAGGAACTCTACCACATGAGGGAAGATGGATTCCATTCTGTCCCATCCCCAGATCCCCTTGACTGAATCCTGGGATGAAAATAGTATTTCAAGATTTATACTTTTATCTGCCTTCTTTACTTCACCTTTAAAATTCATATCAGCAGAGAACATGGATCGTAGAATAGTATAACACAGTACAGGCCCTTCAGCCTGTGATGTTGTGCTGACCTATATATACCTATTCCACAATAATCTAGTCATCCCTCTATTTTTCTTACATCCACGTGCCTGTCTAAAAGTCTTTTGAATGTCCCAATTGTACCAAACTCCACCACCAAACCCAGAAATGGATTCCAGGCACCCACCACCCTCGGAGCAAAAAACATCTCTGACATCTCCTATAAACTTTCCTCCACACTCCTTAAACAGATGTCCTCTGGTATTTACTATTGCTGCCCTGGCAAAATGCTGTTGGTTGTTCACTCTTATCTATGCTTTTCATAATCTTATACTCCTCTATTAAAACACCTTTCATCCTCTCTTGCTCCAAAGAGAAAAGCCCAAGCTCAATCAACTTGCTTCATAAGACATATTCTCCAATTCAGGCAACATCCTAGTCAATCTCCTCCTCTGCACCCTCTCAAAAGCTTTCATATCCTTCCTAGGGGACCAGAAATGAACACAATAACCTGAGTTTTGTAGAGCTCCAACATTATCTCACAGCTCTGGAATTCAATCCCCCAACTCATGAAGGCCAACACCCCCTATGCTTTCTTAACCATCCTATCAACTTTTGTGGCATCTTTTAGGGATCTATGGGCTTGGCCCACAAGGTCTCTCTGTTTCTCCACACTATTGAGAAATCTGCCATAAGCCACGTATTCTGCCTTCAAATTCGACCTTCCAAAGTGTACCACTTCACACTTGTCTGGATTGAACTCCATCAGCTAATTTTCTACCCAACTCTACATCCTGTCTGCATCCTGTTGTAAACTATGACAACCTTCTACACAATCCACAACACATCCAATCGTGTCATATGCAAACTTACTGGCTCCCCCTCCACATCTTCATCCAAGCTATCACAAAGAGCATGGATCCCAGAACAGATCCCCATGGAACACCACAAGTCACTGTCCTCCAAGGAAAATACTCTCCATCTACTGCCAGCCTCTGCCTTCCATTGGCAAGCTAATTCCAAAGTTTCCATGATTTTCTGTATGTTTCTACCACAGGGAACATTGACAAAGGGCTTACTGAAATCCATATGCACCCCATCAGCCAGCAAGAGGTCCATCATCTGACCAGGTTGATTACCCTTTACTAGATCTAGTATAACCCTGCCTCTAGTTGCACATACTGGGTCAGGAATCTGTCTTGGACACACTTCACAAATTCTGCTCCATCTGAACTCTTAGCACTGAGGAGATGCCAGTCAAATAACAGGGAAGTTGAAGTCTCCCACGACAACATTCCTGTTATTTTTGCGCCTTTGCAAGTTCCGCCTACTTATGTGCTCCTCAGTGACCAGGTGGCTATTGAGCCCATTGAACTCATTTATCATAATTCAAACTCTTAATCCTGAAAAAACGTGTGACTGAGAAAAGGCAAGAACATGAGCGAAGGCAGAAAATATGTCGATGATTTAACAGAAACCAGACATTGCTTATCAAAGCAGGCTATCTTATTAAGTGCTACCAGCATCAGATAAGTGAAAAATTCAAATAATTGGAATTCTAGAAATATATCAGTGTCACCTGATTGGATTAAAAATACTGCAATTTAAACAGTTTACAAATATTTCTCTAAAACCCAACTCATAAAACCTTGTGGCTTGGCATCTTAGCCAAATCAAGCACAGAATTTCACAAATATTCTGCAGATCTTTTTGCAGTTAATGATCCAACAACACAAAGGAAAAATAAATTCAAATGTTTCAACAGTTCCGAACGCCAATACATTGAATGGAGAGCAGCTGGCAAGGGCACATCACTGGAAGGAGGGCGGCCAAATATTATGCCCACCTTTTGTTCTCTACCCTAGGGTCTAGTCTACTGGCACTTTGGTTGAAGGTGCCAAACCATATTCCTTCTGTTGTCCTTGCTATCTGAGGTTGAGGGAAGGAAAATGTTGGGTGTTGCTTGCAGCACCTGCCAGCCGTATTGTACTGGCTGAAAGCAAACTGAGCATTAAATGGGCTTTGTCAGAGAGCTGCGCTGTGCAGGATGGGTCCCTTGGCTGACTACATTCATGCTGGACTTTTTGTTTACCTAATCACATTGGCCTGCACTGGTAATTTTTCCATACCCTGTTTTTTTCAAGTGTCTGTCTCAATGCCCCTTGTATCTGATTCCTGCAGATCTTTTAGTGGCATGTTCCAGATATTATGTGGTTGGGGGACCCACACGTGCTGTGGGCTGTTCATGGGAACCAGGTATCGGAGCCAGGTTTTGAGAGGGGGCCGAGGGCAAGAAGGGCTTCCAAAGGGCCTTGGGCACGGAAAGCTTCCTGATCATGTCAGAGATTTGGATCTGGATTTCGGGTTTCCAATGGATTGGCAGGAGTCTGTCCGGCTGCAGAGGCTGCAGGATCATTGAAGGTGAATCTTCAGACACTCAGTGACTGTGAAGGGAATCTCTTCTCTTTCTCTCCTATTGTAAGGGGAGTCTGGAACAAAAATATCGGCCTTGCAGCAGGCAGAAGACAATTTTGTCACATTCTGTACTATGACATGACCATAGAGGAATCTGGAATCTAAAAATCTTATCCTTCACATTCCTTTTAAAACTCTTTCCTCACACCTCTTGTTTTTGCTACCTCTGTCAGGGGAAAAGATTTTGAAAATCTACCCCATCTATGCCTTACATAATCTTATTTACTGTATATTTCAGCGTATGTCAAATCATGAATCCCAAAAAAGATCTCAAAAAATAGGGGTATATAATAAAGTATATGCCAGTCAATGGGGCACCTCAGGCAGCCAGAAAATTGGGGTTGACTTATACACTGGATATACTTTTGAGACCTTAAATTTAGATCAAAGTCCAATCCGCACTGATCCAGTGAACAAGTCGACCCTTGAAAATCCAAAACAAAACCTGACTGCGACAGATTTACATCGAGATTTTTATTGAAAACAACAACACAATTAGTATCCTTCAAATCCACTATCATTGTATGAAAACAACATATTTAGAACCCTTCAAAATCTCTCAGTGTCATCATCTAAATCAAAGATGGTGGCAAGCACTGCTTAAACAGCCATCATATGAGACCCAATCCATATCTGATGTGGCGGTTTCATCTTTATTGACAATGTCCCACAATAAATCATCTTAAATGCCATCAATTGTACAAGAGATACTGCACTTTTTAAACAATTTTAAAAACAGTCTCTGCTTTAACTTTGCCCCATCCCTTGAGCACAAAGTTACACAGCACATCAGGTGATGCAGCTCACATTGCTCTGGGTTTTGTAAATGACTTTTCTGCACTCGACATTCATGTATTCCATTTCTCGTGCATATGGTCTTTGAATGGCTTGTTCAAGCAGACATTGAGAGCTTACAATATAGCGTCTAACCACCTGGGATAACTGCCATGAAAGTATTGTGTAGTGCTAATACACTTTTAGTGTTCTCGGTTAAGTGGCTATGCGATGGATTATGTCATATTTTATATTGTACATAGATATATTTTTGAAGGAGATAGATTGTGGGGGTATAGTGTAGGTCACAAACACAAACACTTCACAAAACAGATCTCATTTAAAATGCCAGAGCTCTGCTCAAGCCAGACAGTCCAGGCTCCGGGTGCCTTTGCAAAAACTTTGAAGAGTGCCTATAGAGACATCACAAGTAGATGTTAATTGGACATGCTGTGGAGTAATGGATTATTGTTTTGAAAGCAAAGATCAACGGACTCAGAAGTTTGGGTCTGGTGCCGCAGTCTATTGAAATGCAGTTTGCTGTTCTAATAAGGACATGTGGTTTTGCAAGCAGCGAGAGAGAGGAGGCCAAACAGGCTTTCTCTGAGAGAGAGAGAGAGAGAGAGAGAGAGAGAGAGAGAGAGAGAGAGAGAGAATTGATTTCTATAGCATGGAAAGCTGGGAGCTTGTTTAAAACCCTATTTTGAAGACGGGTTATGAGTTCTGAGCCCAGCCTATTGAAACAACCCACGTGGTTCATACAAGAGGAAATTGCTGGCTTTCACCTGAAATAAGGGAATCTAAAAGGAACTCTGTGATGATCTGCGGAAGAAGAGGTTATCATTTGGAAAACCCTGATGGGACAGGTTTCTTCGGCAAGACACTTAAGTGGCTGATCAGAGGGAATCAGTTTGTGTGTGTACAAACAAGCAAAGAATCTCTTTCTGATACCAATGAGAGCCTTCCTGAGCAGTAAACAATCACTTTTAAACACCAGAGAATGGTGAAAATTCATAAATGTTAAATTCTGTGAGCAGTATAAGAATTGCCTGATACCATTGCCTGATACAGGAGTGGGAAGTGAGATTGGACTGTGAATCAAAGAATTTTTCTGAACTTATACACGTGCGCTTAAAATTAGAAGGGGGTTAAGTTAAGTTAATATTAATAAGTTAAAGTTTGATCTTGTTTTTATGTTGAAAGAAAATTAAAAACTACTTTTGTTTAAGTAACCTTTTGTCTTGGTGAATTTCTATTGCTGCTGGGTTTTGGGGTCCTCTGGGCCCATAATAGTTCTGAAATATATCCCATACCAGCAAACTTCGTACTTTGCGTATACTGCCTGGCCACCTGTTCGACACATTGCCTAATCATTGCTTTACACCATTTTCATCTATCCATCCTTTTCATGAAAATGTACGAAAATACCTGCAGGGAATTTTGCATTTGAAGATTATCATGGGTCTTAACTTTATCCTATCGCCAGGCACGATAACACCACGGTAAACCTGGTCCTTGGCCTAGTTTGCACAGTTTTAACACCTTTCCATTCCTCTATTCTACTGCCTATCATGTTGAAATTCATGGGGGTTTCATCCATGTTTCCGATATTTTCCAACACAAACTGGTGTTTCTGTTGGTTCTGTATAATAAACTGGTGCAAACTTACAACTTTGTGATCAAGACCTTTTGGGTTTTTTTGGTGTAATACCAGATTTTTCCTGTTCATGAAACTACTGCACCAGCCAGTAGACTGAGATCTGTGTGCGACTGGACCCACTGCAGTGCAAATATTCTTATTTTATTTCGGGTGACAATGTACCACTCTTGTCTCTGTTCATGTACTCATTCTGCCACGTGATTTTCCAAATCTGGCCAACAAGTGATTCCTTTTCTCAAGGTACATTGCCTTTTTGGTATGCTTCTTAAAGACTCTTTTTTCTTCCTCCAATCTCTCACCAAATTCTCATGCACATCAAATTTTCTTGACGCAGACCAGTTGTTGATTTTCTTGGCCACTTCAATCACTTTCAACTTAAAGTTCACTTCATATTTTCATCATGTGCTGTATTGTGTTGATGGACCATCCATGATAGCGATCACCTCCAGCCAATGTCCAACAGATCAATCCATGCAATCTATGGGGGTTGAGTATATGCCAGTCAATGCGGCACCTCAGGCAGCCAGAAAATTGGGGTTGATTTATATGCCAGATATACCATGAAGCCCTTAAAATGAGTCTGAAAAAGGGGGGACGTCGACATACGCCAAAATATACAGTACTTCTGTCAGATCACTTCTCGGCCTCCTTTGCTCCAGATAAAAAATGCCCAGCCTCTCCAATCTCTCCCCATTGCCAAATTCCTCCATTTCCAGCAACATGCTTATGAATCTCCTCTGCACAGTCTCCAGCTCTATCTTTATCGTGAAGGCCAGATCTGCCCACAATACTTTGTGTGGCCCTACCAATGTTTTGTACAGTCAGACATTTTTTTTTAAAAAGACGGCTTCTCAGCTCGTTAAGTATTAAATCTTCAGCCATATCCTTGCATCAGAAACGCCATGGCAGTTACAATCCTGAATACTCAGTTTTACTGCAATATTAATGGTATAACCCTTGATTAACCAGGCCCCAAACTAGACTCCACATGCTTCTCGATTATGTATCGGCAGATTTATTAATAGAAGCTGATGGCCAGTTTCTATGGGAGTTTCGCAAGCTTTGGGTGGCCTGCATGTCTCAAATTGACCTGAAAGTGCTTAGTGAGGGCCAGAGGAGAGTGAACCTTGTCTCGATAGCTTTCGTGCACACATTCCTATTTTGAGGTCTCACGTGGTCACTAAACCTTGGGAGGATAGGAAAGTTGACAGCCTCTTGCTTTGAGTCCACTGGCAGCATTGGCACTGGTAGTAAACGGCTGTCTTTCTGGGTGGAGCCCAATGGCCCCTTAAAAATGCAATCTCCCCCAATTTCTACAATGCAGAATTATAGGCTTTCTGTCCAATCAAAGCTGACTTGTATGAGGTGTGCAAAAAAGATTTTTCTCTGACTCATTCCTCAATGTTGTGGATGTGTGGTTATAAATTTTAAATTAAATTGACATTTAAATTTAAAATTTAACCATACAGCACGGTTACAGGCCTTTTTGGCCCAAGAGCCCGTACTGCTCAATAATACCCAATTGACCTGCAGCTCCTGGTACATTTGGAAAGGTGGGAGGAAACCGGAGCCCCCAGAGGAAACCCACTTCGGAAGAACAAACAAACTCCTTACAGACAGCACTGGATTCGAATCCAGCTGGCGCTGTGACAGCATCCCGCAAACCGCTAGGCTAACCATCTCGCCCCACTATGCTAACCATGTTGGAAGTTGAGGGAGGTGGGGAAGGGAGGATGGTGGTGGGTGGGCAAGTTTGCAGCTTCAGTAGGTGAAAGACCAGGATCGCAGCAACTGGTAGATGGGGTAAATGGCCAATGGGGTAGAAGGTCGTTGGAAATGGGATGGGATTGGTCCAGTGGTGTGGTGCTTGAAGGAGATCCTTAGTTCAGTGTAAACAAAGAACTTGCAAGGGACCTGCCAAACACTGGTCTTGGATCTAGTCAGGTTGATCCCACTTAAATTCCCAAATTTTCTGGAAGTGACATCTTAGTGTGTACTGCACAATGCTTGGATGGATAAATGTGCCAAAAGCAAGGAGAGATCTAAAGCATCTTGCATCAATCAGAAACTGTACCGGTGGTATGATTACTTTCCTGGTAAGATCCTCTTATGTAGCACAATGTACATGGCATTAGGCTGTAGAATTTCAATGCCAGCAGCTACAAAGGTAAACATTTATTCTTAGCCAAGATTGGAACTATTAGGCCATTAGTTCTCATTGAACTTCCTGCAATGAGGAGCAAGGCACAGATTTAACACGCTATTGATATATGTAGGTTTTTTAGTTCAAGTTCAGGTTTATTATCAAACAATTGTAAAGGACAACTGGACAAAACAGCATTCTTAGGACCTCGGTGTAAAAACATATTTGCAAGCAATTCATATGCAGTACCATATATAAAAAATGAATAAATATTGTTAAAATATTTAAATATTGGATATCTTTCCCGATGTGGAGTAGGTGGAAGATGCTATGCACAGAGTGCAACGATCCTGGTGGATCACATCGATCGGGGGGTGGGGGGGGGAGTGGTGGAGGAAGACCCCAGTCATCCTCTCTCCCCCTCTTATGGTCCTGTGGATTGACCTCCGATCCAATGCTCGACAGCAACCGTACCAAACTATGATGCCAAAACGCTCTCGATTGAGCTCCTGCAGAAGGTTGACAGTATGGTGGCCAGTTGTCTTTGCTGCCTCAGTCTCCTCAGGAAGTGCTGTCGCTGAGCCTTCCTATCAGGTGAGGAGATACTGTGTGTCTAGGATAGGTCACTGCTTAAGTGGACTCCAAGGAACTTGGTGCTCTCTATTCTCTCCCCAACAGTTATTGATGTGGAGGGTGAGTGTCCCAAGCACTCCTGAAATCCACAATCATCTCCTTTGTCTTATTCGCATTGAGACTCAGGTTGTCCTTCTTTCATATTGTTTTCTATATCTACTTTATGTAGGAAAGCTAGCTTACAACTTCAGAGTCTGATGAACGCTCGTATGAGTTGCCTTTCTTTTATCTGCTTTTGAAATTGTCAGGAGGGAAACATAGTTCAGAAAATCCAGAATTGCCTAAGTCCTGAAGGTTATATTAGCAAACCATAAAATTAAATCTACTGATTCGTAAGGGAGCCAAGATGTGCTTTAGGGAAGCACAGTACAAGTATTCATTAAAATACTTTGGATATTACAGTAGTAAGTTAGGAGAGCATTGAGATAGCCACACATTCTGAGTTTCCCACTCACCATCCAGAGTGCCTCCACTGGTATTTCCAAACAGATTTTCCCAATCAATATTCTTTCCCAGTATCATCTTTTGCCCTTGCCATGATGCTATTCTCCAACATCCGAAGATCAATTCATCTCATAACTTTCTAAAAGCTGCCCATCGTCTACAAATCAGTGGAGTACTGAAGCAATTCATGGCCAGGATTTACTGAACCCAAGCTAGAAAACATGGGGGACATCATCATCACCAGGAAGTCCTCCAAGCCACACTGGAAAATATATTGTTGGTCCACCGTCCTTGGGTCAAAACCATGGATCTCCCTCCCGAATGTGTGCACCCACATCCCAAGGACTAACGTGCTTTAAATGGCCAATTAAGTTCAGGTTCAGCACGTAAAACAAACATTCCTGCACCTTTTGACTGACTGCAACACCACCTCCTGCACTATAGCTTTAAAGTGATCCTCACTTTCCACCTTTTATATTATAGAGAATTCAAGTTCAAGTTTACCTTTGATCCACCTGTACCAGTACAACCCGATGAAGCAGCGTTCTTCAGTCCACTGTACAAAATGGTGCAAAAACACAGACATGGCACACATACAGACAAATACAGTACATGTATACATAAATTTAAAATAAATATTATTTCACATTTAGCATAGTGGTTAACACAAGGCTATTACAGCGCCAGAGGCCCGAGTTCAAATCCGGCGCTGTCCGAAAGGGTTTTGTTTGAACTCCCCGTGTCTGCACGGGTTTCCTCCAGGTGCTCTGGTTTTCTCCTACCTTACAAAATGACCTGGGGTTGTAGGTTAATTCGACACCATGAGCAGGAAAGGGCTTTGGCAAATACTAGAGCGCATCGGATGTCCCCCAAAGTTCCTCAACATGATTATCCAACTGCACGAAAACCAACAAGGTCGGGTCAGATACAGCAATGAGCTCTCTGAACCCTTCTCCATTAACAATGGCGTGAAGCAAGGCTGTGTTCTCGCACCAACCCTCTTTTCAATCTTCTTCAGCATGATGCTGAACCAAGCCATGAAAGACCCCAACAATGAAGACGCTTTTTACATCCGGTACTGCACGGATGGCAGTCTCTTCAATCTGAGGAGCCTGCAAGCTCACACCAAGACACAAGAGAAACTTGTCCGTGAACTACTCTTTGCAGACGATGCTGCTTTAGTTGCCCATTCAGAGCCAGCTCTTCAGCGCTTGACGTCCTGCTTTGCGGAAACTGCCAAAATGTTTGGCCTGGAAGTCAGCCTGAAGAAAACGGAGGTCCTCCATCAGCCAGCTCCCCACCATGACTACCAGCCCCCCCACATCTCCATCGGGCACACAAAACTCAAAACGGTCAACCAGTTTACCTATCTCGGCTGCACCATTTCATCAGATGCAAGGATCGACAACGAGATAGACAACAGACTCGCCAAGGCAAATAGCGCCTTTGGAAGACTACACAAAAGAGTCTGGAAAAACAACCAACTGAAAAACCTCACAAAGATAAGCGTATACTGAGCCGTTGTCATACCCACACTCCTGTTCGGCTCCGAATCATGGGTCCTCTACCGGCATCATCTACGGCTCCTAGAACGCTTCCTCCAGCGTTGTCTCCGCTCCATCCTCAACATCCATTGGAGCGCTTTCATCCCTAACGTCGAAGTACTCGAGATGGCAGAGGTCGACAGCATCGAGTCCACGCTGCTGAAGATCCAGCTGCGCTGGGTGGGTCACGTCTCCAGAATGGAGGACCATCGCCTTCCCAAGATCCTGTTATATGGCGAGCTCTCCACTGGCCACCGTGACAGAGGTGCACCAAAGAAAAGGTACAAGGACTGCCTAAAGAAATCTCTTGGTGCCTGCCACATTGACCACCGCCAGTGGGCTGATATCGCCTCAAACCGTGCATCTTGGCGGCTCACAGTTCGGCGGGCAGCAACCTCCTTTGAAGAAGACCGCAGAGCCCACCTCACTGACAAAAGGCAAAGGAGGAAAAACCCAACACCCAACCCCAACCAACCAATTTTCCCCTGCAACCGCTGCAACCGTTTCTGCCTGTCCCGCATCGGACTTGTCAGCCACAAACGAGCCTGCAGCTGACGTGGACTTTTTACCCCCTCCATAAATCTTCGTCCGCGAAGCCAAGCCAAAGAAAGAGGTTAATTAGGATATTTGGGTGGTACTGTATGTCTAAATTTCAATACATTAATGGTGGAGTCTCAGAGAGTTGTTATAGCAGTTCATCAGCCGTTACTACATCGTCACTCAGAAGGTGTCAGATTGTTTATCAACGGCTCCAGCTCCAAAAGCATTTTACATCAATAAATGACAGTATTCTTACACTGAAAGGTCAGAAAAGGAATTTTTATTAAGATATAAATTTGAATTAGTGGTGGGAAAGTTACTGGAAGGGCTACTGACAAAATTTATTTGCAAGCACTGATTAAGGATAAGTCGGCGTTGAATTCGTGTCTCACAATTTGGAGTGTTTTGATGAAGAGAAGCAAGAGGATTGATGTGGATGATGTCTACAAGGACTTTAGCAAGATCTTTGACAAGGACACAAATGGTAAGGCTGGTGTGGAGGGTTAGAACCAGCTAACCTATTGTTTACAGAATAGGCCTGCTGGTAAGAGCAGAGGTAGCGGAGGTTTGTCTTTCCGATTGGAGGCCTGAAACCAGTCTTGTTCCACAGGGATTGATGAATTCCAAGTTGTTCGTCATATCAATGGTGCCAGCGTGATCAGTAAGGACGCAGGATACCCCAAAATTGAAAGCATAGTGGACAATGAAGGAAGTTGTTTAAAGATATCGGTCATTCAGGCCAGCAGCTATGAGGGACACAGATTGGGTAGATAGTCATAGTCATTTTCCTAGGTGTGAGCGCTGTTGTGCGAGTCATTTTGATGCAAAGTCCACAGACTGTATAACAGTCTTTAATTAATTTAAACTTGTACACACCAGTCTCAGTACCTTGCTAGCTGCACACGTCTCACCAGCTCACGTCTTTATCTGGGCCAGTGATTGACAGCTCGCAGGTGGAGCCAGCCTCCCAGGTTGTTTACCTACCGGAACAGTGGTTCTCCCCTAAAGTAAACTGGTAGGAGTGCGGTCAGCGTAGTGATTCTTCTTATAACGGGCGTGTGGGGGGGGGGTTTCTTGGTACCGTGTAATATCTACAAGTTTAGGCTGTCAGGCAGACGTCTGTGCCTCTGGGACCATCACAGGACAGGCTCCTGGTCAATGGTCAGTAGAGGCAGGGTCGCCCGAGGTTCGGCTGGTCCCGGGTAGCCAGCGGTGCGGGCGGGATGGGTGTGGGGCTGGTCCACAGGGAGTGAGGCCTTCTGGAGAGGCAGAGAGAGAGTGTCAGCTCCCAGGGGATCCTGGATGGGCCAGGGGTGCCCAGGGTGAGAGGGCTGGGCCACTGCTGGTGCCAGGGCCCTGGTCGAGATGGTGTCCTCACGTCCATTGGTGTACCTGACGAAGGTGTAATTTGGATTTGAATGGAGGAGGTGTGTCTGATCAACCAGGGGGTCAGATTTATGGATCCTCATGTGTTTGCAGAGGAGTACTGGTTCCGGAGACATCAGCCACATTGGCAGGGCATCGGGGGAGTCGTTGAGTTTTCCTGGCCTATACTGGATGTCGTAGCTGAAAGTGGCCAGCTCGACTCTCCAGCGCAAGATCTTGTTGTTTTTGATCTTGCCTCTGTGGGTGGTGATGAATATGAATGCCACTGTGTGCTGGTCAGTGAGAAGGGCAGACTGCTTCCATGAATGGCTGGACCTTCTATTCGATGGCAGAATGTCTGAGCTCTGAACCGTGGAGTGTCCTATTGAAAAAGGCCATGGGTCTGCCCTCTTGATTGAGGGGGGCAGCAAGGGCAACGTCAGAGGCATCGCACTCCACCTGGAATGGGGTGTTCTCATCCAAGGCATGCATCGTGGCATTGGTGGTGTCCTGTCTGATGTGCCGAAAGCTGTTTGCACCTCAGCAGGGAGGGGAAAGGTGGTGGCTTGGGCCAGTGGACGGAACTTGTCTGAGAAGTGGGGGACCCACTGGGATTAATAAGAGAAGAGCCCTAGGCACCTGCAAAGGGAATTGAGCGTGTGGGGGAGGCGCAGTTCCATTCAGGGTTGGGACCGATGACACCATGTTCCACGATGCACGCCAGGATGGCAAGGCAGGTGGTGCTGAACATGCATTTCTCCCTGTAGAATGTGAGGTTCCACACCTCTGCCATGCAGAGAAATCTCTCCAGGTTGGGATCGTGGTCCTGCTGGTTTGTGGCTGCAGATGGTGACGTTGCCAGGTACGGGAAGGTTGCTCTTAGATTATGATGGTCTATCCTGCGGTCCATCTCCCGCTGAAACATGGAGACTCCATTTATGACCTCAAATGGGATCCGGCGAAACTGGTAGAGGCGTTCTTCAGTCTTAAAGGCAGTATAAGGTTTATCCTGGCCATGGAAGGGGAGCTGGTGGTAGGCTGACCAGGTCAATTGTGGAGACAAGCCTGTACTGGGCTATCTCATTGACCATGTCGGTGATGCAGGGCAGTAGGTAGGTGTCCAGGTGGGTGTACCGGTTGATTGTCTGGCTGTAGTCCATGACCACCCTCGGTTTGATGTCACCTTTTATGACAAGGACCTGGGCTCTCCAGGGGCTTGTGCTGGGCTCTATAACTCTTTCTGCCAGAAGCTGTCTCACCTCAGCCTTAATAAAGGTCCTGTCGGCTGCAATAGTAGCACCTGCTCTTGGCAGCTATGAACTTACAGTCTGGCATCAGGTAGTTGAGGAGGGATGGAGGGGGTACCCGTAAGGTGGAGAGCTGCAGGTGGACTGGGGACGGTTGCTGAACATGGTGAATGGGGGGAGTGGGCCACCGAAGGTAAGGGTGAGGAAGTGGAGGTGACACTGGAAGTCAATTCCCAGGATAAACAGGGCACAGAGCTTTAGCATGACCAGGAGCCTGAACCCTTGATATCTCCACTCCCCCACCCACTGTAAAGTTCACCGAGCAGCACCCTAGTGCCATGATGGAGTGGACCTGGGCTGCGAAGGTAAAACCGAAGTTCACTGGGTATACTTTGAGCGCCAGTGTACGGACCACATTCGGGTGCACAAAGCTCTCAGTACTACCATTATCAAACAGGCATTTTATTACCTTGTTGACAGTGATGTCCAGCATCGAGCGCCTGAGTCCATAGGGAATGTCCTCCGCTAGAGTGGTGGATGCTAGGACCGGCTTAGGGTCAGAGTCGCTGCTCCCTGATAGTTGTAGCAAGTAACAGCCAGTTGGTGCCTTTAGGAGTGTGGGGTGCGGCAAGTGCACCGTTTTTGCATGTACACATGTTGACCACATCATCTGGTTGGCAAGTTAGGGTAGTTGGGGATTGGCTGACCTAAGATGGAGGTGCCCAGGAGACACACATGGTGTCGGCGTTGTCGGGCGACTCGACCGGAAGTGATGTAATCGGTGCGGGCGGAAGTAACATCACCGGTACGGTGGAAGTTGAACAATGAATGATGGTGGAGCCTGTGGTAAACACATAGCAGTGGCATGGTTGGACTGCCAGGCTGGATGTGATGTCATCAGTGTGGGTGCAAGAGGTGGGCGGAATAATGGCACTGGTGGGCACTCGCACATGGGGACGTCAAGAGAGTCAGAAGGGGCTCCAGGTTAGTCGGGGAGGGCCGCAGTGGGTTTGGAGAGGCACACTTTAGTGAAGTGGCCTTTCTTGCCACATCGGGAGCAATGTGAGTTCCTCGCCGGGCAGTTCTTTCAGGAGTGCCTGGCCGACCTACACCAGGACCCGCAGTACTTACAGCAGCGGACTGGGGCGATGATCATCTCTTCCACGTGGGGCCTCTCAGCAACTGTTCTTGTTGGCGTTGGCAAGGCCGAAAGTTGGGGGAGGTGAACATCCCTCTACGTGGTGAGCTGCAGCTTCTAGGGAGTGGGCCACCTCCATGATCTTGGTAAAGGAGGCATTATTCTCCTCCAACAGTCTCTGTCGAGCCACCTTCAACCGCAGCCCTAGCATGCAGGCATCTCGGATGAGTTGCTCCACCTCCCCGCAGTCATCCCAGCTTCGATTGTGCACGGGTGTGCTAGCTCTCGCAGTGCCCCAGGTAAGCGTCTGCTGTCTAACCTGGCTGCTGTACCCTGATGCTGAGCAGGTACTGGGCATAGAGTATGTTTATCGGGGGCCGTTCCATCCTTTCCCGGATGGCCATTGCTCGGAGAGAGAGTAAAGAGCATGGGCCCAGCTTTGTGCGTGTTACCATTCTTCTAGTTAATGTTGATGACCTCACCTTGTGTGTGAATGATCTCCTCAATCGCATGCTTCCAGATCTCGAAGTATGCTGGAGCGTCCGGGTGTTGAGGGTCGATACCCAGCCTCTGGATGATGAGGAACTTCCCTATGGGCCTTTTAATTTTAAGCTATTTAAAGTGTGAGCGCTGCAGTGAGTACAATTTTGACGCAAAATCCACAGACTGTACAACAGGCTTTAATTAGCTTAAACTTGTACACACCAGTCTCAGTATCTCCACATGCCCGACTGACTCCCAGAGTCTCCGGCTTGAGTTTTTAATATCGGCTGGTGATTGACAGCCTCCCAGTTTCCCTACCTGCAGTAGGTCAGTAGGAGTATGGCCAGTGTAGTGGTTGTATCACCACACCAGGGTAGTGAACTCCAAAAGTAGAGGCCTGTTGTTAAGGTGAGAGGAGCAAGATTTAAAGGTGATCTGAGGGATAAGTTTTTCACCAGAGGGTAATGCGGATATAGAACGAGTTGCCAGAGAAAGTGCTGGAGAGTACAATCATAATGTTGGGAAAACATCTGAACTGGTACATGGAAAGAATACATTTAGAAGATAGCCAAAACATCAGCAAATGAGATTAGCAAAGATTGGCATCTTGGTCTGCTTCTGTTCAGCATAAAATCGATGGATCTGTGAAAGCTGAGTTTAAAAGCCATAGCAGGGAAATTCTGGCAAGCAGTTCTGCAGTAATGAGGCTCCCTTTTGCAGACTTCCAGGCAAATGAACCCTTGATATTGCTGTGCAAATAAAAGGATGATTGCAGTGACCAACGGAGGTGGAAAAATAGTCAGTCCCCCCCAGTTTGGGTAAATACTTGTAGGTTGAAAGGCATTTAGTTTAAATTGATTAATTTGTAAGTCTGCTTTATTTTAACGGAGGCTTCAACATATTGTTAACAGGCTGCATGAGGTTGAGTTACAGCTTTCTCAACTTGTTATTTAAGCAGGTTTAGGGGCGGCTGGCAAGCCAAAATGGCAACTGCTACTCGTGTCACAAGACAAAACCTTTACAGAACACCAGCCCACATTGTATTTGTCAGGGAACTGATTTCGCAACGTCGAAGAAAACTTTCCCAAAATTAAGCTGGAAATTCTGAGTAAACCAAGTGCAGAACAGGACACTTGGTGCCAAATGGATGTGGATCTCCACTTGTTCCACGCTTGTGTTTCAGGTTGGAATCCTGAGGGGATTCCTCAGTGGCAGCCCTCCCTGCTTTTGGCTTTTGAGACCCCATTGTTAGAGAGCAGAAAGTGAAAACTGAAAATGCTGCAAACCAGGCATTCTGGCAGTAGGTCCCTATAAAATGTTTGGAGTAGTGCTTGTCATTGGACTTTATTTCATCTGAGGGACAAGCTCAGCATCTCATGGTAATGCTCACTCCTCCACCCCCCCACCCCCCCAAGTCCAAACTCTTGTACCTCTTAGATGAAATCACATCCAAATCACGGACCTCAAAGATGTCGGCATCATCCATGCCATGGCTGCTGGACTGATCGGTGACTAATCCAGCCATTCGCAACCTTTGTTCGCCTAAAACCCCACCCCGCCCCGGACTCTGCTAAAATTTTATGGGCCCAACATCTGGAAAGACCCACCAGACCCAAGTTTTGGTTTCTTCCGTATTTCTCTCCAACCAATTGCATCAAAAACATGAAAAATATTTACGTTTTGTGAGGGTGAAACGGAAAGCAAAGGTTTTGCTGAAATGTGCTGTGGCCCCCAGGGGGCCCTACGACCCTTGTTGAAAATGGCTGGACTAATCCACTCTATTCTATTCCATCACAATGCCACAAAGAGATCGGATTCAAAGTTGGCAAGGCCTGCAGAAGGTCGATCTCCTCCAGCACGTGACACAGACAGGCCGTTGACTCAAGGACAAGTTCAAGCTTATTGTCACATGAAATGGCGTCCAGTCCAGCTAGACGTCCCTTACAAAATGCAGCAAGTGGGCACAGCACGAAAGTGCAGAGTTATCGAGAGGAATCAGTTGGTACAGGGCAAGGGGAACTATTAAAATCATTCCATGGTATGGGAGCTGGTCTGCTCAAAGTCAGAAGAAACAACAGAAAGGAGTGAATCCAGCTCAGCAAAATTCCTTGCCCTTCAAGGATTCCCTAACCCTAATGTGCACTCGTCTCACTGCCTTGGAAAGGGCAACATGCGGAAGGACCCACCAGACCGCGGACACACTCTCGTTTTGCTCCTCTAATCAGAGAGAAGGCTTAGGAGTGTGAAGGCTTAAAAAAGTTTCTATCCTGCAGTCATCAGGCCCCTGAGTGAACCTCACAACTCATTCTGCCATTGCATGGTGCTAATTGATCTTCCTCTTCATTGTAATTCCATATTCTGTAAACAGTGTTCTTTAAACAACTGAATGTAACGTTGTACAGAAGTATTCTATAACCAAGCTACTATTGACGTCGGGGTACACGTTGTCGAGTTGATGTACACGCTGTGGAGTCTAATGCAAAACTGCCACCTCCAGGCTTACATGCTGGTCTTGTATACTTCACTGCTTCTGGCACATGGACAGGAAGTGAAGGCGTCATTGACGTCTTCCGTTCAGATAAAAACCTGTGTTAGATGCAGGTCAATTTCCTGCATTTTCCACAGCACGTCCGCCATTTTGGGAGCCAATTTGCTTGCTGGTAAGTGGGTTGCCACAAGATTACAGATAACCTTTTGTGTCCAAATAGTCCCCCCTTCTCAATGTACTGTGTGTTTGTAACCTACGTGACTTTACTCAATGAGATTCATTCAGGAGTCTGATCGTGGGTGGCAAGAAATTGGTTTGAGTGTAACATCACTTTCATTAATCTTTGATCTGACAGAGATGGTGAAGGGAGGGTGGCCAGGGTTGGATGACTCTCTTAATATGTTGGCCGCTTTTCCTAAAGAAGCGGGAGTTACAGATGGACTCGATGGAGGGTGTTTAAAATGGCCTGAGACACGCTCGTAACTCTTTGTGGCTTTTGGTGGAGTGGTTCTCATACATCGCAGAATGATACACTCTGAAAGGATGCTTTCAATGGTGCATCTGTAGTTGTTGTTAAGGGAGGAAGGTGACATAGCAAATTGCATGAGGTTCCTGAGGAAGTGGAGACAATATGAAGGAATGGAGGCACTAACTCCCATTTAATAGGAGTCACACCCCTGCCATCCTCCAGAAATGGCCGCTGTGAAGAGACTCTTCAATGCTCTAAACAATTGTTTCCCTTTAAACAAGAAAAAAGTGGGAATGGTTTGACGAAAATGCTCATTCTGCTGGGGAAAACACACAGCTGCACAGATTGCCAGAAGCAGATATTCAGCAGAAACCCAGAATCGAACGATCCAGGATGGTGTTGGGACTGGAGGTGTTGAGTGAGAGAGAGCAATTGGAAAGGCTGAGTTTTTTTTTTATTCCCCTGAGGGAAGGAAGTTGAGGTGATCTTGTAGAGGTTTATAACATCATTTTTTTTTTAAATTTTTTATTTTTCACACCATAAATCACATTAGCCATGATACACACTTTTTCCTTTTTGGTTTATAACATCATGATGGGTGTGGATAAGGTGAATCCCCACATTCTATTTCCCTGGGTAAAGGATTCAAGAACTGGAAGGCATCGGCTTAAGGTGAGAAAGGAAAGATTTTTCTCTGAGAGAGGTCCACATCTGGAATGAGATGCCAGAGGAAACTCTAGTAGCATGCACAATAACCACATTGAAAATACATTGGACAAATGATCATGTTGAAGGTGGTGAAAATCAGACAGATTGTTGGGTCAACGGTCCTGCGCTATGAGGAGAATTTAGTGTGAATCTGTTTGCACTCTCTGGAGTTTTGAAGAATTGGAAAAGATCTGCTTCCAGCACCACCTCCGGGCAGCCCAATCCAAGCACATACCACATGGATTCCACACCTTCTTTAAACTTCACCTCTCTGACGTTATACCTAGGCCAACCTGTATTTGACATTTCCACCTCCGGACGATGGCTCTGACTCTCCATGCTGCAGAACATAGAACAGTACAGCACAGAACAGGCCCTTCAGCCCACTGCCTACCTTGCCTTTCTTAGCCCAATGTTGCCAAGCTGGACACCTGCTAATGTTAAATACTTTCATCAGATTGCACCTCGGCCTCTGACACTCCAGAGAAAACAAATTTCCCCAATTTCTCCTCATTCGTAAATCTCTCTAATCCAGGTGACACCTACTGCCCAGCCCTTGGCTCTCCACACTGCATTGGCCTTCTCTCCTTCTTCCCTCACCAGTACATTCACTGCATCTCTCACCACACGTCCTCTGATATCGCGTCCCACACCCAGCTCCAACTTTCCCCAAAGGCCCCATTCTCCATCACCTTCCTCCCCTTCTGATTCCACGCTTGGCTTTCACTCCAATCCCTGCCTCCTTCACTCTCCTTCAACTGACCTCCCCCTCTCCAGTGATGAGTGGTCTGTCAGCAGAAGCCTCAATGAGTTCCTGGCTCCTCACGACATTGAACTCTTTTCTATTGCCTCCACTTCTGCCCCTGTTTCAGTTACAGGGGTTCCTTACCCTCACTAAGGACTCTTTCTCTTGGACACACACCACATCGGGTCTTTTCCCCTCTCTTCGTCTTTTCATTTCCAAACTAAAGAAGAGTCATGACGAAGGGCTCTGACCCAAGACATCAATAATCTTTTTTTCTCCCACTCACGCTGCTTGACCAACCGAATTCCTCCAGCAGGTTGTCTATTTTTTTTTGTTCCAGATTCCAGCATCTGCAGGTTTGTGGCTCTAGCATTCTGATGAGTCTCTTCTGTGACCTCTCCAAAGTCTGCGTCCCCTTCCTGCAATGCAGTGACCAGAATTGCGCATGAAACTCCAAATGTGCCCAAACCAAAGTTTTAAGCAGCTGCAACATGTTTTGTCAACTCCTGCCGTCATTGCCTGATCGATGAAGGAAAGCAAGTAGTCCGCTTCTTTACCACCTTATCCAATTGTGTTGCCATTTTAACAGAGCCACGGACAGAGAAAATGGGGAGAAACTGTTCTCCTTGGTGCACTAAGAAATACAAGGGTGATTAGAAAAAGAAATAAAAGAGAAGTGAGGAAAAATAATTAAACAGACCAAGTGGCCAGTCTCTGGAATGCATTGCCAGCTCCACCATTGAGGCAGAACCTAATGTTGCATTCAATAGGAAGCTGGTTGCATATCTGAAAGGAAATAATTTGCAGGGCCTAAGGGGAGAAGGCGGGGAGTGGACTGCTGGAGAGAGCCAGTTCAGACCTGATGATTCAAATGGCCTTTCTTCATGCAGTAACCCTTCTGCGAGTTTGTAGGCTTTGCTTTATTGAAACTGATTCAGTTCAACGTTAGCAGTTGACAGAAGGAACGAATGCAGCACTGGACCACACAAAGGTTTTGCTTCCTGAACAGTTTTGGTTGCATTTTAAGGATTTTGAGATGCTGAACATGAAAATCGCCTTGAAATTTTCTTGTCATATGCCATTTGAAAGATATAACCTATTTTTATTATTTCCTGTAAAACTTTATGTCTACTTCAAGCATGCAAAATGATAAAGTGTTGCATGTCATTGAAAATTTATTTTTTTTGCATTCGCACTTGGACTCTTTCCCCTGCTGATCTTGGTGCAGTCAGTGACGAACATGGTGAAAGGTTTCACAAGGACATTGCAACCATGGGAAAGTGGTATCAGGGCAAATGGAATCCACCAATGCTGTCCGACTATTGATGGACACTGGCATGAGCGGCATCAGATGATGAGTACAAACGAAAATTAGCAGCAAAACAATTTTTGGTCAGTTGAAGGAGAGTGAAGGAGGCTGGGATTGGAGTGAAAGCCAAGCGTGGAATCAGAAGGGGAGGAAGGTGATGGAGAATGGGGCCTTTGGGGAAAGTTGGAGCTGGGTGTGGGACGCGATATCAGAGGACGTGTGGCGAGAGATGCAGTGAATGTACTGGTGAGGGAAGAAGGAGAGAAGGCCAATGCAGTGTGGAGAGCCAAGGGCTGGGCAGTGGATGTCACCTGGATTAGAGAGGTTTAGGAATGAGGAGAAATTGGGCAAACTCCTTTTGAGGAGGAGCAATCTGATGAAAGTATTTAATATTACGAGAGGCCTAGCTAGGCAACATTGGGCCAAGGTTCCAGTAACATCATGCAATTAAACATGCCTAAATTCAATAAAAGTTAATTTAATGTTTCTCCAACTTCCTACATGATACAGCAAATCTTTCTGTTCAGCTTGAACTTGTCTATCGTCAACCCCAATTTTTTTTTCAGGAAGCAAACCTTTTGAGAAAAGTTGTTGTCCAGTGTACTTTATGCAATTCACAGCTGAAGCAAAAATGCTGAAATTATTATCATATCAGAATAAGATTAATCTGATCTGGCAGTTAACGTCCAACAACTGTAAGACACCTTTCAGTGGAACATTCTCTGTTAGATCAATTGCTACTTTGGAGAGTTATCAAAAGAGACTACTGGAGTATCAGAATAATACCACACTGGTTTCAGATGTAGGGGCTGAAATACTATGCCATGGTGTTTTGTCTAAATCTTGTGAAGAATAACCAGAATAAAGAACTATTTGAATATGATGTTTATCTGACTTCATTTTTAATGAGGCATGAACTGGAAAGCACAGGATGAATAGGATGGAATATCCCCGTGTGACATTTACTAAATCACAGCCGCCGAGGGGGTACTTCAAAATCCTAAATAAAATCAGCTTATATGTCTGTTTTAAAACAGATTTTCCATTGTTTGGGCCATGTAATGATATATGGAAAACTATTCCCTGGGTTTTGTCTGCGCGTGTGTGTTAACATAATCATAAAGAATTCCTTTGGAGAGTGAGAGACCTCTGTTTGTGTGGCCCTACTGAGGCCGCCGAGAGGCAAATTGAATTAATTCTCATTAAACAGCCACGGCAGCTAATTTTCAAAGAATTCTCATGAGGCATTAAGTGTTGATAGATAAGAACAGGTTTGGAAATCAATCAAAAAGCAGTCCAAATCTGATGAGAATGGACCACACGCTAATGTCCCTACAAATGGAAAAGTCTCTGACTAAGTAGGTCAGGGTATTCTGTAAATATTGAAGAGGTTGAATTAGCAAGGTGTCGTGCGTGGAGGGTTGAATAAAAAATTCAGTTGACAGTTTTTGTGAAGAATTAGAGGTGAGGCAAACACATGAAATCAATATCTGTACATATTTTACTTTAGATATTAACATGAGCTTCAGTTCCTGTGGGTTTTTTTTAATTAAGTGGCTTCAGTAAAAGAGAGACCGTTAGTTGCAAATGAACTCATTTTTTAAATTGAAACACAAAACCTGAGAAAGGGAATTACTTCCATGGTACAGGATATCGCCACGGACGGAAAGAACAGCTATTGGGCAAGTTATTGAGTAGTAAAGAAATGAGAAGTTCAGAGACCGTTTTTCTTACTCTCCAAAGCTGTCGGGACAGGAAATGAGCTGAAAGTACGGAGGTAGAGACAGGCTCCAGTGAGTGAACCAAAGATGGTGACAGGCTGTTGACGCATGTTTGTGAATGATCAAGGTGTGCTTGGAGGGCAATTTCAAACCTTAAGTGGCTTTGGTTTAAAAGATTCAGCTTCAGACCACAGCATTTCAGCCTGAGCTACAGAAGTCTCGACTGCCTGGCTTGGCTAATGAGCAACGGTATGAGAACTGCTGGAGTGGAAGGGATGAACCAGGTTCCTGTTCCAAGGAACAAGGGTCGCCGTCCAAGAACAGTGAGGGCATATGTCATCCCACTGATTCCCCAACAGATCCATGAAGCAATATAATACCCTGGGGCCTCCGTTCTAGTGCTGTCCAGAGCCAAAAGTAAGGATTCCCTGCAACACTCAAGAGGTTCGTTGGGGAGTTGGTTAGGCTGCAAGAGATGAAAGCTCAGAAAACAAACTGCTGGAGGAACTCAGCAGGTTAGGCAGCCTATGTGGAGATGCTCGACATTTTGGGTCAAGATCTTGCATCAGCTCCCTGTCGGGGCAGAATGCAGGCGCTGTGTGCCAGATGCTGCAGCAATTGATACATTTCACAAATAAACTGGGAGCTGAACACTCATGTTGTGTTGGAATAATGAACTCTCCTCCAGTTCCATTGACAGCGAATGGACACTTTTCAAGAATATAGTCAAGTAAAGCATCAGCCTTCATCCATAGCTCATCTGACTGGCAGCTTTATCCACCTCCTCTTTGAAAGAACTACGAGCCCACGGACTTCACAATCATTGTCTCAAACGCTAGACACTTCAAGATTCCTTTATTGTCAGATAATAGTACAGAACAAGTAATATTACACAAAATGGCCTTTTGCCTGCTGTAAAGCAGACAAAGAGACACCATTAGTGTTGCCCGGTGCCCCTTACAGTAAGACAGAAAGAGAAACTAAAGAGAGTCACTTCAGAGACACTGAGTGTCTGTGGATTCGCTTCCAACACTCCCACAGCCTCTGCAGCTGCAGTCTCCGATTTGATCCCATTAGCAACCTAAACCCATCCCGCCTCGGTTACCTGGTTCCCAAGAGCCAGTCTCCAGCCAGCAGTCTCCAACCCATGAATGCAAGTCACCGGCAGCCTGTGTGGGTTCCTCAGCCACTGATCCCCTCACTGGTCCTTGCCGTGATCACCATCCAATTCTCTCCACATTTCTGGTACCCTGAGCCAATCCACTGCTCGCCCAGAGTCCGCAACACCTCATGGCCACTGCTAAGCACAGGTGCCCATCTTGGGCACAGACCTCCGCAGTTGCAGATTTTAAATGAGAACACCGCAGGCTCCTTTAAGGAGGGTCCTGTATGGATTCATCGGCATAAGGACCAGGCGATTGAACCCTTCGGAGGAGGTCTTTGTCTCTGCTTCCTACGCTCCTGGGTCTGTACCAGTGGCAGCCCTGCCAGTTTGGAATATCTGTGATCAGTGTTGCTCGGGCCACGTGTTGATCTCTTCTCTTAGCCTGTCCTAAGAATTGGCTGAAAATGCTATTAAAATTCCTCCGAGATCGTTTTGTTAATTTTCAGTATCCTTCAGCGGAATTCTATTTCAGTTTAATTCAATAAATTGCAAAGTTTGAAGTTCATGCTCTCACCACTTCAACCACTGATCAAAATACATCACATTGATTTTATGGGCGACTCTCACTGCCTTCTCAAACCTCACTAAATCTCCCCATTAAAAAGCTTAGTCGGACTTAGAGAAATAACTCTTGTATTGTCGGGCACACAGTAGATGGGTGCAGACTGCAAAAAACATCAGTAATGTACAGTAATCTTTACACAAATGTATTGGAGCCAGCTCAATTCCACGTATTGCTTGTGCCACAGTGAACATGTGCAGATGAATGATGTATTAAAATCTGTATTAAAGTTCATTTTCTTTATACCATCAAAAACCCTTTAAAGTTGTTAAGAACAAATTTACTTATTTGGGTATTAAAATTACAAGAAATTTTAAGGATCTATATAAAATATAATTATCTCCCCCGATAGAATGTACGAAACAAATGCTTTCCAGATGCTAACATTAGATGGTCGTATTAGCACAATTAAAATGATAATTTTACCAAAGTATTTATGTATTTTTTAAGCAGTACCTTCCTTCCTCCCCAAAGTATTTTTTTTTGACAAGGTAGTCTCTAAGATATCTTCTTACATTTGGAATAATAAAAATCCTAGATTGAGCAAACCTTGATCACAGAAACAAAAGCTGGAGGAATGGCTCTCCCTAAATTTAGATTTTATTATCGGCTTTTAATATCCGATTTTGGATTTATTATTCAGCCGTACATGAAAGTCCTTTATGGGTAGATTTGGAGAGGAATTCCGTTGGGGGGTACTCGTTGGCCTCATTGCTGGGAGCTCTATTCCCCTTTGCGATATCCAAAATTAACAGGCGAAGATCTTAACCCAGTTCTTAAGCATCCAATAAGAATTTGGTTCCAGTTTCATAATTTATTTTTTTGAGTTATTATTTTTGTTTTACAGAAATATGCCTTAATTTCTTTTTTTAAAGCATCACTGATAGATAAGGCATTTTCAATATGGAAAACTAAAGGAGTAATAATCTTTTCAGACCTATTTGCAGGAGACGGCTTAATGTCTTTCAATCAGTTAGTAGACAAGTATGATTTCAGCAAGGCCCAATTTTTTTTAGATATTTGCAAATTCGGGACTTTCTGCATACTTTACTTTCCAAACTATCCTCCCGCTCACCCATCTAATATGACAGAAACCCTTTTTCAGGTGCATCCATTTCAAAAATAGCTACAATTTATAATTGGTTAAAACAACTGATATCCAATGAAAAAATTAAAGGTGCTTGGGAATTGGAATTCCAAGTATTGCTTCCAGACGACCAACGAGATCATATTTTTCGACTAGTAAATACTTCATCAATTTGTGCCTCGTTGCTTGATTCAGTTCAAGGTGATATATCGGGCACACATGTCTCAAGATAAGTTGGCCCGCATTTTTACCAATGTAAACCCTACTTGTGATCTTGTGATAGGTGCAAAGTTGAGGTGGCCCCTTTAACTCATATGTTCTGGTCATGTTCCAAGCAAGGTGATTTTTGGAAAGGTGTCTTTGAAACCCTAGCAGAAGTTCTAAGATCAGAATGACAACTATAACAGCTATTTTTGGAATCATACCATCGGAGTCTGGGCATACGCTTGTCTCGGCACAGCGAATAATTGCCTTTTCAACCCTATTGACTAGAAAAGCCACATTGCTTAAATGGAACCCTAACCCTAACCCACCCACTCGACTTCAAGGGGCTCTCTGCTGTCATGTCATGTTTAAGTTTGGAGAAAACTTAGGAGTCGGACATTTGATACATCTTTTAAATTTGAAGAAGTCTGGCGACCCGTTTATTCAATATTTCCATATAGATTAAGATTTGTGATTTTACACTGGATTCTCTCTGAGTTCCTTCCGGTAAATTTGGTTTTAACCAGGAAACCCTTTGTTTTCCTACTTTACTCTCAGAATGGTCCCACTTCCTCTCTTTTAATTAGAGAGGATTTTGTAATAAAAATTAAAATTTGATCTCTCTTTTCTTTTGCTTTATGGTTAATATATATTTGTTAAATACTAATATGTTCTTTTTCTTATACACTTGTAAATACATGAATGTAATGTAACTCTCCTCTTGTATATATGCTCGATATAACTCAATAAACAGATTGAAAAAGAAAGGTCCATTTTCAGGGGTTTAGCATATTTTTTCCCCTTCATTTTTGGTGATGCCTAAACACATTGTAGAGGTATCAATTTGCAATATTTTACTGCATCAACATTATTTGCGTACTCACTAATTTTATTCCTGGCTTGATTCACTTTTTCTCCAAGTGATTTTGCTTCAGTGAACCTGGTGAAAAAAAAATGAATAGAACTAGATTAAAAAGAAAGGTCTGTGATCAGTAAATGCTCATTGGTACATATACATCTTTACTTATTTTTTTATTATTTACACAATTTAGTGCTGATTGGAGAAATTTCCATCTCTTTATCATTACACTTGCTACCAGCCGGCAGCGTGACTCTCACTTGACTGCATTCAATTTAATTTTAAGACAGTGATCAATATTTTAGAGAATAGCTTCGTCAGTGCTGAATCCCTGGATGAAATGGCAAAAAAAAACAACTTGGTTTCAGTACCAGTGACGCTGAATCTTTGTCCCGTTTGCATTTAGTTAATGATCACCAAAGCCAAAATAAGCTGAGTTTTCTTCAGATTCTTAAACCATAACAAGAGAAACCGAGGTAATGTTTCGGGTCGCTCTTCAAGCTCTGATGATGGTTTGTCTTTTCACAGGTGCACGCTGATCTTGAGAGCATTTCCAATATTTCCAGTTTATCAAAAATAGAACCGAGAACACACAAATCTATTGCATGGTACAGGCCCTTCAGCCCACAGTGTTGTGCCAACCTAATAGATGAATCTAACAAATGCTCATAATGTCCCTTCTGTACCACACACCATTTTTCTCAGTTCCATGCCTCTAAACATCTATTAAAAGATCCTATTGTACCTACCTCCACCACAGTCACCAGCAGGTCATTCCATGCACCCATCACTCTCTGTTTGAAGAACAGAGGACATTCAAGAGCCTGATAGATGGTGGAAAAAAGAACTGATCTTGAAACTAGAGGTGCCAGCTCTCAAACTTCTGCCAGAAGGTAGCAGTGAGCGAGTGCGTGACCAGGTTGAGTGGGAATCTTTCTTGAGTCAGTACTTATAGGTGTCTTCAATGTATGTGAATTTCTTATCCTATATCTACTGCATTACTTTAGTCCAGCCGTTATCCTAGGGGCCACAGAATATTCGCATGAAAGCCTTGGGTTTTTTTCACCTCACATAACAGATATTTCTTGTGCATTTTCCATGTAATTGGCATGGAAGAAGTATGGAAAAAAACTAAAACTTGACTGCTTTACAGGGAGGGGGGGCCTCTAAACCATGAGCAGAGTCCTAGGGAGATCATTAACAAACAAAAATATTGATAATGGTTGCTTTAGCTCCACCTCTCTCCCCCCTCTCGGTCTCTCTCCCCCCTCCATCTCTCTCTCTCCATCTCTCGTCTTCTTTCTCCTCAACCTCCATCATCTTGTCAGCGGTGAAACCTACAGTATGTCTTTTCTACCTCTACACCTGATCAATCAAAGACTATTCTCGTTGATTTTTCACCCTGCATAATTCTTGCTACCTGCATCCTGACAATGTCCTTTTTACTTGGCACTCTTTTGATCACCTGATATATATTAGTTCCCAGAATGACAATGCCTCATTCTTAATAGTTTTTCTCAAATCCCCTCAAGACATTGGCCTTTCCTGTCCCTGTGACAGCATCAATCATCACGGCCCCTTGATTCTAGCTCTCGTTCACTTCCAGCTCTTGCTAATCCCAAATATTAATGGCTCCACATTTGGTGGTCATACCTTAAGCTTCGTAATTTTTCTAAATTTATGGAATTCCCTCACTTTGTCTCTCTTTGTCTTTACTTACCTACATGTGTATGTGGCTGTGTATTTGATGAACACCCCTGTGAAGTGCCTGGGGATGTTATACTGTGGTGACTGCACAATAAGATGTGAGTTATTTAATACACAGAAGTGCTAAAAAATCTCAGCAGGTCACACAGCGCTCCTTATGTAGCAAAGACAACTGTACATAACCAATGTTACATTCCTGAGCCCTTCATCAAAGTACGAGCAAAAAGCAGGCAGGTGCCTGAATAAAATAGTGAGGGGAGAGGGGTGTGGAGAACAGGGAAAGGAACACAGGGCCACAGACAAGAAGTCATAGTTGGAAATGAATGGGAGTGCAGAATAGAAGAAAAAAAAGCTGATAAGTGATAGAGGGAGGGGGCTGCTCTCTGGGTGGAGAGTGAAGTGGGTGGGGAGCTGCAGGAAAGGAGACACGGGGATAGGGAAAGAGAGAGAGAGAAGGAAGGGGACTAACTGGAGAGGTCACTGTTAATGCCATCTGGTTGGAGAATGCCCAGAGAGAATATTAGGTGCTGTTCCTCCAATTTGCAGGTAACTTTGGTTTGGCAGTGCATGAGGCCATGGATAGACATGGGATAGAAGTATAAAATTGAAATGGTTGGCCACTGGGATGACCTTGCTGTTGTAGTGGTCAGAGCGAAGATGATCTCCCAATCTGCATCCCATTTCCGCGATATAGAGGGGGTTGATGTGTCAATATTTCAATAGTTTTTGGGACAATTTTTAAACTTGGTCTATATCCCCAATTGCTGATGAGCTGTTATATGGTAGGAATCAGAGACACTTCAGCAAAACTCAACTCTTGGCTGACATTTCCAAATTTTATTATTTTCACTACCTTATCCATCCAATAGGACACTAATGGGCCCCTATGGAGAAGCTCTTTATCGAAAAAAAATTCATGAAGACTTTTTAAGGCTTATTTTTGCACATGTAACAATGGAGAAGTCGGATGGAAAAATGAAACCTAACCTCCTAATCCCCAAAGCCATCTAGGAGTGTAACAAGAACCAGAGCAAAATGATTCCGTACCTGGCCAAAGTCATCAAACTTCCAACATCAGCATTGTACTTTCTTATTAAAAAGAAGCCTGTTTGGTGATGAAATGGGACTCCATTCTAACATTTAAAAGATGAGTTTCTCTTGATCAACACTGGATAGGGTCTATAAGTATGAGCCATGGCAGAGTCTGTGAGGTGACAGGACGGGTACTTTAACATTCAAGGAAAAGAGTGCCTTGAGAGTCTCATCTTGTTTGTATCCCAGGCATTTGCTTATTCGAAGCTGTCTTTGTTCAGAAGTCTTATTCTAAGAGTCTCAAAGTTATGCAGCATGTAAACAACCCTTTGACCCAACCCATCTGTATGGACCAGGTTGTCGACCTGAGTTAGTCCCATTAGTCTGCATTAAGACGGTTTTCCTCTGAACATTTTTTATCCATGTATCAGTCTATTTAATGTCCTTTAAATTTTGTGACTGCACCCATCTCTTACCTCTTCCTCCATCACTCTCTTTTTAATGGAAAGCAATAGTTTTCAATCTGCTCCCCTAAACTCACATTCCACCATAAGTCATCCCTATGCCATCGGTGTTCTGTGATTAGTAAGGGATTGCTTAAGGTGGGATGTGAGTGGGAAGGGAAGGTTGAGAATCACTGCTCTAGAACCAATTGTTACTGAAATATTGTGCTTTAGAAAAATTGCCATTGGCCCATTTCCTTTGGAGTTATGAAACCGTGCACATAACGAGTCAATGAGGTACTATTAAAACAGTAGTTTTCACACTTTTTCTTTCCACTCATACCCCACCTTAAGCAATCACTCATTAATCACGGAGCACGGATGGCATAAGGATTACTTAAGGTAGAATGCGAGTTGGGGGGGGGCAGTTTGAAAACTACTGATGTAAAGGGTCACCCATGAGAAATCTCTTCCACGCACCCATTTCTGTTAGAACAGGGAGCAGAGAACACAGAGGAGTACGGCACAGGAACTGGCCTTTGGCCCATTATAGAAGGATCAGCTTATTATTTAAATGGTGCAAGATTGCAGGATGTTGTTGCGCAGTAGGACGAGGGAGTGCTTGTATGAATCACAAAAGGTTAGTTTGCAAGTGCAACAGGTCATCAAGATGCAAATAGAAGGCTGGCCTTTATTTTGGGCATAGCGGTTAGTGCAACGCTATTGCAGTGCCAGTGACCTGTGTTTGAATCCGGCAGGCGCTGTCTGTGAGGAGTTTTGTACATTCTCCCTGTGTCTGTGTGGGTTTCCTCCCACCCTTCAAAACACATGGTGGCTGTAGGTTAATTGGGGTGTTTGGGTGGCTTGGGATCGTAAGTCAGAAAGGCCCTATTACTGTGCTGTCTGTCTAAATTAAAATTAAATATTCCCAGGGGGATTGAAGATGTAAGAGTAGGGAGGATACAGGTGAGGCCGCAACTAGAGTAATGTGTGTAGTTTTGGCTTCCTTGCTTGAGAAAAAATATACTGGCATTGGAGGTGGTGCAGATGAGGTTCACCAGGCTGATTCTGGAGATGATTGGGTTAGACGAAGAAGAGAGAAGTTAGAGAGCTCATGGGCAGATTTAATTTCCATTTGCCCTACATATCTCACAATGGACACAAATATATATTTTTAATATTTTAATTTTAGAGACACAGCAAGGTAACAGGCCTATCTGGCCCATTAGCCAACACCACCCAATTACATCCATGGGACCAGTTAATGTACAAACCCTTGTATATCTTTAGAATGGTTAGCATAGAAGTTAGTGCAATACCACTACTGCACCAGCAACCCGGGTAGGAGTCCAGAAATGTCCATAAAGATTTTGTACCTTCTCCACATATCCTTCATGGGTTTCCTACAGGTGCATCAGCTTACTCCCACCCTTCAAAATGAACAGGGGTTGCAGGTTAATGGTGTGTAAGTTGGCACAGCGCATTTACAGCTCCAGCGATCGGGACCAGAATGGGGCTCGAATCCCATGCTGTCTGTAAGGAGTTTGTACGCTCTCCCCGTATCTGCATCAGTTTTCCCTTGGTACTCTGGTTCAAAACATACTGGGGGTGTAGGTTAATGGGGTGTAAATTGGGTGGCACAGACTTGTGGGACAAAATGGCCTGCTACCATGCTGTATGTCTGTAGAGCTCGTCGAAAGAATCAAAGACTTGTTGATCCAAACCAAGGCTTTTATTAGCAAAAGACAGGAGCTCTTCACAGGTGGCCGACCAGTCCGGAATGATCCGACCTGGCTAGGGACACAACCCTTTAAGGCCCAGACAGTAAGCGTGGCTAAGCTCTCAGCCAATCGCTGTAAGCACAGTCTAGATACTGTAACTATATACACTATATACATTGGTGATAGATCTATCCTATCACAATGTCTAAATTTAAATTTTAAAAAAAATTAAAACGTACAAACTCATTAACAGAGGAATAATCTTGCATTTCCATCAGCCTTTCATTAATAGGATTGATTAATGAACTTTAATTTGGGGTTGCAAAGCAGTTGCGGTAATGATAACCTGACCACATTCATTTACAATCTCTGAATGATAGCGATTTTATTTTCATGATACGTGTATATTGAGTGATTAAAGTTGGAAATGTAGATGGCTAGTTTTGCCAGGTCTCAAACCGATGTTAAGTAGGAGTACTAGCAGGTTGGAACAAATTACCAGAGCCCCAAGCATCCTTACTTCAATGTTCATTCAACAGTAAAACTCTTCAGCCAAGGAATGATAAATGTTCGAAATAATCTGCTAAACAAGACATTCCAAGGCAATTTCTTAGGGGGAATGTAACGAATTAGAGGGATGAGTTTGATGTGTTCTTTTTTTTAAAAAAAGAATCATACTTTTTGTCCATTTTTCTACTTCATCAAAATTCTCTTCAAAGCATGACGCCAGACACATTTTCAACCCGTTTTTCACACAACTACCAAGCTTCCAGTGTAGATTCCAATGTGATCCACATAAATCAAAATATGGCAACCTTGGAAAAGGGCCCCCTTAATTTCTCCAGCAGTTCATTAGGGGATAGACATCCTGGAAAGGCATAGATTCACTGGGAGCACAGAGACCTATTTTTAGGCTTTCTGGGACAGGATCTAATTTAAGCAGCTTGTAGATAGGAAACTGTTGAAATTCCTGAGAAGCCCCAGCTTTTTGCTGCAGTATTAATCATCGAATGTAAGCATTTGCTTCAGCAAATTCTTCAGCATCTCTCCAATCTTTTTTTTAAAAAAATGCAGCACTTTGATTTTTAAATATGACCCTCTGTTCACTTTCTTTTTCTGAGCTGGGTGGGGGAAGTGTTGCTGGAGTAGGGAAGCAGGGAAAGTGGTAAGCATTTTACCCAGGAGGCTATTCTTTCTCTTCATGTCTAGACAGCGAACGCTCTAAATGCTCTGACAGTAAAGTCTATTTCATCAATTTTCAGTTGTATGAATCTATTCCCCAAAAGGAAAGAAAAAACATTACTTTCCTGTGATTTAATATTACTTTTACAGTGTTACAAGTTTAGAACAGACATCAGGGGTAAGGTTTTTTTTATTAGAGTGGTGGGTGCCTGGAATGCATTGTCGGGGATGGTGGTGGAGGCTGGTCCAAAAGACTCTTAAATATGCACATGCATGTAAAAGGCTTACAGAAAATATAACAAGTTGTTCCACTCTCATACAATTTGAAATTCCCTCTTTGATACACAAAAAAAACTATAGTGCAGTCATGGTGACTGTTCAATTTCGAATAATGAGGGGTGACATTAATCAAACATAGAACACCCTCAATGGACAGACTAGATTTTGAAATGTTTCCATTAGTATAAGAGTCACCAAAAAGGGGACATCGCTGCAAAGCTAGGTATGGGTCGTTTAATGCTGAGGGATGTGGAAACCTCTCAGAGGGTGAGGACCCTCTGGAGGGTGGTGAAGACCAGACGGTGAGTTGTGTTTCAGGAGGAGATAGATATGCTTTTGAACGATCAAGGAATCGTGAGCAACTGGCACAGAGGAGGAGTTGAG
Source organism: Narcine bancroftii (assembly GCF_036971445.1). Classification (NCBI taxonomy): domain Eukaryota; kingdom Metazoa; phylum Chordata; class Chondrichthyes; order Torpediniformes; family Narcinidae; genus Narcine; species Narcine bancroftii. Next base: position 239,020,360 of record NC_091474.1, on the reverse strand, counting down.
GCCAGCAGATACAAGTCCCCACCATCCAAAATGTACCAAGAGGTAGGTTAATTGGGCTGCACGGGTTTAAGTGGCTGGAACTGGCTTCTACTGTGCTGTACAATAAAGAAGAAAGGCATGATCACTTTGAATGGCAGGTTTCAAGGGCCATGTGGCCACCCTGCTTCATTTCGTGCATTCTTCTCCTCAATGTAAATTCCGCTTCATTACATTGCATGAAGCAGGGCAAAAATTGTTCCGCCTTCATCTGTGCCAAACAATAATATGGCAGCAGCTGTATACGGTACTTTGTTCCCAAAATGTGGTTCCAATTAGTTCAATGGAATGGAATTTAAGAAACGAGTACAATGCAGAGTTACTAAAGCACAATGTGTTTAGCTCAGTCAAACATGACTAGTTGACTTTTTGGAGTCATGGGGACATAACAGGGCCTTCGGTCCACCGTTCATACCAACTGCGCATTTACACTAATCCAATATTAATCCCATTTTTCTATTCTACCCACATTGACATCAACTCTCCGCTGATTCCACAACTCAAATACCAGAGGATATCAGGTGAGTGGAGGAAAGTTTAGAACAGACATCAGGGGTACGTTTTTTTTTATTAGAGTGGTGGGTGCCTGGAATGCATTGTCGGGGATGGTGGTGGAGGCTGGTCCAAAAGACTCTTAAATATTCACATGCATGTAAAAAGGGTGATGAGTGTGAGGCTGGGAAAAAAATAAATTGTTGTGAAGTAGCACAACATTGTGGGCTGAATGTACTGTAATGTTCTATGTACTTGGGGAAATTCACAGCAGCCAATGAACCTCCCGACCAGCATGTCCTTGGGATCAAACTATAGCACCCATGGGAAACCCACAAGATCAGGGTTGAAGATAGGTCTCAAGCTCAGTGAGCCAGAGACTCTACTAGCTGCACCACTGCACCACCTACATAAAGAGCTCTGATTAACAGCAGATTTATCGCAACAAGCTCCCATTACAACAATAGTCTAATTTACTGCCGCACATTTTCAAACCTGGCCTTCCACGGCTTCGTCAAAAGGTATCACTGTTTGTCACATTACTTCTCGGGAGTCCCATGCAGAGGTGATTAGTGTTCAGACAATAGATAGTCTTTTTTGATCCTATAGGGACTCTTCAACGGTGAGTTACCTTTGCTTCAGAAGATATTTGTTGTCTTCAGTGGTCATATTGTCAGCATGGTCCCTCCTGAAGATCTCAAAAGCTTCCTGACGTCCAAGGGACACTTCTCCTCCTGTAGAATAGATGGAAAGCAGATCCATTAAGTGAATACGTTCCTTGCAAATATCTGCGCACAAATATGATGTCAACTATGGAAACCATTTTAACCGTATGCAGAAGGTCATCTATCAATTAATAAAAGAAGGGCAATGGTTCTTATAGGTTTTAAGCCTCTTCCTCATATTAACATATATATATTTTAACTTCAAAGTTCAGAATTATTTCCAGAGTACATAGATATCATCTACTCTCATCAGGAAAGAGATACAGAGATACACCAGGCTGAGGAACAGCTTCTTCCCATGGGCAGGGAGAATGCTGAACGACCAAAGGAACTGCTCCCACTGACCACCCGAAACTCCACTATTTATTAAACAATATCTATTTTTATTTATGTATATTTGTCTTGCATTTGTCTTGCTTGTCTGTATGTGTTGTAAGGCTGGTTGTGGATTTGCATGTTTTGCACTGAGTTCTGGAGAATGCTGTTTCGTTGGGATGTTAATGAGCAATTGGATGATAATAAACTTGTACCTGAAACAATTTTACCCACTTCTAGCATTTCTTCTTGCTGGTCATTCTAGATATGGGCAACTCTGAGTGAAAAACATCCCCCTAAAGTCCTTCTTAAACCTCTCCTCTTTCACCTTAAATCTATGCCCTCGAAATCTATGTCATCTACCTGGAGAAATAAAAAGACGGTGATCATTCAACCTCTCCTTTTTCACTTTAAATCTATACCCTTCATGATTTGATAACCCTCTATAAGATCACCACTCGGCCTCCTTCTCTCCGATGAATAAAGACCAAGCCTATCCAACCTCTCTTTTTAACTCAAGAAAATGCTGGATTTGTTTGAAAATTCTCCTGAAAGGTGTGAGCGCAACGCAGTTACAGCGCCAGCGACCGGGATTCAAATCAGTCGGTGAGGAGTTTGGATGTTCTACCCGTGTCTGAGTGGGTTTCCTCCCACCATTCAAAAAAGTACCGGGGTTGTAGGTCAATTGGGCAGCGTGGGTTGAAAGAACCTGTTAGCATGTCTACATTTATCTATTTATTTGTTTATTTAATTTTTTGGTTGAGATGGTGGTTTTCTTTTACTCAGGAGAAATGGAGCAACTGGAACCAGACAATAACATCAGAGAGGGAAGTGATCCATCTGCCATGGATGTAATGACATTGGGACCCATTTATAATGATTTCCAGGATACGGAGCTGGATGGGATGGGATCATTTGGATGGAATTATTTACAAAATAGACAAACACCTTTTTAATTATCTTTAAAAGTGGGTCATCCATGTGGTTTTTTGAGACAAACAAATAGCGATCCTGTCAGAAAGACAAAGACAGTATTGCATTTTTCTTTCTGTGATAATCAAGTACCTCATAATAACCAGATCCTAATGTGGCATGAAGGGAGTTGCTTTATTCTCATGTCATCCCCTTTCTGCTCAGTGTGCGGTGGATATAAATTGAAAGAGCAGACTAAACATTGTGTGCAATGTGCAAAAAGTGGTCGACGATTGGAAAAAATAAGATGAACATTTACCTTTTCTCAATCACAGGTTTACCTTTCCCAGCGATTCAAGGAAATTATTTCAGAGTAAAATTTCGCCCCATGTGCAGGTTGCTCCGCAAGGAACTGTTGGGATGTTTGGGACCCCGGTGTATGACTGGGCTTGTGCAAGTCCCAAATCTCTGCAAGGTTGATTGCTGGGATATCAAGAGCGTGCTCAGATAATGAATTCCTCCTGAGGACAGGCAGTGGGGCACAGGAGTCTGCAGTTAGACCTGGCACAGGCTCAGTGCCTCCATTCATTTCAATGGAAAGTGTGGTTGCATGGGGATAGATAAATTACAAGTACTTACCTTAATTGAGTTCCATTAAACAGCCCCTGAGTATTTTCCAGAATTATTTTCAGTTTTTGACTTCTAAGTTCTTCTTCAATGCTTCTTTAATATCTCTTTTAATAAATGAATTGATTTTTTTTAAATTTCAGAGACCTTTATACATTTGCTATATCTGGCAAGCTTGCTCAATCTGGGCACATGGCTAAAGATTGGCAAATGTTCCTCTCACCTCCAGCAGTAAAACAAGTTGAAAGTTCAGTTCTACTAAAAATGAGTTTGAAGTCTCTCAGTGATCTTAACAACACTCCACAAACAGAAAAGGAATGACCTTCATTTTCCTCACGAAGTCATAAGCAGGCTCTTTGGCCCACCACATCCACATTTACCATTACAATCTCCTAGGAGTTGACATCCAAATACTTTTGCAGTGTTGTGGGAGTCCTCACCTTCATCAGTTCCTCAGGCAATGTGTACAGATGCAACCACCCGGTGGATGAAATGAGCATTCCTCAGTTCCCCTCTTTCTCTACCCCTCTAACCCCTGGCTTTAGATATCTTCAGCTTGAGAAAATGTTTCTCAGCACCGAGCAAGTCAGTGCTCCTTGCAATTTTACATATCTCTATTGGGTTCCCCATCAGTCTCCTCTTCTATCTGTCTTTTATCACGATGGGAACATTCCGTCCCAGAGATACAGGAGTATCAGTGCTAGTACTGTCAGGCTGAGGAACAGCTAAGAACGCTGAACGGCCAAAGGAACTCCTCACACTAACCGTCCGAGACTCTCCTATTTATTTATTTGAATATATCAATACTTGTCCTGCATATGTATTGTTTGTCTATATGTGTGCTATGTCTGGTTGTTTATCTGTGTGCTTTGCACTGAGGACTGGAGAACACTGTTTTGTCGAGTTGTACTTGTGCAATCAGATGAGAATGAACTTGACTTTCGCATAAAGCACTTTACGCCACAGCACATAGGCTTTACAGCCTATCGAGTCTGGCCCGCCATTCTATCATGAGCTGATCCATTTTCCCACTCAGCCCCACTGCCTGCCCTTCTCCCCATACCCTTGATGTCCTGGCTAATCAAGAACCTATCAATCTCTGCCTTAAATACACCCAATGACTTGGCCTCCACAACCACCTGTGGCAACAAATTCCACAGATTCACCACCCTCTGGTGAAAATTCCTCCGCATCTGTTCTAAGCACTCCGAGTTAAGCTGTATTATCATCCTATTTCTAACTTCACCAGCTAATGGCACAGGTAGCATCCTGAGATCACAACCCAGGAGGCCCTGTCCTTCAACTCCCTGAACTCTCCTTGCAGGACCTCCTCACCTTTCCTACCCAAGGACCACAACTTCTGGCTGCTCACCTTCCCTCTTGAGAATGCCGTGAATGCGATCAGAGACCTCGGCACCAGGGAGGCAACACACCAACCGGGATACTCATCCACAGAACCTCTTAATATGACACATTCTCCAATCTTGGTAAATCTCCTCCGCACCCTCTCCTGTCATGAAACGGCCAGAAATGAAGGCAATACTTCAAGTGCGGTTTAACAGGAGTTTTGTAGAGTTGAAACATTACCTCACAGCTCTTGAACTCAGTTCCCTGACTAATGATCTAACTGAAGAGTGGAGCAGGCCCATTGGATCAGAGTCTACATGCTGATTTCTCCATATCCTAATGGGTGATAATTTTGATAAAGAGTAGGATTACATACATCTGATTTTCCACTGTGTCTTTTAAAGCAGTACATTTCACACCATATGGTGTAAAATAATGCCAAAATTCTATTTTAGGGTAGAATGAAAGGCCTGAGAATTAGAAAACTTTTAATTTCATTTTTTTTTTGGTACTTGCTTATAAATAACATCACCATAAATGGCCACAAAGAGTTGACCTTGAAAGCTACCACTGTAGGTTCTGGATAACTTCCCTGGGTTTGCTTGGAATCAATACAAAATAAACAAACAATCACAAAAAGATACAGTTTAGTTTTCCTTTTGGAGCAAGAAGTCAAGCTGATGACAGGATGAGCTCATTCATTAATTGGCGGTGCGCAGTAAGTTTGAATATCCTTCAACAATGTTTATGGGGAAAAGAGCTGTTTGTGATTCTAAGCAATATATGTTCACATGAAAAGTGGCCTAATTCAGTGTTTTTCATGGCTCTCTTTAAATGAGCCTGGGGATAGATTTAAAGGGTTGTAAACAAGAAGTCTGCAGATGCTGGAGAGACTCGGCATCCATGGAAAGCAAAAGGCGGTCGACACTTCGAGCCTGAGCCCTTAAATTTAACTTTAGACAAGCAGTAGAATAATAGGCCTTTTCGGCTCACGAGCCTATGCCACCCAATTACACCCAATTGGCCTCAACCCCTGTACGCTTTGAACCACGGGAGGAAGCCGGAGCACCCGGAGGAAACCCACGCAGACATGCGGAGAATGCACTACCTTCTGACAGACGGCACGGGATTTGAAACCCGGTCCCGATTGCTGATGCAGTAACAGCACTGTGCTAATTGCTACACTAACCCTGATGCCCTTCTTCAGATGCGCCAAATATCAGACAGACGGGGTCTTTCCCTAGATGCTGCATGGCCGGCTGAGTTTCTCCAGCACCTTTACATACCGTCCCAAGGATGGGAAGGCGTCTGATTGCTTGGCAAAGCGTGCTAACCTGAAATATTAGTTTGGTTTCTCCCTCCACCAGCTTCATCTGCCTCTTCTTCAATTTCCAACATCTACACCATTTTCCATGTGTTTTTCTGATAACGTTGCACTATCTGAAAGACGCAGGATGACTGATGACCGATATGTCAAGACTGTCTCTCCATTTTAGATGACCATGGCTCATAGCCCCAGGACTCACCTCATCTTTGCCATTTCCCCCATGGCCCTCAATTTCATGGATTTTTCAAAGGTTCCTTTTATATTCACATAATATTAAACATGCATCGGGCACACAAAACTCAAAACGGTCAACCAGTTTACCTATCTCGGCTGCACCATTTCATCAGATGCAAGGATCGACAATGAGATAGACAACAGACTCGCCAAGGCAAATAGCGCCTTTGGAAGACTACACAAAAGAGTCTGGAAAAACAACCAACTGAAAAACCTCACAAAGATAAGCGTATACAGAGCCATTGTCATACCCACACTCCTGTTCGGCTCCAAATCATGGGTCCTCTACCGGCACCACCTACGGCTCCTAGAACGCTTCCACCAGCGTTGTCTCCGCTCCATCCTCAACATCCATTGGAGCGCTTTCATCCCTAACGTCGAAGTACTCGAGATGGCAGAGGTCGACAGCATCGAGTCCACGCTGCTGAAGATCCAGCTGCGCTGGATGGGTCACGTCTCCAGAATGGAGGACCATCGCCTTCCCAAGATCCTGTTATATGGCGAGCTCTCCACTGGCCACCGTGACAGAGGTGCACCAAAGAAAAGGTACAAGGACTGCCTAAAGAAATCTCTTGGTGCCTGCCACATTGACCACCGCCAGTGGGCTGATAACGCCTCAAACCGTGCATCTTGGCGCCTCACAGTTTGGCGGGCAGCAACCTCCTTTGAAGAAGACCGCAGAGCCCACCTCACTGACAAAAGACAAAGGAGGAAAAACCCAACACCCAACCCCAACCAACCAACTTTCCCCTGCAGCCGCTGCAACCGTGTCTGCCTGTCCCGCATCGGACTTGTCAGCCACAAACGAGCCTGCAGCTGACGTGGACTTTTACCCCCTCCATAAATCTTCGTCTGCGAAGCCAAGCCAAAGAAGAAGAAATATACTTCTACTTTTGTCTGCTGTAAGGCCAAAAAAAAGTGTCTCCATGAGCATTGCCTGCCCCCCCCCCCAAACAATTGGAGAAAGAAAAGCCCATCGGAGACACTGAGTATCTGAGAATTCGCCTCCAGCACTCCCACAACCACACAGACTCCAGCTCAAACCATCGGCCACCCGAGCTCCAGATCCAAACCGCACAAACCCTTCAGCACCCAAGGCCCTTCAAGTGCCCTACTTGTCCTCAATGCCCTCTTGAATCCTAGTTGCGATACCTGGTGTCCATGAGCCAGTCTCAGGCTGTGTGGCTCCTTCACCTACGTCCCCTTTAAATACTCCCTCATGAACTAGCTTCTGCAACTCAAGGGGATGGAGGAACCCAAGGTTTACTACCCTGTGAAAGAACTTAAACAGTGTCCCATCAATTCATCTTTTTTTTAGTGGGCAGCGTGCTTGCATTGAAAGTGTGCAAAAAGTACACTTTTTTGTCCTCAGTGTCAAAGACTGGGCAATTAACCAGTGACCTTCCCTCAGAATTAGAATTTATTGTCACGAACAAGTCATGAAATTCGGTGTTTTGCGGCAGCGTCACAATGCAAACGTTCATATTATAACCTCATGACATTTCTATACAAAAATAATAGCACACTAAAAGTAAGGCAGTGTCTTTGGTTCATTGATTATTCAGGAATCTGATGTTAGCGGGGAAGAAGCTGTCCTTGCATCAGTGAGTGATCATCTTTAGGCCCCTGTACCTTTACCCCAATGGTAGCGGAGTGAAGATGCATGGCCTGGGTTTGTGGTGAGGGGGGGGGGTGTCTTTGATGATAGAGGCTGCTTTTTAAGACACCGCCTCATGTAGATGTCCTCGATGGATGAAGTCTGGTACTTGTCTTGTTACAGGGCGAGTTAACAACCCTCTCGAGTTTATTCTTGGCCTGAGACTTTGCGTCTCCATGCCAGGCAGTGATGCAAACAGCCAGAGTGCTCTCCACAGTACACGTCCAGAGGTTGATGACAGTCTTCGGTGACATACCGAACCTCCTCAGACACCTCACAAACTATAGCTGCTGGTGAGCCTTCTTTATGATTGGATGAATGTGGAGGCTCCAGAAACAGATCCTTGGAGATGTTGACATCAAGTTCTTGACCCTCTCCACTAGTGAGCCATCAATGAGGACTGGGTCATGTTCCCCTAACTTCCTCCTGACGTCCACCATCATATCCTTGATTTTGTTGATGTTGAGCTCAAGAATGTTATCATTAAACCATTCAATGAGCTGATCTGTCTCCCTGCTGTATGCTTCCTCAATGCCGTTTGTGATTCTGCCAACAACTGTAGTGTTATTGGCAAACTTGTAGATGGCATTGGAATTGCACAGTCATGGGTGTAAAGCGAATAGAGCAGTGGGCTGAGCACGCACCCTTTGGGTGCACCCGTGTTGATAATCAGTGAGGAGGGAACATTTCCAATTCTTACAGACTGTGGTCTTCCGATGAGGAAGTCAAGGATCCAGTTGCAGTAGAACCTCACATTAAACTTTATTCTATCCAAGAAAGGACAATGACATTCCCTGGTTCTTCATGTATTTTAATTTGTTTCCTCACAAAGCCATTCCCTTTAGCTGACCTTGCAAATGTCCTGGTTAAATAGCAGCAATAAAAAATCTATGTAAAAAAAATTCAAGCTGACTGGCACCATTTCATATCCTCTGTGGGAGGCATACAAATCAGGAAACTTCTGCACTGGCAAGACATCCAACAGTAATGCCAATATTTTAGTAAATTCCCTTTTTCTCCTGACATGACTCCAACTGGTTCACACAAAAAGTCTGTGAGGAAAATGGGAGCGAAGGATTGAGGTGGGACACAGTGTAGTGCCCTTTGATTATAAACCTGGCCCAGAAATGTTCAATTATTCTTCTCCCGTCCCAACCCTTCAGCAAGTGCTGCTCTTAATATTGAGCAGGAAAGCAGGAATATTACATTCAAAGCAGGCAGCGAGGGAAAGATCGCTGCACATGCACATCATAGGGCATGGAAACCCCACTGCTATTTCAGCTGTGTCCCAGGGATATAATGAGGGTACATGTGGTGGAGCACACTAAAGTGCTGGAGAAGGGGAAGCACAGTTAGCGTAGAAGTTAGCGCAAAGGTGTTACAGCGCCAGCGATTGGGACCGGTGTCAGGAATTTTTTACGTTCTCCCCATGTCTGCGTGGGTTTCCTCCCACCATTCAAAACTGGACCGGGGGTTTGTAAGTCAGTAGACGGCAATTGGACAGCATTGGCTCATGGGCCGAAAGGGCCTGTTGCCATGCTTGATGTCTACATTTAAAAACAAAAAAAAATACAGCAGGTCATGCAGCATCCAAAGGCAGTCCATTTTTTGGGCCTGGGGCCTTCGAAAATCAGACAGTTGCGGGATGGGGGTTGGTGTGGTGGCTGTGGGCTGAAGGAGGGCAGGGTGTGTATTGTATATATCAATGAACTAACACGTTATCAGCTGGTCCCGTGAGGAGTAGGAAAAAATTCCTAATCCTCAGTCGGTATTATACCTGACTAAACTCTACAATAATGTTCAGTCAGATATTTTACTCTCCATTTGCAAAACATAAGCAGTCTGAATATTTTTTTTGTTTCTCCTGGGAGGTGGGGTATTATGGTACACAAAGGCCTTTCACGCAGCAGTCCATTTAAAATTGAATCAATACACCGTTTTTTTTTAAAGAGAAGTGTGCTCTGTTAAGTTTGTTACTGCTGGGAATGGTGGATGGAAATGATAGATTTTCCATTCTTTATTTTATTCCTGTTATTGCATGTGGGCCTCACTTGCAAGGATTTATATAAGATGAAGGAAATTATCATTAACTTCAGGAGTGGGGGGGGGGGGGGTGAGGGCGACATCAATGGCACTGAAATGTAAAGTGTAAATAGCTTCAGGTTTTTGGGATAAAACATTTCCAATGACCGGACCCAATCACCTTGATCCAATGGTCAAGAAGGCACATCAACACCTCTAGTTTCTTCAAAATCTGAGGAGGTCTGGCACATCCCACATGTCACCATCAAAAACACGCTGACTGGACGGATCACAGCATGCTATGGGAGCTGCTCTGCTTAAGATCCGAAGAACATAGAACAATACATCACAGTACAGGATTCTTCAGCCCTCGATGTTGTGCTGACACGTGTATTCCTTCCAATGTGCGAAACCCTCCCCCATAAACCTCTATTTTTCTTTCATCCATACGTCCAAGTGTCTTTTAAATACTCCCAATATTTCCAGCCCCTGCAAGGCATTCCAGGCACCCACAAATCATTGTATAAAAACCTACCCCCGATGTCTCCCCTCACTTTGATTATATGTCATCTGATGTTTGCTGATCCGGCCCTGGGAAACAGATGTTGGCTGTCCATCCTATCTATGCCTCTCATAATCTTGTAGACCTCTATTAAGTCTCCTTTCATCCTTCTATGCTATAGAATGAAAAGTCCCAACTCTGCTAACCTTGCCTCATAAGACTTGTTTCCCAAACCAGGTAACATCCTGGTAAATCTCCGATAACCATATAACCACTTACAGCACAGAACAGGCCAGCTCGGTCCTACTAGCAAATCCCCGCCCTCCTAGTCCCACTGACCAGCACCCGGTCCATACCCCTCTAGTCCCCTCCTATCCATGTAACGATCCAGTCTTTCCTTAAATGTAACCAATGATCCCCCCTCTGCCGGGAGCTCATTCCACATCCCCACCACCCTCTGCGTAAAGAAATTTCCCCTCATGTTCCCCTTCTTCATGGCTTGCACATTCTTTTAATAATGAGGTGACCAGAACGGAACACAATATTCTCAGTGTGATCTCACCATAGATTTGTAGAGTTGCAACATGACCTCTCTTCTCCCAAATTCAACACAGCTTGGAATATAATATCATGCAAACTTCCCTCCCCTCCATGGATTCCATCTGCATCCCCGATGCCTGGGAAAGACGCAGTCTGGAGACACATTCTTCTCCCTCTCACATTGCAAATAAGGCTTGAGAGGGTGAAAGTGAACTCTGACAGGCTTGAAGTAGTCTTACTTCCCTCAGCCATCAGGCTCCTGAATGAACCCCACAACGGTGCTCTCATGTGGTCCTTGCTTTCTCCCCCCCCCCATTGGAACTCTATACTCCATAATTATGTGCTTGCATTTCTACTTTATATAGCTGTATTTATTTAGAATTGGCAAGTTAAACTGCTCACAGAAGTACCCTTCTCACTGTACCAGGTGTAAATTGACAAATAAACATGCTGGGGTGGGAGGGGGGGAGCCATCTTCATAAAGTTACTTGCACAATGTCCAGGGTTTGAGAATGAAGGAAGTGAAATACCTTTCCAGATCAGGCAGGTGTGTGACTTGGAGTGGGAACTCACAGACAGAACACATTACCACTGCTACCCATGTAACTTTTGACAATAAAGGTTACAGTTTTGGGAAGTGCAGCCATCAGGTACCAATGGTGGAGTAGTTCAATGATGAAGCAGAAGGAGTGCCCAAACAAGCAGGCTGCCTTTGACCTTGGATGATGAGTTGCTGGAGGAACGCAACGGGCCACGCAGCCTCTGTGGAGGGAATTTGAGAGTCAACCTTCAGGTTCAAGTCCAGACCTGAAGGGTCTTGACCAAAAATGACTTTGTTCTGCTCTACAGGTGCTGCCTGACCTTCGGAGGTCCTTCAGCAACCTTTTACCATGTCCCAGCATTAGCAGTAAAACACAATCTGCCAAAGGACCTCAGCAGGCCAAGCAGCATCAGTGGGAGGTAAAGGGTAGTTAATATCGTGGGCTTCATCAGGACTTCCTTTGTGCCTCCAACATCAGCCGTCTCCTATGTGCAACTCACTCCTTAGGCTGGACAACAATGAGTTTCAAGAATGTTCCTGCAGTGGTCCTGACAAGTGAAGATATTGCATCACGTTTCTGACTTCTGTCCGGTGAAAAGGCTTTGGTGGTACCATGAGGTGAATCACTCACCACAGAATACTCTGCTACTGACCTGTGTTGGCAGCCAGGGCATTTATGTGACTAGATTGTTGAGTTTCTGGTGGCTCTAAATAGTGATGGTGAAGGGAACACAGCGATAATAATGGCGAGGAATGCTAAGGACGCATGGCTGGACTCTCTTGATGGGAATGAATGTTATTTTCCGCAGTGCTGTTGAGGACTTTCTGCATGCAGACACCAACTGCATCATTTTTTGAACACTTGCCAAAGGAAGGCACAGTCAATGGCACATGCTGTTGAGTCCAAAAAGATGGCTCATCTCCACCCACAGAGCATCGCCAACTTCACCAGTCTGAAATTTGTCCAATTTTAGTACCAGCAGTGAAGATACCGGTTCATGTCATATTGCAATATGGATTGACTTGCTGTGGTCCTTGCCCAGGTGCCCAGTGGAGACGAGACACAAATTGTTTCCTTTCACACACCAATCTCACTGCCAGGACGCATGAGTCTCTGCAGATGCTAGAATCTCGAGCAACAAAAAAAAATTAGTCTGCTGAAGGAACTCAGCAGCATTAGTGCGGAAAAAAGAATGATCGAAATTTCAGGTTGAAAATCTTTATCAAAACGCAAGTAGGAAAGTCATATCAATTCAAAAAGAGAGGTGGAAATGGGGGAGGTTGGGGACAGAGGGTAGTGGACAGAAGATGGGAGAGGTAGAGAGGCTGATAGAAGAGGTGAACCTGAATTGAGAGGAGCAGGGAAGATTAGAGTAAGGCGAGAAAGGGAGCAAGTAAAGGAGAAATGGAAACAGTGGAACTGGATTGGAGGGGCGGGGGTGTCGTTACCTGAAATTGAAAGATTGCATTTTATCAGACAAATTTGCATTAAATTTTCAACATAGTTATTGTGCAAACTATATTTCATTCAACTTGTTGCATGGAATTCAAATTAAATTTCCCAATTTTATGTAACCCCTTACCTCCTGAATCCCATCTCTCTTTCCTCCCTATCCCCCTCTAGTCCTCCCATTTTTATCCCCTTTCCCACGACCCTGCCCTCCCCCAGACCCACATCACCCATTTTAAACCACTCCCCCTCCTGTTTCCATCCAGCTCCTACCCATTCCCATCCATCTTCAGCTCTTCTCTATTAGCTCCAATGATCGCTTTCCTCCCTCAGCAGATTCCAAGTGTGTTCCTGCGTATTTTTCAGCTCAGTCTGCCACCTTCCCTCACCTGCCTCTGTCACCCAACTGCATCCCTTTCTCCACCTGTCCTTCATCCTTTCTTTCTCATTGCATCAATCACCTTCCTAAAACCTTGCCTCTTCAGTCTCTAAAATGTCAGCTCTCCATTTCCCGCCACAGATCCTCCCTGGCCTGCTGCGCTTCTCCAGCAAATTTTTTTTTTGCTCCAAATTCCATCATCTGCAGGCTCTTGTCTGTAACACACAATTACCTCGGACTCAGAAAAAGCCAATGACTGCACTCTTCCATTCTGACTAGAGAGAGTTGTGAGGTCAGTCTGCACCATCAGTCGACTCTGTCGAGGGCCGAGGCGGTGTCTTCAGAAAGCAGCCTCTATTCTCAAAGACTCCCACCACCCAGATCACTCTGCTCCCATCAGGAGAGAAATACAGGGACCTGAAGAAAAGCACTCAGTTGCACAAGACCCTGCTGCGATCAGATTTCTGAATGGGACACGACCTCACTTTCTCCTATTTTCTACTAAATTATTTATTTTCACATATGCAATTTATAGGAATATTTGCGGCCACAAAACAATGAATTTTGTGACATGCACATGACCATTAATTCTGATTCTAATTCCATCCATTTAGCTGGTGTGCAATGGTTCAATAATTAAATCAGAAGACTGCCTGATTGACTGGTCTTCCTGAGAAGGTTATCGACCTGAATCATTCACTGCATGGATCAGAATCAGAATTTATGCTCATGAACATTTATTGTCATGGTATTGGGTGTTTTGTGGCAGCATTATAGTCCAAAAATAACATTCCTATTATCACCATCTTATTACATTACTATGAAAATGTAAAAAAATAATAGGACACAAAGTAGTCAGGCAGTGTCCTTTGTTTATTGATTATTCAGGAATCTGATGGCAGCGGGGAAGAAGCTGTCCTTGACTGCTGAGTGCTCGTCTTTAGGCTCCTGTTCCCTTTTCCCCCAAAGGTAGCAGAGTGAAGAGGGCATGGCCTTGGTGTTGGGGGTCTTTGAGGAAAGAGGCTGCTTTTTTTAAGACACTGCCTCATGAAGATGTCCTTGATGGAGTGGAGTCTGATGCCTGTGATGTCACAGGCCGAGTTAACAACCCTCTGGAGTTGATTCTTGTCTTGAGAGTTTGCGCTTCCATACCAGGCACAGCTCCACAGCTTTTGCAAGAGCTTTGAAGAGTGCTCAAGTGACTTCACTAATAGAGTGTTGTTTACAAAAGGCAACAGATGAAAAATCTTGGAGCTGCAGATTGTCTGGAAGAGAATTTGTTGTTCTAAGAGGGTCATGTGGTTTTGCAAGCAGAAAGAGTTAAACAGGCTTTTCTCTCTGAGAGAAAGAGAGAGAGAGAGACACACACACATACACAGATCACTTGTACAGTGTTACATACAGCAGACAGAAGCTGAGACTGGAACAGAGCAAGCTGCCAAGCTTATGGAAAGACCCCTTTTGTAAGACAGCCTGGTTAAAGCCCTTATGGTTCATGCAAGAGGGGAAGACTGGCTGTCTAATTTTTCACTTGGAATAAGAGAAACAAGAAGGAACTCTGTGGTGACCTGAAAGAAAGAGGTTATCATCTGGAGAACCCTGACTGGGCAAGTTTCTTTGGCAAGATGCTGAAGTGGCTGATGGAAGTAAATGTACAACAAATCTCTCTCTGAAAACCAACAAGAACCTTTCTGAGTGGTAACCATCCAGCTTTCAAACACCAAAGCCTGGTGAACTTTATAGATGTTAAATTCTGTGCACAGTATATGAATTGCCTGCAACCAGTGAACTTGGAGGAATGAGAAGGGAGATTGGACTGTGAACCATAGAACTTTTCTGAACTTACACACACATTACCAAAAAAATATATATTCCTGAGGATTGGGAGCAATTCAGAGTTCTGCAGAAGAGGACAAAAGGATTAATTAGGAAAGGTAAAAGAGATTATGAGAGGAAGCTGGCAGGGAGCATTAAAAAAATGACTAAAAACTTTTATAGATACGTTGAGAAAGAGGTTGGTTAAGACAAATGTGGGTCTGTTGCGGACAGAAACGGGTGAGTTGATCATGGGGAACAAAGGTATGGCAGACTGTCGGAACTTTAGTTCTGTCTTCACCAAGGAGGACATAACTAATCTTCAGGAAATTGTTGAGGATCTGGAACCTAATGTGAGGGAGGGTATAAAGAAAATAATTGTAAGTTGAGAGGTTGTATTAGTTAAATTGCAAGGATTAAAGGTGGATAAATCCGCAGGGCCTGATGGTCTGCATCCAAGAGTGCTTAAGGAAGTAGCCCAGGAAATAGTGGATGCGTTAGTGATAATTTTCCAAACCTCCTTAGATACTGGATTAGTTCCTGAAGATTGGAGGATGGCCACATAACCCCACTCTAGAAGGGAGGGTGAGAGAAACTGGGAAACTACAGGCCAGTTAACCTGACATCGGTCATAGGGAAGGTGCTAGAATCAGTTATTAAAGATGCAAATCGCTGTTCATTTTAGTCATTTGACAGAGTCAGCATGGTTTTGTGAAGGGAAAATCATGTCTGATGAATCTAATAGAGTTTTTTGAGGATGTAACCAGTAGAGTGGATAGGGGGCATCAGTGGATGTGGTATATCTGGATTTTAGTAAGGCATTTGATAAGGCTCTGCACAAAAGACTAGCGTACAAACTTAAAAAGCATGGTATAGGAGGTATGATATTAAGGTGGATAGAGAATTGGTTGATGGACAGGAAGCAAAGAGTAGGTATAAATGGGTTATTTTCAGAATGACAGCCAGTGGACTAGTGGGATACCACAGGGCACCATGCTGGGGCCACAGTTGTTCACAATAGCTATCAAGGATTTAGATGTGGGAATAGATTGCAATATCTCAAAATTTGCAGGTGACATGAAGTTGGGTAGCAGTGTTGGCTGTGTTGAGGACGCGAGAAGGGTGCAGTGATTTGGACAAGTTAGGTGAGTGGGCCAAAACATGGCAGATGCAATATAATGTGGATAAATACGACACTATCCATTTTGGAGGTAAGGACAGGAAAAAGGACGATTATCTAAATGGTATCTGTTAAGGAAAAGGGGAGATCCAGAGAGACTTGGGTGTTGTTGCGAATCAGTCATTGAAAGTGGGCATGCAGGTTCAGCAGGCAATGAGGAAGGCAAATGGTATTTTGACGTTCATAGCGAGAGGATTTGAGTCCAGGAGTAGGGAGATCCTGCTATAGCTGTACAGGGCCTTGGTGAGACCACACCTGGAGTATTGCATGCAGTTTTGGTCTCCTTACCTGAGGAAGGACATCCTCACCATGGAGGGGGTACAGAGAAGCTTCACTAGACAGATATCAGGGATGGAAGGACTTGCATATGAAGAAAGGTTGGATAGACTAGGCTTGTATTCTCTGGAATTTATAAGATTGAGGGGGGATCTTATAGAAATATATAAAATCCTTAAGGTATTAGACAGACTAGATGCATGAAGGTTGTTTCCAATGCTGGAAAAACCAGAACCAGGGGTCACAGTTTAAGGATAAGGGGGAAGTTTTTTTAGGACTGAGATGAGGAAAAGTTTCTTCTCTCAGAGGGTGGTGGATATGTGGAATTCTTTGCCACAGGAAGTAGTTGAGGCCGGTTCCTTGTCAATATTTAAAAGTAGGTTTGATTTGGCCCTTGGGGCTAAGGGGGATAAGGGGGTATGGGGAGAAGGCAAGAACTGGGTACTGATCAGCCATGATCATATTGAATGGTGGTGTAGGCTTGAAGGGCCAAATGTTTCCATTACACACACATGCGCTTAGAATTTGAATGGGGTTAAGTTAGGTTAGTTCAGTTAAAGTTAGATTCTATTTTCATGTTTAAAGATAATTAAAACATTTGTTTTGGTGAATATCTATTGCTGCTGGATTTTGGGGTCCTCTGGGTTCGTAACAGGTTGTTGTTGTTACTCCATTCAATTAGCTGATCTATCTCCCTCCTTACACTTCCTCGTTGTCATTTGAGATTCTGCCAGCAACTGTGAAGTCATTGGCGAACTTGTAGATAGCATTGGAATTGTGCCTGGTGTGACAGGCCCAGAGGACCCCAAAACCCTACAGCAATAGAAATTCATAAGACAAATGGTTACTTAAACAAAAGTTACTTTTAATTTTTTTTCAACATGAAAAGAAGAACTTATTACTATTAACTTAACCTAACACCCTCTAATTCTAAGTGCTCATGTATGTAATGCATGTATAAGTTCAGATATCAGGCAATTCTTATACTGAGCACAGAATTTAACATTTATGAATCTTAACCGGGCTTTGGTGCTTGAAAGGTAAATGGTTACCAATCAGGAAGGTTCTTTTCGGTTTTCAGATAGAGATTTGTTGCTCTTTGAACACAAACTGATTCCTTCTGATCAGCCACTTCAGTGTCTTGCCAAAGAAACTTGCCCCATCGGGGTTCTCCAGATGATAACCTCGTTCTTTCAGGTCACCACAGAGTTCCTTTGCTGTTTCCCTTATTTCAAGTGAATAATTATACAGCCAGCCATCTCCTCTTGTATGGACCACAAGGGCTTTGAACAGGCTGAACTAAGAATTCACAACCCATCTTCAAAATGGGGTTTTTCCACACGCTTGCCAGCTTGTCCTGTTCCAGTCCCAGCTGCTGCTGCTGCTGAACTGTAGAACTGAATTCTCTCTCTCTCACACACACAGAGAAAACCACATGACCCTCTGAATAGCAAACTGCATTCAGACCCAATCTTCTGAGTCCGTTCATCTGCTGCTTTCCAAAACAATAATCCATTACTCCACATCGTGTCCAATTAACACCTACTTGTGAAGTCCTTATAGGCATCCTTCAAAGTTTTTGCAAAGGCTCTTGGAGCCTGACTGTCTGGCTTGAGCAGATCTTTGGCATTTTGAATGAGATCTGTGTTATGAAATTTTTTGTGTTTTTTTCTGACCTAAAAAAATCCACAATTTATCTCCTTTAAACTGTATCTATATACGGTATAAAATAAAACAAGATTTGTCACACTGGCCACAGTCATGAAAGTATACTGAGCACTAGGCTAAGCGCCAACACTTGGGGTGCATCTGTGCTGATTATCAGTGGGGAGGAAACGCTGTTTCCAATTTGTTCTGACTGTGGTCTTCCGATGAGGAAGTCAAGGATCCCGTTGCAGAGGGGGTTACAGAGGCCTAGCATTTGTAGCTTCTTGACTACCACTGAAGTAATAATGGTATCGATGGCCGAGCCGTAGTCAGTGATGGATGATCTCCCATTTTGCTGCATTTTCTCATTTTATTTCAGATTTGCAGCATTTTCATTTTGTATGGCAGCCTGATTAATGTGCTCACCTCTCAGCTGCACAGAGCTCTCTCTGGTACAGGCTGCCAGCAGGCAGCTCACTTGAAGCACACAGGAAAATTGCAGGGGCTGGAATTTGGCATCTGCCAATCTACTGTTTCCAGCAATCATGCTGCTTCACCGCAACCTGGTTCACCAGTGCCACATGGGCCCTTGTCCTATGTTAGGTCTGCTTTGTTCATGAATGAGTGAGACAAACACCAGACTGAGTCGAAATCAAGGTTCTTTATTACCGGATTGTAACACTTGCAACTAACAGTGTTAGTTGGAGAAGGCGCATTCTGCCGTTATCAGCAAGTGGTGTTTTTTTATACCTCAGGATACGTACTTAGTAAATTATCATACCATGACATTGTCCAATGAATAAGCTGTTGCTATCCTTCTCTGTTAGTCTGCTGCACATCATCTTGTTAGTGCCAAGCTTATCTTGAGTGTACAAGGTCACATCTGCATTCTGTTACTCCTTAGTGCTGGGTGACTCCTTCTCCGGTCCCATCTCATGATGTTTTTACCTTACACCTACCACTCCCACCCTGTCCTCTTTACACTCGCCGCCGCATTCCCGCTCTTGATGAAGAGTTCCGGCTCAAAATGTCAGCCATTCTTTCTCTCCCACTGATGCCGCTCGACCCGCTGAGTTCCTCCAGCAGATTGTGTTTGGCACTTCATTGTGGTGAGCAAGTGGGGAGAGGAAGGGAAAAGACTGGATTGATGGAGGAAGAGGCAGAAGGGAGGGAAATGAGGATAATGAAGTGTGGTGGATATAATGCCATCCATTAGTTCAACTATGCTTTTTTATAAACTTTAATCAAGTTGCCCACTTCTGCACCCCAGCCCATCCCAATCCCTACTTCCCTGACTAAGTTCCCATCCACATTTCACAGGCCTCATCACTCATACAATTGGCTGGACATCTGCTAATAATTTTAAACTTTTAGAATCAGTGAACATCATAGCAACGCTGGCATTGGTGTGGACCCAGGAGGATCAGGGAGGCAGAGACACAGCTTTCAGTACCCCGCCTCAGGGACATACACCCCGGTCATCCATCCATCCTCCTGTAGAATACGACCTGCAATTTTTTTAAATTTTGTTATTCAGTTAAAAATCAATGATCCTGCATTATTAACCTTTCAGTCAACAATATTATTTTACCTCATTTACTTTCAAAATTATCTGTAGTGATTGAAAAAAAATGATTAAATTTCATGTAAATCTTCACTGGTCTCTGGTGTCCTAAACCAACCATCTCCATTTCATTGTCTTAAGACACACTTTTCCCACATTCCTTGATTTGTTCTGCATAGCTAAAGATCCCAAATGCTCAAATGATTTTTTTTTAGAAATACAGCATGGAAACGGGCCCTTCCATTTATATCAATTAGCCTACAACTCCCGTATGTTTTTGAAGGGTTGGAGAAAACAGGAGTACCCGGAGGAAACCCGCATCGGTCGTAGGGAGGAGGTGCAAACTCCTTTCAGACAGTGCTGGATTTCAACCTAGATGAATAGAACAATACACAGTATAGGCCCTTCGGTATTCCTTAAAAAAAAGTACTAATCCCTCCCTTCCTCATAACCTATTTTTCCTTCAACCATGTGCCTAAGAGTCTCTTAAATGCACCCAATGTTTCAGCCTCCACCACAATCCCCAGCAAGGCATTCCAGGCACCCACAACTCTTAAAAAAAAAAACTACCCTGATGTCTCCCCTACATTTCTCTCCCTTAACTTTGTACATATGTCCTTTGGATTTTTTGCTGTTCCTGACCTGGGAAACAGTGCTGGCTGTCCACCCTATCTATGTCTCTCAATCTTGTAGACCTCTAACAAGTCTCCTCTCATCCTTCTATGCTCCAAAGTGAAAGGTCTAGCTCTGCTAACCTTTCTCATAAGACTCATTTCCCAATCCAGGCAACATCTTGGCAAATCTCCTCTGTACCCTCTCCATAGCTTCCACATCCTTCCGATAATGATATCTTACCAAAGGTTTGTAGAGTTGTAACACGACCTCTCTACTCCTGAATTCAATCTCCCCATTAATGAATTCCAGCCTCCCACAGGCCTTCTTAACTATCCTATTAACCTGTGCAGCGACCATGAGGGCTATATGGATTTTCACCCCAAGGTCCCTCTGTTCATCCACACTCAAGTAACCGACCATAACCCTGCACTCAGTCTTCTGATTTGCCCTTCCAAATTGCATCATCTCACACATATCCAGATTGAAATCCGTCTGCCACTTTTTTGCCCAACTCTGCATCCTATCCATTAACCTCTTGTAACCTTCGACAACCTTCAGCTCCACCCAAAACTCCTCCAACCTTCATGTCATCCAGAAATTTACTGACCCATTCTTCTGCCTCTTCATCCAGGTCATTTATACAAACATAAATCACAGAGCAAGGGTCCCAGAACAGATCCCTGCAGAACTCTACTAGTCACCGACCTCCAGGAAGAACACTCTCCTTCCACTACTTCTCTCTAGTTTCTTCGTACAAGCCCTTTTTTAAAAAAAATAACACTTACAGCCAATCGTGCTTGCTTTGTTAAACTTAAATTTTTGGAGATTTGTGG
The DNA here is from genome assembly GCF_036971445.1 of Narcine bancroftii. Lineage (NCBI taxonomy): Eukaryota > Metazoa > Chordata > Chondrichthyes > Torpediniformes > Narcinidae > Narcine > Narcine bancroftii. The sequence goes on along the minus strand of NC_091474.1, from coordinate 238,999,324 downwards.
ATACCCTTTCTCCATGAGTTCCTTTTAAAATGCCCTATTTCCATATCATTTTTCATACAGAGGAGTGACACAATATCTGATATTGACTTTGCTGAACTGTGCAGGTACAAATAGCAAAGAAAGAAGCAACTTCACTGAAAGCGGTCAAGGAAAGCTAAATACTTACACTGCACTTCCACATCTTGCATCCACATTTTCTTTAAATTTAGCTATATAGTATGGTAATTGGTCGTTTCAGCCCACTAGCCCAGGCCGTCCAATTAATCTATAACCTCTAGTACGCTTGAAATGGTGGCAGGAGACTAAAGCTCCTGGGGAACACCCACACAGACCCGGGGAGAATGTACAAACTCCTCACAGACAGTGTGGGATTCGAACCCTGGTCCCGATCACTGGCACTGTAACAGTGTTGCGCTAACTGCTACACCAACCTTGCCACCCATCATTGTATTACTTTTTTTTGTGTTAGGAAATAAACATACAAGTTAATTCTGTAGAATCAAGATAGAATTATTGCCGTCAAGATGAGAATATTCAGCACTATTTGATATTTTAGATCTCCATTAACTGCAGTTTTGCCTTCACCTCCTCGTCCGAGCATTGTTCCTTCCTTCCTTTTACCGCCTCTTCTCATTCATGACCATCTGTTTATCTCTTCTGAATAGATGAACTGTGATTAAGAAACCTCTCAAGACCTTTCTCTGTCAGCACCTTCATCTCAGGTGTTATTCAATCTCTTTTGGGCTTTAACATAAACCAGGCATGTCTCTCCACCACCTTCTCTGTCCTCTGCAACATGAATCATGTTTGATTTCCAGCTGTCCCTACTGATGCTTATGAAGGTAATTGACATGAAACATGAACTGTGCTCCTCTCTCCACAGATGCTGCTTCACTTGCTGAGTGTTTCCAGCACTTTGGACATAGGTAACAGGCCCTTTCGGCCTATGAGCCTGTGCTTTCCAATTACACCCAATTAAACTAAAACACCCATACATTTTGAATGGTGGGAGTAAACTGGAACACCCAAAGGAAACACACGCAGACACAGGGAGAACATGCAAACTCCTTACAGACAGCACTGGATTTGAATTCCTGTTCCTGGCATGGTAACAGTGTTATAGTAACCACACTATACTAACCTTGCCAGCCTAATTGTGCCTTTCTGTCCTTATTCTGAACTTCCAGCATTTTTCTCCATTCTCTGTGCCCTTAATTATTATTTAGAAATGGCTCAAGGAGAGATCTCAGAGCATATAAAACATAGAAAAGAGAATTATGTGATTATTTTCTCATAGCTGTGATTTGTTGAATTTTAAGAAGGGAATTTGGTGATCAGAAGAAAGCACCCTTTTTTTTGTATTAAGGATAATTTGATCCCTTTCGACATTCTCCCCTGACACGAGGGAAAAGACCAATGGGCTATGGGCTCTGAGAATGACGTTGATGAAGGAAACCAGGCTGCCTCATTGGTCTATTTCAAGCAGGGTCCAATTCATTCTGAGGAGCTGATTTGGACATGTCAGCCAGTTCAAAAATGTGATTTAAAGCATGTGAGTTAAAATGGAAATATGAGCAAGGCATCCAGCTATTTCTTCCGATATTAAATCAGCTCCCTCACACCACTATGGCTCACTTCCTTCTCACAGCCAGTTCCCCAAGTATCATAAGCCATGACAATTTATCCAAAAGAATCGTAATAGAAACCGACCGAAGCAGGCTTTTTGCCAACATAAGGCTAAACCCACTCCAGAGAGTGATAAAATAAACCTTCATTGTCAAGAAACATAGCAATGAGTGGTCTGATTATGAAGAGGAGATTCAGAGCTCAGCCTATTCAGGCTGATGGACATTTCAATTCCAATTTTGTTTTTGGAATGCTTCCTTTGAATTTTTTTTGTATTTTCTATTTCTTACTTTGTTTTTGTTTTGTTGTTAAATTCATTCATGATAGATTTAAAAAAGTGATGAAAATAATTTTTTTTGGAAAGTTTCTCTGATGGCATACCTTCTTTGAAATGGAGGGATTTCACAAATAATTTTAATTTTTTTTTGTCAGTAGTGTTAATGCAACAGATCTGCAAGACGCAAAATACAAATACAGTAAAAACCCGCTGTGGAATACAGGCGACCGGCAAAAAAATTGTGGAAAATAAATAGGTTAAAAAAAAACGGAAGTTTAAATTTGGTGCGCCTCACTCTTCGTCAATCACACGATCTCAAGCATCCGTAAAATTCACTTACTTGGTATCTCCCAGTCCCCATTGGTGCTGGATACCAGGGTTTTTACTGTTTAATATAAATACACACATGAAATTTTTTTTAAATGCATCTCCAATTCCATCAGTAGTCATTAAGCTGGAAAGGGTACAGAAAAGAACCACAAGGATGAAACTGGAGGTCTTGAAGAGCGTGTGCTTTGAACAGAGATGCGGAGGAATTTGGTACCACAGACGGTTGGGATGGCCAAATTATTGGTGTATTTAAGGCAGAGAGTGATAGGTTCTTGATTAGCCAGGGCCTCAAAAGTTAAAGGGAGAAGGTCAGGAAATGGGGTTGAGTGGGAGAATGGATCAACTCATGATTAAATGGCAGGGCTGATTCAATGGACTGAATAGGCTTTTGCTCCTATGCCTTATGGTCTTGTGGACAAGCTGGGTTATTTCTCCTTGGAGCATAGGACGAGGCTGAAGGTCAACCATGAGGGGTGTAGTTAAGGTGAATGCTCATGGTCTGTTTGCCAGTGCAGGAGAATCCAAACTTTGGGTTCTTAGATTTAATGTGATGGGGGAAAAGGAGCTCAGAGGCATCTTTTTCCACAAAGTGGGAGGTGGGTATACAAAATGAGATGCCAACATTTAAAAGATATTTAAACTTGTACTGCACATGGATAGGAAAGATTTGGATGGACATGGACCAAATGCAGGCAAATGAGATGAGCTGAAGTAGATGACTTGATCGACATCTCCAATTCCATACTTTCTGTACTTTAAAAACTTGATGATTTTGTGCCTGGATCAAATGAGAATTTTTTCTTTTTTTTTTGCAAGGCAATTTTAACAAGAGATCATTAATTTTCCTACCCTAAACTGTGGTATATTCCAGTGACACAGCCTCACAGTTCGGCGGGCAGCAACCTCCTTTGAAGAAGACCGCAGAGCCCACCACGCTGACAAAAGACAAAGGAGGAAAAACCCAACACCCAACCCCAACCCACCAATTTTCCCTTGCAACCGCTGCAACCGTGCCTGCCTGTCCCGCATCGGACTTGTCAGCCACCAACGAGCCTGCAGCAGACGTGGACGTTACCCCTCCATAAATCTTCGTCCGCGAAGCCAAGCCAAAGAACCTGACTTAAATGCCCCAATGAACAAACAATTTTTTAAAACCTGAAAAGTTTGATCTACTACCCAGCTTTTTGCAAAGTTGGAATGTGAAATCCACATCAAATGCAATAAAACAGACAAGAGCCTTCACTCTCTGCTTATTTAAATGCATTTGGACTCTTGGTGTGGTTTTGACATTTGCACATCTGCAGTGTGCCCAGTGTATTTGCAATTTCCTGATCTCAGAATGAATTGTCAACAGTTCTATTTTTGGACTCCGAAAACCTGGTCATCCAAATACAATTAGTCACTCAGTCTGCATCTCGACCAAAGCCAGGGATAGAAACTGGGGTTAATTAAAACCAGTGCGCAATTTGGGTTTATGATGCAAATCTTGTAAAAGCCAAAATGATCAGATATCCTGTGCCAGATTTATTTGGTCACTGTATACAACTTTTCTGTCATGTGAATACAGCTTTGTCCTTATTTTGCATTCATCCAGCTAAGATGACATGTAATACAAGAGCCTGCCCAGACTGCTAAACCGACGGCTCAGAGACTTTTTGCCAAAATCCATCAACATCATGATGTGCGGGAAAGACCTATTGAGCTGTGGTGAAAGTGAGTGATATGCACATTTAGAAATGAGCTATTTATAAAAGGCACCTTCAGATGCACATGAATGTCTGGGATGAAATAAGGATTTAATTGAATCGGGTTTTTTTTTAAAAATCCTAAACAGCTCATTATTTAGGAATGAGAATATCTGGCAAGATTAGCATTTAAACTCCATCCTTCAGTCTTCTTGAGAAAATAACAGTGAGCCAGCTCCTTAAACTGCTGATATTCTTCTGGTGCCTGATGGTCCCATAGTTCCACTGGGACTTTAGATAAAGTGACAAAGAAGGAACAGTGTTTCACTTTCAGGTCAAGACCACCTGCTGCCTTTGTCCTTTATAGTGGTGACAAGGGTGTGGGTACAGGAGGTGTCAAAGTAGCTTAGTAATTTAAATGCTTTTTGTAGAGGGTGCACACTGCAAGTACAGTGCACCACCAATGGAGAGAATTAATATTTTGGGCAGCCAGTGGGGTGCCAATAATTAAATTGCCTTGCTTGGGATGGGGGTCGAGTTTCTGGAGTACAGTTGGGATTGAACTCATCCAGGCACTTGGAAAGTATTCCAATATGTTCCAGATGGGTTGTAGAACTTCAGGAGGTGCCATTTAATACAGAATATCCAGCATTTGATCTTTTTTTTAAAAAATAAAAATAAAAGATTTATCTTCTTCCTCCTGCATCTCTTGAAGATAATCTTCAGCATCCAGGATTTGGAATTCCTCCGGCCTTCGGGACCCCGCCGACTCCATCCTCGCTGTCCCAGGACGTCGTCTCCGCCACCCGCACCGAAATGAAAGCCCGAAGGTGGCCCCGCCCCCGTTAAAGGGCCCCTCCCGATGGGCGCAGCAGGTGACATTGAGTGTCAGTCTGATCTTCTCTTGACAACACAATATTTATGTGGCTTGTCCAGTTGAGTGATTGGATTTTAGATTTATTTTCGGAGTGCATACATGACATCACATAAAAACCGGAGCTTCTTTTTCCTGCAGGCGAGGCAGAATTACCTGATTGATAGGGCAAAAAAAACTGTACTCAAATAGATATATACACATGTAAACGTGACAGTGCAAAATAAAATCAATGAATGAGACTGATTGAGTTTATCGTTGAAGACTAATGGTGGAGGGGCAGCAGTTGTTCCTGAACTTGCTCGTGCAAATCTTGTGGCACCTCTACCTCTTACTCTTACATGAGGGCAGCAGCGAGAATAGCGGGTGCGCTAGATCCTGGATGATTGCTGCTGCTCTCTGACGGCAGCAGTCCACGTAGATGTTCTCGATGGTGGGGAGGGTTTTAACATAGAAACATAGAAGATAGGAGTAGGAGTAGGTCATTCGACCCTTCGAGCCTGCTCCACCATTCAACGAGATCATGGCTGATCTTAAAGTTCAGTACCCCGTCCCCGCCTTCTCTCCGTAACCTTTAATACCCTTATACTGAAGAAATAGATCTAATTCCCTCTTAAATATATTTAATGAACCTGCCTCTACTGCCCTCTGTGGCAATGAATTCCACAGATTCACCACCCTCTGGGTATAGAAATTCCTCCTCATCTCGGTCCTAAATGGTTTGCCTATTATCCTCAAACCATGGCCCCGGGTTCTGGACTCCCCCACCATTGGAAACATCCCTTCCGCATCCATTCTGTCCAGTCCTGACAGAATTTTATAGGTCTCTATGAGATCCCCTCTCAATCTTCTAAACTCCAGCGAGTACAATCCCAATTTGCGCAATCTTTCCTCATAAGTCATTCCTGCCATTCCAGGTATCAGTCTGGTGAATCGCCTCTGCACTCCCTCCATTGGAAGAACATCCTTCCTTAGATAAGGTGACCAAAACTGCACACAATACTCCAGGTGGGGTCTCACCAAGGCCCTGTACAGCTGCAGTAAGGTATCCTTGTTCCTATACTCAAACCCTCTTGATATGAAGGCCAACATACCATTTGCCTTTTTAACCGCCTGCTGTACCTGCATGCTCGCCTTCAGAGACTGATGTACAAGTACCCCAAGGTCTCTCTGCACTTCCCCATCTCTTAATCTATTGCCATTCAAATAGTAATCTGCCCTCTGGTTTGTATTACCAAAGTGGATGACCTCACATTTATCCACATTGTAGTGCATTTGCCATGTATCTTCCTAGTCCCTCAATTTATCCAAATCACACTGGAGCTTCCTGACCCCCTCTTCCGTGCACACAACCCCTCCTAGCTTAGTGTCATCTGCAAATTTGGAGATATTACATCCAATCCCCTCATCCAGATCATTAATGTAAATTGTGAACAGCTGGGGTCCCAGTACAGATCCCTGTGGCACCCCACTGGTCACCGCCTGCCACTCAGAAAACGAGCCATTTATCCCAACTCTCTGTCATCTACTTGCCAGCCAGTTCTCAATCCACATCAATACTTTGCCACCAATCCCATGAGCCTTGATTTTGGAAGCCAGTCGTTTATGCGGGACCTTATCGAAGGCCTTTTGGAAGTCCAGGTACACCACATCCACTGGCTCTCCCCCATCTATTTTACCTGTCACCATCTCAAAGAATTCCAATAGATTTGTCAAGCACGATTTTCCTTTTGTAAATCCATGTTGACTCCGTCCGATCCCTTCTCTGCTAGTCATATGCTCCGCTATTACATCCTTAATAATGGATTCCATCATTTTGCCCACTACTGATGTAAGGCTCACCGGCCGATAATTCCCCGCTCTTTCTCTACCCCACTTTTTAAATAGTGGGGTAACATTAGCTACCCTCCAATCCATGGGTACTGATCCTGAGTCTATCGAGTTCTGGAAAATAATTCTTAAAGCATCTGTTATCTGAATGCCCACTTCCTTGAGTACCCTAGGATGTAGATTATCAGACCCTTGGGATTTATCTGCCTTCAATCCCATCAATTTCCCCAAGACCATGTCCTTAGAGATACTGATTTCCTTCAGTTCGTCCCTTGCATTAGTCTCTATGTTTCCCAACATCCTTGGGAGGTTATTTGTATCCTCTCTTGTAAAAACAGAACTAAAGTAAGAACTTAATTGGTCTGCCATTTCCTTATTCCCCATTATATATTCCCCTGATTCCGACTGCAAGAGACCTACTCTGGATTTCACCAATCTTTTCCTCTTGACATATTTATAAAAGCTTTTGCAGTCGGTTTTTATATTTGCCGCAAGCTTACTTTCGTAATTTATTTTTGCCTTCTTGATTAATCCCTTTGTCCTCCTTTGGTGCATCTTGAACTGCTCCCAGTCTTTGGTTGCGGTACTTTTTTTGGCCAATTGATATGCTCTCTCTTTGGACCCAATGCTGTCTCTAATTTCCCTTGTTATCCACGGTTGAGTCACCTTTTTTGGTTTACTTTTATGCCAAACCGGTATATTTTTGCAATTTCTCCATTAGATCTGTGAATGCTTTCCATTGTCTATCCACAGTCAACTCCCCCATAAACACCACCCAATCAATCTTACTCAACTCCCGTCTCATACCAGCATAATTCCCTTTATTTAAATTCAGGACCTTAGTCTCGGTTTTAATTTCATCACTCTCCGTGTCGAGTGAGAATTTGATCATATTGTGATCGCTCCTACCCAAAGGGCCTCGTACAATAAGATTGTTAATTAGCCCCTTATCATTACATAATACCCAATCTAAAATGGCCTGCTCCCGAGTTGGTTCCTCGACATATTGGTCTAGATAACCATCCCGTAAACATTCAAGGAATTCCTCCTCCTCAGTATTTTTACCAATTTGACTTGTCCAATCTATATGCAAATTAAAGTCTCCCATGATGACAGCTGTTCCCTTATTGCACGCTTCTCTAATTTCTCTTTTCATGCCTTCCCTCACCTCTACACTACTATTTGGAGGCCTATATACCACCCCCACTAACGTTTTCCTCCCCTTGCTATTCCTCAGTTCTACCCATATAGATTCCGCATCGTCTGAGTTAATATCCTTCCTGTCAATCGTGTCGGTCCCTTCTCTCACCATCAATACTACCCCACCAACTTTTCTTTCTTGCCGATCCCTCCTAAATATCGTATACCCCGGGATGTTAAGTTCCCAGGCTTGCCCACCCTGCAGCATGTTTCTGTAATCCCAATCAAATCATATTTGTTTATCTCAATTTCCACAGCTAATTCATCTACCTTGTTCCGAATGCTTCTTGCATTAAGATATAAAGCCTTCAGATTTGCTTTTTTCACCCTCCTTGCTCTTTCTGATTTTTTTACTTTCGCTGCCTAACCTAACTTTTCATGTTTTATCTTTTCTGACCTTTGCCCTATCATACAGGTTCCCACCCCCCTGCCAAATTAGTTTAAACCGCACCCGACGGCTGTACCAAACCTGGCTGCCAATATATTGACCCCTTTTGGGTTTAGGTGTAACCCATCCTTCTTGTAGAGGTCATGCCTTCCCCAAAAGAGATCCCAATGATCCAAGAAGTCAAAACCCTGTCCTTTACACCAGCCCCTCAGCCACACATTAATTTTTCTTAACCTTCCATTTTTGTCCTCAGTTGCACTTGGCACAGGTAGCAAACCAGAGGTCACCACCCTGGCTGTCCTATTTCTTAGTTTCTGTCCTAGCTCTCTGTAATCCTTTTTCAGTACTTCCTCCTTTTTATCTATGTCATTGGTACCCACATGTACCAAGACATCAGGCTGTTCGCCTTCCCCTTTTAGAATACCCTGGACCCAATTTGTCCGAGTGGGCCATGTCTATTACCTTTTACAGGGCTTTTAAGTCCCCATACCAGAGCAAATAACTTAGATTGTTGGTACTCTCATCCCTTGTTGGAGGTTACCATTGTTTGGTGCTTCTGTAGGACAAAATGTTACTACCCATGCCTGAATATAGTCTTGTTCTTAATGCATGGCATTAAAATGGTAGAAAAGAGCCTTCTTTGTTGGTGGGGATTTCAAGAGGAAGCCGAGATGAATTCACTTGCAGCTGAGCGTTGTGGCAGTGCTTCAGTTTTATTAGTGGCATTTATGTCCTGAACTCCATCATCTTGGACATGATCGTCAGCAACTTCCAAGCAGGAGTCTTGCTTAACTCAGTCGTAATCCAGCAGATGGTAGCTTTGCATTATTGGTTCCTCAGCCAAGCATATCCTCCACGGTTTCAGTCGTACTACGCAGGGCGACTATTGCCACACCATTCATCATCAGTAGGGTAAAATTTGTTGTTGGATTCTCTTCTTTCAGTTAGTGCTTTAATTTTCCACCAACATTCATGACTAAATTTCGCAGGATTATAGAACTTTGAACTGACCTATTGCATGATGGAATGTTCTAGCTCTGCCTGTTCCAGTGTTTGTACTGCTGCTTCACCAAGCTCAGCTTTAAATCTGTAAGATGTGGTGCCTAAAGTAAATAAATGAAGAACTAGCATTCATGCACCATCTTTCATGCTAGCCTAAATCTACAGACAAAAATTTTTGGTGTACAATAACAAATGTAATGCAGGAAACATTATTTAATAATTAAATAATGGTGCCAACAAAATTAGTTTCTTCGTTCTTGCATTGTTAACATATATATATATATATATATTTATATTAATATATATATATATATATATATATATATAATATATATATATAAAACACACACATATATATATATATATATATAAAACAATTACAGCACGGAAACAGGCCATTAGGCCCTTCTAGTCCGCACCGAGCCAAACACCCCTTTCTAGTCCCACCTCCCTGCACAATGCCCATAACCCTCCATCTTCTTCTCATCCATATACCTGTCCAACCTTTTCTTAAATAATACAATTGTCTCCGCCGCCACTATTTCTCCCGGAAGATCATTCCACACGGCTACCACTCTCTGAGTAAAGAAGTTCCCCCTCATGTTACCTCTAAACCTCTGCCCCTTAATTCTTAACTCATGTCCTCTTGTTTTAATCTTTCCTCCTCTTAACGGAAATAGTCTATCCACATCCATTCTGTCTATCCCTTTCATAATCTTAAATACTTCTATCAAATCCCCTCTCAACCTTCTACGCTCCAAAGAATAAAGACCCAATCTGTCCAATCTCTCCCCATACTCCAGATGCTTAAACCCAGGCAACATTCTGGTAAACCTTCTCTGCACTCTCTCCACTCTGTTTATATCCTTCCTATAATTAGGTGACCAGAACTGCACACAGAACTCCAAATTAGGCCGCACCAACGTCTTATACAATCTCAACATCACCTCCCAACTCCTATATTCCATGCAATGATTGATAAAGGCCAGCATACTAAAAGCCTTCTTCACCACCCTATTCACGTGAGTTTCTACCTTCAGGGAACGATGTACCGTTACTCCTAAATCTTTCTGCTCTTCTGTATTCCTCAATGCTCTCCCATTTACCACGTATGTCCTATTCTGATTCTTCTTACCAAAATGAAGCACCTCACACTTATCAGCATTAAATTCCATCTGCCATTTTTCAGCCCACTTTTCTAAGCAGCCCAAATCCCTCTGCAATCTTTGAAAACCTTCTTCATTATCCACTATTCCACCTATCTTAGTATCGTCTGCATATTTACTAATCCAATTCACCACCCCATCATCTAGATCATTAATGTATATAACGAACAACAATGGGCCCAATACAGATCCTTGAGGCACACCACTGGTCACCGGCCTCCAACCTGACAGACAATTATCAACTACCACTCTCTGGCCTCTCCCTTTCAGCCAATGTTCAATCCATTTGACTATCTTAAAATTTATACCTAAAGACTGCACCTTCCTAACTAACCTTCCATGTGGTACCTTATCGAAGGCCTTACTGAAGTCCATATAGACAACATCCACTGCGCTACCCTCATCCACATTCCTAGTCACCTCTTCAAAAAATTCAATCAGATTGGTCAAACATGACCTTCCTCCCACAAATCCATGTTGAGTGCTCCTGATCAGACCCTGTCTATCCAGATGTTTATAAGTACTATCTCTAAGAATTTTCTCCATTAATTTACCTACCACAGACGTCAAACTTACAGGTCGATAGTTGCCAGGCTTCCTCCTTGAACCCTTTTTAAATAACGGAACCACATGCGCAATGCGCCAATCCTCCGGCACTATCTCCATATCTAATGACATTAGGAAAATTACCGCCAGAGCCTCTGCTATTTCCTCCTTCACTTCTCTCAATGTCCTGTGGAAGATCCCATCTGGTCCCGGAGACTTATCCACCTTTATATTCTTCAAAAGCCTTAAAACTACACCTTTTATAATCTTTATATTCTCCATATTTACCCAATTTGCTTTTTTTATCTCACATCTCCCAATATCCTTCTCCTTAGTGAATACCGAAGAAAAGAAACTGTTCAATATCTCCCCCATTTCTCTAGGCTCCACACACAGTTTTCCGCTCTGATTTTCTAAGGGACCAATTTTGTCTCTAGCTTTCCTCTTACCATTAACATATTTGTAGAACTTATATTGATTAAAAACTTTGTGATGTTCCTTGGGTATAATGGTGAGCAAAATTAGGGCCTGTTTTAGGAGAAAGGTCTTTAATTATCTGAAGCACACTTCTTGAAAAAAGTAATTTAAAAGTAAACAGGGTGTGGACCAAATTGTTCTGATTTTTCTAAAGCCAGTATAGGAACAAGGAACGGGGTTATAAGGTACACCTGTCATGCAGTTTTTATTCCCCCCCCCCCCCAGACCTAAATGTTATTTCACATTGATATTGGATTTATAACATTTTAATTTCATCATTTAAAAAAACGTCCAACATCGCAGGAGAATTTAGCACATTTATCATCAGGCATGTTTCCAAAGTCTGAATCTTATTGATGTCAGCAATGATCCATTTCACCCTCTCCAGCAACAACACCCCGCCCCCCCCCACCCCACCCCAACCACCCCAACTCCTGTTCCTGGCTTCAACATCAACCCTTTACATAAACAAGGGATTCCTTGTTGGAAATGTGCTCCTGGATATGTGGCCATTGGTGCAGAATAATTTATGAAGTTCTACAGACATCTTTGTGTGGATTTGAAACAGAGGAAGATAATAGCATTATGGGGAGAATGCGGGGAAGTGAAATTAGATTTCATTTGCACGGAATGATCTCCTATGAAAATGCAAAATTCTGTGGTTCAGTGCGAGTCCTCACTGTACAGGCAACTGCCATTACTTATTCGCTTCATGTCAATCCAGTATTTCCCCCCCCATTATTTCAAGAATTAAAAAGATTGATATGGATGGCTGCTTTGTGCTATTTAATTCTGATGACTGTATTACTCTTTTGAGACAAAAAAAAACTTGATTTTTTTTTGCAGTAGTCGACCACTCGTATCCCAAAAGCAAGGGTTTAGATAACCTGTACAGATGAAGTTAATTTTGCATTACAGAAAAGGCATCTAAATATTTTGCTGTGATTCAAATTTCCACATTTTAACCCTTAAAAATGGTCCTGACGTGGGCCAGGCTGAATAAAGGATGATCCCAAAGGGCCTCAGGCACCGAAGACTACACGATCGTGTTGGAAGTTTGGCTCTGGAACTCGGGTGGCTAACAGATCAAACAGGCATTTGTGCCAGCTGCAGAGGCTGGTGGGAGAACTGGAGGTGAATCCACAGACACTCAGTGACACTGAAGGGACTCTCTTTTGCTTCTCTTTCTCTCGTACTGTAAGGGGCGCTGGGCGACACTAATGGCAGACAGACGGCAATTTTGTGTAATATTACATGTTCTGTACTATAACATGACAGTAAAGGAATCTTGAATCCCAATCAGAAAATATGATACAACTGTATGAAAATTAATTATTCAGTAAAAGTAAGGAACGGTTCAATCAAGGCACTATAATATATAAAGGGGTGTGTGTGGGTGTGCGTATTTATACACATACATACTAGTCCACAACACATCCATCTAATGCTTTTGTATTTGTCTTACTGTCCAGAGAATGGATCAAGGGGTAATATGTTTTTGTATACTTCACAATCCAATTTCAATGATAAATTAAATGCTATTGAAAATTAGGAAGTTTATGGGTCATTGGTGAAGCTCTCAGTTTTCACTCTGGGTGAATTCTCAGATCCCAGGTCAGTGCCACAAACCCATAATCAAGAAGTTCCCTACTTAAGTGCTCTTGCTTGTATCCCCCATATATACTTTCAACCAGAGCCGGGTTAACTTAGTAGCAAATGCTACAGGCCCCATGCTAAATGCATGCAAGCTATCAATTCCAATACACTGATTCTGCACTTTCTGTTACATACTGCCTTCAACTTTTATGAACTTTAATTGGGTTTATTATTTTAACAGTAATTAACGTTTGTATTATCTGACTGTGTAGTAAATGAAAAATATTAATTACTTTGCTATCCAAGTAAAAAAGTTTTAATATTTGTGTATTTTTAAAATTTAGGGCCCTATACTAACTTAGTCCAGCCCTGTTTTCAACATTCTGTTGACCCCACTGCCTTTGGCTAAGCAATACCCATTTCTTCACTTAAGTTCACTTGATCCAACATCCTTAACCTCACCCCCCCCCCCCCCACCTTCCCCAATTGATGATTCTAACAAATGACCTTATAACCCCAGTAGGGCAAGGAGGTTTTATGGAGGAACTGAGAGAATATTTTCTGATGGTTGGAATTCAGAACACACTGCCAGAGATGGCAGTGAAGACAAAAACTACCACAAGATTTGAGAGCTATCTCAATGAGTACTTGAATCAAAGTGCAGAAGGCAATAGGCTCAGTGCTGATAAATGGAAAAGGTGTAGATGGCTGGCAGAGACAGTGAGCCAAGGAGCCTGGTTCTATACTACATGACTCTAGGTAGGCATATGACCTTCATGCGCGATTACATGGAAAGATAATGTAGAAGTGAATATAGCTAGTTGGCATAGTGAGTTAAGATCCTGTATTTATATGGAGAAGATAATGTACAATGTGTATAATACTTACCCTTTTTTGCCCAGATATGGTTGCCTTATTTGAAATTTATGGGCCTGGAAATATCCTAATTTTCTTTTCTATTACAAGTTTGACACATCACACAGTGTATGTAATTAAATGATTTTTTTTTTTTGCTCCCCTTGTTAGTTGGGGTTGGGTGGAGGGGGGTTGTGTATGTATCTTAAATTTATGAATAAAGTTTAAAAATTGATAGGTTGGATAGGTTTATGGATGGGAGAGGTGTGGAGGGTTATGGGCCAAATGCAGGTCAGTGGGACTAGGCGGGAGATGATGTTCAGCACAGACTAGTAGGGCCAAACTGGCCTGTTTCTGTGCTGTAAATGGTTATATGTAGGGCAATGCACACATCCTACAGAATTAATAAATATAATAAAATGCAGATCTTTCGTCAGTGTGACATCAAGAGAGCACAACCTGTTAATTCAGACTCCAATACACCATTAGTATGCCAGAATATTGTAATCATCAACTCTTTTTGCCCAACTCCTCAGTTAATTAATCAGCTTAATTAAAGAAACTTACCACAGTCTTCCCAAGAGTTCATCATTAATTCTGGGCAGAAAATTTCAAAGCCCTCACTTCAACACTGCATTTAAAAGACTGAACTTTGAAGTAACTTTCTGGATTTTGGCCTGGAGTATAAAGGTTGGGGTACATCACACACACATACTAGACACCTGCACATAGATGAGGATAGATTTAGTATTAAGGAGTAGTTTAAAAGCTAAGAGTATAGTTTAAGAGTTGAAATAAAATTAATGCTTTAAAACTAAATGTCTACTCCATTGTCTATTGCTGATCACAACACCACACTTAACTTACAGGAAGCTCAGTGGCCACTTGAACATATGACCTTATCTATTATCTCAATTGCTCCCTAGCCTTAATCAATGAACTCAATTTGCAGCCTCCTGACTCCAACTTAAAAAGAAGCAAGGTAAGAGTTGTTTTCCTTTTCAAACCTCCCTCTCAGCTGTGCTGTTGCCATGTGCCTGTGCAGTCTGCCCCTTCCTTTCTTGACTTTAAAAAAGAAAACCATTAAATAAATAATTTTCACGAGACTTGAGATGAGGGAAACTGTTGCACAGACTGGAAAAGATGCAGTGAAATCCGAGAGAAAAGTATCTGACGTGTAAAGTACTCATGACCTGGAACGTGAAAACATAAAAATGGTGAAGGAACTCAGTCAGAGAAAGCGGAGCAAAGGAGAGTCTCCCCAGGATCACTGAGGGTCCATGGATTCTCGTCCAGCCCTCCCGCAGCCTCTGCAGTCACATAGCATCCATTGCCAATCATTGAGAACCTGAGCTTCAGATCCAGCGCCCTCACACATCCCAGTTCCACTACCTGTTGCCTCTTTAGCCAGTCTCCAGTAATCCACAGCCTGGTGTGTGTGTGTGAGTCCCTAGGCTGCATGGCTTCTTGGCCTCAAGTCACCAACAGCCCACCGCCTGTGTGTTCTTCAGCTGTCATGGTCGCCATCCCATGGACCATCTCCTCTGCTTCTCCTTCTCAAATGGGGGGGGGGGGGGAAGGAGGGGAGTGTTTTCTGGTTCCCTGGGCCAGTCTTCTGCTTCCTCGGAGTATGCAACTTCATCGAAGTAAGCCCGAAACATTTGCCTCCTATGGGCATATTATGAGACCTGCTGAGTTCCTCCAGCATTTCTTTGTTTTTATTTCAATCACAACATCCACAGATGTTCATGTGTCAGTCTATGATTTGAAATGTGCTGCCCAAAAATGTAATAGATATGAATTCATTTATGGCTTTCAAATTTAGACATACCGCACGGTTATAGGCCATTCCGGCCCATAAGCACATGCCGCCCAATTACACCCAATTGACCTACACCCCTGGAACATTTTGAACAGGGGGAGGAAACAGGAGCACCTGAGGAAAACCTACGCAGACACTGGGAGAACGTACAAGCTCCCTACACACAGCATGCGATTCAAATCCTGGTCCCGATCGCTGGCGCTGTAACAGCGTCATGCTATCCGCTACACTAACCATGTCACCCATGCGCTAACTTTGCCGCCAAGTCTAATTCAAATGAATTTGACTGACTGGACTGAATTTGTAAAGCAATGGACTGACTGGTACTCTGTACTGCAATAAGTCTCTAATTCTCAAAGTGTAGTCTGCATTTCCATAGCAGTAAACTAACCAACGAGTTCAGAAGAGTTTAAACTTTGACAAAGAAAGTGAGGCAACCAATAAAACAACTGAATCCCCAAATCCACAGTTTCTGCTATTTTGCTTTTGTGCAGAACACTTTCATTTTTATGAAGTCATTTTATTTCACTTTGGACCTTTGATGAGCTCAAGCAACACAAGAATGATTGGGAGATATTTATTCAATGTTTAATCGGAAAGAATTTGTGTTTGATTACCCAAGAACTCAGCAGCCAACATACATTGCAAGGGATTTATTTTGTCAACTTGATGCAGATTTACAAGAAGCTATGTGTTAAAATACTCCACACATGGGATCTGGTCTGACCTCAGTTGGAATTCAGCACAGACAAGAGGGATAAAAATAGTCCTTTCATGAACAAAATGAAATTGAACAGTTTTTAACCCAGTTCCCAAACGACTCGAATACAAAGCACAAAAGTAATCGCCAATTGGCACTAAGTGGATCAAATTTAAAGAGGCCAGAAAAATCAAGAGTGCACAAAATGTAAATGCTACACAGGGGAAGTCTGGAATAGTTACATACTGTCGAAACAATGCAGCAACAACTACAAATTGTGCATCTGGCAAATTTTGTTTCCGATCTGAGGCCAAACATTCAAGTCGTATTCTTTTCCTTTCCAACTCGTGCCCTTTGCATTTCCCCAAAAAACTCAGACCTCTTTCATTGATAGTATTGTTGGCATCCACTACCTTTACCTTATGTCACTTTATCTACTCCTTGACACCCAATCCCCTCCCTCTAACATTTGATTAAAAAGTCTATTTTATAATGATGGATGCAAGAATAATGAATTGCTCTTTTGAAACTTCAAAATTGAATTGTCGACTTGAAATGGGACCTGTGTAATTAGATCAGTCTATCTCAGACTGACCATTGGTGGTTTGTGGGTATTTATAGGTGGTCTGCGGTGATGTGGTGAATGCAGATATTATTGAAACGTAGCTTGTAAAGCTAAAACAAAGGTTTTCACTGAGTCTCGGTACGTACGCAACAATAAACAATTCAATTCAGAGTTCGTGTTGACGAGATGCGAGGTCGTTGCTTGATTGGGGGAAGGTGAATATGGCAGGCCATCAATGTAGGGCAGGATGTGCAGTGATTAGCGAAATACTGTAACAGCGCCAGCAACGCAGGTTTAAATCCGACACTGTCAGTAAGAAGTTTGTATGTTCTCCCCTGGTTTATGTGGGCTTTCTCTGGGTGCTCTGGTTTCCTCTCACCCTCCAAAAATGTATGGAGTTTTAGGTAATTGGGGTGCAATGGACGGCACGGGCTCATTGGCCAGAAGGGCCTGTTGCTATGCTGTATCTATAAATAAATGAGTGCTTGTCCAAAGCAACTATTTGCAAATTTACCATTGTAAAAGTCCAAAGAGGTTTGTGGAATGCATGTCATAGGATGAAGAAATTAACTAAAGCACGGACAGACGGATATCCAAGACCTACTGCGAAGCCAGCTTGGTACGGTATCACGTTACTAAGCTTTCCACACAGTACCGACATAGTTCCAGAACTTCACCATCTTGTTATGCTCTACCCTAATTTAAGCCCCACACACAAATTCTCCTCCAGCTTACCAGGGACATCTCCTGTTGCCTTCCTCACATTTCATCAGTGAAAGGTTCTCCTTTTACTTGGCTTGCCAACTACAGCTCACGTGTCTCACCTCTCTCCTACCCTGAATGATGGAGAAGCCGTCAGTCTGCAGATGGTAATGCAGTTTCATGGTTTAGTATTCTGACCCCCACTCACTGAGGCTGTTTAGTGAAGGCCCAGACCAATTCTTCTGACAAAATCAATTGTCACCCATTTGGATGTCAGCACAGAGTATAAGGATTGTATGTGAGATCCCAGATGCTGTCTGGAGCAGAGAGATCCCGTCAAATCTTGGCCAGGTAAATCTTTGGCCAGCTATCACCAAGCTAAAGGCTCAACATTCAACACATAATACTACCAGAATTACTTGAAGCACCCTACATCTTGTACATCAATGGTTGAAATGTCAGATATTTGGTAAGAGACAAACCTGAAGAGATGTCAAATCATACAGCATAGCAGATCAACAGAAAGAATTGTCCAATTAGTTCCATTCCCTGCTATTTCTTTCTTTCAGTCCTCATTTCTTTTTATTTAAATATATAATTCCCTTTTGAAACTTCTCATCATATCTGCTTCCAGTATCCTTCCAGGCACTGCATTCCAGATCATAACTAACTGCTTTAAAAAAATACTGTGTTCATTGAGGCTCTCATCTACCCTCACAACTGTTCTACAGCTGGATAAGATCCAGGATTTAGTAATGTGCTCCCAACATTTTGAGATTCTTCAGGAATAAACTTGGTTCAAAGCCATTTGAAACAATTAAGGGGAATGGAAGTGAGTTCTCTGAATCTATCCTCAAGGGGAAGAAATCCAACTTGTTTTCTCATTACTCCACAAGTCTCCAAAATAAAGACAAAGAATTATGCCACAACCTGACTAACAGTGTTACCATTATTGACCTCCGCAGCAACTCTGAGTGGTTTTTGGGTACAACGGGTCAATGTCGGCAGAAACCTTCAACAGCCTTCACCAAATCATGGTGGTCACATCTTTGGCCCCTCAGCTCAGAAAGGAAGTGGGGGAGAAGAGGAGAACTATGGTAATTGGGGACTCATTGTTTAGGCAAGTGGATAGGAGGTTCTGTGAGGAAGATCGAGGCTCCAGGATTGTACGTTGCCTCCCAGATACTCGGATCAGGGATGACTCTGATTGAGTTCTCAGTATTCTGGAGGTGGAGGGTGAGCAGCCAGATGTCACGGTCCACATGGTAACCAATGACACAGACAGGAGTAATGATGAGGTCCTGAAGAGGAAGTATAGAGAGTTAGGAAAGAAGTTAAAAAGCAAGACCTCAAGGGTGGTAATCTCAGGAGTGCTGCCTGTGGCACGTGCTAGAGAGGGTAGGAATAGCAAATTGTGGCAGATGAATAAATGGCTGAAGAGTTGGTGCAGGGGTTCAGATACAAAAAAGATGGGCTGCACTTAAACTGGAAAGAGACCAATAACCCAACAGGATATCCTGTTGGGGAGGGTTTAAAAAAAGCTTGGCAGGGGAGTGGGAACCAGAATGTGAGGGTAGAGATAAAGACAAAAGGTCAGAAGCATGATGCTATGTGTGTTCTGAGTTTTTGAGGAAGGGCAGGCAAAATGTAACCAGTTCAAATGTGTCTATTTCAATGCTAGGACTATTAGGAATAAAGGAGATGAAATAAGAGCATGGATCAGGACATGGAACTACAACGTTGTGGCCGTTACTGAGACTTAGCTTGGAGGATGGGCAGGATTGGCTGATGCAGGTACCAGGGTTTAGATGCTTTAAAAGGAAGAGGATGGGAGGAAAGGGCGGGGGGAGGGGGAAGTAACATTACTAGTCAGGGATAGTATATCATGGAGGACATTGCAGAGGGATTGTCCACTGAGACGATAAGGGTGGAAGTCAGAAATAGGAGGGGAGCTTTCACTGTACTAGGACGAATAGCCCTCGGGAGCAGATAAGCAGGCAGATTTTGGAATGGTGCAGGAAATACACGGTTGTAGTTATAGGTGATTTCAACTTCCCTATTACTGAATTGACTGCAAGAGGGATAAATGGAACTGAATTTGTCATGTGTGTTCAAGAAGGATTCCTAACACAGCATGTGAAGCAGCAGACAAAAGGAAAGGCCATACTGGATTTAATTCTAGGTAATGAACCTGGTCAGGTGGCGGACCTCTTGGTGGAGGAGCATTTTGGTGAGAGTGACCCCAACTCCCTGAGCTTTAGCATAGCTATGGAAAAGGATAAAAGCAGACAAAATGGGAAAGCATTTAATTGGGGAAGGGCTAATTATGATGGGATGAGGCAGGAACAAGTGAGAGTACATTGGAAACAGATGTTCAAAGGTGAAAACATAGAAGTAATGTGGAGGAAGTTTAGGGACCACTTATGGTGGGTTCAGGATAGGCTTGTCTCATTTGGATAAGGAAAAGATGGTAGGAAAAGGGAACCATGGTGGACTAAAGAGGTGAGGCAGCTAGTCAAGGAGGCACGAAACAGGAAGGGTTCATGATAAGTATATGGTAGCAGGAAGGAGCTTAAGAAAGAACTGAGAGCTCAAAGGGGGCATAAAAGACCTTGGCATATAGGATTAAGGAGAACACCAAGGTGTTCTATGTGTAGGTAAAGAACAGAAGGATGATGAGAATGAAGGTAGGGCCATGAAAGGATGGAGGCATCATGTGTCTAGAGGTGGTGAAGGTTGGGGAGGTCCTAAATTAATACTTTGCTTCAATATTCACAAGAGAAAAGGACCTTGATCAGGATGAGGACAGAATAGAACAGGCTTGTGTCCAGGAAATACTGAAAATATTAAGATTGATAAGTCCCTGGAGCCAGATGCAATATACCCCAGGTTGCTGTGAGAAGTGAGAGAAGAGATAGCTGGGGCAGTAGCTATGATCTTTTAAACCTTTTGGCCTCGGAGAGATGCTGGAGGATTGGAGAATAGCAAATGTAGTCCCCTTATTTAAAAATGTAATAGGAAAAGTCCTTGGAATTATAGACTGTTATGTCAGTGGTGTGAAAACTGAGGCATGGGATCCATGGAACCTTGGTGCAGTGGATAGAAAGCAGAGAGTAGTAGTGGAAGGAAAGTATTCTGCCTGGAAATCAGCAACTGGTAGAGTGTCACAGGATCTGTTCTGGGACTCCTGCTCTTTGTAATTTTTATAAATGACCTAGGTGAAGAGGCAGAAGGATAGGCCAGTAAGTTTGCAGGGGACACAAAGGTTGGAGGAGTTGTGGATGGAGCTGAAGGTTATCGAAGGTTACAAAAAGATATAGATTGGATGCCAATTTGGGCAGAAAAGTGGCAGATGGAGTCCAATCCAGATAAGTTTGAGGTGTTTCATTTTGGAAGGACAAACCAGAAAGCTGAGTACAGGGTTAATGGTCAATGAACATGTGGATGACCCTTGGGTCTAAATCCATAAATCCCTCAAGATCGCCGCACAAGTTGATAGAATAGTTAAGAAAACCTATGGGATGTTGGGATTCATTAATAGATTGACTTCAGGAGTACAGAGCTCATGTTGCAAATCTACAAATATCTTGTAAGACCACACTTGGAGTATTGTGTTCATTTATAGTCACCTTATGACAGGAAGGTTGTGGAAGCTATGGAGAGGGTGCAGAGGAGATTTACCAGGCTTTTAACCTGGATTGGAAAATAAATATTTGAGGCAAGGTTAGCAGAGCTGGGACTTTTTCCTTTGGAGCATAGAAGGATGCAAGGAAACTTAATAGAGGTGTATAAGATTATGAGAGGCATAGAGAGGAACAGCCAGCACCTGTTTCCCTGTGCAGGAATTGCAAACACCAGAGGACATGTGTACAAAGTGAAAGGAGTTAAGATTAGGGGAGACATCAGAGTACGTTTTTTTTAAACGCAGAAAGTTGTGGGTGCCCGGAATGCTTTGCCGGGAATGGTGGTGGAGGCTGAAACATTAGGCACATTTTAGAGACTCTTAGACAGGCACATGGATGGAAGAAAATAGAGGGTTATGGGTAGGGAGGGTTTAGTACTTTTTTAAAGAATATATGGTTCGGTACAACATTGAGGGCTGAAGGGCCTGTAATGTGCTGTATTGTTCAATGTTCTCTGTTCAAAACCACACTGGCACTTTTGATTCAAAGGTATGCAAGTTTCAACTGAAATTCTTTGTTCTGGGGTTTATAAAGATGGTCCTGGGGAAAATCCTGACATTGGAAAAGATGATAGAATTTTGCTTCAGAAACTGCTAGTGATAGATATCTGATGATGCCAGGGTTCGCTTCTTTTCATTACGTCTCATTAAGGTTGCCCATCAGTGAAACAAACTCCACCAGTTTTTATTTTCCACCCTGTCAGGAGATGCCTGGGAGAAGGTGGCCAGACTGTTCTGTTGAAGCTACAGAGAAGTGGTCAGAGTTGAATCAGAATCACTTGTTTAAGATGTCGAAGTTCCCTCTTTTGCTGAACTTAGGGAATTTTAGGTTTACTTAGGTTGGCACAACATTGCGCGCTGAAAGCCTTTACAGCGCTGTAATGTTCTATGTTCCATAAAGGTTTTAAGATCAAAATTGGCATGGCTACTTGCATTAGAGAGGACGTGGTGGGCGGGATGGGGTGGGGGGGGGGGGGATGTTGAGAGGCTGGAAGTCGAAGGGAGGGTATGAAATAGACAAGTAAATAATTGAGAATGAAGAGTCATGACCTGAGGTAGAGGAAGGAAGGATTTCTTTGTAAGGAACTCAGTGGAGCTTGGGAAGGAATTGGAGAACAAGTTCAGTGTAAAGAAAATGGAAGCAAAAAGAATAGGTTGAAATGATTGAAGGAGGAAAAGGGACCGGAAAAATACTGAGAAAGACTATTCAGTGCTCTGGTTACATGGAGATTTAAGATGGTTAGTTGATAGTGACCCTGAAGAGGTGAAGGAGAACCAGTCTGTCACCACTACTTGCACTAGCTGACATACAGTACCCTCCACTCTAAGTGTTTGTGAAAAAAAAAGAAAGCTGACCCTCTTTTCACTTCTTCACCTGACTGAAATCTTGGGCACAGGTGGCAACACCATCCTCCCCCAAAACCCTTCTGCTTGTCAGGCCCGCACCATTATTGCAGGTGCCCTCAACATCTATCCTTTACCTGCCTCTCATCCACATGGTCCTCGCTGCCATCTTTTACTGTACGAATGTGACAGCATCATGTTTAAACTACAGGAGAATTTTGGACCATTGGTATAGAGATGCCACCATGGCAGTTGGGAAATTTACATTCAAGTCACTAATAAAATCTGGAATTTAAAAAACAGATTTTTCTCAGTAACAATTACCAGGAGTCTGCACTACTGTTAGAAAAACTTACCTGTATAAACTGAATACTTTCCATTGTTTTATTCTGTTGTGGAATGCAGATATGTGCTCGCAATGCTGGCACTCATTTCCACTGGACCCGTGAGGCAATTCAAAGTCAATGGCGTTGATCAGCCTGGAATTGCATGCAAGAGTGGAAGATTTCCTTCCCTTAAAAACATTAGTTAAATCTGTGTTTTTATAACACAGTAGTGTCCTTGTTACTGGTACCGAGAAAAACACTATATTTATCCTTCATCTGTCTCTAACTCACCGTATCAAGAAAGCAGCCAACATCCTAAAGGATCCCCATCACCCTGGCCACAACCTCTTCTTACTGGTCCCTTCAGGCAGAAGCCTGAAGTCCAATACCTTAGATCAGCGGTTCTCAACCTTTTCCTTTCCACTCACGTCCTACTTTAAGTAATCCCTATGCCATCGGTGCTCTGTGATTAGTAAGGGATTGCTTAAGGTGGGATGTGAGTGGGAAGGGAAGGTTGAGAATCATTGCTCTAGACTCAATTGTTACTGAAATATTTTGCTTGAGAAAAATTGTCATTGGCCCATTTCCTTTGGAGTGATGAAACCGTGCACATGACGAGTCAATGAGGGACGATTAAAACTGGTTTTCAAACCTTTTCTTTCCACCCAGTGGATCTGTCAGTGCTATTGAAACATCACTTTTTATTTCCTTGCACTAACTGCAACTGTGAATTGTTAATTACCTGTCTTTTTATATTTATTGGCCCTTATTCTCTCTTGGTATATTGTGGTAATTGAGTGTACACTACCGTTGTTGGTGTATATTATCTCTTAGTGGGGCAGCATCCTGTAAGAATTTCAATGCATCTATGTATTGTATTTATAGCAGCATGGTTGGTGTAGCAGTTAGCGCAGTGTCTTTACAGCGCCAGCGATCAGGACTGGGGATCAAATCCTGTGCTGTCTGTAAGGTCTTTGTACGTTCTCCCCGTGTCTATGTGGGGTTTCCCTGGGGGCTCCAGTTTCCTCCCACCATTCAAAAATGTAAATTGGGCAGCACGGACTTTTGGGCTGAAATGGACTGTAACTGTGTTGCGCCTAAATTAAAAAATTTAAGAGAGGACAAAGCTCTCATCTCTCTCCTCCTTCACGACGACTATGCCTACATACAGTATTGATGGCTTGACATTTCCCCTAATTAAAAACGACGAACAACATTAGGCAGTTAAACAGGAAAGTCTGCAGACACTGTAATTGTAGTCCCAGAGGCCAACAATTTCAATTGCTCACCCGATTCCAACAGTGACATGTCTGTCCATGGCGTCATGCACTGCCAAAGCGAGGTGACCCACAAATTGAAGGAATTACACTTAATATTCCTGAATGTAACCAAATAGATTCCACTAGACCCTAGGGATTTGTCCACGTTCATGTTCTTCAAAAGACCCAACACCTTCACCTTCTTAATATCAGCATACCCTAGAACACTGATTCTCAACCTTTTTTTTCAAGGATGCCAAAGGTGCTCTGTCGTTAGTAAGGGATTACTTAAGGTGGTATGTGAGTGGATAAAAAGATTGAGAATCACTGCTCTAGAATATCAGCATACCCCTCCCTGATCCCACTATCCCCTATCACCCACCCCCCCCAAGTCAACCTTGCGAATTAAGGACAATGGACACACTGGACATCTTCTATGCATGGTTTGATGAGGAGAACAGGATGATGCCAAAGAAATCTCCGTGTACCCCTGATGATCTGGCTCTCTGAATAGCCGTGGCCAAAGTGAGGAGAACCCTATCCAAGGTGAACCCACACAGTGCGGTGGGACCATACAACATACCTGGTCGAGTACTGAAAAACTGTACAGACCAATCGATGGAGGTCTTCATGGACATGTTCAACACCTCACTGCAGCAGTCAATCATTTCCGCAGGCTTCAAGACGGCCACCCGGTACCCAAGAGGGCGACAACATCAGGCCTCAATGACGACCGCCCTGTGGCACTGACCTCCACTATTATGAAATGCTTCAAGCGTCTGGTGATGGAACACCTCCCAGACACGCTAGATCCATTTGAATTCACCTCTATAAGAAACCATTCCACAGACGATGCTATAGCCTTGTTGCTTCATTCTGTCCTGGCCCACCTGGTGAATGATGCCTCATACGCCAGGCTGCCGTTCATCGACTTCAGCTCACTGGGAATCAACAACCCCCTCTGTAATTTGATCCTAACGGAAAGACCCAAATCTATCCAGGTCAGCAGCAGAATATCGAGCACCATCAGGCTGAGCACTAGAACACCTCAGGGCTGAGCACTCAACACGTTCCTATTCGTGCTACTGACCCATAACTGCATCAGCAGACCCAGCTCCAACGGTGTCATCACTTTCCAAATGACACAACAGGAGTTGGCCATATCAGCAACAGTGACAAGTCGCGCTACAATGAAGAGGTAGGAAATCTCGTGAGATGGTGCGCGTGGAACAACCTGAGCCTCGGCATGGACAAGACAAAGGAGATGATCATGGTCTTCAGGAGGACCAGGAACAACCACCCTCCAGAACTCTGTAGAAGAGACAGTCGAGAGCATCAAGTTCCTTGGCGTTCACGTAACTAGTGATCTATTGTTGACCTCAACATCTCACTACTTGTCTGGAAGGTACAACCGCGACTGCACTTCCTGAAAAGACTAAAGCAGGCAAGGCTAGTACCGACCACCTTCTTTAGGAGCTCTATTGAGGACATCCTGGCCGGCTGAATCACAGTGTGGTATGGTTGCCGCAGAGAAATAGATTGAAGGTCAATCCACAGGAGAATAAGAGTTGCAGAGTGGATCACTGGAGTCTCTGGACCAGGATCGCTGTCTGAAGAGGACATGCAAAATCATTGAGGACTGCTTCTACCCTGCACACAGCATCTTTCAGCTGCTCCCGTCGGAGAAGAGATCCAGGAGGATCAGAGCCAGCACCACCAGGCTGAGGAACAGTTTCTTCCCACAGGCAGTGAGAACGCTGAACTTCCAAAGGAACTGCTCACACTAACCATCCGAGACTCTCATGAGTACAAAGCCATATTGATTTACTTATTTTTATCGCTAAAATACTTGTCCTTCATATGTAGTATTTGCCTGCATGTGTGGTGCGGCTGCATGTTTTCCACTGAAGACCGGAGAATACTGTTTTGTCGGGTTGTACTTGTACAATCAGATGGCAATGAACTTGACTTGACTTGATCACCTGATCATTCCTTCTTCTCAATGAATACTGATGTGAAGTATTCATTTACTACCTTGCCTGGTTCCTCTTGCTCCAAATATAAATGACCTCCTTTGTCCTTGAGTGGGTCCTATCTTCTCCCGAATTACTTTCTTATTTTTAATGTATAGATAAAATGGCTTTAGGGCTCTCTTTAACTCTACTCAACAAGAATATTTCATGGCCTGTTTTAGTTCTCCTTACTATATTCCTCATGCACCATCTGATTTCAGGTTTCTGAACTTTTAACTTTTTACTTAATTTCCAACAGCTCATCCAAGGATCCTGAACGTTGCCATCCTTGAGTTTCTTCCTCAGAGGAGTATGTCGGTCCCGAATCCTGACCAGCAGGGCTTTAGATGACTCCTGCATGTCAGATATGGTCATCCATTAGCAGCTGCTCCCACTCTCGTCTCCCC
Source organism: Narcine bancroftii (assembly GCF_036971445.1). Classification (NCBI taxonomy): domain Eukaryota; kingdom Metazoa; phylum Chordata; class Chondrichthyes; order Torpediniformes; family Narcinidae; genus Narcine; species Narcine bancroftii. The sequence continues at coordinate 238,972,653 of NC_091474.1, read as the reverse complement.
ACCTCCTGCTTAATACTGTTACAATTAGCCATCCTCCAATTTAGCACCTTCGCCCAAAGTCCAGTCTTATCCTAATCCATAACCATCAGGAAACTTATGGAGTTACAATCACTGTTCCTAAAATACTCTCCTATTGAAATGCTGATCATCTAGTCAACCTCATTTCCCAATAGAAGGTGCAGTATGGCTATTTCCCTGGATGGATTATTTACATAGTACATCAAGAAACTTTACTGGGTGTAAGTATTCTGCCCCATCTAAGCTTCAGGGACTAAGGAAGTCCCAGTCAATGTTGGGGAAATTAAACTCACCCACTACAACTACCCCGTTTCTTTTACGTCTTTCCATAATCTAACTCCATAATCTGTTAAAACCACAAGACCTAGGAGCAGAATTGGGTAATTCAGCCCATCCAGTCTGCTCTGGCATTCAAATCATAGCTGACGTATCTTTTTCTTTTAACCCCATTCTTCTGCCTTCTCCCCATAACCTTTGATGCCTTTACTATTCAAGAACTTCACATCTTCTGTTTTAAATATATCCAATGGCTTGGCCTACACAGTTGAATCTGAAAATAAAATCCATAGATTCCCAGATCTCACAGAGAAATCCCAAAAGACAGTGGGAGAATGTTTCTCTATTTCTCTTGACTATTAGGAACCCCACCGTATCACCTATTAGCACTTCTCTTATTCCTAAAATACACCAATTCCATCTCACTTGGATGAGCCTTCAAAAATGTCCTCTCTAAAGTGCTGCTGTGACATTGTCTCTGACCACCCTCCCAACCTCTTTTAAATTCTTCTCTGTCACGTCTGATGTTCCTGGAAAGCAGAACACCCAATCCTGCCCTTCTCTTAACCAAGTCTTAATAATAGTTACATGTACAAATCCAGGCCCTAAATTCACCTTTACTGAACCTTGCATTGAAATGAATACGTGTCAGGCCATCAGCCCCACCTCATTAATTTGGCTCTTCCTATCCTTCCTTTCAGGTTAGATTGACCTAATCTCTAGTTTCCCCTCAATCCCTCCACTTGCTGACCTGCTACCCTGGTTTCCACCCTCCCTCACCACATTGTTAAAATCCTCCCAAGTACCACTCACAAACTTCCCTGTGAAGGAATTGTTGCTCCTTCAGTCCAAATGCAGCCATTCTTTTTTGTATAGGTCCCACTACCCTGGAAGAGAGCCCAATAATCCAAGCATGTGAACCTCTCCCTTCTATATAGCTCCTTACACACGCATTTAGCTCACTTTCCAATCCTCCTGATTCTTGCCTCGTTAACACGAGGCACAGAGACTAATGCTGAGATTATAACTTGGAGGACTTGCCTTTTAACTCCTGTCTAAATTCTTACAATCTCTTTGCAGTTCCTTGTCTCTCATCCAAGCCTATGCCATTGATACCAATTTGGACCCTCCCCTTTCAGAAGGTCATGATATCTAGGATATCATAGATATCCTAGATATCCTGGCATCAGTGAGGCAACACATCATCCTGGAGTTTTGGTTTTGGGCACAGAGAAACCTATCTGGGCCCCTAACTAAAAATTCCCCCCATCACTATGACGGCTTGTCTCTCCCCTGACCTTCCAGCCCTCCACTCGCCTCTCACCGACACACAACAGTATTTGAAATGGTTTGGTTCTATGGCACCTTTTACGGCCAACATTTGTGACCTCAGTTTAATGCCTGATCCAAAAGATAACACTTCAATAAAGCACTAGGCCACCTTTGGAATTTTGCTCAAACTGAGATCATAAGTCTCATAAAAGTAACTTGAACCCATAACCTTCTGAATCAGTTGAGCAGCTAGAGACCAATTCACGGCATGAAATCAGGAAGCATCTCAAAAAACAATCAACAAAGATTCTTTCAGTGTTTGAAAATGAACACTGCTCCATTCCTTAGCTTGAAATCAATTTGTGTTGAGTGCTCTTGAAATAATATCAGTGAAGCATTTTATTGCCTGAAATCTTACAATTCATGATTAAAACATGATAGTCTGCAGACACCGTGATTGAAGTAAAAACGCAATATTGGCGAACTCAGCAGGTCAAACAGGTATGAAGGGCTCAAGCCCGAAACATTGATTATGAATCTTTATCTTTGCTCTCGGAAGTACACAGTTTGCCCTGCTGAGTTTCTCCAGAGTTGTGTTTTTACCTCACAATTTATCTTGGCCTAACCTGGTGTGGAACCAGAGGACAGGATTCTCCAAAGTTTCCCTCCAGGAGTGGAACTATGAGCAGTGCAAAGGTGGGAAATTGTCCAGGAGTCAGGAAACATGAATAGGTAAATACATAGAGCTCATGGTGTGCTTCTGGTAAAATCCAGGTCATTTGAAGTCAAGATAACATTCACAAATTACTTTGTAAAAGCAGCTTAAGAAATTAACAAGGAAGTTGCTTTTGTATACAGTTGTATATAATGTCTTAAAGGTCAATGCAACAAATAAATTACCTCTAAGCACAGTATCCCATAAAAGACAAGTAAGCTAAATCTCCTCAAGGTGACATGAACTGAGAAGGAATGCTGTCCTGAACACAGCTGTCCTACTTTTCATCAACCAGTGCCACATTATTGCTCATGTTCTAGACTTGGTTAAGCCCATAAACCTCCAATGTAGATGTGAGGGTGGTGAAGCTTAAATATGACAAGTACTATCTCCCATAACTCTTTAAATTTACCGAATGACTGCCCCAAGAGAAAATAGCTCATTCTTTTTTGATAGTTTAGATCTTTCCTCGAGATGAGACTTAGTTATTCTCCATACCATTTCATTATTTTCTCTCACATACAGTATTTTGACGCTGATGACATGTGTTTAAGGTGAGTGGAGAAAAGTTTAGAGATGTCTGTCACATTTGTGGCCCGAAATGTGAAGTTAATAAAACATCAAACACAAGTTTTATCAGGTAAACTTCTCAGAGTCTTTATTTTCCAGTTTCCTTTGTTCCCCTGCTTGTGCTCTTATCTCTCTCTCATACCACGTGACTTCCGGTACATCTCATACATATTCATTATCATGACATCCCTCCTTTAATCAGAAATAAACTTTACCTTCACTTACCAATATCCCTCGGAAACATACAAACATCGTAACTAATGGTAATACTATAACTCAACTACATAAAATTTACTTCCTACAGCACTCATACATGCACTTTATGATATAAGATTAAAATACTGTCCCAAAGTTCTTATTAAAACTATGGCACAAAGTCTTCGTATCGTTTGGGCGGTTTCCGGTTTCGTTTCGGCCTGCCTGCGATATTGTCATCGCTTCTCGGTTGTTCATTCTCAGCTTTGGAAATACTGCTCGCCACGGCTTCGGGTGTTTCTGGCGCTCTAGTCACTTCATCAGGAGTGCTGATAACTGCCTCTGGAACATCATCAGGTCTCTCAGTTTCAGCATCTCGTATTGGCCTTTCAACCTCTTCGCTCGATGTATCTCTGGACTGGTACCTTTTTACACCTGATACATTTCTCTTATACAGGACTCCAGTCGGAGACTTGACTGTCACCATACTGCCACTTCTGGATACGACAGTATAGGGTTGATGGTAATAAGGTGTGTCTAGCTTACCACCAGTTTCATGCCTCACTAGAACATTATCTCCTGGCATGATGTCTGAGTACTTGGCTCCACGTTTCGAATCTGTGTACAGCTTTGCTGCACCTTTCTTTTCAGCATCGTGGTCCCTCATCTCCTGGTCGTCTCGGATTTCCTTTATTTCTGGCATTTTTGTGAGGATTTTTCTCCCAAAAAATGCTTCTGCAGGACTTTTTCCAGTGGTTGTATGAGGCGTTGCTCGATAGACAGCCACATAAGATAGCAATGCTTCTCGCCAATTTTGTCCTTCAGCGTGTGCAATCCTCAATCGTTTTTCAATGGACTGATTTTGTCTCTCTACTTCTCCGTTGGCTTGCGGCCATTTCGGAGTTACTTTATGATGGTGAATACCTGTGGTCCTCATGTATTCCCCAAATGTCTCTGAAATGAATTGTGGACCATTGTCAGAGTATAAGGTAACAGGTAATCCATATCTTGCGAATATCTCTGCTAACGCTTGTATTGTTTTTTCAGTGGTTGTGGACTTCAACACCACGTATCTGCTGTAGTAATCTATCACTACCATAATTGATTCACCCGTCGGTAAAGGTCCAAGAAAATCAACAGCTACGTCGATCCATGGTCCTGTCGGAAGTTGCGTACTCCGGATCGGTTCTGGCGGATTACTCCTACTTGTGATTTGACATCTGTGACAAGTTTTAACAAATTTCTCTGCATCTTTATCATAACCTGGCCACCATACCTTGGTCCTGAGGTTTTGCTTGGTACCAACAATACATAGGTGTCCTTCATGCGCTAAGGATACGATCTTCGGTCTCAATCTTTGCGGTATCACCAATCTGCAACCTCTCAATACACACTGTCCGATGCAACAAAGTTCGTCTCTAATGGGAATGTAAGCCTTGTGAGTACACTTGTCCCATTGTCCACTCTGTATGCATTCTCTTACTTCCATGAGTTCTGGATCACGTTCGGATTCTCTCTCGACTTCCTTCGTAGTCACAGCTTTCGGTGTCGACTGAATAGCTACGAAGCGTACAAAGCTCTCTGTTTCTGTTCCCAATTCTGACTTGGAATGTGGACCTCCATCCTTCACCAATCTTGACAGCGGATCTGCAATGTTTGCTTTCCCTGCAATGTGGATTACTTTATATTTGTAGGGTTGTAGTCTGAGTACCCATCTCTCTATTCTGGCACATGGTTTGAATCTAGGTGCATAGATCACCTCTAATGGCTTATGATCTGTGATGAGTTCAAATTCAATGCCGTATAAATATGCATGGAACCTCTCACAGGCCCATACAAGTCCGAGTGCTTCTTTCTCTGTCTGAGAGTATCTTCTTTCCACATCTGATAACAATCTGCTGGCATAGGCAATGATTCTTGGTCCTCCATCATGCATCTGGACCAACACGGCTCCTAAACCAACCGGGCTGGCATCCGCTATGACTTTGGTTGATGCCGCCGGATCGTAATATCCAAGAGTTTTTGCATCTGTTAGGCTTTGCTTCAGCGCTGTGAATGCTTTCTTCTGCTCAGATCCAAAATGAAATGGTACACCTTTCCTGGTTAGTTTCCTTAGTGGTTCTGCCACTGTAGCGAAATTAGGAATGAACTTTGCACAAAAATTGACCAATCCCAGGAAACTTCTCACATCTGTTGCGTTCTGAGGTGCACGTGCCTCTGCAATAGCTTTCACCTTGGCCTCTGCAGGGTTTAGTCCTTCCCGTGTAAGTCTGTGTCCCATGAAGTCCATTTCTGACACACTGAACTGGCACTTGTTTCCATTCACGGTAAGGCCTGCCTCCTGTAGTCTAGATAGTACACGCCTCAACTGTTTGTCATGCTCTTCCTTCGTTGGTGCATGGACTATGATGTCGTCAGAAATGTTGGCAACTCCAGGAATGCCTTGAATCACTCGATGGATTTCATACTGGTAGATCTCCGAAGCTGGATTAATTCCAAATGATAGTCTCTTGTAACGATACAATCCACAGTGAGTCACAAATGTAGTTACATCTCGGGAACCTGGATCCAGCTCTAATTGATGATAGCCCCATTTCAGATCAATTTTTGAGAATACCTTGCTGGTAGTTAGTTCTTGAAGTATTTCCTCCACTGTTGGTATAGGGTGTCATTCTCTAATTACAGCTTCATTGGCCATTCTCATGTCAACACATAGTCTTATGTCACCCTTTGGTTTGGGCACAATCACTACGGGACTGACCCATTGTGTCGAAAGTTCCACCGGTTCAATAATGTCTTGTTCAATCAATTCTTTAATTTTGGCTTCAACTTTCCCACGAAGTCCAAACGGAGTTCTGCGCACTGGTTGCGCCTTGGGTTTGACCGTTTCATCTACCGCTAGCTTCAATTGTCGACCTTTCAGCTTTCCTACTCCTTGGAAGACTGCGGGGAATTCTTGCTTCATATCCTCGTATGACTGAATTGAATTGACACAAGCTCCAATATGAAGTATTGCCAGGCTCAGCAATGGTTCTCCCCTCTCTTCTATGACCATAAACTCTGCTTCGGTGTACTTATCTCCAGCTTCAACAGTTGCAGTAAAACATCCAATGGTCTGCAATGGCTTGGTTGCTGTGTATGGATACAGTTTCTTGGAACACTTCTTTGAGGTACAGATGATCTTTTTCCTTTTCAACTTCTCCCATAAATGTCGATCAATCACATTACTGTCACTGCCTGAGTCTACAATGACCTGCACTGTCATTCCACCAATGATCACTGGGACCTTCTCATGATGTACTTCATTCAACGTAAATTGGTAACAACTCTGTCTCTCTTGGGTATCATCATCGTCACCGTCTATCTGGCGAATGGTATCTTTCTTTCCAGGATACTTTCCTTTCCCCCAGGCTTTGCCTTTGGAAGTTGTACTCTTCCTCTTCTGGTCTGCATTGGACTTGCTTTTGCACTTCTTTGCAAAGTGGTCCTTACCTCCACACTTTCTGCAAACTTTGCATTTGGCCGGGCAATATGGGTCTTTTCCAAAGTGACCTCGGTTTCTACATCAATAACACTCCACGTCCTGTGTCGACGTATATCTTGGCTGGTTATGGCGATGTGAGAGCCTCTTAATTTGCTGGCTTGAGTTGTCTTTCAGGGTCATGGTATGAAATTGCCCTTCAACAGCCTCTAATGCAGCAGCAATGGTTAAAGCATCGGTGAGTTCCAACTCACTCTCTCTTTCCAGTAGACGTCTTCTGAGTTTATCTGATCTGCAGTGCTGTACGACTTGATCCAATAATTGGTTGTCCAAATCAGCTGGCATGTAATTGCATCCAACAGCTAGCTGGCGTAGTCTCGTCACGTACTGAGCAATTGTCTGGCCATCTTCTTGTCTCGTTCTCTGAAACAAATGGCGTTGAAATGTAGCATTCGGTGTCACTACATAGTGTACATTTAATGCATCTACTGCTTTCCGGTACTCATCCTTTCTTCCAGTATTCAAAAGTGTCTTAAATGTTTCCCGAACTGCGGGTCCAGCAGTGAAAAGAAGTAACGCCCTTCTCTGCGCTTTTTGTTCAACTGTACCGGTATCTAGAAATAGGCCACGACTGTCGGCGTAGGATTCAAATTCTTCCAGCCATGCCTTCCATTTCACACTTACAGTGCTTGCATCACCCGTTGGGTCAAAATGAGCAATTCCACTATGTGTTAGAAAGTCACCGTTTTCCCCAGCCATGAGGAAATATTCCAGCCCCAAAAGTACTGAGCAAAGAGAAAATTCTTATCACCTTGAAGTTGTCTGTAATCCTCTGTAATCTTGTTTAGTCTTTAATTTTCTTCAAGCTTCTTTCATCCTCGTCGCCAATGTCACATTTGTGGCCCGAAATGTGAAGTTAATAAAACATCAAACACAAGTTTTATCAGGTAAACTTCTCCGAGTCTTTATTCTCCAGTTTCCTTTGTTCTCCTGCTTGTGCTCTTATCTCTCTCTCATACCACGTGACTTCCGGTACATCTCATACATATTCATTATCATGACAATGTCAGAGGTTCGTTTTTCACTCAGGGAGTGGACAGTGCCTAGAATGAATTGCAGGAGATGATACAATAGGTTAGGGTTGGGTCAAAATAATCCTATGCCCTTGGTGCCCTGTGGTTAGAAAGGAATTACTTTCTGAAAGGTGGAATGTGAATGGAAAAAAAAAACGGTTGAGAATCACTGGTCTAACCCATGCAGGAACAACATTTAGGCAAATTGCATAACAAGGGAGGTAAATAAGACTGTAAATGAACTAAGGACCTGAGGAAAGTGGTGGGGGACTGACTGGGGAGGAGAAAGTTGCAGTGAAGGAAAATATAGATAGCTAAAGGGAAAAGACAAGAAATCAGAGGTGTGAGGGTAATATGATTCCAACAGGAGGGGAAGTAACTTATGAGCAGAATATGCAAGACCGGTCAAGTGAGAAAAAAAATAGTAATAAGGCCAAATGGGGCCACAGTACAAGAAAAAGTTAAAATATCTAAAGAAGTTAAAAAGGCAAAACCAAAGGTGCCAACTGCATGAAGTATTGGGAATTGGGCTGATGAATGAACAGTGTAAATTAATACAAACAAATACGAGATAATTTGCTACCTCAGAGACAGGGATATGTAGTGACCAAGGTTGAGGGCTGATTATACGAGGTTATTTCTTCTTTTCTTCTTTCTTTTCAAAATATAATTATTGATCTTAATAAAAAAATACACAATATTGATCCAATACATAGACTGAAAGATAAAAGACAATTTGTACTTCAATCATACTCAAATAATAAAATGAAAATTGTCTGTAGTCCTCCCAATAAGGTTGGCTTGTATATCTAAAGTACGTAATGACATTTGGAAGCCAGGGAGTTCTTTTCTTCTTGAATAGATTTTCTGCACCCCTTGTTTGCTTATGGTTCTTTCACGTTACCTCACAAAGGTAGCAGACTACTAAGAAGGCAAATGTATTGTTGGCTTTCATGGTGAGAGGGATTGAATTTAGGAGCAGGGAAGTTGTGTTGCAACTGTACAAGGTCCTGGTGGGGATGCATCCGAAGTATTGCATACGATTCTGGTCTCTTTGCTTGAGGAAGGATGTACTGGCTTTGGAGGTGCATGCAGAGGAGGTTCACCAGGTTGATTCCAGAGATGAGGGGGTTAGCTATGAGGAAAGATTGAGTCTGGGACTGTATTGGAATTTATAAGAATGAGAGGGGATCTTATAGAAACGTATGGGAACATAGGAAGTAGGAACAGGAGTAGGCCAAAAATGGCCCATCGAGCCTGCTCCGCCATTCAATACGATCATGGCTGATCTAATTTATGACCTAACTCCACCTACCTGACTTCTCCCCATATCCCCTAATGTATAAAATTATTAAAAGCATTGATAAGATTGTTTCCATTGGTGGGGGAAACTAGAACTAGGGGGCAGAGCCTCAAGATACAGGGTAGTAAATTTAGGTCAGAGATGAGGAGGAACTGCTTTTCCCAGAGAGGGGTGAAGCTATGGAATTTGCTGCCCATCAAAGCAGTGGAGGCGACCTCAGTAAATATATTTAAGACAAGTAAGTTAAGATGAACCTGCATCAGATCAGCCATGATCTCCTGAATGGCAGAGCAGGCTCGATGGGCCGACTCCTGCTCCTATTTCATATGTTCTTATTCAATATTTGGAAGGACAGCAAAAAGTGGAAAACAGGGATGGTGTTTTTAGTAAAGAATGAAAACTGAATAATCATGAGTAATACTGACTCAGAAAATATGAGTGGAGAATCAGTCTGCATGGAACTAAGAAATACCAGGAGAAAGAACAACTTCCTTACTCATCTCCTCTCCTTTCGTGCCTCCTCCCTCCACCTACTATTTAGTTCAACCACCTGTGTATTTTTGCATACCTCTGATGAAGGTCTCAGGCCTGAATCATTGCTAATCCATTACTTCCAATGAATGTCCCGGGATCTGCTGAGTTTCTCCAGCACATTTGTGTATTGCAAACAGAAAACATAATTGCCCAAAGGCCTCCAAATAGACATGGATATGTAGGGAACGGCTTCAGACAGAAAATTAAATGCATGTCAAAGGGAAACTGCAGTGATAATGGATGACTTTTCATTTAGACTGGCCAGAATAAATTCCCAATACTGTACCATTATGGAGGCGAACTCCTGAAGTGTGCATAGACAGTCTTATAGTCTACTTCAGTGAAAAGTCGACTGGGGAAGAAGCTAAGGGTAAAACACGAAAGTCTGTAGACACTCTGATTGAAGTAGAAACACAATGCTGCAGAGACTCAGCAAGTCAAACAGTTTCCTTTATAAAACAAAGATACAGATGCTTTACCAACATTTTGGGTTTGAACCCTTCATCAATGTATGGGGAAGAACCTATTGTGCACTGGGTACTAGGTAATGAAAAGGATTAGTTAATAATTGAAAGAAGTTTGTTTAGTTCCCCTTCCTGGTTCCATCCACATGCCACCCACGGTACCTCCTTTCCATTTTGGTTCTATATTCTCCTCATTAAATGATCCCCTTACCACTTTCCTTTATTATCAAATTCCAACGTCTGACCTTTGTGTCCCTCCTTATCACCCTCCAGCTTCTTCACTTCCATGTGACTCCATCTACCTCTTTTTCTTTCCTTGTCCGCTTCCACCCAATACTTGGTGGTGGGCGTCAGGAGTAGTGGTGGAAGCAGATATGAGTTGCTTCTGGATTGACACATGGAGGGCAGGAGGGATATCTGTCATGGACCACAGTCTGGAGTCCTTCCATTATCGGGCATTGAGGGGCTGAGACTGAAGTGACATCCCTTAAACAACAGAGGGTGGAGAAGCGACAAGGTGCCACAGTGGTGCTAATGGAGTCAATTGAATCGAATGAAACAATGCACAATGACGGGAAGGAATGGATATGAAAGTATGGGTGGGAACAGACTGTGTTTCACTGTGTAAATAATTTATCGTAAGAAATCTGTCCTATACAAGCAGTTTGATTTGGACACCATGTTCAGCACAAACCCCTGGGTCAAAGGGCCTGTTCCTGTGCTGTCCTGTTCTATCATCTGACTCCCCTCTGCCTTCCCCAATAGGCACTTTCTGCCTATCATCCTTCACCCACCTCAGTCCACCTATCGCCTACCAGTCCCTATTTCACACGTTCCCCCTTTCCTCTTTATACAGGTTATCATCCGTCTCCACTCTTAGTCCTTGACCCGTCACATCACCAATGCCTTAATACCCATACTCCCACCCCACACATGCTGTGCATCCCACTGAGTTCCTCCAGCAGGTTTTCTTTGCTCCAGACACCAGCAACTGCAGTCTTTTGTGTCTCCAGTTAATAATCTTGATGTGCAGTATGCTTCATTCGAGTGGAACGTGAATCAGTTCAATCCAAAACTGAGAGCCCTAAGTTCAAAGTACAAGGAAACCATGAAGATATGAGAGATGAGTTGGCTAGGATAGATTGGCAGCTTCTTTAAAAAGGCATGACAAGGGCTAACATTCATGGAATACATATAAGAACTGCAAAAGCTAAGCATTCCTTTCTGGAATAAAAACTCAAAAGATAAAATTAGTAAATGTTGGAATAAACAGGTTGTTAAAGAAACTATTAATGCCAAAGAGGTTGTTTTTAAATTTAAATTTTTATTTAGTCATACAGCGCAGTAACAGCCCTTCCAGCCCAAGCCGCCCAAATACTCTTAACTAACTTATAACCTCTGTGTTGCACTGTTAGCCAGAATCAGACACAACAAGGTAAAGACTCTACAACAGGCTTTAATCCACAAAGACTTGCACAGAGCCAAGCTGGCTGTAGCTGCAGTAACTCTGACTGATACTTCGGGAGGCCGGTGCATGCTTATATCCCAACCGGGTGGGGCTTAATCCATTCAGGCTGATTGACAGCTGGCCAGGTGTTGTCCTGTCCCCTTACACTCCTGCAGGTACAGAGGTTGCCCCCTGCAGTCGGCCACAACCTCCATACGTTTTGAAAAGTGGAGAAAACCGGAGCACCTGGAGGAAACCCACACAGGCACAGGGAAAACGAACGTACTCCTTACAGACAGCGCAGGACTCGAACCTGGGTCGCTGTTGGTGTAATAGCGTTGCGCTGCAGTCTCCAGATAAAGTAGTAATACTGAGGTTTGGAAGCAGTTTAGAATTTAGCAACAAAAAAAGAGATTGAGAGGATAAACAGGACTGTGTAAATTTGCAAGGAGTATAAATGCTTTTGCAAAGGAAAAGATCAGTGAACATATGTATGTCCGTTAGAGTCAGAAATAGGAATATTTATTAAGGTGAGCATAATAGTTGGCAAAACAAATACTACGATTCTATCTTCACAACAGTGAACATAAATAACTTCCCAGAAATGTCAGGGAACCAAAATTCACCTCAAATGAAAATTACTAGTCATTAAAAAAAGTGCTTCAGAAACGAATGTGACTGAAAGAAAAATAACATAACCAAAGCCAGATAATCTGAATCTCAGAATAGTAAACAGTCAAGGAAATGGTGGTGGTTTTGGTTGTCATGTTCCAAAATTCACTAGATTATGGATCAGCTTTACCAGTTTGAACCTCATCAAATGTAAACACGCGACATAAAAAGGAGAGAGAATAAAGAGAACTATAGTCTGGCATCAGTAATCGGGAAATAAATGCAAGAGTCTTATGGAGGATGTGATGACAGGACACTTTAAAGATAACATCACATGTAGACAAAGTCAACATAGATTTATGAAGAGAAAATTGTGTTTGACAAACTTATGGGGAGAACTTTACAAATGTAACTGGTGGGATACATCAGGGAGAATATTTGAATTCTGTGTTTTGGGTTTTTTTAGAAGCCCTTTATCAAGTCCCATATAAGAATTTTGAATGCAAAATGAAAACATGGAATAATATGGTGTACTAATATATTAGCTGACAGACAGGAATAATTTTGACTTTTAGGGATGGCAGGCAGTCACTTGTGGAGTATAGCATGGGAACAAGCTCTCCCCGAAGGGAACCACATGGATAGATAGCCAAATGGAGGGTTATGGATGTGAGGCACAGAAAAATTAGATTGTTGCAGAGTAGGTTGACATAGGTTGGCACACATTGTGGGCTGAAGGGCCTTTATTGTGCCTAATATTCCATTTAATATTTCTAAGTTTTCCAACAACAAAAACATTGGAATTCATGCAAAGAGACTTCCGAGATGGTTTAAGACAAGTTGAAGGAGGGAGCCAATGAGTATAAATGAGAAGTTGTCAACTCTGGATGTCTCTTGTTGGGGTGTCCAGAAAGAGAGGTCACAGCCTCATGGCATAGAATGAGACACTGAGGATAATATTCTTCTCTGAGGTTGGTGAAACAGTGGAACTTTCTCCCCGAGGCAGTGGAGACCACGTCACTGAATCCATTTGAGAAAAAGGTAGACATGTTTGTAGCCACGAAAACATCATACGGAATGAGGAGGTAGCAGGAATGTTTTACTGAGCCAGAAGGTCACCCACGATCACGTTAAATGGTGGAGCAGGTGTGGCAGGCCGAATGGTCGAGTCCTTCATCATTTCTATGCATATACCAGGGGGTGTGGTGGAGGCATGTACAGTTATGACATTTAAAAGACATTTGGACAAGTACTTACAGATTAATGGTTTGGACAGATATGAGCTAAAGACATTTGGAGAAGTACTTACAGAGTAATGGTTTGGACAGATATGGGCCTAAAACAATCAAACAGGATTGGTTCAAATCAGCACCTTGATCTGCATGCACAAGTTAGGTCAAAGAGCCCAAATCCATGTTACCTCCCCAGAAAGTTGAGCTCCTCTCTGTAACTGGACATACACCCCAGTCTTGCTGGAACTCTTCTCTCCAGCTTCTTTGCCTTTTCACTTGACCCTAATGATCTCTTGACTGCCTTGCATCCTTTATATTTATAGATATTTATGTTATATCTGAATTTGATGGTTGCTTCCCATGCCATTCCCAAACACCCCGATCCCAATTGCCTCATGTTCCAAAGATAAACTTTAAAAATCCTTTCTTGCCTTACTTCCCTGTGAAGCAACATGAAGGAACTTATTTTCCTTCCATTTCAGGCATATTGGACAAGCGATATAGGAAAGTTTTTTTTAAATTTAGACATACAGCACAGTAACGTCCCTTTCAGCCCATGAGCCCATTAATTATGCCCAATTAACCTACAACCCTGGTACATTTTGAAGGGTGGGAGGAAACAGAAGCATCTGGAGGAAACCCACGCAGAAACTTGGATAGCGTATAAACTCCTTAGAGACAATGTCGGATTCGAACCCTGGTCACTGGCACTGTAACAGCATTGCACTAACCACTTTGCCGCCCAAACTGAGATTAAAAATACATACCAGGTCAAACCTTCCCTATACACCATTTAATATGAAACAAAAGCCTGCAGCTTGGAAAGTGTTAAAATTGCGAGGCCAGTAGTTGACTCAAGTTCATTTCTGCAGATTCCATGTGATAGAAAACATGTGTGTTGCACAGTAACACTGAGATTCAGTGCTTAGAGACTAAGCTCTCCAGATTTATCACAAACTAAAAATGTAAAATATGCATTCACAGAAATGCGCAAATGGTGAAACTTCTAATACATCAATTACCACAACAATAAACATTCTACGATGAATTGCTATGTCAATTAAGACCTTTTGAAATATCAACACAAAACAGACATCCAGCATGGAACTTTGGCTCTCCTGTATGAATCCAAAGTTCCTGAATCCACATACAAATTATGCACCCTTCATTATTTCACAATGAGTTAGTGGAATGTTTTATCTCATTTATTCATTATGGACAATGAGTACGACTGGTCAGGTCAGCATTTGGAGGTCATCCTGACTTGTGTTTGCAAAAGTCATGGAGAGCAGTTTTCTCGAACAGCTGTAGCCCCCTCATTAAATAGGGATCTCCAGAATTTAGACCATGTTGGTGAAGAATAGTTACGCATTTCCAGTCCAAGTGGTGCACAACCTGGAAGAGAGTTTTTCGTGATGAAATTCCCATGTGTCTGCTGTCCTCATCCAAGATAGAGATTGTGGGTTTTTGGAGGTTCGAGGATAGAAGCCTTCGGCAGGTAGGTGGAGTGCATTCAGCAGATGGTGCACCGGTGCATGTGGGGGAGATATGGTGGATGGTGGTTAATCATTTGATCAACTTTGTTGCCAGTGGTGGTGAGGTTCTTGAATACTGTGATGGCTGCACTGAAGCAGGTCACTGGAGAGTGGATTCCTTCATAACGTGCACTTCACATAAAAGGTGACAACTCCCAACTAAATGCAGTTATAGCTTGCTCAAAGAACGTAGGATACTTTTAATTCCACCATAATTATCACCTATGTGGGGATTGGCTTCTCTGCCATAAAATATCAGGACTGGTTCAATGAGATTGACCAGGACATCTGGCAGCTAAATAACTGGAAACATACGGCATTGATGGATTGGAAACTTTGCCACTCAAGTTATACCTTAAGCTTGAGATCCAACAACAAAACTGTCACCAACAGGATAAGTGGTGAGTAGAATGATTGTAGGAAGGTTGAACCAGCAATTGGCGGTCAAGGCCACCACAAATCCTTCAGCACTAGGCAAGCAATGGGTGCTGGAAGCAAGGCTTCACAAAAAAAAACAATTCCACTATTACCAGAGTGTGATGGAAATCTCTCCATTAGCCTGCTTAAATGCACCTTTCATCATGTTCAAGAAGCACTCTGGACAATAATTAATCCATCATCCATCCATCTACCATGGTAAACATTCAGTGCCTCCGCCTCCTGCCTTCACTACACACTCTGGCCTTAGGGTACCATCCAAAGAACAAACTACAATGACCTGCCAAAGACTCTTATGCGTAAACTTCCAAAACCCACACACTGTATCTTGGAGAAGAACACCAGGGACATGGAGATGTCACCACTTGAATCTGCTGGCCAAGCAGCACACCATTTGGAAATATACCACAGTTCTTGACACGAGTTTTCATCCCACAAAAAAAACAACCAAGTTCAGTCTCTTCACTGGAGTTAGAAAATTGTACAGCATGGAACAGGCTGTTCGGCCCAACTCATCTATCCCAGTCAAGATGGCTCTCTTGGCTAGTCTATTTACCTACATTTGGTCCTTATCCTTCCCGGTTCTCCCTATCTCAGACTGATTTGAAAAGGCCATAGACTTGGGACCAGACAAAGAGAACCTGGATGGAATTGGCATTTAGTCAGGATTCTGGCATCTGCAGATTTTGTGTTTACTAATGGACTTGGGAGCAAATGTTGTCCCTGCTAGAATTCTAAAACGGTATACAGGAGCTTTTGTAACAAATTCCTGTCTGGAAGGAGAAAGACATACAGAAAGGATTCAAAGATATTGTCAGAATATTCATCTGGAGCAGTGGTTCTCAACCTTTTTTTATTCCACTCACACACCACCTTAAGTAACCCTCTACAAAATAAGAGCACCTATGACATCCTATGCCATAGGAGCTCTGTGGTTATTAAAGAGTTATTTAAGGTCATGTGTGAGTTGAAAAATATGTTGAGAACCACTGGCCTAGAGCAGAGACACCTTTGATTTGGATAATCACTGGGTGTCTCGCCAGGGTCGATGCCAATGGGGAGGGCATTCGTGGCATTGACCCCCACCCCCAAACAAGGTATTGTGAACCCCCACCCGCTCATGGCCATTTCCCCCCAAATGAGATATTGTGGACCCCCCCCACCATCCGCAGCACTAGCGTCTAGCATCACAGGTCTCCACGTAATATAAGTAGCGTGTTTGTCTGTTACGTCGGAGGGAGGGGGAAGGGGGATGGGAGAGCATGGAGGAGGTTCATGGTAGACTGGTAGGCAGCACCAGCCCCCCCCCCCCCCCGCTGCTGAGCGAGATTTTGAGTGTCAGATTGTGACCCCTGATTACCCTAATGCCCTCTGCTAAGGCTTGTTCTGCCGCTGACCGTGGGTCTCACTGCTGTTTGCTGCAGAAGAAGTCATCACTAGTGTCCTGGTGTCGCAGCTTCACCAGAATGCAATCACATTTTATCGGTTAATAAATACTTTAATGACCCCTTGGACCATGAGTGTGAGACAGTTAATGACCCACTACACCCAGTGGAAGGTTAGTAGTCCTGAAGTAGGTGGGAACATCTCTTTATCCCATAAGTATGAGAGGAGCAGGGAACAAGGATTTTTTTTTTTTTAATAAATGGCGGCAATGGCATGTAAAGCAACAATAATATCTGAAGAAACTGCTCACCAGAAAAAATTCTAAAGGAAAATTCTAAAGACTTCCTAACAGAAAGACCTCAGTCTGTCCAGGTTGAGCAATAGCTCACCTCAGGGCTGTATGCTCAGCCTGCTACTATTCACGTGACTGACCCATGACTGCAATGCCAGATCTAGCTCGAACAGGGCCATCAAGTTTTCAAATGATATGTCAGTAGTTGGCCTCATCAGCAACAATGAAGAGTTGCAGTAGAGAGAAGAGGTGGAAAATCTCATGATATGATGCGAGATCAACAACCTGAGCCTCAACGTGGACAAGACAAAAGAGATGATTGATGATTTCAGGAGGACCAAGGACAACCACTCTCCATTACACATTAATAGCTCAGTAGTGGAGAGAGTAGAGAGTATCAAGTTCGTCAGTTCACTTAAGTAGTGACCCATCCTGGACACGCAAGATCTCCTCAATTATCCGGAAGGGACAACAGTGACTGCATCTCCTGAGAAGATTGAAGCAGGCAAGGCTACCCAGCCATGATCCTGTCAACTTTCTACAGAAGATCTATCAAAGGTGTCCTGGCCGGCTGTATCACATTGTGGCACAGATGTTGTAGAGCATTGGATCAGAGGTCAATCCACAGGACCATAAGAGCGGCAGAGAGGATCTCTGGAGTTTCCCTCCCCCCCACCACCCACCTATCGACCTGATCTACCAGGCTCGCAAAATCATTGAGACCCCTACCACCCCACACACAGCATGTTTCAATTACTCCCGTCAGGAAGGAGATATAGGAGGATCAGAGCCAGCACCCACCAAGATGAGAACCAGCTTCTTTCCTCGAGCAGTGAGACCGCTGAATGAGCAGCAAACTGCTCAGCAAAACCCTCTGAGACTTTATTAACATTTATTATCAATATTTATTTATTTATGCATATGTATGTCTCATGTGTCTATATGTGTGTTATCTCTGTATGTGTGCTTGCATGTTTTTATACCGAAGACCGGAGAACGTGGTTTCATCGGGTTGTATTTGTACAATCGGATGATAATAAACTTGAACTTAAAATTACTACCTAATGATTGGATTGCCACATTTTTATGTGCTGCATCATCCAGGTTCAAGGAAAATTGAAAATTGGGAAGCATGCAAGTTGTACCAAGGCCACGATTGTTCCAAATCCTGCAATGCTTTGGCCTGCCTCGTGTTCTTAAATTTTGAACATTATATAATGTTCATGGCAGTAGAGAGGAAGTCACCTTTTCCAAAGGAGGACATCTCAGATGTCCTGGAATGGAAGGCCTCATCCTGCCAATAGATGCAGTGAGGAGAGAGGAAATGAGAGAAAGGAATAGAATCCTTACAGGAGATGGGTGAGAAGGGAAGTAGCCAAGATAATCATGGGAGTTAGTGGGTTTATAAAATATGCCTGTAGATAATCTGTTTGCTGAAATGGAGACAGAGAGATTGAAAAGGGCAAGAGAGTTAGCAGAGATAGACCAAGTGAATGTGAGGCCCTGAGTAGCCAATAACCTAAAACTTGAAAGAGGCAAATGCTGAAGGAGGTAGAGAAATTTACGGCAGGAATTCTAGAGCTTACAGCCTCGGTAGGTGGAGGCATCAGGGTGATCAATTAAAAAGTAGAGAAGACTTCTGAGTATTATAGAGCAGGGAAAAAAAAATCAGGTGACACAGGTATAACACGTCCATCAATTCAATTTTGCTTAATGAGCAAAATTAAATTTAACATCAAAGAGTAGAACATGGAATATTACAGCACAGTGCAGGCCCTTTAGCCCATGATGTGCTGACCTATGTAAACCTACTCAACAATCTAAACCTCACACCTATAACCCTCTATTTTCCTTACATCAATGAGCCTGTCGAAAAGTTTTTAAAATGTCCCTATTGTACCAACCTCCACTGCATCCCCTGGCAATGAACCTAAAATGTTCTCCACCATCAATATCCCTTTTTATACTTTAGAATATTCTGAAGGGGTCTTCAGTTTCAGACAATTAAATGGGAATGAATGACATTTTTGGCAGGAAAAATAGTGAAATCTTGCACAGAAGACATCCCATGATTGCAACACAAGTCAGAGCTGCATACCACTGGAGAGGTTGCAAACATTTCTCTGTCAAGGTCCACGCCACAGACGTTTCAAACATCTCTCTGTCAAGGTCCACGCCACAGACGTTTCAAACATCTCTCTGTCAAGGTCCACGCCACAGACGTTTCAAACATCTCTCTGTCAAGGTCCACGCCACAGACGTTTCAAACATCTCTCTGTCAAGGTCCACGCCACAGACGTTTCAACTCAATGGATATTTTCAGCCTGGTCTTGGCAGCATACAGTTAAATATTTTCACCAATGTGCTTCTTGAAATGTGCTGATATAAAGCCTTTGGTGAGGGCTACATTTTTCACCTCTTACTCAACTTCAATTGGTCAGTGTTCAATTTATTTGTGACAGGAACATGAAGACAAAAGGTTTAAAAACCCTTTAAATTAAAACCTTATGTGGCTCTTTATTACGTGATTAAACTCCTTGTGCTGCGCCAGATAAACATGGGGTCAGAGTGAAAATCATTATGAAAGCTTGAAAGTTCTTAACAGCAGTCTCTGCAGGGTGAAAGTTACTACCTGTAAATTTACCATGTTGGATTTTGGACAACTGTCAAACCATCAAGTCAACTAAGATTCCTCAATTGCTTTCTGCGACCCTAGCTTGTTGATTTACAGTTCAATTGTACAACAGCATCATTCCATTGTCATCAACATAAGCCAAGCCTGAAATTGACAGCGTAACATATTTTCTAAATTGTACCAAAACTAACTCTTTCTCAGTTACAAGGAATAGTTCAGGCCACTTTTTTTTGATCATTTCTCAGAAGACATTTGTCAATGTTAAATTTTCACTATGAACTTCAACAGCAATTTTTCCAAAAATATTTAGTATTTCTCCTTATGGTTCTAATTACCAAACAGTATCTGAGAACATTGAACAGTAGAGCACAGGAACAGGCCTTTCTCCTCATGATGTCTGTGCTGAACATGATGCCAAGATTAAAATAAATCTCTTCTGCCTGCACATGATACATATCCCTCCATTCCCTGCATATTAATGTAAAGATTTACAAAAATGTTGGAGGAATTCAGCTGGTCTCACAGCATCCAAAGGAGGTAAAGATATATTATTTACATTTTTGGCCTGAGCCCTTCTTCAAGGTATAAGCAAAGGACAGGAAAGCTAAGTTTATTCCTTGAAGAAGGGGTCAGGCCCAAAACTTCGGTAATATATCTTTACCTCCAATGGCCACTCCAAGATCAGTCGAGTCCCTCCAGCATTTCTGTGTGTTTTTACGACAATCACAGCCTCTGCAGACTTTCGTGCTTCACTCCTGCATATTCATGTGTCTATCTAAAGGCCCTTTTAGAAAGCCAAAAATAATCCGAACGTACACAAGCCTTACCTTCATAAATAGTCCGTGAGCGGCTCCAAGGCGCCGACTCCGATCGTTCTGTAAACTAATACCAGAGGTGGAGCGGCCCACTTCACCTCGCTCCATAAATGTCCAGCCACTGCAAGCAGCTGGCTAGGGGTGGGCTGATGACGCCATCAGCCCACAACCCAGGACTGTTTGCTTAACATATTATGCCAAAGTATCGTGAAATAGCCATCATCGGTGTAATTGCTGCCGCTACCAGCCGCTACACCTTCGGGGCCCCAGACCCACTCCCTCTTCCTTCACAATCTCCCGGTCGCGGCGGGCCAGGATCACAAAGCCAGGCCCGCAAAGGTGCAGTGGCGGCAGCCACACCACTGATGAATATTTTCACTGACGATTTGCAATATCCAGAACCAAGAACTCACAGGTGAGTGAGAGTGAAATATAAACACTGAGAAAATGATCAATGGTCAGCTTCTTTACCCATAATCCCACATGCAGCGTTTCCCAGACCAATTCCAGCTCCGTGGGGGATTATGGGGAGCAAAGCTGGTCATTGTTTGCTGCGTATTTATGATGGGCAGCGCCACGGCAACAGTCGCCCCACCTACAGTGGCTCTGGAGACACCGAGGCGCCCCTCCATATTGAAGCAACGCTGGAGAAGCCTTTTAGGGCTGATCTATAAAAAAGGAAAATTATAATTTTCTCCACGGATGGAGCCAGACTTGAAGCGGAGGCCCTCAATAAAAACACCTTAAAAGTGTCTTAAACACTACTATTGTACCTGTTTGCACCAGTAACCAGGAATCTACTACACTTCCTGCAAAAAACTTGCTCTGCACATCTCCTTTCCACTTCCCCCCCCCGCCGTCCCCCCCACCTTAAGTACATGTCATCCACTATATCACATTGTCACCTTGGAGAAAGACCCTGACTCTCTCCATTGCTTATACATCTCACAATTTTATAAACCTCCATCAGGCCACTGATACTTCAGAGAAAACAGCCCAAGTTTGTCGAGCTTCTCCTTATGGCGCAATATGACTAACACTGTTCATGAAGGAGAGGATGAGTGTACTACATGCCACTGTTGGATTCATCAGCTAATTAATTTATTTTTAAAATGTAAATGCTGCAAAACAACACATCTTGTGACATGTTCACGACAATAAATTCTGATTCTGTACAAACTCCTTATGGACAGTGCGGGATTTGAACCCAGGTCTTTGGCGCTGCAATAGCATTGCACTAATCGCTACATTAACAGTGCTGCCCAACTAGCATTTGACTGCATGTTGATCCAAAACCTAAGCAGGGAAGCAATGATGCTGTTCCCGTCCAATGAAGCTGTTGGAGAGCTGGGTTGAGAACAGAATTGGCCTTTCATTCTTCTCTCGTTTCATTTTTTTTCCTCTTTTTGATTTTTATCTCAACACAATTAAAGAGGCATTTAGTGTGGCATAGCATTTAGTGAAATGCTCTTACGGTGCCAGCGAACCTGGTGCTCTAAGAGGTCTGTTTGAGGTTGCCCCCAATGTCTAAGACATATGTTGCCCAATAACTTCGTAGTACTTTATGAGGTCCTCTGTAAGGTGTTTGTCGGGGCGATCCGTGTGCACCCCTTCGGATGAAAATGTACTCACAATCTCTGAGTTCCTTGGGAAGGAAGGAAGATTATGTGCCATGTCTAGAAGCTGGTATGGGAGCTAGTTTTCCTACCTGCTCTCTCAGCTTGCACAATGTCACTGACATCTGGTCTTCAAGTCCACGAGGAGACAGCACAGATTCTCTAGGGATGGCCAGAGGTGCTCCATAGACCCATCGTGCCAATGAGGAGTTGAGGTCTTCTTTAGGTGCTGCTCTGATGCATAGTAGCACCACAGAAGTTCACCTGCGCAATCTAATCCCTGGATAGTGCTGTTATTTGCAGCCATGAGGTCAAGACCTGCTCCTCTGGTATGAGCGTCAAACCCTGAAGAAGGAAGGATGCTAACCTCTGAACTAGTGTCCGTGAGTAATTTTCACCCCAAGAGGTCATCCCAGACATAGAGCAGGCTATGGTTGGCCATTGTAGACATTCTGGGCATTGGATTTGGCCTGTGCATTTCCAGAAAAACCACAAGGAGCATGGTATTTGTGGGTACCAGCACCCCAACGTTGGTGATAGAAACACTAGCTGCTAGTCTCTCAGTCACGTCTGTCCGGTGGAGACCGTTTTTTCGTCATTGAGACTCGAAGGTTTGGTGTCTTGGGACCTGACACAGCATTTATCTCAATGAGCTACACGCTCTGCTGCTTCGCACACCACAAGATGTCCGCCTGTGCAGCCTCTTCTTGAAGGTCGTTGAAATCCTCAGTGGATAACATGAGGCAGATGTCTACTGGCAGGTGCTCTAGAAATAGCTGTTCAAAAGAGAAAACATGGCTTGTTGCCATCCGCCAATGCCAACATGCAACCCATAAGCACTGAAGGGGTGTCGATGTGGAAGAGCCGTGGAGCTCGCTCATGCTGAGAGAGCCCACAAATACAAAGGAGGAGTGTTTTCAGTGCCTCATACTTGCTGTGCAGTGGTGGTTCCCAAAGGAAATCCACAACGCGGCCGGCTATGTCCTGATCCAAGGTGCTCACCATATGGTAATACTTGGTGGCATCCACCTCCATTTTTCTGATGTGGAATTGTGCCCCTGCCTGTCCGAACCAGACTTCGGATCGTGACGTCCAGAAAACAGGCATTTTTGGGGATACCACTGCGCTGTCAATTGTAGCCTCTGATGTCGCAATGGGTAATTTGAAAGGAGTGACTAACGAGTTACAGTTGAGAAGAAGTTCAAACAAAACTGTTTACTTTACAGACGCGCACAACCTTTTTAAAAAACCCACATCATGATTCATGACACCATGATGTTCGGCAACCAGTTCGCTGGAACTTGTAGTGCCACGACATTTTGATACCTTATTAAGATTGTGCTTTGGAATGTTGAATTTAGTTCATATTTTGAGAAAATTGCTTAAATATAATTGGGATATTGTATAACTGAGATGTTCAATTGTTAATGCTTTAAATCAGATTTAAAATATTTTATAAAAAAAAGAATTACAGATATGATTTAGAATTTATGTATTTTAGTGTTATACAGAATGTCTTATTTATTCTGTAAAACTGTTTATATCATTTTATTGAACCGTATTTTTTTTATTTATACAAGTTCTTTAATAAATCAATAAAAATATTTTAAAAAGAAAAAATTAAGAAATTGCCTTCCTCAGAGGCTCGTACAGACTCCAAAGTTGGTTAATTTCAAAGGTCAGATAAATAGACATCCAGATATTGAAAGAACAACTGAGAAAAGACGTTTGAGGTTGTAGATCAGCCATAAACTTTCTGAATGATAACTCGTCTCGAGGGACCTATTGACTTCTCCTGTTTCTGTTTCTTATCCTCTTACTCACGTCAATGATACGGGCCAGAAGGATGAGATGCTCAAGAAATTACTCAAACTTTTTTTTATTGAGGTCAAGTCCATTGGCAGTGATTAGTGCTGGAAGTTTAATCCATTGCTGCTATTTTTCCAATCTCCTATTTCAAATTCAGAAGAGTGAATGGATTGCTAATATTAACTGTAAAGAGTATTATGGTCACATATCGGTGATTTTTTTGTTTTGTTTTAGACAGATGGAATAGTAAGAGGTTCTTCTGGTCCTCAAATCCGTGCCCCCCCCCAAATACCCCAATTAACCTGTACATTTTTTTGAGGGTAGGAGGACATCAGAGCACATGGAGGCACAAGGTGACACAAGGAGAATGAACAAACTCCTTACAGATAAACCCAGGTCACTAGCACTTAACCTTGCTGACCAATTAGTACTGGACTGCATATTGATCTAATTCCTAAGCAGGGAAGCAATAATGGTGTTGTCGTCCAGTGAAGCCGTTGGAGAGCTGGGTTAAGAACATAATTGGCCCAAACGGATATTTTTTTTAACACCTTTTTGCTTTCCTACTACAACAATTTCCTCAACCTCGCCACTGACAAAAAGCCTTTTCTCTGCAACCTCAATGAATGCCAGATGGACAATTCCAACATTCTGCCCAATATTCTGACTTGCCATTTTTCTCAGTGGTTTGAAGCAGAGAACATGTGGATAGGATCTATAACTGTACCGAGATCAAGATGATTTGCCATGGAACAGCGGTGTCATGGCAACTGGAATCCATCAATGCGAGCCGACTATTGTTGGGCACGGACACAAGAGGTTCAGATGCTCATAACAAACAAAAATCAGCGGCAAAACATTTTTAGGCGATTAAACATGCAAGATACAATAAAAGTTAATTTAATGTTTCTTCAACTTCCTACATAATACAGCAAATCTGAAATTATCCTTGTGTTCAGCTTGAAGTTGTCTATCATAATCCCAATTTTTTTCAGGCAGCAAACCATTTTTTTTTAAAAATTGTTGTCCACTGTACTTCTTCATCAATTATATAAATAATGTAGTCAGGAGCTGATTTTAAATTTGAACCATAAAGGAAGAAGAGTTTCGAGACTCAATGGCTCAGTTTGAAGAGATGGGAAGACCATAAAACCATGAGTACACTCCACCATTCCATCATGAGTTGATCCATTCTCCTACTCATCCCAACTCCCGTGCCTTCTCCCCATAACCTTTGATACCCTGACTATTCAGATACCTATTAATCTCTTCCTTAAATACACCCAATGACCTGGCCTCCACAGCTGCATATCAGAGCAAATTCCAGATTCCAGGTTCACCACTCTCTGGCGAAAGAAATACTTCCACATCTCTGCTTTAAATGGGCACCCTTCAATCCTGAAATTGTTCCCTCTTGTTCTTGACTCCCCTACGATGGGAAGCAACTTTGCCAAAAGAGAAGACATTGTCAAGTTTATTGTCATCTGATTATAAAAACATTACCTGAGTTCTCTGGTCTTCAGTGCAATGAGATGTAACACACATACTGAGAATTCATATGCAGGACAAGTATTCATATATACAAATAAATAAATAAATATTGTTTAATAAATATGTAAGTCCCGGATGGTTAGTGTGAGCAGTTCCTTTGGCTGATTGTAGGAAATGTTCTGACAAAGAACAGTGGGATTTAGCGTGTTACGGGTTATATTAGTATGGTTATGGATAAATATGTCTTTAAAAGAGATAGATTGTGGGGGGGGGGGGTTTAGTGTAGGTCACTTCACAAACAGAGTAACACCACAAAAGACATCTCATTTAAAATGCAAGAGCTTTGCTGAAGCGAGATGTTGAGGCTCCACTTGGGTTTGCAGAAGCCATATTGTGTATGGGCAATAAAGTCCAGACTCAGAAATACTGATAAGATCTTTCAAAGATTGGGTTGGAGCTTTAGGAGAGGTTTTGGGTTTTTGACAAGCAGAGAAAGGTAAAAAACAAACAGGATTCTTTTGTGTGTGTGTGTGTGTGTGTGTGTGTGTGTGTGTGTGTGTGTGTGTGTGTGTGTGTGTGTGTGTGTGTGTGTGTGTGTGTGTGAGAGAGAGAGAGAGAGAGAAGTGAGTTCTACAGTAGCAGCTGAGGCTGTAAAATGGCAGGCTTGTTGAAAAATCCGATTTTCCCCATTTTCTGGATGGGTTGTAAGTTCTGAGTTCAGCCTGTTCAAAACCTTTGTAGTCCTTACAAGAGGAAATGGCTGGCCAGAGAGTTTCTCCTGAAATAAGGGAAACAAGAGGAACTTTGTGGTGGCCTGGAAGGAGAGGTAATCATTTGGAAAACCCATGATGGGAAAAGTTTCTTTGGCAAGACACTGAAGTGACTGATTGTGGGAAATCAGTTTGTGTGTGTCCAACAAGGAACAAATATGTCTCTGAAACCAACAAGAAACTTCCTGAGCTGTAACCGTTTAACTTTAAACACCAGAGCCTCGTGAACATTCAGAAATGTTTAATTCAGTGCACAGTACAAGAATTGCCTAATACTGATGAACTTGGAGAAGTGAGAAGTGAATGATTAGACTGTGAAACAAAGAATTTTCCTGAATATATACACATTACATACACGTGTGCTTAGAATTAGAAGGGGGTTCAGTTAGGCTGTTAAGTTAATAGTAATAAGTTTAAGTTTGATCTTGTTAAAGTTGCCACCCCACCTAAAAAAAAGAATAAATTTTTTTTAAAAGTTTGATCTTATAATTATGTTTTAAATAAAATTAAAAGCAACTTTTGTTTAAGTAACCATTGCCTTGGTGAATTTCTATTGCTGCTGGGTTTTGGGGTCCTCTGAGCTCGTAGCAAGCAAGAACTGGACAACGGAGAGGAGACAAGCAAAAAAGTTGGAGGGGTTCAGCAAGTAATATAGAGCAGCCAATCCATACTCAGCAAGGTCCAACAGACAGGAAGTGAGGATCACGATCTTTGGAAATTGAGGAACAAATGTGGAAAATATCTGAAACATTTGAATTATCTTTTACATTCACCACATTATCAAATATGACTTCAAAGCCCCTGGAGCTATTTTTAATAATATGTGAACATGCATCACTGGATTCTCTTTCTCATGAATCTTTTATTTCAGAAGGAGGATTTTTGATACCTCCAACCAAAGTGTTGCATTTCACACATCTCGATTGAAATCCATATCCGTTCATGTGAAGATTCCTTTTGTCTCCATCAGAATTAAGTAAACCCCAAGGTGTTACCCTCTAATTTTGAAATTGTATGTCAAATTCCAGGTCCAAGTTATTTGCACCAAACAGTTAATAACTTTTTCAAAGAATAAGTTCAAACTCCCTTTCATCGATTTCCCTAATTCTGAAAGCAGCCCTGAAAGCTCAACTACAAGGCCCTAATTGGATGGACGAACTCCCATGGGTACTGTTAGGAATTCGCATAGCACCAAAAGAAGACCTACAAGCGTCATCAGCCAAGATGGTGTATGACTCCCCACTTACCATCCCAGGGGACATTCACTTCAACCCTCCTGGCCCACAACCCAGTGCGCTAGACGTCTTCTAGCAATTGAGGGAATAAACAGATAAACAGAAACCTTTGCCACATTCCCGACATGGTTCTCCACCCTGCCATGTCCCAGTGTGGCAGCAAGGGACACCCCTACGTTTAAGGTGTTGCTGCAGAACAGTGTCATTTTCATCTTGGACATTGGTGGACATCAGGACAAGTTTACCATTGACTGCCTCAAGGCAGCACATCTGGACTCAAACCACCCCACCCCGGATCCCCAGGTCAGACTCAGAGGCTGCCCACCCAAAGGCAGTATGGTAACTTGCTTAAAGTGTGGCAATGATTCTGGGGCAGGGTGGTATAGCGGACCAAGCGACTGCGCGGTTAGACGGGCCAAATCGCTGCCCCAGTCGTCCGACACAAGATAACGCGGGCCCCTCCCTTCTGAGGAGAAGCCCGCAATTGGCAACACATATTGCCCAGGGGACAGTGCCGCTTCAGTGTTGCGTGCCACTGGATAGAGAGTGACGCCACGACGTGTTGACGCCACTTCCTAAGGCCAGCGCAGCCCTCACAGGAAATGAGCGGGCTCCTTGAGCAGCACGAGATATTCAAAATAAAGTTCAGTTACTGGTTCACCTCTATGACCTCCAATTGCATCTACCTTTGATGAGAGGAAAATATTCCTGCAGTCTATCCTATCTATAATTCTCAATTTTATATATCCCAATCATATCCCCTCTTAACCTCCTCTGCATCAGAAAACAATTGATCCTGTTCAACATCAATTTTCTTGAACAAAAGCATTATTAGAAAAAGAAGCACAGACATTTTGACTGTGTAATGGATGAATTCTATTCGGTCTATTATAGGATTTGGGCCATTTGCATCTGCAGAGTATTCTTAAAATACTGGAAAAGGCTGCATCTTGGAAATCAAAGACAACTGAACATCTTCGACTACTGCAAATTGACAGGTGAATGGTCCAATCTGAGGGGAGAGGATGGGAATGTGGGGAGAATAAAATGGGATCGGTGAAAATGATTGTTATAGACCCCCCCCCCCCACCCCCATGGGCTGAAGTGTCCATTTTCATGCAGGATGACAATGGCGTGATCAATATTAAGCTGCTGCAGGAGTCAAATGTTGCACAGATGCATAGAGTTTCAAGAAAGCACAAACACTTGATTTAATCAATTTCCACTGAAGTACAAAGTGAGGACCGATTTGGCCATGAAGAAGCTGAGGAATTGCATTGCTGCAATAATTTAGCTCTGTCGCCAGTGGTGATTGGGGGTGCAGGTTGGAATTAATGTGAGTTGGCCCAAAGGATGAATTGTGGAAATTTGAAGCCTAATGTGTCTGTGCTCTCTCTGTACTAGATCTATCTAATTCTGATGACTGCTATTTAACATTGTCCTTTACTATTTTCTTTCATTTAAGTACTTAAGGTTATCTTAAATGTTGTGATCTTTCCCACATTATTGTTGCCAAAGCTTCGAAAGTCATGGAGTAAAATTGATCTTATCCCAATAGATTCACAAAATCTGATGCCTTGAGAATTGGCCCATGCGCAAAACGTTTACCGATTGATCATTTCTCTCCATGAACTCTGCCAGATCTGCTGAGTCCCTCCTTACTTTTTGCTCAAGGCTTCAACATCTGTGGTTCTTGTGTTTCTACAGTCATAGAAACAGGTCCTTTAGAACAGCCCTTTTCTAGGAGGCCCATATGTCCCCCGCGCAGGGTTGTGGGGTGGGGGGGACAACCTGAAATCATGAAATATATTTTTTGTGTAGTCGGTAGGAGAGAAGTACAAAAGAAACCAACTAGACTGCTTCACAGGGAAGGGGCAATAAACTATGAGCAGAGCCCAAAAAGGGGCCATAGCCAAAAATAGGTTGAGAATGGCTGCTTTAGATCACCATACAAACTGACCATCAGGCACCCAGTTACTCTACACAAATCCCATTCTCCCCAATTTCCATTAAACAAGCCTTCTCCACACCCTATCAACCTCCCAGATTGCACCACTCATCTACACACACTAGGGCAATTAACAGTGGTTAATTAATCGAGCAATTCATGACTTTAGGATCTGGGAGGAAGCCAGAGTAGACAGAGGAAATATCCATGGTCACAGATGGCAAGTTCCATCTTCATACAGGCAGCTCCTAAGGTCAGGGATGAACCCAGATCACTGGGGCTGAGGCAGCAGGTTAACTCATGTCTGTCCAATAATCAAAGTTCCTCCCACAGCTGATCCTAAATAAATCATAACTTATTACTGATCAACCATTTACCATTTAACCTCTTCCAAAATCTCAGTTGCCTATTAGATACTCACTTAGCTTTCTCAGTTCTTGTACTTGCAACTTTGATGAAAGAAAGCGCAGTGCCAGGCCTTCTCACTTGACCCAATATTTTCCTAGGCACCAATATCCAAAGTCCACACTTCCAACAAGGGCAGAAACAATTTCTTTCAGAAATTTCATTCACTTCTTTTAAATTTGAGCAAGGTAGTGGGGTGCGAATTCTGGCCAATTTGGTAGAAGTCAGTCAGAGACTGAAATTTTTAAAAAAACTTTCAAAGGTCATCACCTGATGAAAGACCGTCTACCTTGAATGTTAACTGTTTCTCCTACCAGAGATGCCATCTGAACTGCTGAGTGTTGACTGAACTCTGCTTTAGCGACGTAGCTAAATGGCCTTTCCCGTTTGTTTCGGAATTGGCCTTTTTTGATGAAAAGTTGTCAGTCTGAAACGTGAACCCTATTTTTTTCACCTTTGCAGATACTGCGTGATCTGCTGAGAATCTCTATCATTCTGTATTTATTTCAGATATGCAGCGTCTGCATCGTTTTGCTTTTAAGTTTGAACATTTTTTTTTCTTTTTTCTTTCTTCCTCTCTTTTCATCTTTTTCTATTTGCATCTCCTCCGGGTGGATCATCTGCAATTGACAAGTTTTCAATTTCTACCATCGGCTTTTTGAGAGACCAAACATTTGTTGAGCGGGTAGGATCCGAAGATGTTGGGATCGGCAGGAAAACTGGAATATGCTGCATTCATATTCAGTACCGTGCCACTTCCACTCGACACAGGAGCAGTTTGTTTTGTGGATTCGGGTCTATTGACAAGGAACTGAGGCCAAAGAGCAGTCGTTGGTGTAAAATAAACATAAAATGAAACTGACCCTCAGAATGATACAATTTCTCTTAAATTGTTCTCAGCTGTCGCAAGTTAAAAATAATTGATTTACCGCACAATAAAACATTTTGATTTAAAATATTTTCCAAATTAAACCCCTATGCAGCTGCTGGCAAGATGATTTTTCTTTCACCGTGGCTTGGGAGAGAAGTCCATAATATAAACTTGAGATGATCGTTTTGTACAGGAACCTGTGTTATTTGTGGGCGGTGGGGGGGTGGGGGGCACCTAATCACCAGCAGAACAGGGATGTCAATCCCACTCCTCCAAAATACACAGAGGTGGGAATAAAAAAGGCAAGGAAACGCTGCCAGTCACAACGGTTCTAATTGGGCAAACCAACAATCAGCTGTGTAAACTTGACCGTTATTAAAGGTCTCTGAAGATCAGCATAACCTGCCGCAGTCTCAGACGAGAGCGGTTCATTCTGGTCCCGATTCATTTGTGGTGGCAGAGCTGCACTTCATTAAGATTCCACTGCCTGCTTCAAATGCGAGGCAAGGCTTTTGATTTGTGGCTGAGCATAGACATGTGGGAATCTACAGAGCAGAAATGGGGCGTGATGGCTTCCCTTGACCTTGCCGAACATTTATGCTGATCTGCACTCAACCATTTTGTCTGCATTAGGTTTCGCACAGACAGCACGTGGGCTGAGTGGGGAAGGACCACAGTCTAGAGTCCTTCAGTTACCAGGCATTGAGGGGCTGAGATCGTGGGGAAGCCCTTCAAACAATGGAGGGGTGCCACAGAGTGGCAATGCTGCTATATAGAAATTAATGCAACAATGTACATTGATGGTAATGTATGGATATGAAACTAAGGGTGCAATATGAATGTGAACGGTTTTCTGTTTATAAATTTTTTATTGTAAATAAAGTCTATTTTTGGTTTTAAAAAAAGTTTGTATCAGCCAGTGAAGGCAAGTAAGTCCGAATGTCCTTACCATCTATCACTGTCCTAGAAGTTCCATTTCTTTTCTCACTGAGTGTCTGTTAATGTCTCTTAAACATTGTATCTGCCTCCTCTGACTGCTCATTCTATATAATCAACTGTCTCAGTGTGGAAAAACTCTACCTTTCACATTTCCTTTAGATTTCTCCCCTCTCACCTTAAACCTGTGCCCATTACCTCTGGACTCCCAAGACGTAGGAAAAACAGTGATTATCTATGTTCCAAGATACTGAGTATAAAGCAACATACCAAAAAATCCAGAGATCTTTCTTCTAAGTAATATAAGAAATAAAGAATTAGGCCTCAAACTGGATGAAGTGCAAAAAAGATTTATTATGATAGCCTTAGCTGTAGAAAAAAATGTATAATGTCAACTTGGAAATTGGAAGAGAGCTTGAGAGTACCTGGAAATGAATAAATGTATTCCATTGGAAAAAAAACATATAATTTAAAAAATAAAGTCACATAATTTGATCAAATTTGGGAACCGTACATGGAACACAACAGAGAGGACCTACCGCGGACCTCCAGTCCCTAAAATGATAAGAAGACAAAACGACTTGATCCAGTGTGTAAAAGTAGATGACACATTTTTCTTGTTTATTTTCATTGTGTGATGACATTGTTTAATGGGTTTATTGTATTGTATATGTTGAATGTTTAATGGGTTTGGTGGGCGGTGGGAAGGAGGGAGGGAAGGGAGGGGGGAAAAAAAGGGGAGAAAATGCCACTGTGTTTATTCAAGAGGGAAATGTTTGTGTGTATTTTGATTAATATGGTTCTTAGTGTGAAAATTTTTTTTAAAATAAAGAAAGATACTGAGTATAAGAGTTAGGACATGATTACAGCTGTATAAAACATTGGTTATAGAGTCAGACAGTTACACAGCATGGAAGCAGGCCCTGCAGGTCAAATCATCCACGCTGACTTAGATATCTTCCTGAGCTGGTCCCACACGACTGCATTTAGCCCATATCCCTTTAAAGCTTTCTTATCCATGCACCTGTCCAAATGTCTTGTAAACATGGTAATTGCAATTGCTTTGGTTGTATTTGGACTATTGTGTACAGATGTGATCGTCACTTGACAGAAACAATGTGGTAGCAATTGAGGGAGTGCAGAAGAGATTCGTAAGCATATTGCCAGAAATGGAAGGCTGTTGTTATAACAAGAGCCTGGACAGGCTGGGTTTATCCTCACTGGATGGGGGCTGATCTTATTGAAATTTATAAAATTATGAGGATTATAGATAGAAGAGATTATTACTGTTTTTTTTTCCTGAGGGCAGGGGACTCTAATTCCAGAAGGAAAAGGTGTAAGGAGAGAGTAGAGAAAATAAAAGGAGATCTGAGGGTTGAATAAGTAAAATATAATCAAGTGTGGCGGCTCAACACTAGGCAGGCAAACCGGCCCCGCTTCTAAGCCACGCGGTGGGGCAGCCGGCCAAAATGGCGCCATCGGGGGTGTTCCCTTCCACCCAGCACAGAGCTTAGAAGCCCGCGCTGGGGGACCACGTGATGCCCAGGTGACGTCAGCACCCTCCAGCCAGGTCCTAGCTGGGAGTATAAGTACAACCTAGCAGCCTGCAATACACTAGTCTGCTCACTGAGCTCAACCCATCTGGTTGAGTGTGTTCCTTCAGGAGCAGAGTGTAGCCGCTGCAACAATTCGTGATCCCGACTGGTTCAAACATCTTTGAACTCATCATGAGCGAGCCTGGGATCAGCGCTATGGCTGTGAAACTGCCTGAATTCTGGGTTCAGGAGCTGGAGACCTGGTTCGGCCACGTGGAGTCTCAGTTTCACCTCTGCCAGATTTCGTCCAGCATGACCAAATTCTACCATGTGGTCACTGCCCTGGACCAGGCCACCGCCAGACGTGTTTTGCACCTCATTCAGCATCCACCCGCCAAAGACAAGTGCTTACCAGATCCCTCAGACTATCCAGATACCAGCGTGCCACTCGGATGCTGCACCACGACGCCCTGGGGGACAGGTCCCCGATGGAGCTGATGGACGAAGTGCTTGCGCTCATGGGTGAGCACACCAACTGCCCACTCTTCGCGCGTATTTTCCTCGACCATATGCCCGTGGACATCCGGCCGCTGCTGGTCCAGGAGAGCTTCACCGACCTGAGGATGGTCGCCCAGAAGGCCCATGAGCTATGGCTCGCAAGATTCCTGGAGGGGTCAGCAGTCCAGCATGTCATAAGGCATGGGGACGACCATGCCAAGCCCTCTCGTAGCGCTGCTGTAGAGCACCTGGCCCCTGCAGGGGCCCCCAAGAGCCTAATCAAGGCCACAGCATTCGCTCCAGGCCTCTGCTTCTACCACCAGTGCTGGGAAGCCAAGGCTCAGAAGTGTTGTCAGCCCTGTTCGTTCCAGGGAAACAACCAGGCTGGCTGCTGTTAATGGCCGCGGCGGCTGGCCAAGGACACAGCCTCCTCTAACTGCGGGACTCAGTCAATGGCTGGCAGTTCCTCGTTGACACTGGAGCCCAGATCAGCATTATCCCGGCCACGACCATCAAGTCCAGGAACTGACCTCGTGGACCTCCCCTCCATGCAGCCAACGCAACAGCAACCCAGACGTATGGAGACAAGACAATCAACTTCCAGATCGGCCAACGAAATTTCACATGGAGGTTCACCGTCTTGTCCCTCCCGATTGCCATCCTGGATGCAGACTTCCTCCTTGCACACGGGCTTCTGGTGGACATTCGAAGTAGGAGTCTGGTGGACACCCATACCTTCCAGGCCATTCGCCTGGACGCCTCCCGCTTGTTGCAACCACAGATGGCCATGATCAGCACGCCCAGAGACGAGTTCAAGCGAATGCTGGAAGAGTTCCCGACACTCCTCAAGCCACAGTTCTCCACTGCCTTGCCATGCCATGGGGTGTTCCACCACATCCCTACCCAGGGCCCACCGGTTTACGCCAAGGCACGCCGGCTCCCGCCTGACAGGCTCCAGGTGATGAAGGATGAGTTTTCGCACCTGTGAAACTGGGCATCATTCGGCGGTCCGACAGCCCATGGGCCTCGCCGCTCCACCTGGTTCCGAAAGCCTCCGGTGGCTGGCGTTCCTGCGGAGACTATCGACGGTTCAATGAGGCAACCGTTCCTGATCATTACCCCATCCCTCAGATCCAAGACTTTACGGCCAACCTGCACAGTGCGAGGGTTTTCTCCAAGGTTGACCTGGTGCACGGATATCACCAGATTCCGGTGTACCCCGAGGACATACCAAAGATGGCCATCATCACCCCCTTTGGCTTGTTCGAATTCCTGCATATGCCGTTTGGGTTCAAGAACGCCGCTCAGCCCTTCAGCATCTCATGGACTCTGTGGGCACGGACTTGGATTTCGTCTTTATTTATTTGGACGACATCCTCATCGCCAGCAAGGACGAGGCGCAACACAAGGCCCACCTATGTGCCCTTTTCTCCCAGCTGGCCGATTTCGGCCTTACCATCAACCCGGCCAAGTGCCAGTTCGGGAAAGAGTCCATGCAGTTCCTGGGCCATACCATTACAGCCGAAAGAGCCATGCCCGCCACTGTGAAGGTCGCCGCTATCAGGGAGTTCCCACACCCGGACAGCCTCAAGGGGCTGCAGGAGTTCGCGGGTATGGTCAACTTTTACAACCGCTTCATCCCGGGAGCTGCACGCATCACGCAGCCGCTATTCGCCCTCATCGCAGCCAATCACAAAATGCTCGCTTGGAACCCAGAAGCCTGCACCGCGTTCAAGGCCACCAAGGACACCCTCGCGAAGGCCACCATGCTCGCCCACCCACACACCGACCTGCATATGGCACTCTCTGTCGATGCCTCTGCCACAGCCGTCGGTGCCGTCCTGGAGCAGCAGGTGAATGGACATTGGAAGCCACTGGCATTCTTCAGCCGCCTGCTCCGCCCGCTGGAACACAAGTATAGTGCCTTCGACCACGAGTTACTGGACATGTACCTGGCAGTGCGGCATTTCCGCTATATTTTGGAGGGGAGGACTTTTACCATTTTCACCGACCACAAACCCCTCACCCAGGCGGTCGGCCTGCCAGCAGCGTCACCTCTCCTTCACGTTGGAGTTTACCACCGAAATTCAGCACAAGGCGGGGAAGGACAATGTGGTTACCGATGCACTCTCACGACCGGCCATTTGTGTGCTAACGCCCGGCCTCGACTTCAATGGGAACAAGATTTAAATATAAAGATAAAAAAGGAAACATGGGAGAAGTTCTGGAACGATGAGAAATACAATAAATACGAGGTTACGTATGATACAATATAACTGGATACACAGGCTATACATTACACCTCAAAAGTTAAATAAATGGGACCCAACAGTATCTGACAGATGTTTTCGATGTAAAAAAGAAATGGGAACAACAATTCATGCAATCTGGACATGTGAGAAAGTAGAAAAATATTAGGAAGATCTAAACCAAATATTAAATAAAATTACAGAAAACAATATACCAAAGAATCCAGAGATCTTTCTCCTAAGTAACATAAAAAACAAAGAATTTGGAATTGATTTGGAGGATGCACAAAAAAGATTTGTTAAGATAGCTCTAGCCGTAGCAAAAAAATGTATTATGTCAACCTGGAAATTGGAAGATAATTTGAAAATACAACAATGGTATATAGAAATGAATAAATGTATTCCATTAGAAAAAATAACATATAGTTTAAGAAATAACATTGAAATATTTGAACAAATATGGGAGCCTTACATGAAACACAATAGCGAAAACCTACCGGGGACATTCACTACCTAAATTAACGAAAGTAGAAGGAAATGAAAAGAATTGACTCAGTGGAATTTCTTGTTTATTTTTATTGAATGACAACATTGTTTGACTGGTTTAATGTATCCTAGATTTTGTACTTTAAATGGACGGGGGGGGGGAGGTAGGGAGGGTGGGATGAGAGGAGGGAGGGGGGGAGAAAATGGCACTGTATATATTTGAAAATGAAAAAGTATGTATCATGATCAATGTGGTTTATGGTGTGAAAAATAAAAAATTAAATAAAAAAAAAAAACCAGCTCACCCGGGACCAGAGTCTGATGAGGAGATGAGAGCCTTCAAGACCGCCATCACAGGCCTGCAATTCCGAGACCTCCCGACTCTGAGTGGCAAAGGTATCATCCTGTGCGATATCTCCATGGGCACTCCACGACCAGTGGTTCCCCAGCAGTGGCGCAGGCATGTCTTCTGTCACATCCACAACCTTTCACATCCATCCATCAGGTCCACGGTCCGGATGGTGGCAGAATGGTTCGTATCGCATTGGCTGCAGAAGCAGATCATGGGCTGGGCCAGAACATGCACCCATTCCCAGATGTCCAAGGTGCACAGGCACACCAGGGTGCCTGTACAGGAGTTCGAGCATGTACGGGAACGATTCAGCCACATTCACATGGATATCGTTGGCCCCTTACCCATTTCCCGGGCCAACCGTTACCTGTTTATGATGGTGGACCACACCACTTGCTGGCCTGAGGCGATCCTGATGCCAGACGTCTCCACTGACTCCTGCTCCTGAGCACTGTTGCATGGCTGGATCGCCCGGTTCGTTGTCCCAGGTCACCTCATCAGCGATCGGAGCACCCAGTTCACATCTGCGCTCTGGGCACAGCTCCCCAACAGGTTGGGGATCCAGCTACACCACACCAGGCCTACCACCCACAGGCCAATGGACTGGTCGAACGTCTGCACCACCACCTTAAGTCGGCACTCATGGCCCGCTTCACTGGTCCCGACTGGGTGGATGAACTGCTTTGGGTGCCCCTGGGCATCCTCTCCACTCCCAAGGAAGATCTGCAGGCATCATCTGCTGAGCTGGTCTACGGTACACCGCTAGCACTACCTGATGAGTTCGTCAACGCACCTCACAATCCCCAGCGGTCGCCACACGAACTACTTCCTCACCTCAGAGCACTCTTGAACTCGTTCGAACCCCCACCGCCGCCCAGACATGGCACCCGCCTGTCTCACATTCCCGGTGAACTGCTTTCCGTGGAGTACGTTTTCGTTCGGCGGGGCCCGACCACGGCACCTCTGCAGCAACCTTATGAGGGGCCGTACAGGGTTGTACAGTATTCCAGCTCCACGTTCACGCTTGACATTGGCGGCAGACGAGAGCTGTTTACCATGGACAGGCTGAGGCCAGTGCACATCAATCCCACTGAGCCCATGGTCGTAGCCCAGCCCAAGAGGCAAGGCTGCCTGGCGAAAAAGGATATTGGCACCGGTTCTGGGGGGGTTGCTGTGTGGCGGCTCACTACTAGGCAGGCGAACCGGCCCTGCTTTTAAGCCACACAGCAGGGCAGCCAGCCACAATGGCGCCGTCATGGGTGTTCCCTTCCTCCCAGCACGGGGCTCAGAAGCCCACGCTGGGGTACCACGTGATGCCCAGGTGACGTCAGCACCCTCCAGCACAGTTCTCAGCCAGGTCCGGGCTGGGAGTATAAGTACAGCCCAGCAGCCTGAAATAAACTAGTCTGCTCAATGAGCTCAACCCGTCTGGTCCCTGCCCAATCTCCTAATCTGTCGAAGACCTTCTGCAGCCTTCCAGTTTCCTCAACACTACCACCTCCTCCATCTTTGAATCATTTTAAACAAAGCACAGAACCATTGATTTCATAATCAAAATAATTGATAGACAACATACAAAGAAGCGGCTCCAACATTGACCCCTGCAGAAATGGCAACCAATCAGAATATGATCTCTGAATTCCAACTCTCTTATGCGTTTTAGATGGACGTGTGATCTTATCTGTCTGAAGAATGTCCAGCATCTCGGCATTGGTCGTTCACACATGAATGACCGAAACTCCAAATCTCCGTTTCTTTAGGCGAGTTTAGACAGGATGTGTGGTAGGTAAAGAGGTGGGACTTGCAACACCACCGTGATGACATCCTATTCATTAGCCCGTTGTTCACGGAATGCCTGAGGTTCACTTTAGACAGCAGGCGTTTCGGGAAATTGAAAAGGGTTCCAGGAGGTAAAATGTCGTCGGAACGGAAATGGCACCCTCATTCCCATTCAGAGTGTTTTTTTTAATGCAGCATGCATTTTGGGGAAATGGGAATATTTCCTGGAATGCAGCAGCTCTGCAGAAACATATCTGTTCCCTGCCTGTCAGCCAATGTGCTATCTATGCTTGTATTCTATGGGCTCTTCAGTAACCTCATGTGTGTCTGTGAATCAATTGTCAGTGAGCAATGCATAATGACAGCATAATCACTTCTCAATGTTCTTTAACACCTCTTTAATCACTTCTCAATGGTACATAATGATAGTTTAACTGTCCACCAATGGCTGATAGCCTTGTATCATTATTTACCATTAGTACAAAGTGTTAGTGCAACGATTTGCAAAGGAACACAGTTCTAGTGTCATCATTCTTGGTGGGCAATTAGAGACAGTTTAATGGTTTGTAAAAAAGATGTTAGCCATTTCTTTCTGGAATGATCATTATGTTTTAGTGTTTTTTTTTCTGGTTTTCCCAAAATGTTTCAGAAAAAAATATTGGCAAAGCCCATTTTCTTTCGGAAAAAAAATAATTTTATAAGGTGGCATCTCAAAGCCACAGGAATCTTGAGCCTCCAAGGATGCCACAAGTAAAAATCCAGGATTAGTCTCCAGAATAAAGAATTCAGTCCACTTTAAAATCAGGATGGCATGTAATGTGGTAAAGGGGTGAGGGGAGATGGTGTTTTTCCGTGACTTTATTTACAAAAATTACGA
This sequence comes from Narcine bancroftii, assembly GCF_036971445.1. Taxonomy (NCBI): domain Eukaryota; kingdom Metazoa; phylum Chordata; class Chondrichthyes; order Torpediniformes; family Narcinidae; genus Narcine; species Narcine bancroftii. The sequence continues at coordinate 238,933,503 of NC_091474.1, read as the reverse complement.
GGAACTTAGGTGAAGTGAATACACATGATCTTTTTCAGCGTGTCGAAAACTATTGGGTATAGGCTTAAGTAAAGAAATGGAAGATTTAAAGAGGATCCGAGGAGACATTTTTTCCACATGGAGTATGGTAGGTGTGTAGAACAAGCTGCCAGAGGAAGTGGCAAAGGTGCCATTGTAATGTTTAAACAAGATTTGGATAGGAAAAGGTAAGGGACAAATGTGGGTGAATGGGATAGGCAACGAGCACATGGTCGAGCTGGGCTCAAGAGCCTGTTTCCGTGCAGTACAGCTCGATAGGTGCTTCCCAGTAAATTGGCATGTCAACAACCTGTGTTTAAAGCTGGGTTGGGTGGATCAGAGTGTTCATACAGAACCAAGAAAAGCCGGTTCTGTGCAACCTTTTATTTACATAGGGACCCGGCATCCTGGTCGGTGCAAAAGGAGTCAGGACCTGCAGCATTACCGTGTTGGCATCCAGGGAAGGTGGGTGAGCCTTTTACACTGGAGCTGAAGCGTTTTGCATCAGCTCTGATACTACGTACCTTGGTGGGTAAGTATTGGGATGAAAATGACCTCAAAACCATGTTGGTCGTGCTCACACAGGTAAGTGAACCAGTAAAAATTAAAAAAATTATTTACAGGGGCAGTGTGAAAGCACCTTACGACTCTTTTGGTGATGGATGTTATGGACTGACTAGCACTTAAGTAGACTCAATAATGTTCCTGTAGCTTAGCTCACACCAAATCTGGTCAAATTTGTCAGACTATGGTAAAGAAGTCTGAAAAATGGGAATTGCCTTGGAATTTAAAAATAATATCAATTAGGAAACAACTACCCAGTCCACTCAACAGTGGTGAAATCAAAAGCAATATAAACAGGTCATTAAATCTCTTGTGGTGTATCAGCATGTAATAATTCCCATTAATCCACACCGTAATTATTTCAAATTCCCATAAATTACATGCCTAGAGCATCAATATCACATTGCTGCAATAAGCCAACAAAAAAATACCTTGGCAACTTGCAGCCCAAAAATATGTTTTTGCGAATACAATATGTACAAAATGTGAAGCAATATCGCGATCCCAGATGGAGAAATACTGGACAAATGTTGCATGCCAAGTTGAGCATATGTTGAATAGCAAAGAAGCTTTCCAGATTCTCCTTTATTTAAGCTGCATTCTCTCATCATGAGTGGGTGAGTCATTCCATTTCCCTCCATCTTGCAATCTTCCCTCGTGGTCCCATGCAATGATTTGGAGACAAAAGGACGCTCTTCATTTGTATTGTGCAGTGAGACAAAATGAAATACACTGGGATGCATGTTTTATGATCAAAATACATAAATACTGGAGGAACATCCAGTCTCACAGCGTCCATAGAGGTAGAGATATATGTTTTGGGTCTGAGCCCTTCCTCAAGGCACGAGTGAAAAAAGACAGGCTGGGAAAAGGACGGGAGAAGAATTGAAAGGGGGTGGACCCACATACATAGGGTGTTAATTAGATATGGAAAGAAGACAGGAGAGAGGAAGGATGAGACTTGATTGAGGACCCCTTCCACCCCACACACAGCATCTTTCAACTGCTCCTGTCAGGAAAGAGAATCAGAGCCAACACCACCAGGCTGAGGAGCAGCTTCTATCCACGGACAGTGAGAACACTGAACGACCAAAGGAACTGCTCACACTAACCATCCGAGACTCTCATATTGATCAAAAATAGTTATTTATTTGTTTGATCATATGAATTCTTGTCCTACATTGTTTGTCTGTATGTGTGTGATGTCCATTTGCGCATCTGGTTGTTTTGCACTGGGGACTGGAGATCGCTTTTTCGTCAGGTTGTACTTGTGCAATAAGCTTGACTAGACTTGACTTGATTAATCTCCACCACAGCGCCCCTTTAGTATGCATTTCTCTGTCCATTAAAATTTCCAGATTGACAAGATCGGGGTGAAATTATACATAATGGAGAAGCAAAACAGGGATCTATTTAATATTCAGTATCTTTGACTTGAATAGGACTTGGCCTCTGCTCTCAAGTCAAATTTCACCCCACATGTGTTTTGGAATTCACTGCCTGAAGGGTAGTGGAAGCAGATTTACTGGTAACTGCCAAATAGGAACTGAGTAAATATCTGAAGAGGAAACATTTTCAAGACTATAAGGGAAAGAATGGGAAAGTGAGACTAATTGGATTGCTCTTTCAAAGTATGTGCTGCCTGACTACATCGATAAAAGATATTGAAAAAATAAAATGAGGCAGCAAAGTTAATTCTGCCATGGATGTAAAGTTGTTCAGTATGAATTTCATAAGGACTTTTGGCCTTTTACTGGATTGTAGCTATTGCTCAAATACTGCCAAATAAACTTGGAAGCTTCGTGAGTGAGTGTCATATAGTCATACCTCAATAAAAGGGTAAGATCTAAAAGCTGGTTCACTTGGTTCCAAATCATTCACGATTTAGTACATGAAAATCAAAACACTTGCAGACATTAATTCTTACACATAAAGTTATTTGAAATACTTATCACGTTAAATGTGTTGGTGCCTGAAAATATGTAAAACACATTTGGGGCCCCAAGTGGTGCAGCACGGAAATGGCTGGTCACTGGAAGGTCCCCGCTATCAGTCCTTCCGACTGAAGCAACTCTTCACTTGTAAATCTGCAAGAGTCATCCACTGTATCCCAAGTGGCCTCCTCTACGTCGGAGAGATTGTTGAGCACCTTCGCTCTGTCTGCTGCAAGAGCAGGGACCTTCCAGCGGCCAACTATGACAATTCCATCCTCCATTCCAGAACTGATATGTCTGTCCATGGCCTCATGCAGTACTGGATTGAGGTTACCCGCAAAATGGAGGGACAGTATCTTATATTCTGTCTGGGCATTCTCCAACAAAACATCGATTTCTGCCGTCGCCGATAGGACCCCCCTCCCTCCCTAAACCTTCTGTCTTTTCCTCCAGCTCCTCGTCCCTTTCCCTGTCCATTCAGAGAGCTATCCTCTCCCCCTACCACTTCCCAGCTTTTTTTTCCTGTCTGCCCTCCCATCCATATCCACCTATGACCTCTTACTTTTCAACCCTTTGTCTCCCCCTGCCCCTCTCCCCACCATCAGGCAGGCACCTGTCTGCTATTTGTTCATACCTTGACAAAGGACTCAGGTCCAAAATGTTGGTTATGTGTCTTTGCCATAACAAATGCTGCGTGTCCTGCTGGGTTTGTCCAGCACATTTGTGTATTAAACCTTTACAAACCTTACTTGTGTTGACACAAGTAGCTTTAAGTATTTCACGCCCATTTCTATTTCAATGTGTTTTCAAAATATTCATATAACTACAAATGAAAACAGTCAGGAGATGGAGGAAAAGCAGTCAGATTTTAAAAAGTAACCTATTTCTGGCTGGAGGCAGCAGTCTGAATATATAGAATGAAATTAATGGAAGTGAGCTGCCTCACTGCTTATAATTTGCACTCTAGGAGAGCCTTACTGTGCTGTGCGACAATTAATCGTGCATGAAACAGCATCAATTGGGATGCTTTTAATTTTCTATTTAAGCATTAAATGATCAGATCCATTAGTTCAGTGGATAACATTTCCTGGAAATCTTCACCAGGGGTAAAGCCATGAAAAGCGGCAAAACAAAATCCCTTCTAAGTCAGAAAACTGGTGACTAATATTAGGAAACATCAGCAAAATCAGGTAACAGCAGCTGTTCATCGTATCAGAGGACTGTTTCGAGATAGAAAACATCGATAAAGCCAGTTTTTCTCCCACAGTAACCATTTTTTTTAAGTACTATTAATTCTGATGACTTCCTGTGCTTCATGCAACAATAATTTCATATTTTTCCATGAGGTATACAAGTGAAATTCAATGTGCAATACATCAAGACAGCTGGATAGGACTCAAATATCCTTTGCTATTTTGTATTTATTAAGGCCTTCCTTGTTGGTAGCAGACAGTCAGAAACATTAAACATTGCACGAAAATGTGAAAAAGAGGAGAAAGAGTGCCAGAGCATCTCTTAACTAAGTTTGTGACAGATCTGGTTGTAGTTCTTAACTCTACAATGGTCCACCTATCTTATGAAAACCTTCAGCACAGAAACAGGCCCTTCAATTTACCTAGTCCAGGGGTGGGCACATCCAAGGGGATGTGGCCAAAGGGCCACATGAGAAACAGAAAATATTGTGGAGGGCCAGACCAATAGGCTGAACTAAATTATGCTTAATATTAGTTCTATCTCCTTATAAAAGCAGTAAATTGCATCATTTTGACAAGATGCGACTGATTAAGCAATGGAAAATAAGCTTTGGAAAAACATCATTTATTCAATCAAAATGACCCAAAACAATTGTAAACAAAATGTGCATGTTCAGAAATGTACCATTTTGGAAACACCAGCATTAAATCAGCTTTATACAAATTATTATTACCATTTTGCTTGTAGTCCAACCACCTCATTTGCTGTTCCTCAGTTCTTTTTTCTTGTTCAGTGAGAGAAATCAAGTCTCTGTTGGGCTTGAACAAGTCTATCGAAGTCAGGCTGAATGTCTGAGGTGGATAGGTGAAGGACAGCTGACAGATGATCATCAGTGAGAGAGGATCTATACCTGGATTTGTTAAACTTCATCACTGAGAATGTTTGTTCACATATGTAGGTAGATCCAAAGAGAACCAACATCTTCTGAGCATGCCTCCTCATGTCTGGAAAGTTCCCCTCCTTGAGAGAAGAGTAAAGATACAGCAGTGATACTGACTTAAAGTGCTCTGGCAGGTACTATCTCACATTGCAGGTCCATGAGTTCCAGCTAAACATCACTGGCTACAGGTAAAGGGAGAGGAAATCATGTGCATTTCACCCTCAACTGTTTTGAAGTCTTCAAATCGTCTCGAAAACTCACCACGCAGTGCTCCTAACATGGATGAGTACCTGCGGAGGTGATCAGCTGATGGTATGTCTTCTTTCAGGGTTTGCATGGGAGTGAGAGGGTTGCTCTCCCTTTGGCTTGAAAGAAACTGCAACTTTCTCCTGAAAGTCTTCACCAAGCTGTACATTTCATGAACAAAAAGGCCCCTACGTGGCAGTTTGGTATTTAGTTCATTCATCAGTGCAGTCACATCAACAGCAAATGCAAGATCTGCCATCCAGTTCCCATCTGAGAGCTCTGGTATGTCTTTGCCTTTCTTCTTACAAAACTCTTGAATTTCTGCTTTCAGGTCCCAAACTCTTCTCAGCACTTTGCCCAGGCTGAGCCATCTTACAGTTGTGTGGTAGCCTAGGACACCATGTTCAATCTCATGTTCCTCCATGAGTGCAACAAACTGTCTGTGATTTAATGCTCGTGCCCTGATGAAGTTAACTATTTTAATTACAACATCAATAACATAGTTAAGTTTTAGCACTGACTTACATTACACATTCTGATGTATAATACAATATAAGAATACCAATTCCAGTTCTGGGTTGATTTCAGTCACTTTATCTTGCATCCGTTTTCAAAGTCCAGCGTTTTTCCCCGTTAGATTTGGACAACCATCCGTTGTAACACTTGCCAGTCTGTCCCATTTCAGTCCCAGCTTGTCCAGACATATCTTTACCTCTGTGAACAAATCACTCCCCATCGTCGTCCCTTTCATTGACCGCATTGCCGCCACAAAGCTGGTCTTGGCTGCTGTATCCCTGGGTGTATGAAGCTTGATAAAAAAGCCTTGTTCCTTTTGCAGCTTAGATGACCTTTTGCAGCTTCAGATGTCCATGCCCGTTCGGCATCAGTCAGGTTTTTGTATTTCTCCGCGTGTTTAGTCTCGTAATGGCGATTTGAATTGTAGTCCTTAAACACGGCGATCTGCTCTCCACAAACTAAACACACGCTTTACCTCTGACTTCAGTAAATAAATACTTAGTAGTCCATGTTTTGTTAAAAACTGCATTCTGCATCAATCTTTCTTTTTTTGCATGAGCGGACATTTTTGTGGGCTAACACTCGTCAACTCGTAAACTGAGTAAAGGTAAAGGTGTGCGCACGCACGGATTTATATACGTAGGCTACTACATATGTATACGTGCGTAGCCTACGTACGTACGTAACTTGCACAAAAAAGACACCTTCAAAATAAAAGCAATGCAGTTTTAATCCAAACATGGGGTAAACTTATTTAAGTTTTATTTTCTCATTTCCAATTAACCTTACGCGGGCTGGTCAGGGATGGCCCGGGGGCATTACATTGCCCAGGTCTGATCTAGTCTGCCAAATTATTATAACAATTATTATTATAACCTAGTTCCATTGATCACATCCAGACCACAGCCTTCCATACACCTCCCATCCATGTACCTGTAATCATAGGGTGCTAGAGATCCTCCTGACCACTGGAGGGAGACAGAGACTAGTTTTTGCAGCTTCAATTGGCTTCAAGATAGATGCCTTCACATGGTCACGAATGAGTTCAATGGCTAATATAGTTGTTTTAAAAGAACATGTTTCTTTATTACAATAAAAGAGACATCAGAAGGTGCAAGGAGTGTGCATGTTTCGAGGAGTGATAGAAACATTAGAAATGTGCAAAGTGTGCATCAGTTGATATCAGCAGAGAAATGGCAAGTGTGAAGGTTCCCAATGTTGTAAATTGGACTGGAAATATCGACCACGAGTGGAGGTTGCTCAAAGAACAATTTATCTTGTACCTGCAAGCCATTGATAGCAAACCTGATGCATGGGCATGGCGGGACCTCAGGCTCTAGAGGTTTCCAATAGATTTGTTTTCCCTGAGGCAGAAGACAGGGGGAAGTTCAAAAATATTATCGAAATGTTTGATGAATACTCTTCATCAAAGAAAAATGAAACATTCAAGAGGTATGTGTTTCACTCACTCATGCATCTGCAGGGAGAGAGCTTTGATACTTTTTTTAAAGTACTTGAAATTAAAAGCAAGATTCAATGATCCGTGATCAAATTGTGTTCAGGTTGATTGATAAGAAAGTGAGAGAGAGGTGGCTGTGAGAGACAGAGCTTACCTTAGCTGGTGCTGTGAAGATATGCCACGCCAGTGAACTAGCTCTGCAGAATGAGAACAGTTCGGTGACAGTGCAAAAGTCAGTGAAAATGAAGACATAGTCATACCCATTTTGTCTGTCCAGACACAAACAAAAAACGAGGTATAGAAAACAACAAAAAGATGGAGAGGCATTCAGTTGCAAATGATGTGGGCACTCAATATGCACCCCACAACAATGCCCTGCCAATGGAAAAGTCTGCAATAAGTGCAAAAGGCAAAATAACTATGTTTTTCCAAAGGAAAACAAAACAGAAATGAAAGCCTGCAGACGACACACTATAGAATAAACTGCTCTCAGTGAAACACTTTTCGTTGGGATGGTGGTGCAGAAAGAAACTGAACAGCCAATCATGAACAGAGTCGAGCAGGATAAGTGGACTGTGTCATTGCATACAAATGGAACAAATCTTCCTTTTAAGCTGGGCACAGGCACAAAGGTCAAGTTGATCTGTGAGCACGACATCAGGGCAATGAAAATAAAGCCATACATCCATGTAAATCCTGTACAGTTCAAAGCCTACAATGGACAGAGCAATGACACAAAAGGTACATGTAAACTCAAGGTGAAAGTTAAAGATAAAGAATACCACCTCAGGTTCGCAGTAGTCCCAGATGGACATGAATCACTGCTTGGTGAAAAAGCATGTGAAAACTTAAGTCAAGTCAAGAGGGTGTTCACAACAGAGAAATGTATTTTGTTAGCTGATGGATTATTGAGGGTAGTAACATTGACTGAAGCACACAATGAGAGTTCCACAGAGACAGATGTGAATCTCCATGTGAACCTTCTCACTGAATCTCTTCCCGTATCTGTCATGAAATCCATGCAGATCACAGCTGAAACAGAAAAGGACCCAGTTCTACAGAAGGTCAACAAGAATCTGAATGAAAGATGGCCCAGAGGTGAATGTCAGCCATACTACAACATCAGAGCTGAGCTCAGTGTTGCCAATGGGCTTCTACTCAGACAGAGCAGAATTATCATTCCTCAATCACTGTGACAAGAGATGGTGAAAAGGGTTCATGAGGGACACCTTGGAATGGAAAAAATGCAAGTGGGAGATGGACTGAGCATGTGCAGAAAATGAAAAAAAATTTCTGGGCTTGGATGATAAATCACAACTTGGGGCGCTGTGGAGTGGAAGGAGGCCCAGTCATGGTCTGGAGGACAGTTTAGAATGTTGGGATTTCAAACAGGGATGAACATTCCGAACGCAGCCAGAAGGATCCAGACCAAGCCAGTGGTTCCTCTCTCTGCAAGCAACACAAGAAGACAACTTTGAATGTTGTGCTCTCTCTCTCTCTCTCAAAGATCTTTTGGCTTCAGTTTACCAAACAAACTGAATTTTGTTTATGATCTTTGCTTCAGTTGAGATCGAAGTTTTGTGAGTCTTGTGTGTTTTGTGTCTAAGTTTTTCTGTGGGCTGGTTGGAAATATAACTTAGACTTTAATTACATATGTTATATTTAGGCTGGGGAATTTATTAGTTTTACACTGTTATAGAGATTTGGATAGTAACCAGTGGGCATTGTTATAAAAGGGGGGGATTTTGAATTAAAGTTTGAAGGTGAATTTTTGATAATAAAGTAATTGTTCATCTTTATCCCTGTGTGATATGCCTTCTTTGTGAATGCTGGTTTGATCTTGTAACACTTCCTATTATGAAATTGATCTTTGCAAGACATGGAATTCCTCAAATTATCGATAATGATAATGGACCATGGTATAGTTGTAGAGAATTCCAGAACTTTACAGAAGAGTAGATTTTCGACATGTGACTTCAAGTTCTTTGCACTGAGAGTCAAACGGTAAAGCAGAGGAAGGAGTTCACAGAATTAAATAGTGGCTCAAGATCCGTATCTAGCTCTATTAAGTTACAGAGCTTTGCCACTTGAACATGGCATGTCACCTGCTGAGTTTCTGATGGGACATAGACTATGAACCACACTTCCCTACTCTGCAGACCAAAACAAGAACAGAGATGTCAAAGATGGTGAATGGAAACAAAAGCACCTGCAATGGAGACAAAAAGCAAATTCTGACAAGTCCGTAAGAAGCTTAGGGCACCTGGGACAACATGACACAATGAGACTAAGAGATTCCAACACTTGGGACAAAAAGGCCATTGTTCTGGAGGAAGTAAATCTTCTAAGATCCTCCACTGTCAGAACAGAGGAGGGTCAAATACTGAGGAGGAATCAAAAGAGCCTGCTGACAACACAAAAGACTCTGCAGGAACAGACAAATGCAGAAGGTCCAGCCTGCACAGCAACAGAGGAAACACCACCAGTGATAGACAGGAGTGGACCAGCAGAGTTGACTCAAACACCTGTGTTAAGAAGATCTACACATGTTATCAAAGCACCTGCAGGCTGAATCTCTAAAAGAAAAAGAACTGCGCACTTAAAAGTTTGTGCTTCTGATGTTGTGTTTAGGTTTTTGTTGAACTTTAAATTGAAATGAATATTGTATTAGTGTGACATGTTGTTAGATTAAACATCTTAAAGAAAATGGAAATAATGATAGAGTGCTAGTGATCCGCCTGACCAATAGTGGGAGTTAGAGACTGGTTTGTTGCAGCTTGGGGATTCAAGATGGATGCCTCCAGATGGTCATGAATGAGTTCTATACCTAATAAAGTATAGTTGTTTCAAAGAACCCAAGTTCTTTGCAGCTCCTATCCAAATTTTCCTTAAAAGTTAATATCAAACCCACATCGGCTACCTCCACGGGCAGCTTATTCCACACGCTCACCAGTCTGCATATAGGAATTCCCTTAAAACAGTGTTTCTCAACCTTTTTCTTTCCATTCACATGCCACTTTAAGTAATCCCTTACTAACCACAGAACACCTCTGGCATCCTCTGTGGTTAGTAAGGGATTACTTAAGATGGTATGTGAGTGGAAAGAAAAAGGTTGAGAAACACTGCCTTCAACATTTCATCTTTCACCCTTAACCCATGTCCTCGTTCTAGTCTCACCCAACCTCAGTGGAAAAACACTGCTTGCATTTATGCTATCACTGCCCCTCATAATTTTCTATATTAAATCTCGCCTAATCAGATGTTCCAGGGAATAAAGTTCTAACCTAGTGGCTCTCAACCTTTCTCTTTCCACTGACATACCACTTGGATTCTATTGCTGTGGGGTAGGTTTATATAGGTCGGCATAACATCGTGGGCATAAGGGCCGGTATTGTGCTGTAATGTTCAATATTCTAAAAGGCAACCCCCAGAAGACACTCCTGTTTCAAAGCCTACAGTGCAACTAAAAGATATTTACCACACAGAACTGCATTACATTACATGACTACCAATGGGGACTTCTTAATCTGCACTCTCATTTAATGAAACATATTAGAAAGCCAGACAATCCAATTCATGGTCCTTAAAATTATGAGCATACCTGGAAATGAATGGTAAATGTGCCCTCAAGAATACTAAACCTTCAGCAAATCAAGCTATAATTATACGATGGGAAGGAAAAGTGTAATTTTCTTAGCACTTTACATTCAATGTAATTGGTCTCATTTACTCAATTGGTATTATTCTTGAAACTCAAAAATGGCCACAAAGTTCACAAAAACACTCTTATGAAAAGAGTCCAGATGGGAATTTACGGAAATTGTTGAAAAAACAGTGGAATGAGAAGGAACAGATTTACGAAGCAACTAACGTAACTTTAAGCTCCATAAAGAACACTGCGTGACTTGCTGAGAGTCTCCAGCATTTTTTTGCGCAAACCTACAAAATTAAAGCACATTTCATGAAAAACTTAACCAAGATTGCATCGTAAGTTTCTGGTTTGCATACAAAATTAAAGCACATTTCATGAAAAATTTACCCAAGACTGCATCGTAAGTTTCTGGTTTGCATATTGTAACAAATTTTACATTCAATATCACCGATCTATCCCATCCTATAATCAGGAGTGCACAGTAATTGGCCTGAAGCTGGAAGGATAATACCATCTCCTAGCAGATTTGAATGAAAAGGCTTCTTGCTTCGGAAGCTGGAAACTGCAATCTCAATCGTGTCTCATGCGCATCACTCCACCAGAATCCAATATAAGTTCAATCAAGTGAGGCAATGCTCAAAGAACAACAAAAAAATGCAGGTACTAAACATCAGAAATACAAACTGAAAATGCTAGAAATACATTTCAGGTCTGGCAGCATCTGTGGAGAGACAGAATTAAAAGCCCCTTTTACGCTTGCATCCTACTAAATATGCCGTTCAGTGTTCCAGGGATGGGGGTTTGGCTTTTCACACGACCACTCCTAACTGGGATGCTGGATGCTTTCACACTTGCAAGGAGCCATCCCCAGGGTTTAGGACTGTTCTACCTTCTACTGGTGACATCATGACACATCGAGTGATGGTGGACCTGCCCTAAATCCTGATCAATGTATTATGATCTTATATTTGAAGAAAATTAGTCATGCCTAATTATAACATGATTAAGCTTTATGTACAGCACAGTATGAACCCTTCAGTCCCTGTTGTTGTTGTGCCGACCTACATAAACCTTTAAAAGGGACCATGGGAAAGTGCCAGCAATAAATAATAATAGTAGACGATTTTTAAACAGCTTGGGAAAGTTGGTAGCACTATAGCGCACAATTAATAAAGTCCGTGGGAAAAGGATACCAACTTTTCCGCGCCATTTAAATTGTTCACTATTGATCTTTATTGTTATTTATTTCCTCCCTCTCTCTCTCTCCTCTGCTGCAACATCCCTCGGCAAAGTTTATTCTTTAATTTTAATCTTTTCTTCCTTCAGGTTCCGGCACTCACATAAAAACTTGGGCCATTTCAATCCCATAATGCAACTACCCATTCTACACTTGACTGATTGCAACGCTGACGTCTGCAGATGCCAGGAATTGTACTAGGGGTTGAGGCCTGGCTTGAGACAACATCATCTGATGCCGGCATTAAGCTGATTTTGCTTTCACACTTTAAATTCCTGGGATTATTTCCAAATGTTAAAGGGGCTAAAGTCTCTCCATAGATGCTGCCTGGTCTGCTGTTTAGTTCCAAAATCCACGGGATTGAATTGGATTAGATAGAAGTACAGGTGGTATGCAAAGGTTTGGGGTTCCCTGGTCAAAATTCATGTTACTGTGAATAGTTAAGTGAGTAGAAGATACACTAATCTCCAAATGTCATAAGGTTACAGATGACACATTCTTTTCAATATTTTAAGCGAGATTAGAGTATTATTTTGGTGTTGTACAATTTTAGAGTGAAAAATAGGAAAGGAGCACCATGCAAAAGTTTGGGCACCCCAAGAGATTTGAGCTCTCAGATAACTTTTAGCAGACTCAGACCTTGATTAGCTTGTTATCTTGTTCACAAAGGCAAGGTGATGCAAATGTCAAAGCTTTATAAATACCCTGACTCCTCACTCCTTGTCCCAATGATCAGCAGCCATGAGCTCCTCTAAACGGCTGCCTCGCACCCTGAATATTAACATAAATGATAACCATAAAGCAGAAGACTATAAGAAGATAGTGAAGTGTTTTCAAGTGGCTATTTCCTCAGTTTGTAATGTAATTAAGAAATGGCAGTTAACAGGAATGGTGATGGTCAAGTTGAGGCCTGAAAGACCAAGAAAACTTTCTGAGTGAACTACTTGTAGGATTGCTAGAAAGGCAAATCAAAGCCCCTGTATGACTGCTAAAGACCTTCAGGAAAACTGAGTGGACTCTGGAGGGGGTGTTGCAATGCTCTACCGTGCAGTATCACCTGCACAAATATGTCCTTCGTGGAAGAGTTATCAAAAGGAAAATCTTTCCTGTGTCCTTGCCACAAATTTCAGTGTCAGAAGTATGTAAAGGAACATTTAAACAAGCCTGATGCATTTCGGAAACAAGTCCTGTGAATTGGTGAAGTTAAAGTAAAACGTTTTGGCTGCAACGAGCAAAGATATGTTTGGAAAAGAAAAGGGTGTAGAATTTCATGAAAAGGACGCTTCTCCAACTGTTAAGCACGGGGGGGGGGGGGGTGGTGGTGAGGTGGGGGGGTGGATTGATCATGCTTTGGGCTTGTGTTGCAGCCAGTGGCATGGGGAACATTTCACTGGTAGAGGGAAGAAATGAATTCAATTAAATACCAGCAAATTCTGGAAATGGGGAAAATCCCCCAAACAAGAATTAAAAGATTCTTAGCTGCCTACAGAAAGCACTTACAAGTATGATACTTGCCAAAGGGGCGTTATTAAATACTGACCATGCAAGGTACCCAAAAATTTGCTTTGGGCCCTTTTTTATTATTTTGAAATTATAAAAGATGGAAATAAAAAAAAGTAATTTTGCTTAAAATATTAACTTTAAGCCTTTTGGAAATCAGGTCATCTTTTACTTGCTTAGCTATTCACAGTTACAGAAATTTTGACCAGGGTTCCCAAACTTTTGCATACCACTGTATTTATAGTTGTCACACAAGATCCAGCAAAAAAACTGCTTGCCTGCTCTCCATGCAAATCAATCCATTCATAAGTACAAAAGAAATTAGAATATCATGTTACAGAGGAAGTGCGGGGTGGGGGGGGGGGGGGAGTGCAAGAGGTGCAATGAACAAGGTTTGTAAAATCCTAATTATAGGAGAATTCCATTCAAGAGATTGATAAGTGATGAGAAGCTGCCCTAGAATCTAGCTTTTTTTTTCCCAAACTCAATAGGAGTCTGCTAGAAATAGGATGGGTCCTTGAATATGATTGGCTGATTTTCTGAGGCAACAAGAGATACTCTACACAAGATTGCAAAATGAGAGAGGAACCCCATGGCTTTACAAGAAAGGTACTAGCATGGAAAGAAGATTGGCTGACTGGCTGAACTCCAAGTGTGTGTCTAAAGTGGCCTTTTTTGGCTGGCTGCCAGTCAGTAGCGGTTGATGTAAAATGGTGATGCCAAGCTGATGGTTGATACAAAGACTAGTGGAGGAAGCAGCACATCTGCAGAGGGACTTGAATAGGTTGGGAGAATGGACAAAGAAGTAACATATGGAATATAATGTTGGGAGGTGTGTGCTCATGCAGTGAAGTAGTAGAGGCATGCACTATTTTTTTCGGAAACCAGAGTGGTAGTGGATAGTTGCTTCTCAGACTGGAGGTCTGTGATGAGTTGTGTGCCTCAGGGATCTGTGTTGGGGCCATTGTTGCTTGTTGTCTGTATCAATGCTCTTGAGTTTTAAATATAAACTGAATAGATACATGGGTGAGAGAGGTCTGGAAGGCTATGGAATGGGTGCAGGTTATTGGGACTAGTTGAACAATGGTCAGCGCATACTAGAAGGGCCAAATTGCCTGTTTTCTGTGCTGTAGCATTGTATGGGAGAAACTTCATAAGCAGAGACCCAAAGGGATTTGGGAGACCTAGAGCAGGATTCCCAAAAGATTACCTTGCGGATTAAATCTGTGGAATGTTAGCATTCATTTTGAGAGGACTGGAATATCAAAGCAAAGATATAACACTGCTAGTCACATCTCATTTGGAGTATTATGAGCAGTTTTGGGCCTGATATCTGAGGAATGATGTGCTGACATTGGAGAATGTCCAGAGGAGGTTTATGAAAATATCTTGGAGATGAGAGCATTAAACCAATGAGGAGTCTTCAATGGCTCTGGACCTGCTGTCGTTTAGAAGGATGAGGGAAATTTCATTGAATCCTACCAAGATATTCAAAGGGCTGGATGGAGTGGCCATGGAGAAGATTTTCCCAGCAGTGGGAGAGTCAAAGACTCAGAATAAAAGGATGTCCCTTTAGAACAGAGATGAGATGTCTTCAGCCAGAGGGTGGTGTATCTGTGGAATTCATTGCCACAGATGGCTCTGGAAGCCATGACTGGATAGAGTTAAAGTGGAGGTTGATAGATTCTTGCTTTGAAAGGGTGTCAAAGATTATATGGGGAGAAGGTAGAATCATGGGGTTGAGAGGAAAAAAATACATCAACCATGATTTGAATGGTGAACCAGGCTTGATGGGCTGAATGATCTAATTCTGCCCCTATATCATGATTTTGCTGTGTTATGGAAGTTCTGGTAGAGTCAATGGAGGAGACTTTAGTTTGCGTGATGGTCCGTGATGCAATTCACAACTCTGAGTGAGTGAAGGTGAGCTGGTTTTACACCTAAAGTCTATTTTTTCCCCACTCAAGAACAAGCGGTGGCACAGTTTAGCGTAGCAGTTAGCGCGACACTATTGCCAGAGACCCAGGTTAGGATTTGATACTATCGTAGGGACTATGTACACTCTCCCTGTGGTTACGTAAATATCTCCTGGGTGCTCTGGTTTCCTCCCACCCTCCAAAACATTCAGGGTTAAAGGTTAATTTGGATGTAATTGAGCAACACAATTTTAAATAACTGGAATTGGCTTCTACTGTGCTGTACTTAAAAGTTAACTTTAAAAAAAATTAATTTAAAGTGGATTAAAATTCACAGTGAAATTAAATTATGTCACCACAGAATAAAACATAATTCGTCTGCTACCCAAAAATAAAATTCAGTGCAAATCTTCATTGACATCATAACTTGGAAAATAACCAAATATTTCTGCAATTCGGCTACATTTATTCAATTGTCAAGTCAACCTCCAAAATAGCAATCTCAGGAATCTTCTCCAACTCTTTCCCAGCTCTCCAGTCCTTAACCTTTCGTCTCTGGCCATTTTTAACCTTGCATAATATATACTCCCGACTGGGTCTATGGGTAAACCTTTACAGTACCAACACCAGTATAAACCAGCTGGTGGTTGGGGATAAAACTAGTCCCAGAAAATTAGGACAAAAAAGTATATGCCCTGGTTGGTAGTCCCTCAAAACCAGACACTGAGTATATGTGCATGTTGGCAGAGCCTGAAATCAGGGACAGAGAGTCCATAGGCTTTCACAACGCTCGCAATCAGGATCAAGGTTTGAATCCTGCGCTGTCTGTAAGGAGTTTGTTCGTTCTCCCCGGGGGCTTCAGTTTCCTCCCACTGTTCGAGATGTATTGGGTGTTGTTGGTTAATTGGGTGTAAATTGGGTGACAAGACTTGTGGGCTAAAATGGCCTGTTACTGTGCTGTATGTCTTAATTTAAAGAAAAAGAAAAATATATATGAATTTAAAATCATCCCTTCACATGCCATTTGAGCCTATGGACTGAAATCAGCTTTCTCTCCAATGTTTTGTCAGCTTTTATTGCTGGGAAAAAGCCATTCTAATGCAATTCTCCAGTTTTTCTGCAATCTGCCGATTTAATCAATTGTCTCCAATTTACTGAATTTTACTTGTATCGACTTTTCACACCCTCTTCTCCTATCATTTTTGAACATGGAATGAAGTTTTGGTAATGGTCACACATAAAAATTGCACCAATTACTCTTGATGCAACATTATTTGAAGTGTGTGCTGTTGCAATTGCAATGATTATTAAAATATCATGTTTCTTACAATGAGACTACAGTGGCTTCCATTGATATTATTTTTATTCTTTCTTTGGCTTGGATTCGAAGACAAAGATTTATGGAGGGGTAATATCCATGTCAGCTGCAGGCTCGTTTGTGGCTGACAAGTCCGATGCGGGACAGGCAGACACGGTTGCAGCGGTTGCAGGGGAAAATTGGTGGGTTGGGGTTGGGTATTGTGTTTTTCCTCCTTTGTCTTTTGTCAGTGAGGTGGGCTCTGCGGTCTTCTTCAAAGGAGGTTGCTTCCCGCCAAACTGTGAGGCACCATGATGCACGGTTTGAGGCGATATCAGCCCACTGGCAGTGGTCAATGTGGCAGGCACCGAGATTTCTGTAGGCAGTCCTTGTACCTCTTCTTTGGTGCACCTCTGTCTCGGTGGCCAGTGGAGAGCTCACCATATAACACGATCTTGGGAAGGCGATGGTCCTCCATTCTGGAGACGTGACCTATCCAGCGCAGTTGGATCTTCAGCAGCATGGATTCGATGCTGTCGGCCTCTGCCATCTCGAGTACTTCGATGTTGGAGATGAAGTCGCTCCAATGAATGTTGAGGATGGAGCGGAGACAACACTGATGGAAGCGTTCTAGGAGCCGTAGGTGATGCCGGTAGAGGACCCATGATTCGGAGCTGAACAGGAGTGTGGGTATGACAACGGCTCTGTATACGCTCATCTTTGTGAGGTTTTTCAGTTGGTTGTTTTTCCAGACTCTTCTGTGTAGTCTTCCAAAGGCGCTGTTTGCCTTGGCGAGTCTGTTGTCTATCTCGTTGTCGATCCTTGCATCCGATGAAATGGTGCAGCCGAGATAGGTAAACTGGTTGACCGCTTTGAGTTTTGTGTGCCCGATGGAGATGTGAGGGGGCTGGTAGTCATGGTAGGGAGCTGGCTGACGGAGGACCTCAGTTTTCTTCAGGCTGACTTCCAGGCCAAACATTTTGGCAGTTTCTGCAAAACAGGACGTCAACCGCTGAAGAGCTGGCTCTGAATGGGCAACTAAAGCGGCATCGTCTGCAAAGAGTAGTTCACGGACAAGTTGCTCTTGTGTCTTGGTGTGAGCTTGCAGGCGCCTCAGATTGAAGAGACTGCCATCCGTGCGGTACCGGATGTAAACAATGTCTTCATTGTTGAGGTCTTTCATGGCTTGTTTCAGCATCATGCTGAAGAAGATTGAAAAGAGGGTTGGTGCGAGAACGCAGCCTTGCTTCACGCCATTGTTAATGGAGAAGGGTTCAGAGAGCTCATTGCTGTATCTGACCCGACCTTGTTGGTTTTCGTGCAGTTGGATAACCACGTTGAGGAACTTTGGGGGGCATCCGATGCGCTCTAGCATTTGCCAAAGCCTTTTCCTGCTCACGGTGTCGAAGGCTTTGGTGAGGTCAACAAAGGTGATGTAGAGTCCTTTGTTTTGTTCTCTGCACTTTTCTTGGAGCTATCTGAGGGCAAAGACCATGTCAGTAGTTCCTCTGTTTGCGCGAAAGCCGCACGGTGATTCTGGGAGAACATTTTCGGCGACACTAGGTATTATTCTATTTAGGAGAATCCTAGCAAAGATTTTGCCTGCAATGGAGAGCAGCGTGATTCCCCTGTAGTTTGAGCAGTCTGATTTCTCGCCTTTGTTTTTGTACAGGGTGATGATGATGGCATCACGAAGGTCCTGAGGCAGCTTCCCTTGGTCCCAGCAGAGCTTGAAAAACTCACGCAGTTTGGCATGCAGAGTTTTGCCGCGAGCCTTCCAGACCTCTGGGGGGATTCCATCCATACCTGGAATTATTATTAGAGCAGTAAATACATTGGATGTCTGTTCGGTCAAGTCTTAACTCTGTACTGGCAAGAAGAGGGCAAGGACAACATTAATAGAGTTCAATGCATTTTTTTCAGTGGCAGAGCAGAGAAGTGATTTGCACTTTTAAATTTCAACATTGTTCTCACCTTTAGATTTCCACCAAAGGGAACAAGAAAAGAACCAACGAGAGTCAAGAAAGGGAGATAGTGTCAGAGACATATTCAAAATGATGAGATGAAAAACACCGAGGAGGTAAAGAGAAAGTGTCCATTAGAGAGAGTCAAGAGTTATGAATGATGAGAAAAGTAAGAAGTAAAGCTGTAGATGAAGGTCTGAGGAAGGCAGACTGACAACCGGAAAGATAGAAGGCCAGAGAGGGACATGAAGAGATTAGAACATTAAAGATATGCCTAGTGCTGGATACAACCTCTCTCCACTCCTCACCCACTTCAACACAAAGTACAGAACAATCAGGGTGATCATTCAACAATCAATTAAACATATTCTTTAAATTTAAATTTTACAGCATGGCAACAGGCCTTTTGCCCCACAAGTCCATGTTGCCCAATTATAACTAATTGACCTACACCCCCAGTACATTTTCAACAGTGGGAGGAAACCGGAACCCTCCAGGAAAAATCTACGCAGTCACAGGGAGAACATACAAACTCCTTGCAGACGATGCTGGATTTGTATCTTGGTCCCAACCAGTAGCAAAGTAACAACGTTGCGCTAACTGCTGCCCTAATGGTGGATGAGTTCTTCACACACAGAAAAGTGACATGGAATATAGAACATTACAGGATGGTACATGCCCTTCAGTTCACGATATTGTGCCAACTGACAGTCTTTCTTTGGCTTGGCTTCGCGGACGAAGATTTATGGAGGGGGTAAAAGTCCACATCAGCTGCAGGCTCGTTTGTGGCTGACAAGTCCGATGCGGGACAGGCAGACATGGTTGCAGCGGCTGCAAGGGAAAATTGGTTGGTTGGGGTTGGGTGTTGGGTTTTTCCTCCTTTGCCTTTTGTCAGTGAGGTGGGCTCTGCGGTCTTCTTCAAAGGAGGTTGCTGCCCGCCAAACTGTGAGGCGCCAAGATGCACGGTTTGAGGCGATATCAGCCCACTGGCGGTGGTCAATGTGGCAGGCACCAAGAGATTTCTTTAGGCAGTCCTTGTACCTTTTCTTTGGTGCACCTCTGTCACGGTGGCCAGTGGAGAGCTCTCCATATAACACGATCTTGGGAAGGCGATGGTCCTCCATTCTGGAGATGTGACCCACCCAGCGCAGCTGGATCTTCAGCAGCGTGGACTCGATGCTGTCGACCTCTGCCATCTCGAGTACTTCGACGTTAGGGATGAAAGCGCTCCAATGGATGTTGAGGATGGAGCAGAGACAACGCTGGTGGAAGCGTTCTAGGAGCCGTAGGTGATGCCGGCAGAGGACCCATGATTCGGAGCTGAACAGGAGTGTGGGTATGACAACGGCTCTGTATACGCTTATCTTTGTGAGGTTTTTCAGTTGGTTGTTTTTCCAGACTCTTTTGTGTAGTCTTCCAAAGGCGCTATTTGCCTTGGCGAGTCTGTTCTCTATCTCATTGTCGATCCTTGCATCTGATGAAATGGTGCAGCCGAGATAGGTAAACTGGTTGACCGTTTTGTGTGCCCGATAGAGATGTGGGGGGGCTGGTAGTCATGGTGGGGAGCTGGCTGATGGAGGACCTCAGTTTTCTTCAGGCTGACTTCCAGGCCAAACATTTTGGCAGTTTCCGCAAAGCAGGACGTCAAGCGCTGAAGAGCTGGCTCTGAATGGGCAACTAAAGCGGCATCGTCTGCAAAGAGTAGTTCACGGACAAGTTTCTCTTGTGTCTTGGTGTGAGCTTGCAGGCGCCTCAGATTGAAGAGACTGCCATCCGTGCGGTACCGGATGTAAACAGCGTCTTCATTGTTGGGGTCTTTCATGGCTTGGTTCAGCATCATGCTGAAGAAGATTGAAAAGAGGGTTGGTGCGAGAACACAACTGACAGTAACTACTGAACAAACTAAACCTTCCCCTCCTTGCACCCATAACCCTGCATCTTTCTTGTATCCATGTCCCTGCCTAAGAGTCTTTTAAATTCCCTGTTGGATGATTACAAAAGTTCTGAGAGTTCATGGATAGTTAAATTCTGAATGTATTTGATTAATGTTTCAGTTATGGTAATGGTTAGTGGGGCAGCACAGCACGTGGTTGGTGCAATGTTATTACGGCGTCAGCGACCTGGGTTTGAATCGGCGCTGTCTGTAAGGAGTTTGTACATTTTCCCCATAACCGCCTGGGATTCCTCCAGATACTCTGGTTTCCTTCTCCATTCCAAAGTGTACAGGGTTAATAGGTTAATTGGACACACGGGTACAGGCTTGTGGTCCAGAAGGGCCTGTTACTGTGCTGTATCTCAAAAGTTAAAAAAAATAAATTGGATTTTTGCAATTGTGATAGACTCAAGCTATTCTGTGAGTATTAATACCAGATTATTCTAACTGAAGGTAGTTTAGACCAGTTTGGATTGCAGGGTTCAGGTGACTGAGATGCTGCTAATTAGATGATCTTACTCAAGAGGAACTACAATAAAGATTTGTGTGAGATAATGGAATTGATAAACTGTTGCATACGTTGCATTGAGGTTAAAGCAAAATTGGCTCAAAGTCAAAACCCAATGCTGGAGAAACTCAGCAAGTCAAACAGTGTACTTTACACAGCAAAGATATGAGCCCTTCATCAAGGTTATCAAAATGAAGCCCAAAACATCGGTTAAGCATCTTTATCTTTGTGATGTAAAGTACAATGTTTGAATTGCTGAGTTCTTCCTGCATCGTCTTTTTACTACAATTACAGTGTCTGCTAACTTTTGTACTTTACCCTTTGGCTCAAGTCGAGGAAATGTTCCCTTATTTTGAATACATGCAATGGCTCAATGTAGGATATTTTGACGTTAAATAGTGTGTTCAAATGTCAGCAGAATATATATCCTGGACTGAATCTGGAATACAACTACAGATGTAAATAATATAGATAACCCACATCAGCAAAGCTCAAGAAAGTGCAGCAAAGTTACTTAAAAAAAAGATTTATGGTTCGTTTGGAGATAAACAGACGTTGAAATTTTAATGTTTGGAGATCAACGGTACAGTGTTTGTATCAGTCAATGAACATATTAATTTTGAATGGAAAAATTCTCCTTTTGCTGACTCACAGAAAGAGAGTTAATGCACAAGCCATGTAACTAATGCAAGAGTTCACTGGGCAGCGCCAAAATCACCCTCGAGGCGCGCATGTAGAGTTTGCGGACTGATGGTGAGGTTCTTTATGATCTGGTTACAAAACTATTACAGTCAGCCAAGCACTGAAATATCACAGAAATAATGCAGTTAAATATTCTGTATTTTTTAGTGTCCTTTTTACTGCTTTCAGGTGCCAACTTGGATGAAACTCATTGTGGAAAAATGAGCCCCAAACCACAGGTATTTAACAATAAAAAATCAAAAGTCAGGGTCACGTAACAAAGCAGGCTCAAGATTTCAAGAAACTGAAAATGAAAGAAAAGCAGCTGAGAAAAGAAAATGATGAACATATATATATAGGAGAAAACTCAGTTGAGTTAAACTATGAACCAAAAATAAAACACAGCTGGTCATGTAGCATCTGTGGGGAGAAAGAAACTGCCAATATTTTGGGTCAAGATTCTGCACGATTTGAAACATTGACAATTTCTTTCTCCCTGCAGATTCTGCTTGACCTTCTAAGTTCTTCCAGGGTTTCGGCTCCGTATTCCAGCATTTGCGGACTCTTGTGTGAAACTCTATACTGTC
Organism: Narcine bancroftii; assembly: GCF_036971445.1. NCBI lineage: Eukaryota > Metazoa > Chordata > Chondrichthyes > Torpediniformes > Narcinidae > Narcine > Narcine bancroftii. Next base: position 238,911,357 of record NC_091474.1, on the reverse strand, counting down.
TCATTATCTGTAATCTAATGCCATGATCAAGAGCTGATGATAAGTAAGATACAGATTTATTCTCAGAGGACATACATGTCATCACATTCACATACAACCCTGAGATTCTTTTCCCTGCAGGCGAGGCAGAATTACCACTTATAGCTAGTGCAAAAAAAAATACTGTACACAATGGATACATGTAAACAAAGAAATGTGAACAAACTGACTGTGCAATACAGAGAGAATAAAGAAAGAAAATCAATAAAGTGCACAAGTCAGTCCTTAAACAAGTCCCTGACTGAATTGGTTGTTGAGGAGTCTGACGGTGGAGGGGGAGCAGCTATTCCTGAACCTGGGGGTGCGAGTCTTCTGGCACCTCTACCTCTTTCCTGATGGCAGCAGCGAGAATAGATCATGCGCTGGGAGATATGGATCCTTGATGATTGCTGCTGCTCTCCGATGCCAGCGTTCCCTACAGATGTTCTCGATGGTGGGGAGGGTTTTACCTGTGATGTCCTGGGCTGTGTCCACTACCTTTTGCAGGGATTTCTGCTCAGGGATATTAGTGTCCCCATACCAGACTGTGATACACACAGAAAGCACACTTTCCACACACATCTGTATAAATTTGCCAGGGTTTCTGATGTCATACCAAACCTCTGCAAACTCCTGAGGAAGTAGAGATGCTGGCGTGCTTTTATCACGATGCCATTAGTATGTTGGGTCCAGAAAAAATTCTCCAAGATAGTGACCCCCAAGAACTTAAATTTGCTCACCCTGTCCACCTCTGATCCCCCAATGATCCACTGGATTAAACACCTCTGATTTTTTCTCCCTGAAGTCAACAATCAGATCCTTGGTTTTGGTGACTTTGAGTGCGAGATTGTGGGTGGTGCACCATTCAGCCAAGTTTTCAATCTCTTTAACCCTAATGCGGAATCATTGACCCTTTTTATTCAACCCACTAGCGCGGTATCGTCAGTGAATTTGTAGATGGCGTTATCGTCATTTTGAGCCACGTAGTCGTAGGTGTAAAGCAATGGTTTTGAATGCCTCCCCTAAACTCACATCCCACTTTAAGTATTCCCTATGCCATCGGTGCTCTGTGATTAGTAAGGGATTGCTTGAGGTGGGATGTGAGTGGGAAGGGAAGGTTGAGAACCACTGCTCTAAACCCCATTGTTAATGAAATATTTTGCTTGAGAAAAATTGCCATTGGCGCATTTCCTTTGGAGTTATGAAACCGGGCACATAATGTGTCAATTAGGTACGATTAAAACAGTGGTTTTCAAACATTTTCTTTCCACTCACAAACTGTCTTAAGTAATCCCTCACTAATCACAGAGCAGTTATGGCATAGAGATTGCTTAAGGTGGAATATAAATTTGGGGGGTGTTGTGATATATATACTCTTCTGTGCTGATGGGGCCTCTTGACTGGCCATCTTGACTGATGGCTCAATCCCTTGTATCCCTTCCCCCTGTGACCTGGCCATAAAGGTCGACCTCCCTGCCCCCTTCCATTCATTTGAGCACATGGAGTTGGGCCAGCTGAAATCTAATGTTCCTCACTCAGCCTTTGGAGTTACTGATAGTGTGTATCAGGGGGACAGTTTAAAAACCACTGGTGTAAAGTGAGTAGAGCAGGGGGATAAAACTGCAGCCCTGTTGGTACTGATGCAGATTGTGGAGGAGATGTTTTAATCAATCCTCACTGATTGTGGTCTGAAGGTGAGGAAATCAAAGATCCAATTACATAGTGGTATGTTGAGTCCTAGGTCTTGGAGTCTGCTGACCAGATTTGAGGGGATGATGATGTTAAACGTTAAACTGTAGTCGATAAAGAGCATCCTGATGTATGTATCTGTGCACTGCAGGTGTTTCAGGGCTTTGCGTAGAGTCAGTGAGACGGCATCTGCCTTAGACCTGTTGCTATGGTAGGCAAAGTGGAACTCAGACAGGAGCTGATATGCTTCAACACCAGCCTTTCAAAACACTTCATCTCTGATAAGGTGAGTGCCACTGGTTGATCGTCATTTAGGCAGGTTACCACACTCTTCGTGGGCACCGGTTGACATCTGTTTGAACCAGGTGGGTACCACTCCCTGCTGGAGTGAGAGGTTGAAAAAATTTGTGAATACTTCGGCAAGTTGGTCTGCACAGGTTTTTAATGCTCGGTTGGTTACTCCATCCTGACCGAGTAAAAGTAAGAATTATTTGTTACTGTTTTGTCTTTCACAATTTAACCTGAACTATCAATAAACACCATACAGGTTAATGCCAAATCAAATAAAACTAAATCCTGAATTTTAAGCCATTTTTCAAATCTACAAATATTTAATTCTGAACCATATTCTGCTTTCACCACTTCAATTTTTTTCCTAAAATGGAGTGCAAATCTCTTGTGTGAAAACCTATTTAACATTGCTAAATGTGAAATTTTAGAGGCCACGAGATTAAGAGGAAATTAGATCTATGATGGAGAAAAAAACACACAATTAACCTTGCCATGTTTCTTAATCTGGTGTGCAATGAAAACAAGTATGTTTTTTTTTCCGAAGGTTTTGTTACTCAGTATGGCTTTGGTGTTGAGATGGGCTGACGCTAGTTAAAATACGGTTAAGATGGAAGAACCATCATAAAACCAAAATAAACAGTTTTGTTTAACTTTTAATCTGCTCACTGGTCAATGTCAGACCTGCAACTGTGAAATCACAAGAATCACAGGCACCTAAAAGCCCAGTTGCTCAAACTATCAGTAAATTTTATTCACTATCTGTATGGATTTCACACCCGCTAAATCCGGAATTCAATTTCTCAATTAAAGTGGAACTTTAAGTGGTTTCCTGCTCCATGTAACAGGTGGTCTTACTCCTGCATCTCATGTATCCATTTCAAATAAATTTGTTTTATCTGATAGGGAAACAAAATGTTAAGTTACTTAACCTTGCAAAGAGGTTATTGAATTTGTTAGCGACCAAACCTTCCCTGAAACATAAGTGGACACAACTTCTTTGGCTTGGTAGAAATGGAAACGTCAAGGTTTTTAACAATGTAATCTTTTTCACCACTCATTCAGGCAACTTGCACTGCCTGGGAGATGATTTCTTTCCAAAAGAAGCCGAAAGCAATAAAGTAAAGGCAAAACATGACAGAAGTCGCTCACTTTTCCTGTTCTGATAATGAGTCTTCAACTTAAAATATTCACTCTGCCTCTTTTCCCACAGTTTTTACTTAAATGTTGCTAGCCTTTTATTTTACAGCATCTGTAATTTTTAAAAAACTTAATATTACAGTTGCATTTCTCTATATACACATATAATAGTCATATTTTGTGGGATCTGTTATTACATACATACTACTTATGTCTGACTGGTAGTCATGGTGGGGAGCTGGCTGATGGAGGACCTCAGTTTTCTTCAGGCTGACTTCCAGGCCAAACATTTTGGCAGTTTCCGCAAAGCAGGACGTCAAGCGCTGAAGAGCTGGCTCTGAATGGGCAACTAAAGCGGCATCATCTGCAAAGAGTAGTTCACGGACAAGTTTCTCTTGTGTCTTGGTGTGAGCTTGCAGGCGCCTCAGATTGAAGAAATGACTACCAGCCCCCCCACATCTCCATCGGGCACACAAAACTCAAAACGGTCAACCAGTTTACCTATCTCGGCTGCACCATTTCATCAGATGCAAGGATCGACAATGAGATAGAGAACAGACTCGCCAAGGCAAATAGCGCCTTTGGAAGACTACACAAAAGAGTCTGGAAAAACAACCAACTGAAAAACCTCACAAAGATAAGCGTATACAGAGCCGTTGTCATACTCACACTCCTGTTCGGCTCCGAATCATGGGTCCTCTACCGGCACCACCTACGGCTCCTAGAACGCTTCCACCAGCGTTGTCTCCGCTCCATCCTCAACATCCATTGGAGCGCTCACACCCCTAACGTCGAGGTACTCGAGATGGCAGAGGTCGACAGCATCGAGTCCACGCTGCTGAAGATCCAGCTGCGCTGGATGGATCACGTCTCCAGAATGGAGGACCATCGCCTTCCCAAGATCGTATTATATGGCGAGCTCTCCACTGGCCACCGTGACAGAGGTGCACCAAAGAAAAGGTACAAGGACTGCCTAAAGAAATCTCTTGGTGCCTGCCACATTGACCACCGCCAGTGGGCTGATAACGCCTCAAACAGTGCATCTTGGCGCCTCACAGTTTGGCGGGCAGCAGACTCCTTTGAAGAAGACCGCAGAGCCCACCTCACTGACAAAAGGCAAAGGAGGAAAAACCCAACACCCAACCCCAACCAACCAATTTTCCCTTGCAACCGCTGCAATCGTGTCTGCCTGTCCCGCATCGGACTGGTCAGCCACAAACGAGCCTGCAGCTGACGTGGACTTTTTACCCCCTCCATAAATCTTCGTCCGCGAAGCCAAGCCAAAGAAGAAAAAGACTTATGTCTGAACCTGTGAGCTTGGACGGATGGGCGACTGGCCGGGCCCAGGTGGTAAGTCCGAGGTCAAGGCATCAGGAGCTATATGGGAGAGCGGCTGGAGTGTGGGGGGCTCGGATGGGGGTGGGCGGCTGGGGCTTAAGCGATAGTCCACCATCGGGGGCTCTGGTGGGTGTATATCCGGAGCCTAGTCCGCAGTCTGGGCATCGGGATTCGGATGGGCGGGCAGCCGGGGCCAAAAATAGAGGGGTGTCGACTTTTCCACATAATATATGGAAAATACCAGATTTTTGGGCCAAAAATAGGGGAGGTCAACTTTTACACAGTATTGACTATTACACAGTATATAAAGAAAATAATCATTAAAATATTTCCCTGCTAATCTGGATGTTTGCACCTGAACAGCAAGGTTTTGGATTCTTATCACAATTTTACAGTATAAATGTTATATCGAACCTAAATGGGACTTCACCCAACCTCATTGCTAATCCTTTTGTCCATGTGCACTTATCCCATTTTCCCTCATCCCTCCCTGCCTTGTCTACTGAACTGACTGGTTAAATAGCACTTAAATGAAATGACTGTATCGAGCCACACCAACTCCTCATGCAGCAGTTCCAGAAATCAACTATGCTTTATACAAAAAAAAAATTCCCCCAAATCTCATTTCAAGCTCTCTCCTTTCCTTCCTAGTCCTCACGTATTGACAGGAGATGATTAAAAATCGTGGATAATAATCTTAAATCCCCCTCAATATGGTCTACATTCCAATGCTGAATTATATAGAGGAGGATTTGGATCTACCCAAAATTCCAAAAATAATTAATCAGCAATATTGAAAGCAATCCAAAATGATATAATCAACATGGCCACACTAAGTAAAACCACCCTGTTGACTCTGTCAATCAAATAGGTTGTCCAAGTAAGAGTTTGAACTGATTTATTCAAAAGAAAAGTACATAAAGTATTTGGATCCCGAAGAGGCACCAGAGAGAAGACAGACCATAAAGCGTAGGAGCAGAAGTAGACCATTCAGCCCATCGAGTCTTGGCTGAATGGTGCACCAACAACAACCTTGCACTCAATGTCACCAAAATTAGGGAACTTATTGTTGACTTCGGGAAGGGAAAACCAGAGGTGTACAATTCAGTGATCATTGGGGGATCAGAGGTGGAGAAGGTGAGCAAATTTAAGATCTTGGGAGTCACTAAACTCTGAGAAATTTCCTGGGCCCAACTCACTAATGGTATCATGAAGAAAGCATGTCAGCACCTCTACCTCCTCAGGATTTTGTATAACATCAGAAACCCTCGCAAATTTCTACAGATCTGTGTTGGAAAGTGTGCTGACTGGCTGGTATGGGGACACTAATACCCCTGAGTGCAAAGCCCTCCAAAAGGAAGTGGACAAAGCCCAGGACATCACAGGCAAAACCCTCACGACTAGTGAGAATATGTCGGAGAGCAGCAGAAATCATCACTGATCCACACCAGCCAGCATAAGCTCTGTTCTCGCTGCTGCCATCAGCAAAGAGGTCTAGGCGCCACAAGACTCGCACCACCAGGTTCAGGAACAGCTGCCCTCCCTCCACCGTCAGACTCTTCAATGACAAACTCAATCAGGGACTCATTGAAGGGGCCTGACTTTGTGCACTTGATTGATTTTTTAAATTCTCTCTGTATTGCACAGTTTGTTTGCATTCATGATCTGTTTACAGTTCTTTATTCGTTTACATTGATATGCTATGTACAATTTTTTTTTTCCAGGTCATTTTAACACGCCCGCAGAGAAAAGAATCCTTGAGTTGTATGTTATATCATGTATGTACTCTGACAATAAATCTGAAATCTGAATCTGAATCTGAAAAAAAGTCAGGGCCTGCTCCACCATTCAATCATGAGCTGATCTATTTTCCTACTCAGACCCACTGCCTCGCCGCCTCCTCATAACTTTTGATGCACTGGCTAATCAAGAACCTATCAATCTCTGCCTTAATATGCCCAATACACAACTGCCTGTGGCCACAAATTCTACAGATTTGCCACCTTCTGGCTGAAGAAATTCCTATGCATCTAAGCAGATGCACTTCAATGCTGAAGTTGTACCCTCTCATCCAAGGCACTCCCACCAGGCGAAATAACCTTTCTACATCTATTCTGTCCGTGCCTTTCAATATAAGAAATGTTACCATGCAATTGCCCTGCATTCTCCTAAATTCAAATGAATACAGGGAAGAACTGTCAAACGCTCCTTGCATAATAACCCGTTCATTCCTGGAATCATCCTAGTGAACCTCCTTTGTATCCTCTCCAACATCACCCCATCCTTTATTAAATAAGGAGCCCAAAACTGTTCACAATACTCCAAGTGAGGTCTCACTAGTGCCTTATAAAGCCTTAACATCACATCCCTGCTCTTGTATTCTATTCTTCTTGGAAAAAAAGAATTTGGAAGGTTGTAGCTGCTGTTATTTATCAACCTTGTCAGAATTTGGTTTTGAATCAAAATTCACCAAGTGTGAAAATATCAGTGATGTAATGAATCCAAAATACTGGATATGTACTCGGGAGCAAGCTACTATATTTCATCACACAGGGAAAATGTCTAGCAGTCAGGAATTATCTAATACAAAAGGGAGTAGTCCTTTGGCAAAGAGCCATTTCCTTTTAAGGAAGACCATCAAAGAGCAGTCTGTAGAACAACTTGACTGACATTAAAAGCAGCAGATCCATAGAGTGGAGCATTGAGAGAGCATTATAAACTTTCAACTCCAAACCATTCCTGGTCGATGCTTGAGTCTTTGAAAGAATATTCAGACTGATTGGTCCTTTCAACACCTTAATTTTCTGCAACGCATAAAGAATCAGAGGGGATGCACGAAATGCATCGAGACAATTTTGGTTTTTTTCATGGGAAGAATAAGCCAGCTAATTTCCCCGCTTTGTTATCTGTGATTTATGAGCATAGTGTGAACCTTGATTGTGGTTATGTTTTCAAAAGGATCTGTTTTTGAAGAAATGTGCTGAGAGCCAATTCGAGGAGTCAAGTTACACTCTTTGTTTCAGGCAAAGTATCTGAAGGGCATGGGTAAGTCCAGCAGCAATCTTTTCAAAGAATCAAAAAGAGGACCTCCAAATTTCTATAGTGTTATTTATCCAAATGTAGCATTTGGACTACTGTTTAAATGTATCAAGTTTAACTGCATTACCATGTGTGTTACAAATTAGAGGGTGTTAATGAGGATAAGGGAGACGGGGTCAGAATTTATTGTGTGAACGAATCACAAAATTAGTTGTTTTGCGGCAGAATCACATTGCAAACCTTTATACAAACCACCCCACGAATTAAATTTAAAAAGTGCAAGAAAAAGTCAAAATAAGGCAGTGTCTGTGGTTCATTGATCATTTAGGAATCTGATCAGAGGGGAAGACACTGTCCTTGTGCCGTTGAGGGCACGTTTTCAGACTCCTGCACCCTTTCACCAATGGTAGCAGAGCGAAGAGGACATGGCCTGGGCGGTAGGGGTCATTGAGGGTAGAGGCTGATTTCTTAAGACACCGACACTCTTGTAGATGTCCTTGATAGAGAGAAGACTGGTGCCCTTGATGTTGCAGCCCGAGTTAATAACCTTCTGAAGTTTTTTCTTGTCCTGAACGTTGGCGTCTCTGTACCAGGCAGTGATGCAACTAGCCAGAGAGCTCTCCGTGATACACCTGTAGAAGCTTTGAGAGCCTTCGGTGGCGTACCAATGCTCCTCAGACTCCACACAAATGATAGTCATTGGCGGCCTTCTTCACGATTGCATCAACATGGAGGCTCCAGGACTGATCCTTGGTAATGTTGACACCCAGGATTTGAAGTTCTTGACCCTCTCCACTGCTGAACCCTCGATGAGGATTGGTTCATGTTCCCTGTTAGGTCTGCTTTGTTCATGAATGAGTGAGACAAACACCAGACTGAGTCGAAATCAGGGTTCTTTGTTCTTTATTACCGGATTGTAACACTTGCGACTAACCATGTTAGTCGGAGAATGCATTCTGCCGTTATCAGCAAAATGGTGATTTTTTATACCCTTGGATACATGCTTAGAACATCATCATATCATTACTTGTCCAATGACTAAAACTGTTGCTATCCTTTCCCTGCTAGCTTCCTGCCTCTCAATCCATCAATGTCTCTCTTATCTTGTAAGTACAAGGATGCATTCACATCTTGTTACAGCCCTGTACAGGGTAACTCCTTACACATTCCCATCTCATGATGTTTTACCTTACAATCCCTCCTTTGTCCTCTTTAGAGGACAATCTCGCCCTGACTATGCTACCACCGCGTTACATTAGTTCGCCTATTATTGCCAAGCTCTATACGGGTTCTGTTCACAGGCTAGTTCGGCTGGTGGGCGAGGGCTCCCCCAACCCTCCTTTGCGTACACCCCCCATCCGTCACCCCGATCCCATTGCCCGTTTACAAGTTTCATCCCATTTGCCCCCAAGCAAAAAACTAGCTAACCCCCCGTACATTAGTAAATTCCCAAGTTTACATATGGTCTACAATCTAATTCATAATACTTGTTCTACAATCTGATTAATAATGTTTGTGTTACAATCAATGTTATAATATTTGTTCTACAATCAAGGTTATAATATTTAGGTTACAAGCAAGGTTAAAATTATATGTGTAACAATCTAATTCACATCCCTTGACTTCCTTCTGAAGTCCACAATCATCTCCTTGGTTTTGCTGACTTGAGTGCAAGGTTGTTGGCGTGACACCACTCATCGAGCTGATCCATCTCCCTCCTGGACACTTCCTCGCTGCCTTTCGTGATTCTGCCAACGACTGTGGTGTCATCGGTAAATTTGTAGATGGCCACACAGACATGGGTGTATAGTGAGTAGAGGAGTGAGCTAAGCATACATCCTTAAGGTACACCTGTGCTGATCATCAGTGAGGAGGGGACATTGTTTCCAATTCGGAGTTACTGAGATTTTTCGATGAAAAAGTCCAAGATGCAGTTGCAGCGTGAGTGTGCAGATGCCAAGGGTTTGGAGCTTGCTGACCAGAACTGAGGGTAGGATGGGGTTGAAGACTGAACTGCAGTCGATGAAGAGCAGCTATATGTATGAGTTGCTTTTTTTTTAGGTGATCCAGAGCTGAATGGAGAGCAGTGATCCAATCTGTTGCTTAGGTACATGTTAATTCTGGACATGACCAACCTCTCAAAGCATTTCATCATTGTAGATGTTTGTGCTACTGGGTGATAGTCGTTGCAACACTTCACTCTGTTCTTCTTGGGGACAGGGATGGTTGACACCCTATTGAAGTGGGTGGAACCTCCGACTGCATTATTGAGAGACTGAAAATGTCCGTGAACACTCCGGCTAGTTGGTTGGCACAGATTATCAGTCCTTTACCAGGTACGCCATCAAGGCCTGACAGCTTTCGAGGGTTAGATTTCAGATTTATTGTCGGAGTACGTACATGACATCACATACAACCCTGAGATTCTATTCCTGTGGGCTCAGCAGAATTACCATTAATTGGTCGTGCAAAATAAACTGTACACAGAATATACATGTACACAAAGAACCATAAATAGATAACAAATGTAAACAAAATGATTGTGAGAATTAAAGAAATCAATAAAGTGCACAAGTAAGAGTTCTTAAATGAGTCTCTGATTGTTTGTTGTCGAGCAGTCTGATGGTGGAGGGATGGCAGCTGTTCCTGAACCTTGTGGCACCTATACCTCTTTCCCGATGGTATCAGTGAGAACAGAGCGTGTGCTGGGTGGTGTGGATCCTTGACGATTGCTCCTGTTCTCCTATAGATTTTCTCAATAGTGGGGAGGGTTTTGTCTGTGATGTCCTGGGCTGTGTCCACTCCCTTTTGGAGGGCTTTATGCTCAAGGGTATTGGTATCCCCCATACCAGACCATGATACAGCTGGTCAGTATACTTTCCACCCCACCTTTGTAGAAATTTTCCAGGGTTTCCAATGTCATACCAAACCTGACGTGCTTTCTTCACGATGCCATTGTTGTGTTGGATCCAGGAAAGATCCTCTGAGAAAGTGATTCCCAAGAACTTAAATTTGCATACCCTCTTCACTTCTGATCCCCCAGTGGTCACTGGATAGAGGGGAATCTGATGGAGAATGCTATCACCCAGAGTCGGTATAAATCTGGAATACACTGCCTAGTAGTGGAGGCCAGTGTTTTCACAGCATATAAGATATATGTGTACTAACACTTGAATTCCAAGGTATTGAAGGTTACAGAACAAATATAAATCATTGGGATTGGTATGGAATTTTACAGATGGTGAGTATAGACCATTGCAGCACCTAACAAGCCCTTCAGCCTACAATATTGTGCCGACCTGTGTAAACCTGATGCACAACACAATCTAACTCTTCCCTACCTCACACCCATAACCCTCCTTTTTTTCTCACAACCATGTGCCTTTTTAAAAATCTTTTGGATGTCCCTAAAGTACCAGCCCCCACCATCACTCCCAGCAATGCATGTGTAAAAAACTTACCCCTCTCCACTCTGCTAAACTTTCTTCTAATCATCTTAAACAGACATCCTCTGGTATTTGCTACTGTAACCCTATCTCACCCCCTCATATTTTGTAAACACCTCTATTAAGTCACTTCTCATCCTCTCCCTCCAAAGAGAAATCTTCAACATAAGGAAAGCAAACAAAAATCCTCCGCATCTCTGTTCTAAGCAGATGCCCTTCATTCCTGAAGTTGTGCCCTCTTGATCTAGACTCTCCCAACATAGAAAATAACCTTTCTACATCTATTTTGTTTGTGCCTTTCAACATTTGAACTGTTTCAATGAGATCCCCTCCCCTCATTCTCCTAAAATTCAATGAGTACAGGCCAAGAGCCTGGGCTAAATGTATGCAAATAGGATTAGCTTGGTGATTAGAACTGCATACTATACTACAAGTCTGGTCTCACCAAAGTTTTGTACTGTTGTAATATGTTATCCTAGCTCTTATGTTCAATGCCCTGACCAACGAAGGCCAGCAAACCAACTACCTTTTTCACCACACTATGTAATTGTGTCCATTTTCAGGGGACGATGTACTCATACCCTGAGGACTCTTGATTCTACAATATTATCCCAGGCCCTGCCAATTACTGTGCATCTCACCCTACTTCAACTACTTAAATTTCATCTAATGCACCTTGGCCTTCTGTCGCAGTTAACCTAGATCCTGCTGTAATCCAATAACCTTCGTCACTGTTCACTATACCACACCTGGTCCTAATAATTTGAAAACATATCAACATACAAACGGATATCAAACTGGCACAGTTTTCCTAGTGGTTAGTGCAATGCTATTACAGCAACTCAGGTTTGAATCCGGCATTGTCTGTATGTTCTCCCCATGTCTGCATGGTTTGGTTTCCTCGCCCCCTTCAAAATATACGGCGGTTGTAGGTTAATTGGGATATTTGGGCAGCACAAGGTCAGTGGCCAGAAGATCCCATTAAAATTTTAAATTTAGAAAGATAGAACATTATAACGCAGTACTGGCCCTTTGGCCTAAGATATTAGGTTGTCCTATATAAACCCATACAACATTCCTTTACACCCAGATTCCACTATTTTTCTTGCATCTATATGGCTGTCTAAGAGTCTTTTGAATGTCCCCGTTGTACCAACCTGCACCACTACCACTGGAGACGCATTCCAGGCACATATGTAAAAAACTTACTCCTGACGTCTCCTCAAAACTTCTCTCCTCTGACCTTATACAAATGTCCTCTGATATTTGCTACTGTCACCATGGGAAAAAGGTGCTGGCTGACCAGCCTATCTATGCCTCTCATCATCTTGAAGACAGGGGACTAGTTGCACAGAATATTGATTGGGATTATTCTAGGAAACTCCTGATTTTGACTATGCTGTTCAGACATAACCTTAGATTTGTCTGTCTGGACATTCTGGGATTTTTGTGCTTGCCTATGCTTCAGTGTAAAACTGTCATAAATCACTTTTAAAAATTATTTTGAAAAATGGCACATTATCCCAAAATTCAAGAACGCTGACTCAGTAGAATTGCTACACCCAATGAGTAAAAATATGGATGATTTTGCTGAGGTGTTATATCAATATTGCAAACTTATTTCTTTGCATGGTAAACTTAAAATGGATGTCCTGGAAACATGCTATCATTTACATTAGCCTTTATTCCCATTCCTTTATGACCTTTACAAAGAATGGTGATAATCGCTCCCAGATTTTATGGAATGGATTCTGTCTCTTCCAAAGAGCTGTACTCTTGGATCAGACCCATATCCCAGAATTCAATTGATCCCTTTAGATTTGTGACTTGATGTGCATATCCACAGAGACTCCTATTTTACTTGCAACTAGTCTGCTACAGTGAGATCCTTTCTAATGGACAACAGTAGCATTGAGATTTGATGATCTTCAGATTTATCGGACATTTATGACAGATTTGCGACTGAATTGAAAGGTATTCAGCCCCATTTGACCTTTTCTGCTGAGAAGCTGCGTCATTTTATTTAGTAAACAGTGTTCCAATTGATGCTGGCCATTTGCCCCTTCCGACTTTGTTAAATTCTTCTTGAAGAATGACAAATATTTGTGCTTATCTGGCAACAAGGTAATGGAGATGCACATTTCGGAAGGATGCAAAAACAAAAGTGGATGGTGGTTGAGTTAAAATGATATAGGCTCAAATAACCTTTCCTTCAGCAGATTAAATGGGGCCAAATGGGCCTGATGAGACAAGGCATTGTACCAACAGACTGTGTAATTAATCGTCAGTGCAGTACCTTGACCTCAAATGTAGCATCAAAGAAAAATGTCCTATCTACTTACAAATGCCTGCAGGGCAATAAGAATGAGGTAATAATAAAGAAAGCAGAATGACCATTTTCCACAAGTCATATTCATCATTGCAACTATATCAATGCATAGGATGTCCATGCCTTCAGGGCTTTTAATTGATCAGCAAAAGTTAAGGGAAAGGAAAAGTAGAGGGTGTTACTCGTGCCTCCTTCATTTCTGCAACTAATTATTTTCATTCCAACTACATTTTCTCAAGACTATTTGTTATTTCCTGCATGAAACCTTCCTTTGACAACTGGCAGGGAGATTATATATACATCTTACCTTAGCCTGGGGATCCAACCAAACAGAAAAAATAAATCTGAAAGGAGCCCAGGCTGAGCAATAAGCATCAAAACAGAGTTAAACCCAAAAAAAAAATGCAAAATGATTTTTTTTTGTTGTTGCACAAGTAACATCAAGTCATATCACTGGCTGGGTTTTCGAGTGCCTGCGCAATGGAGGTGGCATCAAAAGATTAATTGGTACAACATTGACAGGATGCATTTGTTTGCCAGAACAATCTCTGTGCGTGCTGGGTTCAAGGATCAGAGTCTGTGCAGTACATTAAGGATGGCAGAAGCTGTCCGATTCAGCTGCAGATTTGTTTGGACAAAAAATACCAAAGTTGGAATTGAGAAAAAAAAGAATCTGGAGAATATTGAACAGTCTGCGCCTTTTACATTTTAACCCATGCACCATAAATTCCTGTCCGTTAGATGTCCATACTTAAGTGTTTTTAATTGACCAGCAACATCTGAAGGAAGGGAAAAGAAAAGGGTATAATTTCTGCACCATTAATTTCCACAAATAAACAGTTACATTTTCTTCTTGATAGAGATTATTATTTTCCCCCAGTCATTTGATAATCAGCCTTGACAAAAGTCTTTGTATCCTCAATCATGATAGGAGATATCCTAGAGGACTAGGGTTTCACTAATGTTGTACCTTTCTTCAAGGGGAGAATAAAGAGAAATGCAGAAATTATAGGCCTATAAGACTCACATCAGTGGTTGGAAAACTACTGCAATGGGTACGTAACGGTATGATTGATGCACATTTGGAAAGTCATGGTCAACTCAGAAGCAGTCTTCATGGCTTTGTGAGAGACAGGTTATCTTACTAATTAGACTGAGTGTTTTGAGAAAATGACAAAGATGGCTGTTGAGGGTAATGCAGTGGACATTGTCTACATAGACTTTAGAAAAGGAATTAACATGGTTGACTGATTGAGAAAGTGCAAGTGGATGGGATCCATGCTGAGTTGAAGGTTTGGATACAGAATTGGCTGCCCCATACAAGACAGAGGGTAATAGTGGTGGAAGGCTGTTATTTAGGCTGGAGGATACGGCCAGTGATGTCCCACAGGGATCAGGGTGTGGACCCAAGTTGTTGGTGATTTATCTAAATGGCTTGGACAAAAAAAATAAACGGTTGGGTTGGTAAGATAGGAGGAGTGCCACCCAATTACACCTAATTGATCTACAACCACCGTATGTTTTGAAGGGTAGAACAAAACTGGAGCACCTGGGGAAAACCCACACAGACACAGGGAGAACAGGCATACTCCTTACAGACAGCATGGGATTTGAACCCCGGTCCCAATCGCTGGCCCTGTAACAGCATTGCACCAATGGGTACGCTAACCGTGTCACTGTATTGTTATGGACAATGTATAGGGGGAACAAAAAATATAACAGGATATAGATCATAACAGATAAGGGGAGAGAAATGCCAAATTGAATTTAATCTGGTCAAGAATGAGGTGTTGCACTTTGAGAGGTCAAATGTAAAGGGAATGTATACAGCTGATGGCAGGGCTCTTAAAAGCATTGATCTACAGTGGGGTCTAGGGATCCATGTCCAGGACTTATTGAAAGTGGCCATTCAAGTAGATAGGGTGTTAAAGAAGGCGTATGGCATGCTTGACTTCATTTGGTGGGACATGGAAGTCGTGTTGCAGCTACAAGATATCACGCATTATCTCTGCTGGAGGAACGCCGCGTGTCAAGCAGCATCAGGAGGAGGAAAAGAAGATTCGACGTTTTGAGCCAAAATGCTTCATCTGTGTGGAGGGAGGTTAGTAACCAGTGTAAAGAGGACAGGGTGGGAGGGGTGAGACAGGGGAGTCACACGGGATTGGCCAGCCAGGCAGAGGTGAAGTAGGATCGACAGATAAAAAGGACTGGCAGATGCCAGACAAAGGGAGAGAGAGGCAAGAAAAATGAATGGGTCAGGTTTAATATTTTTGAGCAAAAATGTCTATCTTTTTCTTTAACCTTATTTCAGTGAAGGCATTCACTTGCAGTTATTTTCTTGTGTGTCCTTTCTGGAATAGTAACTATCGATGATCCTCAACTTACCATCGTTATGCTCTGACAAACCCATGGTAAATCAAAACAAAAATCGCAAATTGAAAAAGAATACAGGTATATCATATAGCACTATATCAGTCCCCACACTGATCCCAGTGCCCCGCTCTCTCTCCACAGTCCTTTATTAGTCCCCACACTGATCCCGCTGCCATGCGCTCTCCAAACTATGCTGTATCAGTTCCCATACTGATCCCACTGCCCTGTTTTCCCTTGACAGTGCTGTATCAGCCCCCACATTGATCCCACTGCCTCGCTTTCTCCCGACAGCGCTGTAACAGTTCCCACACTGATCCTGTTGCCTTGCTCTCTCCCGTCACCGCAGTATCAGACCCTGAACTTCTCTCTCATCAGACTGAGGTAAAAGAAGTGTTTGACCAAGGAAGCTACAAAGAATTCACCTTAGAGGAATTGTCAGCGTTTATTGGAAAAATCAATGATGTTTGCGATCACCTTTCTTTAACATATTACATGAAATAACAACAGTCACGTTATTGTACCATTGTAACCTCGAAAAATTGTAAGTCAGACCATCGTGAGTCGGGGAGCACCTGTACATTATTACAGATTTGCCTTAAAAATTCAACCATAACCGGTTAGACCAACCTTGAAAAAAAATGTTTCTTTGCACTATTTCCCTGTGAGCAATAATACGATGTTTCATCAGTTATAAAGTTGTTCTTTTAGTACATTCATCCCGCTGGGGGATACGCAACTGGAAATTGACAAGGAAACTTCAAACAGCTTGAACTGGTTCCTCACTCAAATCTTTGTAAATTAGATCAGGCTAATAGAAAAAAATGTTATTTTCAAGAAGAAAAATAGAAAAGTCTAAAAGCTCTTTTCCAAAGACAGGCAGGCAAAAATATCAACTTTCCAGCGATGGGCTAATAAATTTTAACAAAGTATTTCTATTGTTGGAACATGGTAATGTCATAAAGTCACATAGCATGGAACAGGCCTTTCAGCTTGTTACATACTCAGACAGCAGCAATAGAAATTCACCAAGACACCAAGTTCACCAGTGAACAGGAATTTACTGACTGGGTGGTATACAGAGGCTGGCTGCCCTCCTTGGCTCCACCCTCAATTACCCCAATTGGTTTTCCTGCCTTACCTCAGATTCACCTGAGGACTATTGATTGTAAGCTATTAAAAGTTCGTTTGTACTCCTCTCAAGTCTGTGTGCAATCAGTAACATTACAATTTTAATAGCTTAACTTTTGAAGCAGAATGGAAGCCCTGTTGAAGCCAGACATGCTCCAGTTCAACCCTCTGTCCCTAGAGGCTCCGGAGGAATCACCGACTGGCTGAAGTGCTTCCAGTCTTAACTGACGGCCACGCAAGATGCCTTCAACTCCGATAGTCTCCATGGTTCTGCACTTCTCTCTCGTCAGCCCCAAGGGGTTTGCTGTCATCAGGGACTGAGCAACATACGAGTCTACCATAGAAGGCTTGAAGGGCCATTACATGAGGCTTCAGAACGACGTGCTGGCGAGACACCGGCTCGCTCAACGTTGGCAATGCCCGGATGAGTCACTGGATGATTATGTCCTTGAACTGTGGGCCCTGACCAGAATATGCCACTACGAAGCGGCCACAGCCCGGGTGAGAGAGGAAGAACAAATTTGGGGCACCCTCGTGGCAGGAGTAAGTTTGAGGTAGCGACTGCTAGAGTTGGGGAAAAAAGACTGGCCAGCACCCTCGAGCTGGAAAAAGCATTCAAACAGGCCCAACTGGGAGCTGACAACCTCACGGGCGAAAGCAGCGCCTTTTCAGAAGACCAGGTCACTGACTGCTGTGGCCACACATGACCGGGGATGCTACTTCTGTGGGCAGTCACAGCACCCTCGTGCCTGATGCCCCGCGAAGGATGCCGTGTGTTCAGGATGCGGTAAGAGGGGGAACTGGGTGAAGGTCTGCAGGGCCAAGGGGAACCCAAAGAGGCTGACCACGTGTGTGACCCCCGAATCAGCGTATGACCCATGCCCGAGTCACGAAGTGTTGGCCCTGGCCTCTCCATGCTGCTCATTGTTGACATTTGTTGCGTCTCATGGCGAAACCTGCCACCGAAAGTAAAGTATCATGGGAAGTAAGAGCAGCCAACTTGCCCTGCCTCGTGGTTGACACCATCTTGTCTCTAAGTGTGCCGATGACTCCACAGTTGTCGGCAGAATCACAAACGGCAATGAAGAAGTGAACTGGAGGGAGCTAGCTTGTTGAATGGTTTCACACCAACAATCTTGCGCTCAACTTCAGCAAATCCAAGGAGATAATTGTGGGCTTCAGGAGGAAGTCAGGGGAATATGACCCAGTCCTCATCGAGGGCTCAGTAGTGGAGAGAGACAAGAACTTCATATTTCTGGGTGTCAACATCTCCAAGGATCTGTCCTGGAACCTCCAAGTTGATGCAATCACAAAGGAAAGTTTGAAGAGATTCAGTATGTCACTCTTCAGGTGTACTGTGGAAAGCATTCCGGCTGGTTGCATCACTGTCTGGTATGGAAGCACCAACTCTCAGGACAAGAATAAACTCCAGAAGGTTGTTAACTCATGTGGTGATACACCACCAGACTACTGCACGGGGCGACCTCTGTACCTGCAGAAGAGCACTGGAGGACAAGGCAACACCTGGCCAGCTGTCAGTCAGCCGACCTGAATGGACCAAGCCCCACCCATTTGGCTGTTAATCACCCTCCATGATATAAGCTGGGTCTGGCCCTTCGAAGACAGTCTCAGTGCTTGCAACAGCATTCTCACGGCCAGCTCTGTGGAAGTTTGTGTTGAATAAAGCCTGGAGAACAGACTTTATGTTTTGTGTGTTTGCTTCTGTTTGATAGCTCACCACAATTTATTCAACACAAAATTTGAAACTGCTATGGAAAAGCTCCTGAGCACCGGGAGCCTCGAGATCGACCCATGCCACCCGGAAGTGCAAGCACGCTTTGAGATCTGGAAGCACAGAGTCGAAGCAATCATCGAGGCACACGCCAATGACATCCTGAACTCCTACAGAAAAAGGCTCGTTTTACTCTGATCGAAGCTGGGTCCCCGAGTCTTCCAGGCACTCAAAGCCTGTACCGGGTACTCAGAAGCGATGAACACCCTCAAGACAATGTATAAACCTCCTACAAATGTGGTCTTTGCAAGGTATCGCCTAAGTATCCAAGCCCAGCTGTCCAGGGAGATGGCCGATTCCTATCTGGGAGCCCTGCGTGAGTTAGTCCGACCTTGTCTGGCTGAACCCAGAGTAAATGAAAGGGAGGTCGAGAGACTGATCAGATATGCCTATGTCTGAGGCCTACACACGAAAGCCATCAGGCAGAAGCTGCTAGAGGACAATAACTACTCCTTGGCCTAAACAGTGGAGGTAGTCTGAACCCTGGAGGCAGCAACCCTGCACACTGAAGCCTTCGACTCCAGGCTTCCTCAGGCCTCCATGTGGTCACCACAGTCGTTTGCTGTGGCCCTAGATCAGACTGGGGATGAAAACATCGCTGTTGCAGGTGCCCAGCACCCTTGTAAGTACTGTGGGTCCTGGTGTGGGTCTGATCGTCGATCACACCAAAACTTCCCAGCCAGAAACCAGTACTGTTCAAGATGTGTCAAGAAAGGCCACTTTGCCCAAGTATCCCTCTCAAAGCCTGCCGTCAGCTCAGCGTCCCTCTACGACATGACCCCTCCTTCCTGGTCCCGGCCACGTTGATTGCTGGGCGACACCATTGCCCCCACAGCTACTTCCAGCCTCCCTAACCTTGGCAGCCCAACTTGTGGCCTCGCCAGCAATGATCGCTGCGTGCACACCATGCGCCCGGACCAGCGTGATGACATCAACCTCGCCGACGGCGTGACATCACTTCCACCGGCACAACCAGCGCAGCCAGGGAAGAAGACCAGCCATGCCTCGCACTCCTACGAGGCGTTGACATCTTGGGCCGGTCAAGCTCAGGCACTACCACCACCTGGACCCTCCCAGGCCTACAATGAAGACGGTACCGACAACTATGATGACGTGGTCAACATAGGCGCTGACCAGGCAGCCCTACAGATGCACCCCACACCTCTGGATGCCACAGATCACTACCCACCACACTCCACGCCTACGGAGAGCACCACCAGTCGACACTCACCTCTCACGACTCCTGCAGAGGATTCAGCCGGCCACGACTCACCTCCACCATTGGGGAACAATGGCTCGGACCATGAGATGGTCCTAGCAACCACCACCCTGACCAGGAACATCCCCCACAGCCGTGAGTGCTCAATGATGGACGACAAAATCAACGGGCAAGTAACAAAGTGCCTAATTGACCAAGGCAGCACTGAGAGCTTTATTCACCCGAGCGTGACCCACTCCCTAAAACTACAAAATCCACCCCACCACTTTCTCTATTGCCTTCTCTGCCCAATAACTTCGGGAAATGCTTGGCTGATCAGACTGTGTGGGGGGGGGGTGGTGAGAGAGACATACACCTGGACATACACAGGTCATGCCCAAACTCTGCGCCACAGTCCTCCTTGGCTTAGATTTTCAATGCCACCTGCAAAGCATCACCCTCGCCTTTGGGGGGCACTTACCCCCACTCACGCTCCACACTGCACTGTCCAACCAGCCCTGGCCAATCTGCAGCCTCTCCACTCTGTGCATCGTCCTCCCCTCACTCTCTTTTCACACCTCACGCCAGACTGCAAGCCGATAGCTGCCAGAAGTAGGCACTATTGCGCAGCAGATAGAGACTTCATCAGGGTAGAGGTGCGGTGGCTTCTGGCGGAAGGTGACATAGAGCCCAGCAACAGCCCATGGAGAGCACAAGTCCTGGTGGTCAAAGGGGGCAGCAAGCCAAGGATGATCATGGATGACAGCCAGACCATCAATAGGTACACCTAGCTGGACCTACCCCTTACCGAGGATAGCCGACATGGTCAACAAGATAGCCTGCTACTGGGTCTTCTCCACGATTTACCTGAAGTTGGCCTATTACCAACTCCCCATCCACCCGCGGGACAAGCCTTACACCACCTTCGAGGTGGACACGCACCTGCACCAGTTCCGCTGAGTTCCATTTGGGGGCATGAACGTGGTCCCCGTCTTCCAGCGGGAGAAGGATCATATGGTAGACCGGCACAAGCTAAAGGTGTCTTTCTCGTACCTGGATAATATAACCATCTGCGGCCATAACCAGCAGGACCATAATTTCTCCAGACAGCCGAGGAGCTGAACCTCACTTACAACAAAGAGAAGTGCGTGTTCAGCACCACCTGCCTCGACATCCTGGGGTACATCGTGGCATATGGTGTCATCGGCCCACATCCATATGGATGCGCCCATTAATGGAGATGCCCCTCCCCCCCACACTCAAAGCCCTCCGCAGGTGCCTTGGCTTATTCTCCTACTATTCACAGTGGGTTCTCCACTTCTCGGATAAGGTCCGCCCACTGGCTCAGACCTCAACATTTCACTTCCCACCCGTGGTGCAGACAGCCTTCACACGCATCAGGCCACGATGCACGCCGTGGACGAGGACCCCCCCCCCCCCTTTCAGGTGGAGAGCGATGCCTCCGATGTAACCCTCCCCGCTACCCTTAACCAGAGGGGGTGCCCAGTCGCCTTCTTATCCAGGACCCTCCACGGTTCCGAGCTAGGGCACTCTGCCTTAAAAAGGAGGTCCAGTCAATTGGGTAAGCGGTCCGCCACTGGTGCCATTACCTAGCCAGCAGGAAGTTCACTCGCCTCACTGACCAGTGGGCCGTGATGTTCATGTTCAACACCACCCACAGGTGCAAGATCAAGAACGATAAGATCTTGCATTGGAGAGTCGAGCTGGCAATGTACAGCTCTGGGGAAGTTTAACGACTCCTCCGATGCCCTCTCCCGGACCTGCGCGTCGCTCCACAACAACCAACTGTAGGCACTGCACGAGTCCCTCTGCCACCCCGGCATCTCCCGCTTATACCATTTCATCAAGTCCTGGAACCTTCCGTACACCATCAGGGACGTCAGGACCGTGACCGAGGCGTGCCGGGTCTGCGCGGAATGAAAACTTGGCTTCTTCCGCCCGCCCCACTCAGCCCTTCGTGTGCCTTAGCATGGACTTCAAGGGGCCACTACCTTCCACATATCAGAAAGTCTATTTCCTCACGGTCATAGACAAGTACTTCCGCTTCCCTTTTGCCATCCCTTACCCAGACGCCTCCACGGCCACCATCATCAGGGCATTGACACAGATCTTCCCAATGTTCAGCTACCCCACATTTATCCACAGTGACCGGGAGTCTAGCTTCATGAGTGAGGAAGTGCGCCAGTACCTGAGAGCAAGGGGCATCACAACTAGTCGCACGACTAGTTACAACCCGAGAGGTAATGGACAAGTGAAGCGCGAGAACGGGGTAATGTGGAAGGCATTCCTCCAGGCCCTTAAGTCAAAGAGGTGGTCCATAGAATACTGGAAGGACGCCCACCTTGAGCCGCTCCATGCTATTAGGTCACTCCTGTGCACGGCTACCAACGAGACCCCTCGCAAACACCAGTTTTCGTTCCCCAGAAAATCACCCGCTGCTGGACCGCCTAAACCTGTAAATAATGTATATGTTTTGGAGCTCTGGTAGATCACGGACTGCCACCTACCCCCCCACCCCCTGACCCTGGGACAATTTTAAAGAAGGGGTAAATGTGGTGGTACACCACCAGCCTACTGCAGGGGGCGACCTCTGAACCTGCAGAAGAGCACTGGAGGACAAGGCAACACCTGGCCGGCTGTCAATCAGCCAACCTGAATGGACCAAGCCCCACCCATTCGGCTGTTAATCACCCTCCGGGATATAAGCTGGGTCTGGCCCTTCGAAGACAAGTCTCAGTGCTTGCAACTGCATTCTCACGGCCAGCTCTGTGGAAGTTTGTGTTGAATAAAGCCTGGAGAACAGACTTTATGTTTTGTGTGTTTACTTCTGTTCGATAGCGCACCACAACTCAGCCTTCACTCTATCGAGGATAGCTAGGTGAGGAGGTGTTTTCTAAAAAAAAGCAACCTCTATCCTCAAAGACCCCCACCACCCATGCCATGCCCTCTTCACTCTGCTACCATCTGGGAAAAGGTACAGAAGCCTAATGACGAGCACCCAACAGTGCAAGGACAGCTTCTTCCCCGCCGCCATCAGATTCCTGAAGAATCAATGAACCAAAGACACGGCCTTACTTTTCAGGCAGTATTCTTTTAATTTTTTTTTATATATAGTAATGTAAGATGGTTATAATATGAATGTTTGCATTGTGACGCTGTCGCCAAACACTGAATTTCATGACTTGTTCATGACATTAAATTCTGATTCTGAAGTAGTGCAGGTGAATCTTTGCCTCACATCGATGGCTGTTTGGGACCATGGATTAAGCATAAGCATTGTTTCTTCTGTCTTTGAAACCTCTGCTTCCATTTCCATCTTTTATTTATCTGCCTTCTGAAGACTATCTCCCTGCAAAACTAGTTTATACCTATCCAACAGCACTAGAAAACCTTCCCATGAAGTTACTGGTCAAGGCCCATGTGGATTAGCTGTGGGAGACGTTCCTAAGAGACTGGATATACAGGCATAATTTGAGTCAGCAGGGCTTCATCGGGGGAAAATTGTGTCTCACAAGCCAGATTGAATTCTTCGAGGATGTAGCAAAGAAATTGATGAAGTGAGAACGGTAGATGAGGTGTAAATGGAGTTCAGTAATGCATTTGATAAGGTTCCACATGCAAGACTCATTCAGACAATAAGCAGGCATGCAATCCAAAGAGGGCTTTGTGGAAAGAGAATTGAAGGCAGAGGGTGGTTGTCACTAATTCATACAGCGTGTCCCTCTCCTTACGATGGGGTTACGTTCCGATGAATCCATCGTAAGTGGAAAAATCACGTCCTACCCAACATCATGGCCTAGCCTACCTTAAATGAGCTCAAAACACTTACCATAGCTTACAGCTGGGCAAATGTATCTAAAACAAAGCCTATTTTATAATTAAATGTTGAATACCTTTTATTCCACACTGAACAAAACAATTTTTATTATAAAATATAGTGTCAGCTCAAGCATCCATCAGCTGTTACACGCTAACTAATTAACGACCACCACACCGAAAGCACCATCATACTCTGAATGGAAGTTAGTGACCAGTGGTGCACTGCAGGGATCTGCTCTCCGTTTCATGATTTTTTTTTGTAAATAACCTGCATAAGGAAGTTGAAGGGCGGGTTAGTAAGTTTGCAAATGACATGAAAGTGGTTGCTTTTGTGGACAGTCTGAAGGTTTGAAAGAGGATACAAAAGGACATTGGTAGTTTAACCCAGAAAAGTGTGAGGTGTTTCATTATGCTAAGTCAAATTTGAAGGTAGAATACCATGTCAACAGGAGGACTCTGAGCTGTGTGGACAAAGTAAAAGATCTTGGGGTCCGTGTCCATAAGACACAAAAAGTTGCTGCACAGATTGATTGTGTCCTGGTAAGAAGGTGTGTCGGCCTTCAGTAACCATGAGCTCGAGTTCAAGAGCCGTGAGGTAATGTTAGACCCCACTTGGAGTACTGAGTTCAGTTCTGGTAACTTCATTAATGGAAGGATGTGGATGCAATAGGGAGGGTGCAGAGGAGGTTTATAAGGATGCTCCAGGATTGAAGAGGATGACTAATGAGGATTGGCTGAATTAACTTAGAATTTCTCCTTGGAATGACTGGGGATGAGGGGTGACCTGATAAAACATTGTAGTCATTTTCAAACTTTTTCTTTCCACTCACATACCACCTTAAGTATTCCCTATGCCATGGGTGCTCTGTGATTAGTAAGGGATTGATTAAGGTGGGATGCGAGTGGGAAGGGAAGGTTGAGAATTACTGCTCTAGACCCAATGTTACTGAAGTATTTTGCTTGAGAAAAATTGTTGTTGGCCCATTTCCTTTGGAGTTCTGAAACTGTGCACATAACAAGTCAACGAAGTACAATTAAAACAGTAGTTTTCAAACTTTTTACTAATCACAGAACACATTTAGTATAGGGATTACTAAGGTGATATGTGAGTGGAAAGAAAAAGTTTGAAACCATTGCATTACAAGATGATGAGAGGCATTGATAATATAGATGGCCAGAGGCGTTTCTCCCAAGGCCAGAAATACCTAACACCAGGGGGCATAATTTTAAGGTACAGGAACTCCCTTACTCACGACCTATGCCATTTACATCCATCTGCATATACGATTGAATTTTAAAAATATTTATAAAATTTACACAGTTTATGTTACATTTGACAAACTATAACAGGGCATGTAAGAGCCAAAATGTATGTACTTACCTTGTTAGTCAGCGTCGCGGGGGTCTGTAGGTTGGGCATGACCATCTTGATTCCTGTGCGCATGCGCGAGTTTTAGGTTGGTGCATGCGTGGCAGGTTCAAATATTGGAGTTCAGTTGGTGCACACGTGAGTTAAGGGCATGAATGCAATATCATTAGGAAGCAGGCTAACAAAGTAAGTACGCAATTCTGCCATATGTACATTCCGAGATACAACCGGTCGTCCAGAATGGAACATGGACGTATTTCAGGGAGTACCTGTACAGTACTTGAAAATAAATACTGGGGCGAATGTAGGAGGTAAGTTTTTCACACAGAGAGTGGTGGGTGCATGGAATGCGCTGCTGGCAACATCCTATTTTAAATAGGATCTTTCAAGAGATGATTAGTTGGTAGATAGAACTGAGAAAAATGGAGGGTTACGCAGTAAGCAAGTTATTAGAGTAGATTATTAGGTTGACACAACACTGTGGGATGAAGGGCCTGGACTGTGCTGTAGATTTCAATGTCCTAAGATGCAACTCCTTTGACCAGGCTGACTTTAATTTCCCCCAGACCCAGGACCAAGAACAAAACTTTTCTTCCTGCACCATGTCTCCAGCCATTCCTTCATCTGCATTACCCCAAACTTCTATGTTTTTAAATGTTTTTTGAGTTTTCTTTTTATTGATTTTACATTTGATATAGAACATAGAACATTACAATATAGTCCAGGCCCTCTGGCCCACAATCTCCCAAAATAAACAAAACCTTCTTTCTCATAACCCTCTATTTCTCTTTCATCCATGTGCCTGTCTGAGAGTATCTTAAATGTCCCTATTGTACCAGACTTCACCACCAGTCCTGGCAAGGTGTTCCAGGGACCAACAACTCTCTGTGTAAAAAAAACAATACCCCTGATGTCTCCCCTAAACTTTCCTCCCTTTGCTTTGTACAGATGTTCTCTGGTGTTTGCTGTTCCTGCCCTGGGGAAAAAGGTTCTGACTGTCCACCTTATCTGTACCTCCCCAAATCTCTAATAAGTCTCCTCTCATCCTACTTCACTCCAAAGAGAAAAACCCCAGCTCTGCTAATCTTGCCTCATGATACATATCTTCCAATCCAGGAAAACGCCTTTCTAAATTTATCCCCAATTAATTTTCTTTCTAATTAAAGTTGTTTTGTTTCAAACACAAATCTGCACACTCCAGAGAAAGATATGTGACAGGACTTAAATGTCATGAGAACAATTCAGTATAGAGGCTTGGGGACACACAGGAGACAGCAGATGCTGGAATCTGAAGTTGAACACAATCGACTGAAGGAACTCATGAGCAGAATTACTATGAGAAAAAGAATGGTTGACATTTTGGACTAAAACACTATCAAGAATGGATAAAAAAAATCTTAGCTCAAAATGTCAACTGTTTTTGATTCTCCTACAGAAGCTGCTTGAATCACTTGATTCTGAGTGAAATATGAACATCTAACTCGTGCGTCGCAATTTGCAGATTATAATCAATTGAATGGGCTGTCCATATTTTACTGCAGACTCAAAGTCTGGGGTGTTGCCTCATGGCTTTAAAATGAGAGGTCAGAGGTGGGAGGGGAAAGATTTAAGGGAGACCTTTGAGGAGCAACTTTTTCACACTGAGCGTGGTGGCCACGTGGAGTGAGCTACCAGAGGAAGTGCTGAAGATGGGTCCATTTAGTGTGTAAAAGACATTTTTTCAGAGAGATGGAGGAGAAAGGGTGAGAGGAATATGGGGCAAATACAGGCAAATAGGACTAGTTCACAAAGGCACCTTGGTGGCTATAGATCAGTTGGGCTGAAGACCCTTTTTCTGGATGGTAATGATGCTGTATGACTGTGATTTTGTTAACCCTAATCTTTACTATATTCAACAGGTTTGATGGGTTGGAGATAAAGAAAGTATTTTCACAAGGTGTATGCAAAAAATGTAATTATGAATGAGATAATAATCCAAGGGGAAACAAAAAAACCCAGAGTGGTGGAAATAGAATTTGTTTCCACAAAAAGTGGTTGAGATGAGATAGTATAGAATGACATTCCTCAGGAGTTTGTGGATGTTATGTATGTCATCAGAAACCTTGGCAAACTTCTACCAATGTGCAGTGGATAGCTGCTCAATAAGTGCATCACGGTCTGGGATGGGGCACTAATACCTCTGAGTGGAAAGCCCCGCAAAACTCTTCCCACCATCGAAAGCATCTATATCGAAAGCTGCTGTCAGAGTGCAGCAGCACTCAAGGATGCACACCATCTACGACATACCCTGTTCTCGCTGCTTCCATCGGGAAGGAGGTATAGATGCCATAAGACTCGTACCATCAGGTTCAGGAACAGTTGGTACCCCTCCACCATCAGACTCCTCAATTAGAGACTCATTTAAGGACTCCGACTTTGCACATTATTTGTTACTGAATATTATTTTTTCTGTATTTGCACAGTCAGTTTGTTGACATTTCTTTATTTGGTTACATTCTTTCTTCTGTATATGTATCTTTTTCTTGAGTATGGTTTACAGTTACTGAGAAGTAGAAATTCTGCCTGGCCTGCGAGCAAAAGAATCTCAGGGTTGTATGTGATGCTGTGTGTGTACTCTGAGAGTATATTTAAACTTGAACTTGACAAGTATTTCAGCTGAAACTAATGAAAGGGTAATTGAAAAATATGCAGAGAGGGTTATATGATACATTAACACAAAAGGAGCTCCTGTGAAGTACAAATATGCAATTTTACCATTCAGGTCAAATGGCCTGCTTATTCATGTGCTGTGGGTGTCACTCGGAATTCCTATATTAATTGCCCTCCCTAAATGTTCTGAAGATTCCTATTCTGGAATGACAGCAGATTTCAATCATTGCACCTAATGGATTTTTATTCAACTGATGAAATAATCATCTAATTCGGAACATCCCAAACAAACCACAAAAGCAAATGAGAGGGCAGACTATATTGCAAAAAAAAACCAAGAAGCTGGAGGATTTAAAAACAATAAAAAAACAATAAAGGGAGAAAAGAAGAGATACGAAGGTAAGCATGTAGAACAGGATATCAACAGTTCTTTCAGAAATATAGTATATAACGAGTAAAAGTGGGGCAAGAGAGGACATCAGACCAGTGGAAAATGATGCTGGAGAAGTGGTATTGGAGAATAAAGAAATGGCAGATGAACTGATTGAGCATTTTGCGTCAGTCCTCACGGTGGAAGACACCGGTGACGTGCCACAAATTCGAGAGGGTCAGAGGGCAAAAGTGAGTGCAGTCATAATTATTAAGGGGAAGCTGAAGAGTCTGAAGAGAGATGTGACCTGAACCGGGTGGATGACACTCAACTACAAGAGATGGGTGAAGCGATTGCGGAGGGCACCAGTAGCGATATTTTAAATTGCCAATGTCATTTCACGCTTTAAAGGGGAGAGGCAAGAGACAGGAAATTGTAGGCCAGTTAGCTGATTTTGGTGGTTGATAAAATTTTAGTCCATTATTAAGGATGCAGTTTCAGGGTACTTACAGCACAAGATAAAATAGGCCAAAATCAGTATGGTTTCCTTCAGGGGAGGACTTGTCTGATAAATCTGGTGGAATTCTTGATAAACTAACAAGCTGCATGGATAGTCAGTGGTTGTTGGAAGGTCTTTGACAAGATGCTGTACGTGAAGCAGCGAAATGAGATGGGAGACAATGGGATAACAGGAAAGGTACTGGCATAGATAGAATATTGGCTGAGTTGGAGAAGGGAAAGAGGAATGAAGGGAGTCTTTTTTATCTGACCAGTGGTGACTAGTGGTGTTCCTCAGGGATTGATGTGGGTCCATTATTTTTCATTTATATGTTAATGACTTGAATGATGGAATTTATTTTCAGATTCAGATTTCAAATTTATTGTCAGAGTACATACAATACATCATATACAACGCTGAGATTCTTTTTTTCCCGTGGGTGTGGCAGAATTACCACTAATTGGTAGTACAAAAAATAAATCGTACAGTGCAAAAAAACAAGGAACTGTAAACAGATAGCAAATGTAAACAAACTGACTGTGCAATACAGAGAGAAGAAAAAGAAAATCAATAAAGTGCCCAAATGAGAGTTCTTAAATGAGTCCCTGATGGAGTTTGTCGTTGAGGAGTCCGATGGTGGAAGGGATAGTAACTTTTCCTAAACCTGGTGGTGCGAGTCTTGTGGCAGTGTAATCAGATTTACGGATTTACAGATGATACAAAAGATTAGTGTTGAGAAAGCAGGGAGTCTGCAGAGGGACTTTATCAGGTTGGGAGAATAGGCAAGAAGAGACAGATGGAATATTATTATTGGTAGCCCTTCGGTTCGAAGAAGACATGATGTTGTGCAGTTCTCCTGTGGACATGAAGGTGACTTTGTAGCCTCAGTATAGAAGTGCAGAGTCTTACACAATGGGGACACTGGAAGTCTGTTTTTGTATTAACTGTGGGTGTTCATTTGTGACACCGTTTATGGTTTCCATCAGTTTTTGGCAGCCCCTGTCTTCAAAGCTGGTGTAGGCTTCATCGCACAGGGCTCGCCAACGGGATCAGTCAGCAGCTGTAGCTTCTCGTTCTCTTGGCCGGATGCCACAGGAGCGTAGGGTTTCCTTCACAGCCTCTTTATAGAACTTGGGTGGATGACCTTGAGGTCTCCTTCAGTGACTATAGAGCAGCTGGCGACCATACGGTGGTCGTCCATTCTGATGACGTGTCCCACCCACCGTATCTGGGTTCTGATGATCAGGGACTCCATGCTGGTGGTCTTTGCGCGACCCAAGACCTCCAGTCTTGCCAACGGATGCCAAGGATGGGACAGAGGACGTGCATGTGGAATTTCTCCAGTTATTTGATGTGACATCAATACAGAGTCCAGATCTCACATCCAAATAGGAAAGAAGGGATGACCACAGCTCTGTAGACTTTCAGATTTTGTGTTGATTGAGCACTCTGGAACGCAGCCTCCCAGAGTCTGACTGGTCTTGTTGATCCTGGAGTCAATTTCATTGAAATATATGAAGCTGTTTTCATTTGTTAGCTGGCTGTCGTCAACAATGATTTTGGTTCTATGGAATTGGTGTTTGGCCTGGATGATGGAGAACATCAGGTTGATGATCAGGCAACGTCTGAGAATTTGTGCAGCATTAACCCAACACCCAACCCCAACCAACCAATTTTCCCCTGCAGCCGCTGCAACTGTGTCTGCCTGTCCCGCATCGGACTTGTCAGCCACAAACGAGCCTGCAGCTGACGTGGACTTTTACCCCCTCCATAAATCTTCGTCCGCGAAGCCAAGCCAAGGAAAGAAGAACTGTAGATCACTACCTTTGTGCGCCAGGAGCACACAGTTATCAGCAAAAAGGGTTTCATGAATGACTGTGCAGAAGCTCTTCATCTGTGCATTCAAGCAATGAAGGTCAAAGAGAGAGCTGTCCCGTCACTACCTGATGTAAACTGCTTCTTCTACACCTTGGACAGCACATGACAACATGCAAGTGAAGAACAGGTTGAACAAGACTGGGGCGAGTACACAGTCCTGCTTCACCTCATTAGAAATGGCAAATGCAGCTGACGTATCACCACTGCACAGGACCTGTCCTATCATTCCACATTGGAGCAGCTGCATTATTTTTACAAATTTCCGTAGGCATCCGTAACATCTCAGGATGATCCAGAGAGCATACCCGTTTACAGTGTCAAATGCCTTTGTCAGGTCAATGAAGACAGAGTAAAGAGGCTTGTTCTACACAATGCACTTCTCCTGAACTTGTCTCATGGCAAATATCATCCACTGTACTCTGTTCTGGCTGAAAGCCACACTGCGCCTCCTTTCCCAGACAAGTCTGTTCAGGCGGATGTGGAGCGATTGTTAGGGTTAAAGTTTGGGTTAGGGCAAAAATCTTGCCTGCGATAGAAAGCAGTGAGATACCCGTGTAGTTTCCGCAGTTTTTGTAGAGAGCCACAATGAGGGCATCGCGGTAGTCGTCAGGTATCTCCTCTGTGATACAAATGTCTTCCAGGATGTCCTGGATTGACTTTAATGCATTTGGGTTTAGAGCTTTGTAGATCTCGGCAGGAATGCCATCCTCCCTTGTTGCTTTATTTGAATTCATCTGCGAGATCACTTCATTGATCTTATCGTAGAGGGTGAAAGATCTAGGTCATCAAGAACTGGCTGTTGAGGGATGTGCTGCAAGACATCAGGATCAACTGTGGTGACCTATTGAGTAGGTTGAAAAAATATTCAGCCCAGCGGTTTTTCAGTCCTTCCAATGGTCAAGAAGGCAGGTCCTGCAGGCGTTGTGGAGCGCTAAGAGCATGACAAGACAATTAGATGTCCTGGTCATCCACTGCAGCAAGAGAGGTCTCCTGCTGTAGCAGTTCTCTCTGGCCACTGGATCAAGGTCTCTTCTGCCGAGAGAGTGGGATCACCCCTGTGCACAAGCTGTTCCACTTTTAACGCCTCACGCACAGGTTTCTGGGGTGCGACTCATCTCAGTTAACCCAACTCATCCAGTCCTGCAGTGATAGGGGAGCAGTGAAGTAAAAGGTGGAGATGACCGCTGGCAGTTGTAGCCACAAACCTGCACGTAGGCAACCTTTGGACCTGGGGTAGCAGAGATGTCTGGCCACATCCAGCACAGCCCAGCCTCACATGAGGGAGGGAGTTAGAAAAGGTATCCCAAATATTGTCTGCCCCACAATAGTATCCGGCTAGTTAACCGCGGCTGGCAGACCATCTCTTTAACAGTTGACATACAAGAAAAATAAATCAAAGAAAACTCATTTTTGGAGCCTGAAAAGTCCGCACTTTGCTGGATAGAGACAAGGTGGCAAGGCCCGAAAGATAAACAGAATTCATAGCAGCTGAACTATCGCATTGACATCGCTGCACTCAGTGAAAACAGGCTTGCAGACAAGTGTTCATTACAGGAAGCAGCGAGTGGTTTATATATTCTTTTTGAAAGGAAAAGCACAAACTGACAACAGGATTCACAGAGTAGGTTTTTCAATCAAAACTGTCCTACTGAAGAACACCCCTACCCTACCCTCTGGAATCAATAGATGTATCACGAAGATCTGCTTCCATCTTATTAAGTCCCATATCACCATTGTCAGTGTCTTTGCACTAATTCTCGTGAGGTCAGACAAAGACAAGGAAAGTTTCTATGAGAACCTGGTCCAGACTATTTGGACAACCCCCACCAGCAGCAAACTCGTCATCCTGGGTGACTTCAACACTAGGGTGGGGATAGAGAGCGACAACTTGGATGAAGTCCTTGGGAGACATGGAGTGGGCAAACCAAAAAGTAATGGCCTGCTGCTTCTAAGTGAGTGAGCCAAGCACAACCAGTGCATCACTAACATGATGTTCAGACTTGCAAACAAGTGCAAAAGAACTTGGATGCATCCGAGGTCCAAACACTGGCACCTACTTGATGATGTAATTGCCAGCGTGTCCTTCGCCTGGGCCATGCGAGGTGCTAAATGTTGGACAGATCACAGGCTAGATCAGTCGGTCCTCAACCTGCACGTAGCCCCTTTGCATCGTAAGCAATCAAAGACTGCCAGAGTGTCATTCAACATTGGCAGACTGCAAGATCCAGGTCAAGTCCAATGTTTTCAAGATGTACTTAATGTGAAACTCTCCAGCAATTCCCTGCTTGTGGGAACCTGTTCTGAAAAGTGGAAGCAGTTCAGAGATGTTGTCATGCACACTGCAACAACTGTACTTCGAATGAAAACCCGTGTGCAACAAGACTGGTTTGATGAAAACCACGAGACCATTTCAGAAGCCCTTTAGGCCAAGAACAAGGCCTACGCAGGCTGGAAAAATGACCTGCCATCTGTCTCAAAGAAAGACGTTTAAACATCTGGAGTCCAAAGTACAAGTGGAACTTGGAGAAACGAGGGACAAGCAGTGGCAGAGAAAGGCTGAGCAGGTGGAATGCTATGCAGACATGTATACACCAGAACGTTTTTCAGCGCCATAAAGTCAGTTTATGATCCTACTAAATCAAGATGCTCTTGAGCTCCACTCCCGAGTGGTGGGAGGTGGAATACGGCATAGGTAAATTTATGGCCATATACTTTGGTTGAAGAAAGTGGAGGTCTAAAGAATATTGGGAATCCTAGTGCAAGATTCCTTAAAGGTTGACTTGCAGGTTAAGTAAGAAGTAAGAAAGGCAATTGCAATGTCAGCATTCATTTTGAGAGGACGAGAATATAAAATAAAAGATATAATTCTGAGGCTTTCTAAGGTATTGGGTTGATCACATTTGGAGTACTATGAGGTGTTTTGGGCCCTATATCGAAGGAAAGATGTGCTGGCATTGGAGAGGGTACTGAGAAGGTTTACAAAAATGATCCCAGGGGTGAGTAGGTTAATACATGGGCCTGTGGAGTTTATCAGGATGAATGGAGATCACGTTGCAACTAACTGAATATTGAAAGGGCTGGATGGAGATGTTTCCAGACATGGGATAGTCTAGAACCAGTGACATTGCTTCAGCGTTAGCACGTCCCTTTAGAAAAGAAATGAGGAGCAATTTCTTTCAGTGAGAGTGTGGTAAATCATTCACTGCCGTAGATGGCTGTGATGACAAAGTGACTGGGTGTATATAAAGTGGAAGTTGCAGTGATCGTTTCTATTGATGATAATTCAATGTTCAAATTTTCCAATTTCGCATAACCCCATCTGTCCTTCACCTCTTCCCGTTTTCCTACATCATCCAGTAGTGGCCTCCTCCCCTACCTGTCATTCCACCTCTGTTCTTTTCCTCTTGGGGTCTCCACAGCTGACACCCCTTCCTTTCCATCATTTTTAAAATAAATTTTTAATATTAGTTACAGCGTGGAAGAAGCCGATTCTGGCCATTTTAACTTTGCTGCCCAAGTCCACCCTAATTAATCTACATTTTGGATGGTTGGAGGAAACCGGAGCATCCAAAGGAAACCCATGCGGACAGAGGGGGAACCAACAAACTCCTTACAGGCAGTCAGATCCATGCCCGGCCCACTGGCGCTGTATTATTGTTGTGCCAGCTGCTATCTCCCATTTTCTTGTTAGTCTCGAGAAAAGTTGCTAACCATTGACTGACCATTTCTCACCATAGATGGTGCTGACATGCTGAGTCTCTCCAGCTTCTCATTGAGTGCTCAATGCCCTGGTGAATCTCCCCTGCACACTCTCTGTTGCTACCACTGCCTTGATGTAGTGCAGCAACCAGAAATGTATTAATGATGGACCTGAGCTTACCTGTATCATCTCCAAGTGTGAAATTAGTAGACTTTGGAGTTTTGCACACATTTCATAGAGGTGTGCCTGCCTGTACTGTCACCCAGAGGAATGCAGTTACAGACGTGTGTTCAGAAGCTCCATGTCCCATTGTTAAGCCGTTGTTAAGCCGTTGCAGACAATGTGCACAGAAGTTCAGTATGCCTGGGACTAGAATTGGGCCTGAAAGAATAGATTAGGCTGAAAATGATCCTGGGTCTCTGGTCCCTAGGAGACTTATCCCAGCATCTCCAATAAAAGGCTCCCTCAGATCCCTGTTTCAGAGTCTGGTGTCAGGAGCCCAGGCATTGAGAAGACACTGGGGATTGAGTGGACCTCTAAGAGCAATGGAGCCTTAACTTGGGTCACCTGGTGAGACTGCTGGGAAGCCCATGACTTGGGAAGCATGTAGCCATATCAAGCAGAAGTAGAACTAACAGGTGCTTTCAGATTTCAGATTTATTGTCAGAGTATGTACATCACATCACATACAACCCTGGGATTCTTTTTTCTGAAGGCCAGGCATAGCACCACTTACTGGAAACAAAATAAAGACTGTAACAGCATATACATGTAAACAAATAAAGAGCTGTAAATAGATAACAAATGTAAACAAACTGTGCAATACAGAGAAAATAAAAAAAATAATAAAGTGCACAAATCAGATTCCTTAAATGAGTCCCTGATTGAGTTTGTTGTGGAAGAGTCTGACGGTGGAGGGGGAGCAGCTGTTTCTGAACCTGCTGGTGCGAGTCTTGTGGCACCTACACCTCTTTCCTGATGGCAGCAGCGAGGACAGATCTTGTACTGGGTGGAGTGGATCCTTGGTGATTTCTGCTGCCCTCCGACGACACCATCCCTGTAGATATTCTCGACAGTGGGGAGAGTTTTGCCTGTGATGTCCTTGGCTGTGTCCTCTACTTTTTGCTGGGCTTTTTGCTCTGGAGTTTTGACATCCATACAGATTGTACAGTAAATGTAATTTCTGATAAATGCTTATGCTTTCCGAGGCTTTTTTAAATTCTCCTATCAAGAGGAATACAAAACTTGTAAAGGCACTTTGAGCTTCAACACAGCAGCTTTCTCACACAACGGAAACTCTGCTTGATGAGGGACTCCATTCAACCTATTTAGCCAACCCCACCCTCTTTGCTTCTCACCAAAGTACAGCCATGACAAACTGCTATTTATTGAGATTTTGTGGGTGGACACAGTTCAGTATAGGTTAATATTTCCCCCAGCCCCCATGAAGATCTACAAAGATTGTTGCTGCTACAGAATGCTGGCAACAATCAAGGATCCACACCAGCCAGGACATGGTTCTGTTCCAGCTGCTGCCATGAGGAAGGAGGTACAGTTGCCAAAGGACTCGTATCTCCAGGTTAATTAACAGTTGCTACCCTTCAAGAATCAGACTCCTGAACAACAGACTCATTTAAGGACATACTTTGCTCATTAATTATAACTGAATACTTATATTTCTATTTTTGCACAGTCAGGTTGTTGATATTTATTTTTTTTATGTACATTTCATCCTTCTCGAGTACAGTTTACAGTTACTGGTAAATAGAAATTCTGCCTGGCGCACAGGAAAATGAATCTCAGGGTGGTATGTGATGACATGTATGAACTCTGACAATAACTTTGAACTTTGACAAAGACAAAGGCATTTTCATTTGTATCCACTCACTCAGTTTTATTCAAAAATGCATGCGTGGAAGGCGACCACTTTAGCTGATACAGTAGTTCCAT
This sequence comes from Narcine bancroftii, assembly GCF_036971445.1. Taxonomy (NCBI): domain Eukaryota; kingdom Metazoa; phylum Chordata; class Chondrichthyes; order Torpediniformes; family Narcinidae; genus Narcine; species Narcine bancroftii. Next base: position 238,875,324 of record NC_091474.1, on the reverse strand, counting down.
TTTGTAACTGCTTGACTTAAAGAGTTCCAAATTCAAAATTACCGTCAACTGACTAAAATTAGAAAATATTCAGCAATTGAACATACTGTCTGATCCATGGCATTTTACTGAGGATTGAAAAAATGTTAGAAATTAAGAATTTGGAAGAGTGGACAACACAGATCTTCAAACCTGCCATTCAATCAGACTACAGTTGATCTGATCTGTGGCCTTCACCGAGCTGTCCAATTCCCATAATCCTTCATTCCCAAATGGTTCAAAAATCTCCTTATCCCAGACTACAAAATACAATCATTCCATTTCCACAGCTCTCCAAAGGTTTAAACTTTCTGAGAAGAAATTCTTCCATCCTCTCAGCATTTTGAACAGACGTTTGCCCTGCTTCCAGACTTCCCAACTGAGGAAATAAATTCCAACAGCATTTCGTCAGTGAAGCCCTCTCAAAAGCCTATGTTGCCACATTCAGAAATGGACACTCACCAATGAGATGTCACAAACATATACAGTATTTAATGAACCATGTTGGAAAATTGGAAGAATAAATGCCAAAATGGAGCCAACAATAAAATATTAACAAATGCTTCAGAAACACCAGGTGCTTACCTTTTCTCCTGCAAATGAAGGCTGACTCAGTACTCGAGGAACTTGAGTTGCTGGCAGACCTTACTTCAGGGAAGGATTTTGACCCATGGCTTGTGCTAATTTCTTTTAAGAACTGGGATGTAGAGGGTGGTGGATTCTTATAATTGCCCGAGTTTAGTTGGTTGACGGCATCCTGTGCCCTCTTTTTCTCCTTCTTTAACATGTTCACGAGAATATCTGAAGCATTCAATCAAGGACAACAGCCATTGCTTTGGAAAGAAATACAATTTAAATGACTACCTTTTACATGTTTATACAGTAGAGGAAAAGGATGAAATATCATTAATGCAAGAGAGCCTAAAAATAAGTCAAGTGAAGAAAATAATTACATTTCAGCAAGAAACTGACAATGGCAAAGAAACCAGAGAAACTGAAAATCTTGACGGAAGACTGACTAGGAAATCGCAGATGCTTTAATCACCATTTTGTAAGGCCTTAGATTTTGGATTGAAAAAATAATGCAGATGTAATTTCCATCACATCAGAGATAAGGCAGGGAGAAACCAAAAAGCTAGCATAATTTGTGGGAAAGTTACTGGAATCTATCAACAGTGGTGGTGATGGAGCACTTGAACATCTATGAGCGAGAAAAGAGTTCATATGGACTTGCGAAGGTTATGCTTGAGTAGTCGAGTTAAATTTTTAATGGATTATTTAAAATGACAGACAGTATTTCTTAATGAATGTTGATTTTATGACATCCAGAAGATAGGCAGAAGAGAGTTAATAAAGTTCTGCACAAGGGAATATGAATATAAATAAAATGAATTGATGATTTGTTGAAAAGTAAGACACTATGAATAGGAAGACCACTATTAATGCGATATTAGAATCATAGAGCCATAGAACAATTACAGCACCGAAATAGGCCACCTCGGCACCTCTAGTCTGTGACAAACCATTTTTTTCTTCATCCCGCTGATCTGAACCCTCTACGCATCCATGTATCTGTCCAAAATTCTTCTTAAATGTTAAAATTGAGCCTACATTCACCACTTCAGCTGGAAGCTTGTTTCACACTCCCACCATTCTCTGTGTGAAGAAGTTCCTCTCATGTTCCCCTTAAACTTTTCCCCTTTTACCCTAAACCCAAGTCCTCTGGTTTGTGTCTGACCTACCCTCAGTGGTAAAAGCCTGTGTACATTTGCTCTGTTTATCACTGTAACGAACTAAATCAGCAAACCAAGACAATTTATTTCAAAACCATTAATTTTATTATTAATTATTAATAACATAAAACTTCTTACTTAACTCTAAACTTAACCCCACTTGGTGCAAAGGTAAATATGTGTGTGTGTTAAAACCAAAACCATTACAGTTGAAGCTTGATTCTGAAGAGCTTTGCTGCTGTTCAAAATCAATTATGGAGTAATTGTGAGGCATCAGATCTCTTTAAAACTCACACATTTCTTCTGTAGAGTTGTTTTCCGACCATTGTTATTTCATACAAACTATTTTCTCTCTCTTGCATGGAGATTTTGGAATCAGTATTACACACAATAAATCTGCCCTCTTTTCAAAGAGACAGCAAAGTGGTTATTTTCTTCCACGATGATTTCACAAACCCAGACAAGGGTTAACTGAAGTGTCCATATGGAAAAGGGCATGGTTGAACTGCCCTCTTTATCTTAAAGAGACAGTCAGAAGTGGTCTACTCATTCAAAAGCCACTTTTGACCAGAAGTAACATTTAACAGTATCTATTCTGGTTACTGCATCTTTAATCCTATCTTCCACAGAATAGTCAACTTCCTTCTGCTCAAAATGCCTTTGGCTCCAATAATATCTTCTTCTGAAAATTCTCATGGCATGACACTTGACATCATTTCTGTTTAAATTCTCCAAAAGCATGAACCATGTCAGATGGACTTTTGAAGTACTTCCAAAATTAATTCACATCTATATGCTAAAAGCATCTGTCTTTATATAAGTGAATATGACACTGGATAGCCTGTTAATCGTTGAATTAAAAGTCCTATTTGTTTGAAGAACTGCCAGCAGAATTCTGTGTGTATACACAAATGCGCTTAAGCCAAGATCCATTGTTCTCGAGGTTTATAGTTCAGATGCTTCGAATCCGAAAATGGCCTCTCTTTCTGAGTGACTCAGAATCCAGCCCACAAACTAATTTTACTAAGATATATATATTTTACAACTAAACTTTAAAGATTAATATTAACAGAAATCTGTTCCAATCCCCTTCATAATTTTAAATACATCCATCAAAATCTCCAATCATTTTTTTTAAATATTTTATTCAAATGTTATATGCCAAACATGGAAACAATATATAAAGTAAAAACTGAACACAGAGTAAAAATAATAATTGTTGGTACATGATGGCTATAATCCCTATAAAGTCAAGAAAATAGACCCCAAAGAAAGAAATGCAGAGATAAGGAAAAGAGAAAAGAAAGAAAGAAGGAAAGAAACAGGGATTGTCAGGAGGCTGTTGCCCAGCCCATAAATTTCACATTTTCACATTGGTAAGAATTTCTTAGGTTGTAGGTAATCTTTTCAAGGGGAATACAACTATGCATTTCTACATTTCAAAAGGCTATACCTAGATGGGAATCAGAATTCCAAGTAACTGCTATATATTTCCTGGCCACTGCCAACGCAATCTTAACAAGTACTGCTTGATGTTGGGACGATCTCATTTTAGGTCTTATAGTGACAATGCTCCCTAATAAGAATAATTCTGGGTTCTATGGAAATTGGATTCCTGTAATTTGATCTAAAAATTTCCCTAGATCTATGCAAAAGGTTTTTACCTTGGAACATGACCAAGATAAATGGAGAAAAGTTCCTATCTCCTCACTGTACCCAAAGCATTGATTCAAAGTGTCTGAATTTAATTTTTTTTTGTTGTGAGATATAGCTGGTGCAAAACAATTATATTGGATTATTCTATATCTTACATTTATTGTATTTGTCATACAGTCCTGGAATAAGTCAGACCAGTTTTGATCATCAATGCTTATATTTAAGTCTGATTAAATCTCCCCTCAATCTTCTATGCTCCTGTTTAACCTTCCATTGTAACTCAATTCCTGAAATCCAGTAAATCTTCCCAGCACCCTTTCCATCTTATTGATATCTTTCTTATAGTTAGGTGTCCAAATTTGGCCTCACCAATGTCTTATTCAACTTTAATATAACATCCCATTCCTGTACTCAATTCTTTGATTCATGAAGACCAATATCCCAAAAGCTCTCTTTAAAACCCTATCCACCTGTGATGCTACTTTCAGGGAATTATGTATCAGTTTTCCCAGATCCGTCTATTCTACCGCACTCCTCAGTGCCCTACCATTTACCGTGTATGTCCTTCCAAAATTCAACACCTCACACTTGTCTGCATTAAACTCCATCTGCCATTTTTAAGTCCATTTTACCAACTGGTTTGGATCCCCCCTGCAAGCTTTGAAAAGGTTCTTCACTGTCCACAACCCCTCCAATCTTAATGTCATCTGCAAACTTGCTAATTTAATTTACCTCATTATCATCCAGATCATTGATATCGATGACAAACAACAATGGTCCAAGAACACATCCCTGTGGCCCACCACTACTCACAGGCCTCCGGTCTGAGAAGCAATCATCCACATTACTCTCTGGCTTCTTCCGTCCAGCCATCGTTGAATCCAGTTCACTACCTCAGCATGAATACCCAATGTCTGATCCTTCCTGACAAGCTTCCCGTGGGGGACCAATGGCCAAAGTCTATGTAGGCAACATTCACAATCAATGGACATTGTAAAGACATTCAGAAGATAGTTAACTGTGGTCTTTAAGATCAGCAAATATAGTAACAGAGGCAACAGTAACATGATGATAATTATAATTGGATGGTATTTTGAAGACAGCACGAAGATTGCAACCTGGTTAATTTTTTATAATGGTCTTTATCACAAAAAAATTGAGTATAGCAGCATATGGATGCCTTGCTGCAATTGTTCAGGGGCTTGGTGTCACTATACATGGAATATTGTGTGGAGTTTGGGTCTCATTATGAGAGGAAAGATGTTTTTACTATGAGATTACTTCAGTGAAGGTTCACTGAAGGGATGCTGTAAGAAACAAAATGCTTATATTCACTAGTGTTCAGAAGAATGAGAGGGCATCTCAAAGTGATCTACAATATTCCCATCAAGCATGTAACTAAATAAAGAAATGTAAACAAATTGACTGCAACACAGAGAAAAAAAATGAATAAAGTACAAAAGAAAGAGTCCATAAATGAATCACTGATTGAGTTTGATGGAGGAGAGGGAGCAGCTGTTCCTGAACCTCGTGGTGTGAGTCTGTTGGCACCTATACCTCTTTCCTGATGGTAGCAGCAAGAACAGCATGTGTTGGGTGTTGTGGATTTTTGATGATTGCAGCTGCTCTCCGATGGCAATGTTCCCTGTAGATGTTCTTTTGACTGTGATGTCCTGGGCTGCATTCACTACCTGCTGTAGGGCTTTACGCTCGAGAGTGTTGGTGTCCCCTGATGCAGCCAGCCAACACACACACAAGCACGCACACACCCACCCATCCACCCACACACACGCACATACACACACACACACACACACACACACACACACACACACACACACACACACACACACACACACACACACACACACACACACACACACACACACAGAGTCAGAAATGTAGATGGACTGATTACTATGTGACACCAAAAATGGCAGATCTGTGGATCGTGAGGAAAGCTGTCAAAAGATGCAGCAGGATATAAATCAGTTGGAAATGTGGGAGAGAAATATTAAATTATTTTTAATCCTAACAAGTAGACATCTTGCTCATTGGGAGATCAAATGCAAGAGAAAGAGAGATTGGACTGTCAGAAGCATTGATATACAGAGGGATCTTGCAGTACAGCAGCTCGGATGCGCGCCATCAGGGCCGACCCGGTGCTGGTGGAAACGCTCTACCAGACTGTTGGACTGTGGATAGTAGGCCGTGGTGTGGTGCAGCTGTGTCGCATGTAGCTATGACAGCACCGACCATAGGCTGGACGTGAACTATGACCCCCCCCCTCCCCTGTCTGAGGTGATGTGGGCAAGCAGGCCGAAACGTGCAACCCAGCTTGCAATGAGGGCTCTGGCACAGGACTCCATGGACGTGTTGGCGAGCGGTACAGCTTTTGGCCACCCGGTGAACCCATCGACCATGGTGAACAGGTACCTTGCCCCCTGGGAGACTGGCAGTGGACCAACGATGTCCACATGCACATGCTCAAACCTCCTGGCTTCGGCAGGATGGGTTGAAAGGGGAGCCTTCATGTGCCTTTGGACTTTGGAGGTCTGGCAGTGTATGCATGTTCTGGCCCAGTATCCGACCTGCTTGCGTAAGTGTTGCCAAGCAAATCTATCTGCCACTAGTCGGATGGTTGCTCGAATGGATGGTGGGCCAAATCATGTAGTGCATCAAAAATGTGATGCCTTCAAGCGACTGGAACAATGGGCTGGGGTTGGCCAATGGACCCACAGAGGTTACTGCCTATTGGGCTGATGGGGATGTCTTCAAGTTGCAGGGCCAAGAGTGCAGTGTGGTAGGCTGGCATTTCTTCATGTGCCACGGTGAACACCGCTTAGTCCAACCCTGGGGACAGGGAATTCCCCGAGTGGGTAGAGGTGCGAGACAGCACGTCGGTCACATTTTTTTCTGGAGATGTGCTTGACGGTGGTAGTATACCATGTGTAAGTATGACAGGTGACGTTGCTGCCATACTGACTATGGATCCAACACTGGCAAATGCGAAGGTGAGGTCCATGAAGACTGGGAACTCCTGCCCCTCCAAGAAATACCAAAAATGCTGGATGGAGAGGTAGAGGGTGAGCAGCTCCCTGTCAAGCACTATATTTCAGCTCCAGTGTTTGCAGGTGCTGGCTGAAGAACGTGAGTGGTTTTCACTGACCCTCAATTAGTTGTTCAAGCACGCCGCCAACTGCTGAATCGGAAGCATTAACCGTGAGGGCTGTGGGCAAGTTCACCCGCAGGTGTACCAAGCGAGTGGTGTCTGCAAGGGCAACCTTGGCCTGCTCGAAAACCGCTGCTGACTCCGTGTCCCAGGTGATTTCCTTGCCCTTGCCGGACATCAGGCCGAACAGAGATCACATGATTCGTGCCGCTGACAGTAGTAATCGGTGGTAAAAAGTTGATTATGCCCACAAACTCCAGTGGGCCCCTGACTGTTCTGGGCCTGACAAAATGGCATATGGCCTCAACTTTCGCCGGCAAGGGAACCGCTCTATGCTGGTCAATTGCTAACAGCCCAAACTGGCACTTCGCAGGGTTGATGGCCAGGCTGTATATATTCAGGAGGTGGCAGAAGTTGGTGCAGGTGTGCGAGTGGCTGGCGATAAGGATATCATCTAAGTAAATGAAGACAAAATCCAATCCATGCCCCACTGAGCCCATGAGATGCTGAAACCTCTGTGTCAAGTTCTTGAGTCCGAAAGGCATCCACAGGAACTTGAATAGGCCAAACGAGGAGATGAGGGCCACCTTGGGGACATCGCTAGGGTGGACAGAAATATGATGATACCCAGGTCAACCTTCGAGAAGATGCGTGCCCCATGCAAATTGGCTGTAATGTCCTAAATGTGGGGCACTGGGCAGCGGTCGGCCATGGTGGTGTCGTTGACCTTTTGTAGTCACCACGTGGCCTCCACCCTCCAGCCAACTTGGAGTGCACTGGAGAGGCCCACAGGCTATCTGAGTGCCAGGCGATCCCCATCTCCTCCATTTTGCTGCTCCTCCTTGGCCATGTGGAGTTTGTTAGGCAGGAACCTGAATGCCCATGCTTAGGGGCATCTGTGGAGAACTGCGGCGGGAACACCACTAGTACTTCGGCGAATTTGTTGCGTGACAAAGTCACAGAGTCCAGGTGTTGGGCCGGTAACTTGGCTTCGCCGAGTGAGAAGATCTTGGCATTCACTAGGCACCTTCCTTTGAGGTCCACTAGGAGGAAATGATGTGCTGCCAATGCAAACAACCAGGTGAAACGGCTGCAACCGAACTGTAATGGGATGGTTCGTGTGCCATATGTGCGAATACTACTGTTGTTGGTACCGGTGAGCACTGGTCCTGACTTCCCAGCGCAAGTGTCGTGGCTCGAGGAGTGCAAGATGCTAACCTCTACCCCAGTGTGTATGAGGAACATTCACCTGCAGTGTCGGTCCCATAAATAAAGGAGGGTATCACAGTGGCCAGCCGCCGTAGCCATTAACGACAGCCAGCCCAGTCGTTCCCTGGAAAAAAACAGCAACGGAGGGGTCCTGAAGCCCACCAACAGACTTAACTGGGATCACTCCCTGCTGTGGACGTCACTGGCTTTGTTGGTGGCATGGGCAAGGCCTGGGTCTTAGGATGTGACGCAGCAACTTGGTTGATGGAGACCCCACCCTGCTGCTTGGTAGGCCACAGGATATGTGCATGGCCTGCTACTTGGCGTGGGTCACAGAAATCATCGTCAGTGATGAGGAGGCGGATACCTTCTGACATCTGCTCGAGAAAGACTTGTTTGAACAGTAAGCATGACTTACTGACGTTTGCTAGGGCCAGCATCTCATTCATTAAGGTCGATGGCGCGCGGTCACCTAAGACGACCATGTGGAGCAACTGTGCTGACCTGCTGTTTCCTGGTTGAGTGAACTGACCCCATAGTAGTACTTTGTGGTATCTAAGATGATTTGTCCTGCAATGGGGTTCCAGTCTGTTCAAACCAGACCTGCAGCTGCGAGGTCCAGAAAGTCAGCATTTTCAGAGAAACTGCCTTCTGCGTGCTTGGGTTGGTCACCGCTGGGTCCAAATACCGTTTGGATCGTCGAGGTCACCAATGTAGTCGCGCTACCCACGCAGCAAGTGAAAAACCACATAGAGTCCAAAGTGAGGTGAACCAACTGCTTTGCTGATTCGCAAACCGTGCGCATAAGAACCTTCTCCCAGCAGCCGCTGTGACCTGTGGGGTGGAAGTTATGTCATCAGGCTGGGCTCTTGGCTTTTGTCCCACACCCGGATATCTCTCAGTCAGATCTGCTGCAGACTAGCCCGCGACCCTGTGAGCCAGTTCGCCTGTTGGGTGGGCGAGCTGCCAAAATATATCTGTTTATTTATTTATTCATATGTACATTTTATGGTTTTATTTTTATTATTTACTCAGTTGCAGGATATTGTTCATCAATCCCACAGCTGTGGGTAGCCAGTCCGACAGCCTTGCGTTTGATGTTCCTGGACCTCCTTTTTGATGGTAGCTGGTCAAAGATGGAGTAAGGTGGATGGAAAGGGACCTTAATAACTCTTTGAGACCTATTTGTGCTGAGTAAAACTTTGGTTAAGCCACGTGTGGAATATTGTCCGAAATTCTGGTCACTGCCTTACAAGAAATATATGTTTCTTCTTTGGCTTGGCTTTGCGGACGAAGATTTAAGGAGGGGGTAAAAGTCCACGTCAGCTGCAGGCTCGTTTGTGGCTGACAAGTCAGATGCGGGACAGGCAGACACGGTTGCAGCGGCTGCAGGGAAAAATTGGTTGGTTGGGGTTGGGTGTTGGGTTTTTCCTCCTTTGCCTTTTGTCAGTGAGGTGGGCTCTGCGGTCTTCTTCAAAGGAGGTTGCTGCCCGCCGAACTGTGAGGCGCCAAGATGCACGGTTTGAGGCGATATCAGCCCACTGGCGGTGGTTAATGTGGCAGGCACCAAGAGATTTCTTTAGGCAGTCCTTGTACCTCTTCTTTGGTGCACCTCTGTCACGGTGGCCAGTGGAGAGCTCGCCATAGAACACGATCTTGGGAAGGCGATGGTCCTCCATTCTGGAGACGTGACCCATCCAGCGCAGCTGGATCTTCAGCAGCGTGGACTCGATGCTTCGGAGAAATGCAGAAGACGTTCACCATGATGATGCCTGGATTGAAGAAGACTAATATTATTAGGAGGGATTGGATGAACTTGGTTTGTTTACTCTGGAGTGCAGGAGAAGGAGGGATGACCCTCATAAAATTATGAGAGGAAAAGAAAGGGTAGATTGTCGGAGCCTTTGTCCCAGGGTGGAAATGTCAAATCGTCAAAAGCTTAGCTTTAAGGGGTGCGAGAAGGAGATTTGTGAGGGAGTTACAAAGAGTGGTAGATGGCTGAAATGCGCTGGGAGTGAGGTGGTGGAAGGAAAAACAATAGCATCTTTCAAGAGACATTTTGGCAGGTACATGAGTAGTCAGGGAATGGAGGGACAGGTATAGACAGATGGGATTTGTTTGGAATGGCATTATCATAAGGCGTACACATTGTCAGCCAACGGGACTGAACAGTTGTGCTGTACCGTTCTATGTTCTGAACGATAGAAGCGGTTTGAGAGAGACAAATGGTCGACTCCTGTTCCTATTTTACTGTAGACCTGAAAAAGACAAACAGAGCTCACTTAAGGCATGGTCATAGGATATATTTTCAGGAAATTGGAGAAAGCTGATTGGAAAAGGGGAGCACGATACTAAAATAAACAAAACCTTCTTCACTGAAAAGAATCAAGGTGTAGATTAAAACATTCATGCTCGCCCACAGGGTTAAGATTGAAACAAAGCTCTTCAGACACACATGCAGTTGGAGTTCGATACATTATGGAAAGTTTGGTGGCTCCATAGTTATAGGACAGTGTGTGACAACACCTAAAAGAAGAAGTTCAGGCAATGGGAGAGTGAGAGGACAAATGATGAGCTCAGTGAGAAAGGTCAGTGAAACCAAGTGAGGGTAGGAGTGAAATAAGGAAGATATGAGGAAGAAATAAGGAAGAAATAAGGAAGCTATTGCAAAGATGAAAACATGCTGATCTGATAATGAGCAACATGTCCGGTTTAGGATCGAGGAGGACAACTCAATTATGCATAATTAGAACTGCAAGCTGCCGAGGTGCAGATGAAATGAGAGATTTCTGTGGAAAATATTTGCAAGGATCTTAAAGCAGAACATATTAAATGACAGAAGGCTAATGGCAGAAAACCAAGTCATGGTTGTATAAATTCATCGCTTGAAGTGAACAGAAGTCATCACCGGAAACCCTGGCAAATTTCTACAGAGGGGTGGTTGAAAGTGTGCTGACCGGCTGCATCACAGTCTGGTACGGGGACACCAATACCCCTGAGCATAAAGCTCTCCCAAAGGTAGTGGACACAAGCCAGGACATCACAGGCAAAACCCTCCCCACTATTGAGAACATCTATGGGGAAAGCTGCTGTCGGAGAGCAGCGGCAATCATCAAGGATCCACACCACCCAGCGCACCCTCTGTTCTCGTTGAAAGGGGTACGGGTGCCACAAGATTCACACCGCCAGGTTCAGGAACAGCTGTTACCCCTCTGCCCTGAGACTCCTCAACTACAAATTTAATCAGGGATTCATTTTGTGCCCTTTATTAGTTTATTTATTCTCTCTGTATTGCAGTTTGTTTACATTTGTTATCTATTTACAGTTCTTTATTTCTTTACAGTTTTTTTTTGTACTACCGAAAAATGGTAATTCTACCTCACCCGCAGGAAAATAAAGAATCTCAGTTTTGTATGTACACTGACAATAACTGAAATCTGAACAGAACCGAAGTTCTGGAGTAGAGGATAAAGTACTGTTGTGCAGATTTAACAAAATCAGTAGAGGAGTGATGCTGCAAGCTTCACGATTTTTTTATTATCATGTAATACAACAGGTGCAATATGACACAAAATTGCCTATAGTCTGCCTTAAGGCAAACAGAGATTCACCATCAGTAGAAATTACGCTTCTCAGTCAGAGAAAGAGAACCAAAAGAGACTCCCCCCCCCCCTCAGAATCACTGAGAGTCCAAGAAGTCATCTCCAACATGTAAGCTGGCCGCCTATATTTAGGGTGATGGAGTTTTACAACATGAAAAAAGGCCTTTCAGCCCAACTCATTCATGCGACCAGGATGACTATCAGAGGTAGTCCAATTTGCCTGTGGTTAGTCTGTGCTCCAAAAACATTTTCTATCCAAGTGCATGTCTAAAAGTCGCAATTGTACCCGCCTCGTCAGTTTCAATTGGCAGCTTATTCCATATTCCCATCAAATGTGAAATAGTTGCCCCAGAGATACCTTTTTAATCAATTGCCTTTCATCTTAAATCTATCCGTCTACTTTCAGATTCTCATACACTGGGGGAAAAGACTGTGACGATTTCCCTTAGCTATGTCCCTTATGTTTTATACACCTCTGGAGGGCACCCCCTCATCCTCAGCTTCCTAGGCTCCAAGGTAAAAAGCCCCAGCATATCCAGTTTCTCCTTATAACTCAAGCCCTCCAGTCCCAAAAACCGAGAACATAAATCCAAACTCAAAAAGGATACTGATTTCATTATCTCGTTGGTGCAATAATTCTCTTAATTTCATCTCTGTACCATTGACAACATCTCTGTTGGAATCCAGGGGCGAGCCTTCATTTTCAATTTGCAAGCTGGGTTTAGAGTATTTCAGCTCTTTCACTGAAGTCTGGCAGAACAAAGTTAAATGGGTAAATATTCTGAAAACACTTTTTTTTTTAAAGATTCATCTGTCACATTTTCTTTGAAAATGATTAAAATACTTTCCTATTTTACAGACTTATATCAAAGTGGCTGGCCAAGAAATTCCATTTCATGTTATAACATATACGTGCTTTAATGTGCAAAATAATTCAATCAAGACCTCAGGAGCAATGGTGAGAGAGCTCCATGAACAACAGTGTAGAGGCACGAGGAGAGCTCGATGAAATCCATGCCTTTCCATGGACACTACATCCCAAAATTTCACCCATGCATCCGTGGCTCACAGAGAACCAATCAAATAGCAATCCCACTCTCAACAAACTCAGCCTAGCTGTGTTCCTCCACCTGTGTGGAATGCCCATTACATGTGTAAGGCCTCCTATATAGCGTGCCAGAGCATTCAACCCACTAAGACTTTTTATTTTTAATTTAACTTTATTTTTGACATACACCACAGTAACATGAGCCTGTGCTGTCCAAATACCCCAATTAGCCTACAATCCCCATACGTTTTTGGAAGGTGGGAGGAAACAGGCACACCCTGGAGGAAGCCCACGTAGTCGTGAGGAGAATGTACAAACTCCCTACAGAGAGCGGCGGATTGGAACCCGGGTCACTGGGACTGTAATAGGCACGTGCTGGTGATTCATGTGTGTGTCTGAATACTCCTTGATCTTCCCTACATCAACTGCATCTTGGGCAGTATGGTTGGGCGTAATGGTTAGCGCAACACCTTTACAGCACCAGCAATTATGACCAGTCCTGGGCTCAAATCCCACAGTGTTTGTAAGGAGTTTGTACTTTCTCCGCGTGTCTGCGTGTGTTTTCTCCGGGGGGGGGGGGGGTGGTCCAGTTGCTTTGAAATATATACCGAGGTGTCGGATAATTGGGTGGCATGGACTTGGAGGACCGGATTCGCCTGTTACAGTGCAGTATGTCTGAATATTTAAAAAAATAAAAATCTTCCATTTGAGCTGCTGCAGGAAAGTAGCAAAAAAAATTAAAAGAACCAATCCATCCCAATCCCAATCTTTTCTCCCTCCTCCCGTCACACAGGAGAACTAAGTTTGAAAATATTTTCAATATACACCAACAGATTCGAGGACAATTTCTTTCCTGCCGTTATCAGGCTCCTGAACAGATCTCTCATTAGAAACACAATGCTGCCCTTGCGTTGTTTTAACTGAACTTTTTTTCATCTGAATAGCTATTCTCTGCACTTTTGCTCTTGTTTTGCACCAGCTCTTGTGGTTAGCTTGCCAGGGTAGCACACTAAACAAAGTTTTCTTCAATCTATCTCAGTATTTGTGACAATAAACAATTCAAGTCAATATTGTGAGAGTATTGTTACGAACTAACAACCCTCTTAATTTTTTTTTTAGGGATTAGAGAGACGTTGTTATCACTAACAAAGGAACAACAATGGAAAATTCACCAGACAATGTAAATTCAAAATAATAGTTTTTATTAAGTGATAATAACATGACATTTCTTACATATCTCTAACTTAAACTTAAAGTACAAATGTAAATATGTGTATGTGTTAAAATCCCTAAATTCTGAAAAGTCCATTTTTAAAACCAGCATCATTTTGGTCTTGCTTGAAGGTCTTAAATTTTCAGTTCACAAATAATTATTCTTCTTCTTTGGCTTGGCTTCGCGGATGAAGATTTATGGAGGGGTATGTCCACGTTTGCTGCAGGCTCGTTGGTGACTGACAAGTCCGATGCGGGACAGGCAGACACGGTTGCAGCGGTTGCAAGGGAAAATTGGTTGGTTGGGTTTGGGTGTTGGATTTTTCCTCCTTTGTCTTTTGTCAGTGAGGTGGGCTCTGCGGTCTTCTTCAAAGGAGGTTGCTGCCCGCCGAACTGTGAGGTGCCAAGATGCACGGTTGGAGGCGAGATCAGCCCACTGGCAGTGGTCAATGTGGCAGGCACCAAGAGATTTCTTTAAACAGTCCTTGTACCTCTTCTTTGGTGCACTTCTGTCTCGGTGGCCAGTGAAGAGCTCGTCATATAACTCGATCTTGGGAAGGCGATGGTCCTCCATTCTGGAGACGTGACCCACCCAGCACAGTTGGGTCTTCAGCAGCGTGGATTCGATGCTTGCGGACTCTGCCAGCTCAAGTACTTCGATGTTGGCGATGAAGATTAAGGCAGCTTTAAACATCACATCTTCAGGCTACTTTAAACTAACAATTCTTTCAATGAGTTGTTCTTCAGAGAGATTCTTCAATTAGGAGTGACCATTTACTGGCCACAAATGAGAAGTGGACTTAATTATTTAAAAGCTACTTATGTAGTATCTCTTGTAAATAGGATCATACAAGTCCTGTCTTTCCAGGAGGTCAAATGATCCTCTCTTGAACGAAGACATTGGAATTTGTTTTCCAAAGGATGAAACTGCCCTCTTTATCTTATAGAGACAGTCAGAAGTGGGCTTGTCTTTTGAAATCTACTGTGGTCCCCGTTTATTAGGAGTAGCACCTAGAAAGTTTTTTCTCTCTCTGCAGGAACTATTGCTGCTTTCAGTCCTGTGGTATGCAGGACGGTGAGTTTCCATAAAATTACCTTTTTGTCTCGTATTTCAATAATGTATTTCTGGAAAATCTCTCACACCACATGGTATGTGACATCATTTCTGTCTTTGAATTTTATAATGTCCTTTCACACAGATGTTCTAAAAAAAACATTAAAGTCCACTTACTCACAGAATCAAAAACTTTTGTTGGATGGTTCTCTTCTGGTTCCTGGCTGTCTGCCCACATGGACACAAAATGGCTGTACCTTTACACAGGTGCTCTGAGATCATGCCTATTCTTTCCAATATCTCAAGAACCATCATAAATGATTTCATTTCTTGACTCTAACTGCAGAAGCAGCCATTCTGTCTCTGCAAACTAGCTTCTGTCTTCCATCTCAAAGAATCATGTGTGTTTAAAATGTTAATGTGTCATTTGGGGGCCTCTGTAACCACCCAAAAATAACTTATTAAATCATATCTAGATAAAATATAGGTTTAACATTAAACTAAGGATTAATATTAACACAAATCCATTATAGTATCTGTCTCCGCTATCCACTCAGGCAGTATGTTCTGGATTCCAATCACCTTCTGGGTTCTTCCTCAATTTCTTTCTGAATCTTTTATTTCTTACCCTAATCCTATACCCTCTAGATTTAGACATCATCACTGTGGAGAAATTATTCCCTGCTGCTTCCCTTAACTAGTCCCCTCAGAATTTTGTACAATGCTATGATGTTCCTGTCAGCTTCCTCCTTCCCAAGCCAAGCAACTCCTGCATCTGCCTTCTCTCCTCACAGATGGATCTCCTCTGCGCTATTTCCAGTTCAATTATCATTGTTGCATGAAAAATGATTTACACCGAGTAACTTGCTACTGAGTTCCAATACAATATTCTTTTCTGTGTCAGTGGCATTTAGAATGTAGAACATTATAGCACAGTGCAGGCCATTCAGCCCACAATGTTGTGCTGACCTATATAAACCTATTCCCCAGAAATCTAATTTTTCATTCCCTCAAACCCAGAATCTTCTATTTTTCTTGCATACATGTATCTCTCTAAGAGTCTTTTGAATGTCCTCTATTGTACCACCCTCCACCTCCAGCCCCAGCAATGCGTTCTAGGCATATACACTCTGAGTAAAAAAACACCTCTGACATTTCCTCTCAATTTTCCTCCACTCACCTTTAACTGACGTCGTCTGGCATTTGCTACTGTTTCCCTGATAAAAAGGTGCTGGCGGTCCACTCCATCTAAGCCCCTCATAACCTTAAGTCACCTCTCATCATTCGCGAGTCCAAAGAGAAAAGACCAGCTTAGCCAACCTTGTGTTCTGGAGAAAAAGATGGAATTTAAAGCCTTTAAACTCTAACCTTTAGAAACTGGAAGCAGTACTGAATCTTTCGCATGTCAGGTCCAGTTTCCAGTGAAGCTTCAGTGTCAGTGTCCTCCAAAAAATTACTGACCAGCTCTTCCAACCTATTGGCAAAAAAAAATCCATCAGATTTTAAGCAGTTTGAACCTCATCTTTCCTACATCAATGCTGCACAGCAATTCTGTGAACATTGACGGCTGCTGTATTGATGGGTCATTTATGATGAAACAGATTTTTATGCAACTGGTAGGAAGAAAAGTGGGACTTTTTCATTCCATGTTGGCAATCAATGTGGAAGAATAATCATGGAAAATACATGCTCAAAGGAAAACTCCAGGTGTACAAAGTACTTAGAATAAAATCAAACAATTCAATCTTAAAATATTACCATGAATAGTCATTCATAAATCATATGATCACCAGAAAGACACAAGCACATTGTGCAGTGTTTATTTTGCATATATTGTCTGCCAAAATAAATTGTTCGATGTCTTTGTTAAACAGCTGAGCCATTTATCATGAGAATTTCACAGCACAATTTACTTAATGAGTCCATTATCTTCATTAATTTTTTTTATTTATTCTACACGTGAGCCTTTGTTCCAAACAAAAACCAGGAAAACTCCTACAGACCTATTTAAAATCCCTATGCCTTAGCACCAAGTAGTGAGTTGATTAGCAATGAACGGACATTACAGTCTACACCACTCACTCCAAGTTACTTTTACTATATTGTGAATATATGTTTTTACATTATGTATTTATTGTCTCTTTATTCAGTTGCTCATTATTATAATTTTTCTTTACAAACACCTATTATGGATGCAGCAAGTAAGAAATTTGGTGCATATGTACATTGTACTATGTATATGACAATAAATATTATCATTATTCTTATCTAATAAAAGGTTAGTTGGTCATTTTGAAGCAACTTTAGAAAATAGTTAACATCTATGTGGTAAATGGTGTGGGCTGTTTCTCCTGGTTGTGAGACCACTGGGCCAGGGTGTCGGAACAAAGGATTAGCCATTTAAGACTGAGATGAGATCTGCTTTCACTGACAGAGTGAAATCTAGAGCAGCCATTCTCAACAGGGGCCCCACCACATTAAAGTAAAATCCTTGTTTTCTTTTCACCTCACGTAACATAAATATTTTAATGGTTTTTTTTAATGTAGTTACTTGGAGAGGAGCATGGAAGAAACCAACTAAACTGGACTGCTTCACAGGGAAGGGGGCCGATAAACTTTGAGCAGAATCCTAAGGGGGTCACAACCAAAAAGAGGTTAAAGAAATAAATGAAGAAATGGTTGAGGGTGGCTGGTGTAGTGAATCCTCTCCCTTAATGCCTGGTCTGTGAATGGACTCAAGTAGAGTTTTCTGTAATGTACATTCTATGCAACTTTCTGTTACACGTAACAGATCAACAGACACAAAGGGAATAGAAGAGTATGGGGTAAAGGGAGAATGTTAGTTGAGGTATACTGCGTAATCACAGAACAGACTGCACCTCCTTACTGCGTTCAGACAGCAGGTCCACTGTCCAAATGAAAACAAGGTCAAAACTGTTCTGATCAAAAGCCACATCACCTATTGTTTCTCTTTCAGATGTTGGCAGCTTACATTTCCATCACACGGAACAAACTATGTCTTTGAATGCATGAGGCAGACAATCTCAAGTATATATCTGCCCTTTACCACAATTTTCCATAATATTTAAACTAGCCTTGGCTACAGTGGCTCTATTATATGTTATTAATTTCTAAATTTAATACAAAGATTGGCCTGCACAGAACACTGGAACATTTGTTTTAAAAATGAAAACCTCAAGTCATGAATAACAATTTCATAAATATGTTTACACATTTATTTGGGATTCAGATGTATTTAAGAGTATTACACCATGTTATCCATGATTTAAAGTAAACTAAATGCAGATAGTTTTACTGAAATCTGATCTCGGTGATTTAGTTCAGACTCACAATCCAAATGGCACTGAATTCATTTGAAACATTAACAAAATGGTAAACAGCTTATACAAGTCATCCTGTCCTGGAGGGTCGCAGTGAAAAATCCAAAGATAATGATATGGACGCTTCTCACAAAACTCCTGCTCCCATGTATGACCCCACCGCTGATGGCAAATCTATTCATCTCTTTCAAGATTGGAAACACAGTGATTGAGAGAAGTATGTTCTCAGATTTCTGCTCGACTGGTGGAAGAAGTGCCATTCACTCTATGCCCTGATGAAGGGTATTGACCCACACTGTGTTATGTCTGATTCTCTCTCTCTCTCTCTCTCTCTCTCTCTCTCCACAGATGCTGTCTGATCCACTGCGTTCCACCAGCAGTTCTGCTCCAGGGTCTAGTATTTGCAATCACTTGTGTCTCCACTCTTTGTCCCTTATTCTTTTCTATACATAATACGCTGCCTTGTTTTCCATTTCCAGAGGACATATCTGAATTTTTGAGAATTGCAGGCCCTCTCTCCTTTTGGACACAAGTCGAATTGTTCATGAATTTGCTGGAGTAATACAGTTTGAAAGTATTGCAACTTCATCTTTCAAAACTTACAGTTTGCAAGTCTCTCCGGAACGGGTACACATCATTAATCTATGTGAGCTGTGGTCAACCAAACCCCCTAATGGAAGTTGCATTTAAGCAACATGGGATCTATTTTAGCAGGAACTTTTTCATTCAATGGGTTGGGTTTTTAATATTAAGCACTACCAGATTAAATTATGTCACTCAACTTGAAAACAATTACACCGTAAATATAATGAATTAATTTCCAGTCTCGGATGTAGAAACTGCCATCTACCAATGAGTAAAAACACAACGCTGGAGAAACCCAGCAGATCAAACAGCACACTTTATATAGCAAAGGTAAAGATACATAATCAACGTTGCGGCTTCGAGCCCTCCATCAAGGTTTGAACAAAATGTAGGCAGACGACTGAATAAAATGGCAGGGTGGAGGGGCAGGGGGAGGAGCACTGCAGGCAAGAGGTAAAAGGAAAAGGGAAGGAGGGTACGAGAGAAAAAATGAGGGAGAATAGTACTGTGAAAAGAGAGGGAAGGGGCAGAGAGCTGGGGGAAAGGAGACAGGGGAATGGAGAAGAGAGAGAGAGAATGGGGAGTCATCTAGCAGAAACAGGGGAAGTCAATGTTAATGCCATCCGGCTAGTTTGGCAGTGCATGATGCCATGGACAGGCATATCGGCACGGAAGTGGGCTGCTGAATTGAAATAGTTGGGCACCGGGAGATCTGTCATTAATGCGAACAGAGCAAAGGTGGTCAGCGAAGCGATCTCCCAGTCTGCATCCAGTGTCTCCGATGTAGAGAACGCCACAAAGGGATTGCAGGATATAGTAGATGACTCCAGCAAGATTCACAAGTGAAGTGTTGCTTCACTTGGAAGCACTGTTTGGGGTGAGGGAGTTAAGGTAGGTAGTGTGGGCACAAGTGTAGCACTTCCGGCGGTCACAGGGGAAGAAGCCAAGAGGGCAATTAGTGAGAAGGGAAGAGTGGACCAGAGCATCATGGAGGGAGCGGTCCCAATGGAAGGCGAAAGGGGGAAGAGAGGGGAAGTGTGACTGGCGGTGGAATCATGTTGTAGGTGATGGAAATTTCAGAGGATGATATGTTCGATGAGGAGGTAAGTGAGGACAAGGCGAATCTTATTTGTTGAGCTATCTCTGAGTTCCACCAATCAGCGTCCCAAAGCCCAATGATTGCAGATATTTTTAGCTTTCTGAATTTCATGGAGGTGGAGGGTTCAGTGGCCATTGTAAGCTGCTCAGGCCAAACTTAAGCTCCGGCCAAACAGTGAATAAAACACTATCCATGCTTATAAAATCTATCAGTAGGAACAATAATGGGAACACTGAACTAAGCTCTGAAGTTCTGAGAAGCACCTATCCTGCTCTTTGGAAGAAAAAGGATAAGATACGCCTTACCTTGATTTCTTTCCAGAAATCACAAAACTATTAACCCTTTTTTTTAAATTGAAGGATCGTCCCCTGCTGATTTAAAATTCACACCTAATTTTTCTAAAGCTGTAGTGCATTTAAGAAGTGTCTCTTCAATCGCTTAGGCAGAGAAAGGCAATGGACCAAATGCAGGGACAGAGTTAATATGAAAGGCTGCCCATCGGACGCATAGACAAGTTAGGGCAGGTGAGCTGTTTCCGTGCGATGTGACTGTTTGACTCTGTGACTTGATAGTGAAAGATATACGAAGGGTGGAAAAATTAAAGGAATTATGAATGATAGATATTCAGGGCATGCTCTGTTCTCGCTGCTCCCATCAGGAAGGACATATAACGTGCCACAAGACCTGTACCTCCAGGCTCAGGAGTAGCTGCTACCCCTCCATCACCAGACTCCTGAACAACAGGGACTCATTTAAGGACTCTGACTTGGCTCATTATTTATTACTGAATATTTATTTTCAGTATTTGCACAGTTTCTTTATATGTCTTTCTTTTGTTTACATTTCTTTCTTTTGTATACATTTCTCTCTTTGTGAGTACAGTTTACAGTTTCTGGTCATCAGAAATTCTGCCTGGCTCGCAGGAAAAAGAATCTCAGGGTTGTATGTGAAGTCAAGTATGTACTCTGACAGTAAATTTGAACTTTGAACTTAAGCAAAAAGGTCTTAAACCTGAAACATTAATAATTTCTCTCTCTCTCTCTCTCTCTCTCTCTCTCTCTCACTCCATTACTGCCTGGCCTACTGATTATCTCCCCAGAGGGCAACAAAATAATCAAGGAAATTATAGGCCTGCGAGCCAAAAATTAGTGGTAGAGTAATTAATGCAGAAGATTCTTGGGACAAGGCTTAATCGCATCTGTGGAAGAGTAGACTCATTCAAAACAGTTAGCACAGTTGAATGGAGGGGAGATTCTTTTTTTTTAAAATACCATTGCATTTGTTTGAGGAGGTGGTAAAGATGATTGCTGAGGTTGGGCAGTGGATGTTGTCTACACGGACCGCAGGGAGGCATTTGACAAGCTCCCTTGAGGTAGGCTGGTCTAGAAGATTAAGTCTCGGGATCTATGATGAGTTGACAAATTGAAGACAAAATTAGTTTGGTCGTAGAAGACAGAGTTATAAAGGAGAGGACTAAGACTTCTGACTGTGACCAGTGGTGTTCTGCAGGGGTTAGCACTGAGACCTCTGT
The DNA here is from genome assembly GCF_036971445.1 of Narcine bancroftii. Classification (NCBI taxonomy): domain Eukaryota; kingdom Metazoa; phylum Chordata; class Chondrichthyes; order Torpediniformes; family Narcinidae; genus Narcine; species Narcine bancroftii. The sequence continues at coordinate 238,854,064 of NC_091474.1, read as the reverse complement.
TATTTGTCATATATACAAATGAGATGGATGAGAATGTAGGAGGTGTGATCAGTAAATTTGCAGATGAAAAGAGAAGTAGAGTTGTGGAGAGTGGGAAGGTTGTCAAACAATACAGCAGGATATAGAACAGTTGGAAATTTGGGCAAAGCAGCAGATGGAGTTTAATCTCAACAAGTGTGAGGTGATGCATTCTGTGAGGTCAAATTCAAGTGGAAAGTACATAGTAAATGGCAGAGACCTGAGGAGATCTTGGGGTCTAAGTGGATCAGTCCCTGAATATAGCAAAAGAAGTGGGCATGATGGTCAAAAAAAGTGAAGCACATTTGGGGCGATGACTATAAAAGGTGGCAGGACACATTTTCAGTTGCATGGAACTTTAATTAGGACACGTTTAGAGTATTGTGCACAGATCTGATCACAATACAATAGGAAGGAAATTGGGGCTTTGGAGAGGGTGAGGAAGAGATACACAAAAATGCTGCATTAGTTATAAGGAGAAGTTGGGAAAACTTAGATTATTTTTGCTGGATACATTATATGAGGCATTTAGATAGTCTTTTTCCCAAGGTGCAAATTTGGACACAGGTTTAATAAGTGAAGGGATAAGTTTAAAGATGTGCCAGGCATATTTTACACATAGTAGGTGCCTGGAATGTGTTACAAGGGAAGGTGGTCAAAATAAATAAGAGAGCACAGCATGAGAGGCATTTAGACCGATATATGAACAGGCAAGGAATAGGTCATTTGAGGACAGGTGAAATTAGTTAGGTGGGCATCATATTTGGCACAGACATGGTGGGTTGAGTGACCTGGTCCTGTGATGGACTGTTGGAAATTCTATGTTCACCTCCAGCATTATTCTCAGTCTCGCTGGTCAGAAAATCAGCGGTCTTCAGACAACACCAGTTATGTTATGTAAGACAAGATGTTAATGTACTCCTGAGACTTGCTCTCTAGACTCTGCAAGGCAGCCAAGTGAGTGGCTGGATCTTCTGGGTTATCAAGTGGGCATCCTCCTTCCTCAGTGTTTCGCTGAGAGACCCACGACATCTCTGGAGGGTTCAGCAGTGAATCCCAACGACCTGGGCTCATCCCCCTAGATGCTATTCACTCACTTGGGGGCCCAGGTGGCTCCTCATCCAGAGCCTCTGATTACCTTTTTCAGCAACTCTGGAGAGATCTTTAACTGCTTGTCGGTGTATCTTTCCTGGCACTCCCAACTCCCGGAGTAGCCTTGAAATAGCTACAAATCCTCTGCAGCCAACTTCAACCAGTCGGACCCTTGCCTTTCTACCATGTTGCTGTACATCAGCTGCCAGCTCAGCGTACGTTCCATTCATAGGCCTCCTCCGCTACATCCTCATCCTCACAGGGCACTGTAAGCTTTTAATGAGTACAAAATCAGGCTATTTAAATAGCTGATATTAAGACTGTACCTTGTTCTCATTGAGGTCCATGACATTGGCGATACTAAATGCAACTTCACTATTGTGTATTGATTGCTTTACCAATAGAAATAAAAGCCACAATAAGCCCCATGTTCATGCCAGGCCTCCTGCTAAGAATTTTCACCACAAGGGAGGACGAACAAGGAGAACACTGCCCACTTTTCCTTCAGCCAAGCTTAGCCATTTGCCTGCATCATTGCGTTCACATTAGCACTTTAATTGCATGGTTCTTTCTAGAGACCTTCCTGGTCACTCCATGCCAGGAGCACTTGGAAGGCCCTTTGCAGGTTTACCTCCAGGTATGGTCCTCTAAGAGGTGCATCATCGGGTCATTTTTATTTTTAAATGTTATTTTCAGCATGGTGGAAGCCGATTCTGGCCATTTAAACCCGTGCTGCCCGATTACATCCAAATTAACCTGCAATTGTACGTTTTGGAGGCTGGGAGGAAATTGAAGCACTTGGTGAACACCGCGCAGACATGGGGAGAAAGAACTAACTCCTTACAGGCAAACGACTGCCTAGACTTTGCACGCGCCTGCCATGTTAGTTCTGCATCTTTATCTTTGCTATAGAAGTATGTTTGATGTGCTGAGCTTCTCCAGCATTGAGTTTCTTACTCCAATCATGGCATCTGCAGACTTGCGTGGCTTACTCCTTACAGTCCGTGCTGGATACGAACCTTGGTCGCTAGTGCTGTAATAGCGCCATGCTGACCACTACGCTATCCGTGCCGCGGTCCATGGTGAACAGACACAAATCAAATTTGTGACGCTAATGAAAACTTCAAAAGTAGGTATACAACATTGCATTAATGGTATTAAAATGGAGCAATTGGAGTCCCTTCTGGAACTGTGCAGGTTTTACTTCAGTCTGATCAGTACTGTTTCAACCACATGGAGGTTGATCCAGAGAGAGAACATTTTCTTGTAACACTTTCAGTAAAATTACAGTAACAATTTAATCCAGTTGGGCATCAGCAGCATATTTTTTATGCGCCAGAAGCAGGTCTGAAGGCACATTTTTAAAGAAATATGTACCTGGCCGGTAATGCAAACATTTTTTTGTCTGTCACTTAAACTGAGGAGGCAATTAAGAGAATGAATGTTTGAATGAATGACAGGTTATAATCATACTGTGACAGAGTATATAGAGATGTTTTTGGGAAATAAATTGGGAAAGGTTTGTTAGAGTAGGTTACATACAAACACTTTAAAACAGATCTTCTTTAAAATACTGGAGTTGTGCCCCATGCTCGATATGTCGGGGCCAACAGTCTTTGCAAGAGCTTGGGAGATTGCCCAAGAGACTTCACTAATGGATTGTGGTTTACAAAAAGGCAACAGATGAAAGATCTTGTTGGAGCTGCAGATTGTATGGAGCTGTTCTAAGAGGGTCATGTGGTTTTGCAAGCAGTGTTACAGCCAGAAACAACAGTGGGACTGGAACAGGACAAGCTGGCAAGCTTGTGAAAATCCCCATTTGGGAGATGGGTTCTTTGTTCAGCCTGGTCAAAGCCTTGTGGTTCATGCAAGAGGAGAGGACTGGCTGTCTAATGTTTCATTTGGAATAAGGGAAACAAAAAGGAACTCTGTGGTGACCTGAAAGAAAGAGGTTATCAACTGGAGAACCCTGAGGGGGAAAATTTCTTTGGCAAAACACTGAAGTGGCTGATTAAAAAGGAATCAGTTGTAAATGTCCTGGAACAACAAATCTCTCTCTGAAAACCAACTAGAACGTTCCTGAGTGGTAACCATTTACCTTTCAAGCACCAAAGCCTAGTGAACTTCATAAATGTTAAATTCTGTGCAACTATAAGAATTGCCTGCAACCAGTGAATTTGGAGGAATGAGAAGTGAGATTGGACTGTGAACCAAAGAACCTTTTTGAACTTACACCCACTTTACATACACATGTTCTTCGAATTAGAAGGGGGTTAAGTAAGTCAATAGTGATAAGTTAAAATTTGATTCTATTTTCATGTTTAAAGATAATTAAAAGCAAATTTAGTTTAAGTAACCATTTGTCTTGGTGAATATCTAACAATACTCGTAACAATACATGTAGTTACAATGTACAGATGTGCCAAATGTCTTGCTTGCTCCATCTATACAGGTACATAAAATATACTGACAAAAAATAAGTATAAAATAAAATAGCACACAATAGAAAAGATAACAAATATAAAAGGACAGATAAATATTCATACTGCAGACAGATATTTGGTGGTCCTGGAGAAGTGATATGGTTGGGATAACACAGGAAGGTTCAAGAGCCCGCAAGATGTAGGGGGAAAATTACTTTTCTTGAACCCAGAAGTGGCGGACATTTGGGTTCCATACCTTCTACCTGAAGGTAGCAGCGAGAAGAGAGCGCGGCCAGAGTGAAGGAGATCCTTTATGATATTGGCTGCCTATCTGAGATAGTGCCTCATGTAAGATGCCTTCAGTGGCCAGAAAGCCAGTCATAATAAGCTTAGCTGTGCTTGTCACTTTCTGGACCCTTCCACCTTCCTGGGTACCTGAATTTCTAAAATGAGTCTTAAGTCATATGTAGGCTAGACTAGCTGAGGATAGATTTCCTTCCCTGCAACACAATGGGAAACCATTTTTAACAGAACAATCAAAATGTTTCATCACTGAGCTTTCTCCAAAATTCCAGGTTTCGATAATTACTTGAATTTAGATTCTCCAGTTGCTCTTTTGGGATTTGACTCATGCCCACAACTCTGGTTCCCATGTGAACTTCACCACAGCAGGTTTGAAACTTTCTATTCAATCAGTGTTCTTTAAAAAATTGAGATTATTATCAGAAATGATGATGGATGTTGATATGTTCAAGTTTATTATCAACCAATTGTACATAAAAATAACCCGACAAATCAGCGTCCCTCCGGCCCATGGTGCACACACATAAAACACAATATGTTCTCCTATATGTGGAGGGTTAAAGATACTGTGTGCTGGATGGAAAAGGTCTTCTATAATTCCTTGAGCACTATTTAGACAATGGTCCCAGTAAATGTTGTCTCTAGAGAAAAAGGAGACTCCGTGATCTTCTTGGCTGTTTTAATGATCCTCAGTATTGATGTTTTTGTAGCTACCGTACCGCCCAAAGATGCAGCCAGACAGGCCACTCTCAATTATGCTCCTGCAATAGGCTGTAATCCCTCCTCAGCTTCCTTAGGAATCGAGGGCACTGATGTGCCTTCCTGACTAATTAGGAGATGTTGTAGGTCTATGATAGGTTGTACTTTACATACCTACCAAGGAAGTTTGTGCTCTCCACTTTCTCCATGATGGAGCCATTGATGTGTAATGGAGAATAGTCGACCTTCATCCTCCATAAGTCCATAATCATCCTCTTCATCTTGTCCACATTGAGACTCAGTTGTTGTCCTCTCACCTTTTTATGAGCATTTCAACCTCCTCTCTGTAACGCGACTCATCCTTGAGGATGATGAGGCCGACTATTCCGATATCATCTACAATGCTAATAATTCTGTTGGAATTGTGCAGTTGCGGGTCAGCAGCTTGAACTGAAGTGGGATGAGCACACAGCCCTGAAATGCGCCAAGCTCTGCTTGATGGACCTTGAGGATTTGCGGCCAACCCGGACAGACTTGGTCTTTCAGTTAAGATGTCCAGGATCCAGTTGCAGAGAGGGGTGTTGAGTCCCAGTGAGGACAGTGAGAATCTGAAGTATGATCATGTTGTACACCAAGGTGAAGTCGATGATCGATTTAACAACGCCATCTTTGGGAATCAATTCTACTGCCCTTTCTCAAATTACTTGGCCTGCCCTCCAAGGGCAATCAGCTGTGGTGGGGGTGTCAGGTGGTGGAGGAATAATAAATACTGAACATTTATGGCCCATTTCCAATGAATGAATAATGAAGAAATGCATTTATTATTAGTCTATCTTTTTATTTCCCTATTGTTTCCTCATGTTTAAGTGATAGGTGCAGAACAAAAGTCAGGCAGGAACTGCGGATGTTGTGATCGGAGTAAAAGCACCAGAAATGCTGGACGAACTCAGCTGGTCTTGTAGTGTCCAAAGGAGGTAAAGATATATTACCGACATTTTGGGCCTGGACTCTTCAGTGGAACCCCTCTTGTTTGTGGGTTAGGAGTGCCACAAAAGTGACTTGAAAGCATCAAGACTGACAGTTCAATGCGTCACTGAAGGAGTTCCACAAATAAAGAAGTTGAGGCTTTAAACCAATATTATATTTAGGTGTGCATGAAGAAGCAGGGTACTTATATACAGGCATGCGCCGCTTAACATCCATTCAGGCTATGTCCGACCACATATACGTCCGTGGTCCCATGATTATTCAGTAACCGCGACCAAGTCCAAGCAATTTAGAAAAAGTGATCCCAAACTGATATGACTACTCCACACTCTCCCCGCAGCCCTGATCTGTCCCCACAGCCCAGTATCAGTCCCCACACTGGTCTCACTGCTCCAAAGCTCTCTCCACGTCTCTGTGTCAGTCCCCACACTGATCCCACTGCCCTGCTCTCTTCCCACAAACCCATGTCGGTCCCCATACTGATCCCACTGCCTTGCTCTCTCTCCACAGTCCCGTGTCAGTCCCCACACTGAACCCACTGTCCCACGCTCTCCCCACATCCTTGTGTCAGTCCCCACACTGATCCCACCTGCCCCACACTCTCCACACAGCCCTGTGTTGGTCCCCACACTGATCCCACTGCCCCACTCTCTCCCTACAGTCCCATGTTCGTCACCATACTGATCCCACTGCCCTGCTCCCTCTCCACAGTCCCATAATCAGTCTCCATTCTGAACCCACTCCTCTGCTCTCTCCCCACAGCCCTGTTTCAGTCTCCGTACTGAGCCCATTGCCCGGCTCTCTGTCCACAGACCTGTGTCGGTTCCACACTGATCCCATTGCCTTGCTCTCTCCTCACAGCCCTGTGTTGGTCCCCACACTGATCTCTACTTAGAAATAAAAAAGTTTACAGGTACTCCACAGTATCACATATAGCTTTGCTAAGTAGATAATTATGGTGTTCGCACAACGTTCACATCGCATAATGCCCAATTTTACAGACCTAATTGTGGACTTAAAATGGCACATACCAGTATATTTAATCCTTAGCCAATATGATTAAAATATAATCTGGTTATTATTGCTATTTGTGAGGCTTAATTTAACTTAAGTAAGGGGAAGCTTTGAAAAATTAACTTTAAAATCTTGTTGATACAAGTTCAAGAAATGGTTACTGCTAACGATGGGGGTGGGGTGGGGTGGATGGTCAATGTAGTTGTTAGAGCAATGGTATTACAGGGTCAATGATCCAGGTTTGAATCTGGTGCTGTCTGTAAGGTGTTTGTATGTTATCCCCGTGTCTGCGTGGGATTTCCCCGGGGGGCTCCACTTTCCTCCCACCCTTCAAAATAGATGGAGGTTGTAGGTCAATTGAGTGTAATTGGACAGCACAGGCTCATGGGCTGGAAGGGCCTGTTACTGTGCTGTATGTCTAAAGAGGAAAAGAATATATGTGGTATGGCATATTTTTTCCCACTTTCACTATCTTTGAACCAGAGTCACACAAAACTATTTGCAATTTTCCTGAATTGTGTTCTACACCTCACTCGAGTTCTGTTAAACGTAGGATAAAACATTTGTAGGTTACTTAACCTTGCCAGCATTCAGTTTTCATTTATAAAATCTCTTTTCCTGACTAGACCAATTGCTGCTGGCCAGTGCTGAGTTCATTATCTGCTCCAATCTACGCAAGTCAAATCTTCACCTACTATCAGATTGTGAAAAGAAGGCTGTGGCTTTTCTCCAACACATACAACTTGCTTTTGTTTCCATGCAATTAGTTCAGTGACAGGCACACTGTGGAAAACGCTCGTGTGCATGTTTGAGGGTGCGTTTTAATCTTTTCAACTGCTGCTTCAACAAACTGAGAAAACAATTTGTAAAAATCGGACCAGTCACAATTTTGAACAAAGCAGAGCTTTCTTTCTTTCTTGTAAAACGTCTTTGTTCAGGCAGCTAGAGCCTATTTTGTACTTCTCTTTAACGTAGTAATTTCCTCATTTCCTGTCCCTGTATCGCTGAACCAGTTCCAGGATTTTGGCAACCAAGTTGTCAAGCTCAAGTCAGGTATAATATAACACTGTCATACAAAAGGAACATTTTCTGTTCTGTTTCAGTACCGTTGCCAAGTATCCAAGCACAAAGCTGAATAGATTCACGGAAAGGTTCGATTTTTTTTAATGTAAATTCTGTTCTGGGTTCACTGTGGATTCCAATAACTTAAGATCCTCAGGGCTAGTTCAAGTCTGAAAATTCTGTTGACTAGCAGGATAGTGGGTTAAAGTGATCATACACAAAGGGATTGATTGGCATTTGAGCTGCATCCGTGTGTTTACATTGTCATCTCTAAGCTCTATTTGCCACTCACTGTTTGCTTTGCTGTATCATACATAAGCTGTGATGATTTGGAAAAGTTCCCATTTGCAAGAAATATTCATGTCTAAATTGAACCTATAATATCACTTTAGAGTCATTCTCTTTCAAGTTTAGATTATTTAGATTTGTTTATTGTCACGTGTTTTTTCTTTGGCTTGGCTTCGCGGACGAAGATTTATGGAGGGGGTAAAAAGTCCACGTCAGCTGCAGGCTCGTTTGTGGCTGACAAGTCCGATGCGGGACAGGCAGACACGATTGCAGTGGTTGCAAGGGAAAATTGGTTGGTTGGGGTTGGGTGTTGGGTTTTTCCTCCTTTGCCTTTTGTCAGTGAGGTGGGCTCTGCGGTCTTCTTCAAAGGAGGTTGCTGCCCGCCAAACTGTGAGGCGCCAAGATGCACGGTTTGAGGCGTTATCAGCCCACTGGCGGTGGTCAATGTGGCAGGCACCAAGAGATTTCTTTAGGCAGTCCTTGTACCTTTTCGTTGGTGCACCTCTGTCACGGTGGCCAGTGGAGAGCTCGCCATATAACAGGATCTTGGGAAGGCGATGGTCCTCCATTCTGGAGACGTGACCCATCCAGCGCAGCTGGATCTTCAGCAGCGTGGACTCGATGCTGTCGACCTCTGCCATCTCGAGTACTTCGACGTTAGGGGTGTAAGCGCTCCAATGGATGTTGAGGATGGAGCGGAGACAACGCTGGTGGAAGCGTTCTAGGAGCCGTAGGTGGTGCCGATAGATGACCCATGATTCGGAGCCGAACAGGAGCGTGGGTATGACAACGGCTCTGTATACGCTTATCTTTGTGAGGTTTTTCAGTTGGTTGTTTTTCCAGACTCTTTTGTGTAGTCTTCCAAAGGCGCTATTTGCCTTGGCGAGTCTGTTGTCTATCTCATTGTCGATCCTTGCATCTGATGAAATGGTGCAGCTGAGATAGGTAAACTGGTGTACTGTAAAGGTAAGCATCAATTTGCAGGACTTCTACAACTGCATTCTAAGGATGCAGAAATGGGCGTAGCAGTTAGCACAATGCTATTACAGTGCCAGCGTCCGGAACTCGATTCAGGCGCTGTCCGTAAGGACAGCTTTCTCCATGCCTGCGTGGGTTTCCTCCGGGCACTCCGGTTCCCTCTTACCTTTCAAAATGTACAGGTTAATTGCAGGTCTTTGCGGGATTGTGGGGTGGAAGGGCCTGTTAACCTGTTGTATGTCTAAAGAAAAAGTATTTAAAAAAACAGGTACATCAGCTAAAGTCATTCTCCACCTCCCTCCCAACTTATACCACAAACCTTCTTACCATTCAATTTGTTATTGAAAACTTGGTTCTGTTTATATTACAGTACAGGTTATTGTTGCTAATCTTTTCAAAATGTTTGAACTATGAAGGATTAAAGTAGATTGAACAAACAGCTTCTAATTGTTGAGGGACCTAGATCAGGAAGATATATGATTATGAGATTTACAACAAAAAAAGTCAAGAGTAAAAAGGCTGTTGCCTTATGTGACCTTTATAAATCAGTGACCAATAATAATTTGGAAATTATGCACACAGACCGGATTTAAGTCTACACTGGCTCGAATTATTTTTCCATGCACTTGAGTTTAGAAATTGGATACATTAGTATTCTCTTTTACTACCTAACTGCCATATAAAAATGGCTATTATTTGTGTTTGTGATGAGGTCTGGGCGAATTCACACCCAATGAAAAATCGGCCCGTGCATTTGTGATGGCAGTTCGCCATGCAGGAAGAACATTTTCCAGCCATCAGTTGGAGATCTGGTGGCATTATAAGTTCTCCCTTCGAGTTTTTGGGGTCAAGCCATTCATTAATCAGTCTTTACAGTAAAAGGCAGGGCCCTGGGAAGTGTTGTTGAACAGTGAGACTTGGGGTACGAGCCCACAAAAAGGGGCAACTCAGGTTGGTAGGGCAGTGAAGAAAGCATACAGCACAGTTGCTTTCATCAGCTGATGTGCTGAGCACAGACGTCATGTTAGAATTATGGAAATTATTGGCTGAGCCACAGTTGGAGGATTAAATTCTCTGGTTGCAACGCAAAAGCAAGGACAGACGAAGCTAGAAAGATTGGCAGGAATGTTGCCTGAGTTAGCACAATGCTGTTTCAGCACCAGCTATTTGGGACCGGGATTCGAATCCCGCGCTATCTGTAAGGAGCTTGTACATTCTCTGCGGGTCAAAACGTATGAGGGTGTAGGTTAATTGGATGTAATTGAGCAGCATGGGCAGAAATGGTTTGTTACTGTGCTGTATGTCTAAATTTAAATTTAAATTCTAAAGGAGGCTGAGGGGTTGAAACTTTGGTTACCCTTTCTTTCCTGTGGATGCTGTGTGACCCTGCTGAGTTTCTCCAGCACCATTTGTGATTTGCACTAGACAAGGACTGTCTTTTTCCCAGGGTAGGAGAATCTAAAGTTTGATGTTGAGAGGGAAAAGATTTAAAGGGGATCTGAAGGGAAAATGTTTCACACAGCATGGTCATTATTCATAATCTTTTCATGCAGATCAAATCCAAACTAATTACGAACATAAAAAATGGGAGCAGGGGTAAGTCCAAATGAACTACTCACACTAACTATCCAAGACTCTCATGAGTATGAAACAATATTTATTTGATTAGTCTATATGGATACTTGTGTATTGTTTATCTGTGTGTGTGTTAGGACTGGCTGTGTGTCTGCGTGTTTTGCATCAAGGACCGGAGAACGCTGTTTCGGCAGATTGTACTTGTACAATCAGATGACAATAAACCTGACAACTTGACTTGACTTAAGGTCATTGGGCTCCATGAATCTGTTTGTCCATTTAATATCAGGGTTGATCTAAGCGTAACTTCATTCTGTATGCTACCAGCTGTTTTCTTTCATCCTCTTGCTTGTCAAGCATCTATTCGCTTCTGTCTTAAAATGTGAAAAGATTCTGCTCTGACCACCCTTTAATTTCCAAAGGATGATGATATTCAGAGGGAACATTTTTCCTCGTCTCCTGTGTTGCCTTATTTTTAAACCGAGACTCAGTTTAGATTCTCCCAGAAGAAGTTTTTGGGTTGTCACATAGGTCGTCACAACATTGTGGGCCAAATGGCCTGTACTGTGCTATAATGTTCTATGTTAAGAGGAAACACCTTCTCCACTCAAGATTGGTCAGGATTTTATCCATCAGCCAAATTCCCAGCTGTCACAGAGCCCCAACCCAATCCATCCTTTCCTCATATGCCAATCTGCCTCCTTCACTGAATAATCTGCTAAACCTTCTTTGAGCTGTTAATACTAAAAACATTCCTCCATAATAAATAAGGCCAATACTCTACATCACACGTCAAACTCTGGCCCGCGATATAATTATATTTGGCCTGCAAGATCATTTCAAAAATGTATTAGAGGTGGACCGCCCTGCAGCGAGAGCCAATGCTGTTTCTTGGTAATATCACCCCCACCATCCTCCCCCTTCATTGCACATCCTTCCCCATTGTAACACGAGAAATTGTAACACGAGAAGTCTGTCCATGTCATCAGCCGGCAAGCCGGTTGGAAGGCTCCCCGCACAACCAGTCACTTCTCCCACCTGTCGAGCGGTGCGGCGGATGGGCGAGCGCCTGTGATTTCCTGTCGGCGCGACGGGCATGGCAGGCTGCGCACGGCCCCCGGGCAACGCGAGCCCCGCGCGACTGGCACCGGACAGCCCTTCCACAGCGCGAGCGCACTTCTCCCGGTCGCCAAGGCCTTCAGCGCTTGCACCGGCGCGGACCCCAGGGACGGCTGGTTCGGCCCTGCACGTGAAGAGAGAGATGGTGGCTGTCCGCAAAGGCTGATCGGCAGCGCGCTGGGCCTGAGTGGGTGGGTAAGCAGGGGTGGGCAGAGGGTGTAGGTGAGGAGTAATGGCAGGGGAAGTTATGGTGGTGCGAGGGGCAGTTAGAGGGAGGGATGAGTAGAAGGAGGGGTGGATAGGGAAGAGGTAAAAGGGGAGGGGCAGGGCAAGTAGGGGAGGGGTGATTAGAGGGTGAGAGACGGGTAGAGGGAGGAACAGGTTGAGGGGAGAGGCAGTAGAGGGGCGTGTATAGGATGGGGTGGGTAGAGGCAGAGCGAGTGGAGTGGGGGGTGAGTAGAGGTTAGGTAAAGGACTGGTCAAGTAGAGGGATGGTGGGTCGAGGGTGAATAGAGGCCTAGAGCCTGAGGAGTGAGCAGGAAATGCTGAGTCCTGATGCAGGCCAAAATGGACACAGCCTGTGAATGCTGACTACATCTCCACAGGGATCAAATATGTTTCCCTCAGGTCAAGCAAAGGGTGAACTTGAGCTACCTACACCTGACCTGTAACATTATCCTCCTAAAGTTATATCCTAAAGTTTAACATTACATATGTTGAAAGAAGAGAAAACATGCAGACGTTGTTGAAAATTTTCAATAAATATTTAGTTCGACTTAGTCCAAGTTTTTAATTTTGGCCCTCCGTGAATTTGAGTTTGACACCCCTGCTCTACACAGAACTCCACATGTGATCGCATCAGTACCCTGAAAAACCTCCCTCCCTGCTAATAGATCCAGTTCCACAACAATAGATGATAACATCCCATTAGGCCTTCTGATCATTTGCAGTGTTTATCTTATTATCCTTCTGGAAATCAGGCGTCTTATTAGAACATCCAGAATCCTCTCTGCATCTCAGCTCAACAATTTCTCACTATTTACATAGGCTACATTTTATTTATCCAAAATGCACAATTTTCTATTTTCCCCTAATTTACCTCATCCCCATTTAACCTCTTTGTAGTCTCTGTATGACCTCTGCATAACTTATTATCTTAATGTTTTTATGGCATCAACAAATTTTGCAATTATTTCTTCTTCCAAGCTCACGATATATATTGTAAAAGGATGAGTCCCCAGTGGAATCCCTGTGCCACAACACTTAATACATCTTGCCAACCAGAAAAGGACCCATTCATTCCCAGTCACTGTTTTGTTTTAGCGAATTAATCTTATTACATGTTACCTCCTCCTCTATTTTCTGCAATAATATTTGATATAGTACGTTATCACATATCTGAAAATCTAAGTACAGTTCATCTTTATCCAAAGCTTTCAATGGCTCCAATAAATTGATTTCAGGTGATTTCCCCAATAGAAAACTTTGTTGACGACATCGCACCTGCTGGCATGGACCTGAAAGTGGAGACACTTCTTTCAACATCCTTGGCGGGGTCCTACCACCCAGCTCTCCTGCCCAACAGTCCTGTAAAGGTTTAAACTGCCTATAGAATGGGATTGGCGATGGTTTATCTATATCAAGGTCCCGCAGAGTTCTGTGCCCAAGAAGAGGACTCTACAGAATAAGGGACCATAGCAACAGACCAGGGTAGAGATTGGAAACTCAAGGCCTCACACTAGGCCATGGGATGCTGGAGACTAGGTATCAGGACTGGAATTTGTGAGGGTGAAATTTGGAGCTCCCTCAGGCCCTCAGCCACTGAGAACCAAATCATTTTGGGAGTTCAGAACCAAGGACTGAGGGATGGGGGGTGGGGGGGGGGGTGGATTGGGAGTGACTGGGATGTCTGGAGTTTGGGCTAAATGCTGGACTGGACAGAAGGCCGTGTGGCTACAGAGGTTACAGGAATGCAGGAGGTGGCAGCGTCGGAGAAGGTCATGGGATCCACTGAAACTCAATGTATCCGAAGGAACTACTTTCACTTCTCTTCCTCTTCTTGGTCAAGGCACTGGATCAGTGATACCTCTTTGCATGTTTTTTCAGAAAAAAAAAACAAATAAATAGTGTATTTTGTGCACATGGCAATGAAGGAATGTTAAATCTTGACATTACCTGCTTGATTACCTTGAATTTTTATCTGTGCAATGATTAACCAATTCATCATATTGGGTAAGGACTTCTCAAGGCATGGGACTCAAGTGGGTCCGCTGATCATGTGGGTGGGGTGGGGAAGGTTGTCTTAAGCACATAGAAGAGCATCATGCATTCCTTCCCCTGCTTTTTGCTTGACCTCCGTCGCACACACCTTTACTCCATTACCCTGTGGCTGACATGGGGAGGGTTCCTTAAACTCCAACTCACTTCTCTGAAGATACGTCCCACTGTGTAAGCATAGAACAGAGAGCATTACAGAAAAGTGCAGGCCATTTGATCCTTGATGCTGTGCCAACCTATATACACCTAAAAAGCAATGAAACCCTCCTTACCTCATCACCTTCTATTTTTCTTTCATCCACGTCCCTGTCTAAAAGTCCCGTTAATGATCCTATTGTTACCAGTCTTCACCACCACCATGCCTGGCAATGAATTCCAGGCATACACAGCTCTCTGTGTAAAAAGCTTACCCCTGATGTCACTCCTAAACCTTCCTCCCTACATTTTGTACAGATGTCCTCTGGTGTTTGCTACTCCCGCCCTGGAAAAAAAGGCACTGGCTGTCTACCTTATCTAAGCCTCTCATAATCTTGTGGATCTATATTAAGTCTCCTCTCATCATTCTTCATTCCAAAGGGGAAAAATCCTTGCTCGGCTCAACATGCCTCGCAAAACATATTTCCCAATTTTGGCAACATCCCGGCAAATCTCCTCTGCACTCTCTCCATAGGTTCCACATCCTTCCTGTAATGAGGGGACCAGAGCTGAACACAATATTCCAAGTGGGGTCTCACCAATGATTTAGAGAGCTGCAAAATTACCTCACAACTTCTGAACTCCATCCCCCGACTAATCAAACAGCCATGCTTTTAACAGACTTTTGGCAAATTTTTCGGGAGATCCTGACAGACATTGCTCTCAACATAGTACATATTGCGTGGACCGATTTCTAGTCACATGTTTCAGCCTTGTTGTTCCTAATCAACACAGATAATGAGATTTTATTGTCAAATACATGAGTATTTGCACTAAAACTCCAGCTTGCTGCAGCTACACAAGTACAAAAATGCACTAATAAATGATAAACATGCAAAATACCACAAAGTAGAAAAAATTTAACACATGTAAACGGATAGAAAAAAGTTTTCACAGTTGCATTTAGTGCCGAAAAGAGATGTTACAATAACGCAAGTGGATATTTTTTTGTGGTCCAGGAGTAGTGTGGTGGATAGGGAAGTACAGGGAGGTTCAAAAGGCTGAAAAATAACGGTTCTTGAACCACGAGGTGCCAGACTTCAAGCTTCTGGAGCTCCTGTCTGAAGGCAGCATGACCAAGTCGTTAGGAGTCTTTTCTGATGTTGGCTGCCTTCTTTTTTTTTTTTTTTTTAATTTTTTATTTTTCACACCATAAACCTTCTTGAAGCAGCACCTCATTTTAGATGTCTGCAATGGACGGGAGCTAATGATTATTAACACCTGGCTTGTATTTCAGTGATGCCTCCAACGTAACCAAAGGATTCTGAGGAATTTGCAGCTTGCAGGCCTTCCAGCCTTATCTGTTATTTTTCAGGAAAACCTGTCTTCAATTAAGCCCAAAAAACAAGCTGACGTGTTTTACATCCAAGTGCCTGTGGACATGATTTACACAGAGTATATAAACAGTAGGCCGGCCAGATTTTAAGAGCTCATTGGCACATCTTTGCAAAATGTCCACGGTGTTGTCTTTGTGCAAAATTCCTACATCGATCTTCAGCTGCGAAGATGGCTGCTGTTTGAAGACGTGTTGCTTTCTGTTTCTCCTGGACGATACAAAACAGCAGCCAATTAAATTTATTCACGATACATTTAAGGTTTAAAGGCTCCTTTTATTGTTATGCAATAATTATAAAAATGTAATATACATGATATACTTTCACTTTTGTCTGCAGTAAGGCAGACAAATAGTCGCCGTGAGCATTGCCAATAGGAAACAGAGAAGCAAAAGATAGTCCCTTTAGAAGCAGCAAGTCTCCATGAATTCGCTCCCAGCGCTCCCACAGGATCTGCAACCGCAGACTCCAGTTCAAAACATCGACAGCCTGACCTCCCGATGCAAACCCCTGATGCGATCATGAAGCCTTCAACGTCCGAGGATCTTCAGGAGCCGTTCTTGTCCTCAACACCCTTTGGAGTCCCAGTTCCAGTTGCAGTTCCCATGAGGCAGTTGCCAACAGCCCGCAACATCAACAAATTGTCAACAGCTCACATCACAGCCTATTTTAGTCCTTTAACCATCAATTACCAACAGCCTGCAGCCTGTAGGTCTTTCGGCTGCTGAGACCCTTACTAGTCCGTTGCCGTGATCATCGTCCTGTAGGGTAATCTCCCATACTTCTGCTCAACAGGGGTTGTTCTCCCCATTTATGGCGTCCTGTGCTGGTCCGTTATTCCCCCAGAGTCTGCATCCCCTAGTGGTATGGTGTCCTGCACCAGCACTGCCATCTTGGGCACAGACCTCCATGATAACAGGATTTTAAAAATAGCACCATCGGCTCCTTTATCACGTCATCGGAATTAGAACTTTGTAAAGCGATCAAAGAACGCATTCATTTTTTTCCTTCCTTCACCTAAGATCTGGCCTTATCAGCCCACTTTATGTTAAGCGCCTTTCTCAAAGAATCAGGGGTCAAATCACAATGGGGTTGGTCGTTAGAGATTGGTGCAGAAGCCGTTGGAAATTGCAGGGATTGCACGGAGGATGGGATGTGGACTTCTGGCAAAGTTTACTTTCTCTGTCCTGCCTGCCAGCTCACCACATTCACAGAACTTGCAAAGAGACCAATTGCAGGAAGTTGCAGCCAAAGGCTCTGTGGGGAAGTGGAGAGAACAGGTATCAGAGAGTGAGAGCCACAGAGTAAGATATGTGTTAAGTTACAGTAAGGATGTGTTTGGAGAGATGTGATGCTCCATCTCCAACTGGCCATTGAGTGACAATAAACAGTAACCAGTGAGTGGCACCTCCCTCCTCATCTTCACTGTTGCAATTTCCAAAGCTTTAGGAAGCCCAGCAGGACAGTGTTTAAGGCAGGAATCAAACTGTACTTTGTGCTGCTGGTTTTACTCTTCTGGAGTCTTGCCTTTCTTGGAGATGGATTCTCACAAGGCATGCTCCTGTTGTCAGATCTCCACACATCAACCTTCACTCAATGTGGTGAGTGTGTGGAATGAGCAACCAGCAGAAGTGGTGGGTGCAGGTTCGATCTCAACATTTCAGGGAAATTTGGATAGTACGTGGATGGGAAGGTGTGGAGGACTATGGTCTGGGTGCAGTTCGGCAGAGACTTGATGGGACGAAGAGCCTGTTTCTGTGCTCTAGCATTCAGTGGCTTTATTCATTGTACTGGTGTGGGTTAATTTCAAGGACAAGGAATCTAATGTTAGGGTTAATCATTCCTAGAGTGTAATCAGAACCTATATCTTGCTGTAAATCACATCATGGGTAACATGGTCACCTTTGTTGTCTTTTGATTCCATAATTTCAAAATTCTAAACCAGACAACCAGCCATTCTCAACCTTTGTCACACATGCAGATGATTTGAACTGGTTCAGCACAATCCTGGAGACATTGGCTTGGTAGAGAGGTGCTGATGTTCTCAGGCATTGGGAAGGGTAGATATAGATGAAGGAAAGGGAGGATGACAGCCTGAGTTCTGTTCACAGTTGTCTGAAGTTTCTTGTGGCCTTAGACTGAGCAGCTCCCGTACTATGCACCACTGCAGCCTGTCAGGATACTTTTGATGGTGCATCTGAAGAAGGTGTTGAGGGATGCCAGGGACATCCTGAGGCTGCTGAGGAAGAGCATCTTCTTGGCTGTCACAAGGATGATGTTAGTCCGGGTCAGGTTGTTGGAAATATTTACTCCTAAATGTTTTCAGTGCAGCTTAATTATTACATGTAGAATTCAAATCTTAAATCAAAGCTAGAAGTCTGCAGATATTAGAAAATTGTAACAATACAAAAGGAAAGTGCTGGCGGAACTCAAGGAGGGCAGGCAGCATTCATAGACTGCAAGAGCCAGTCAACATTTTGGGCTGAAAACTCCAGGAATAGCAGGAAACAGGCTGATATCTGAATTAAAGGGAGGGGTAGTGGATGGGGGAGGAGCACAGACAGACAGGTGAAAGTTAAATCCTTGTGGGAGGGGGCATAGAAGAGAGGAGCTTAGATCAGAGAAAGGAGCATAGGGTTGAGAAAGGAAGGGAAGGGAAGGGAGTGGGGGGAAGTGAGGCAACAGTCCCAGCTAGAGAGAGTATAATTGAGATGAACATTTCAATGCTAAGATACACCAGTATTAAAAATAGCAATTTTTTGTACATTTAAGTCAAATCTGAACTGAGGCAACCACTCAAATGTATAATTCACTTAGCTGTTTATTGGTACCCTTTGCTGTTGGATTCTCCATCCACTCTTCCACAACCCATGCATTTTAGCTGCAGTGTTGACTGATTACATCGTGCATTACAGCCAGACTGAGGGATCTGGGCACCCTCCAACCGGATGGCATTAACATCGACTTCTCCAGTTTACATTAGCCCACCCACCCCCATTCCTCCTGATGTCTCTTTTTTTCTCTCTCTCTCTTCCCTTTTCCCTCTGTCTCCTTTCACCCAGCTCTGCAACCAAAACAATGGCTACATAGCTTTAGCTCCTATTGACAGTGTGAAACCAGCTGAGCTCCTCCAGCTTTCCTGTGTTTTTACTACAGCATGCATTGGCCTGCTTAGCAGAGCCACCATGCCAAAAAAGATTACAACCTCAAATGAAATATCGAGGGAGCAACATAGTTTAAAGTTTGCACCCTGCCATATTGACATGTAGTCATAAACCGCTCTCATTGGTCAAAGTTGAAGATTCCTCCCCTGAATGAGACAATCCACATTGAATCTGTAGAGGGGTTCAAGAACCCAGCACATCATTTCATCATCAGGACAAACAATGCGTACAATGCAGAGGGCTAATTGTTCATAAAGTGAGTTGGACTGAACCACGGAGTGGGAAGATCACAAAAAGAGGTGTAGCATTTCCTAAAAACTAGATCAAACCTCATTACGAGCAACACCTACACCCTCAGAAAATTGAACACTATACAGGTTAGCAATATGTCTTTATTCACATGACTTCATCCAACGGGTAGTGCAAGGCTGTTACAGAACCAGCAATTTATACTGGGGTTCGAATCCCGCGCCTTCTGTATGGAGTGTGTACATTTTCCCTGCATTTTCCCCAGAGGCCTCCAGTTCCTCCCTCTGTTCAAAATGTACCGGGGTTGAAGTTCAATTGGGTGCAATTGGGCGGCATGGGCTCATGGGCTGAAAGGACCAGTTACCGTGCAGTCTATCTGCATGTCTAAGTTTAAAATTTAAATTTAAACTAAAATACTTATGCAACTCTCAGAAGTAATCTTTAATAAATTCAAACAGTATTTAATTACTTGGCTGTATCTCAATTTTTTGGCCATGATTTATAGCAACATAGGGCGGAACAGTTAGCATCGCCATTGCCATATTACTTTTACAGTGCCCAGTGGATAAGGACGTTTGCACGTTTTCCCCATGGCCGCGTGGGTTTCCACCGGGTGTCCCGGGTTTCTCCCACGTTCCAAAGACATACGGGATTAGCAGTGTCATTTAATTGGTCACAAGGGGGTAATTGGAGACACAGGAAGGGGCTGTTTCCGTGCTGTATCTTGAAATTAAATTAAATTAACGTCACTGTCCAAAGATTTTCCATCTGATAACTGCCATCTGAACAGTTCAGCCATTTGTTTATAGTCAGATTTGCTGAGCTCAGAGAAGATAGAACAGTACAGCACCAAATATGGTTGCTCAAGTTCATAAAGGATTTCAGCCAAATTGAAGCAATTATTAAGTCCATACTTAAGATGAACATTTTGTGAAGCTATTTACACAATATTAGTTGGACTGAGATTAAAAACATGAATGGTTAACATTTGAAATTCATAGAGTGAGGGCTAAAAATGCAAACCAATGAATCTGAAGGGCCAAAGACAAAATGCTGACCCAAAAGTTCTGCTTCAGGTGATAACATTATGAAATCGTATTTCTGTGCTCTTATGTATTTTCCATCTCTTATCCTACCAGAATTAAGACTACAAGAGAAACCAGATCCTCCTGCACACCCCTCACACCTACAGTGAAGAGTCGCCATGGAGACGTATTAACAGCCACCTCGCAGAGGGTTCACAACTGCTTCCTCTCCACTATACTTGACGAAACAAGAATAAGATCCATTTTAAGGGTAGGTTTTCTGTGGACCCAAGTCCTTCAGGTTTATCTGAATAGGAAAACATAGGAATGTTTTATCTTATTGCTAGAAAGTATGCCTTGAGACTACTAAGTGATACCAGCAGATGTTTCTTTTTTGTGAGTTTTTGTCTCTGGTCTTGATTTAACACTGTATATCAATTCATTTAAAAAAATTCATAAGTTTACTTTGCGCGGTTAATGAGGCTAAAATAAAGTAAATAGTACTTCTGTTTTTCCTCTTCTGAGAGCTTGTCGGTCCTTGTTTGCCCGGTGACCATTGTTAACTCATCCTTTAGCTCTTGGATTTCTTTCTTTAAACGAAGAGTCATCTACAAATGAGGAAAATAAAAACAGGGGAAAAAAAAGCACAGCTGGAATTAGTTTCCTGATGCAAATGTTGTTTTTTTTTTAGCTCCTTCTAAATTGAGCCAAATCTTGGTATTATCACTGCAGAGATAAATTAGAATGATATTTTATATAAAAATGACTATTACTGATCCTAAAATAAATCCATTTTGAAATTTTTAAAAATATACATTATGAAAATCTTGTTCAAAATCATAAATCATTGGTTTGCTTCTGGTTTGCAAGACAGCTACATTCCTTGTATGGAAAAGGCCCATGAGTACAGTCAATTTCTATTCACTAAACATAAACCAGGTTGCTAAAGATTTTGTTCACCTGTCAGGACTTATTTAACAGACACACACATTGATGCATTAGTTGGATTATTTTACAAAACTCGTTTTGTCCCTCGCCTTTTCTCCCTCTTCCCTACAACTGCCGGTAAAGCACAGTGTTTTTGGTATTGCAAACATGGTGTTGCAATAATTCAGGCCATTTTGCGTGGATTAGGCCACTTTTTTTTAACTTGTGAGCCTCTGTGATTCCTACTGCTAATCAAAGCAGTAGGAACTTACCTTGCTACATGCACAGCAGTGTGGAAACCAGCCACCTTGGCCCATATCGAGGGTGGAAAGTCAGAGACTCACATCAGGCCTACTAAAAAGCCTGTTGGAGTTACCCTGCTAACTTTAATGAAGAACAGATGCCAGTGTATGCATTGGATTGAAAATTAAATTCACAACTAGTTTTGAGCAAAGACTCCATGCAAGCCCAAGGGGATCAAATTCAGGTCAGATCATTCTATTCCACATTAAAGGAACCTCTAAAGAAATGATAAGTACCACAGTGGGTTCACAAATTGCACTTGAGGTTTCTGTGAAAACAAATAATAAATATTGTGAGGATTATGAAATAAAATTAAAACATACTGGTCAAACAGGGCATCATTCAGCATATGTGGATATGCGTATCTGTGCTTAACATTTTAGATCAATGGACTTTTTTCCAATGGAAGTTCAGTAAATAAAGTCACGTGGAATTGAATAAAATGTAACAATGCACGATGGTCAGTTCCATTTTCAACTCCTCAGAAAATTGTACTTTTGCAGCATGACATGAACTTTAAAAATTAAAGAACAGCAGATGCTGGAAAGTCTGAAACAAAAGTGGAAACAATGATAGAGCAAGTCAGGCAGCATCTAGGCAAAGTGAAATAGAATTAATGTTTCAGCTTGGAGACCCTTCATCAGAACTGGGAAAGAGAGAAAACAAAAGAGTCACATGTTGCAGAAATAGTCACACCTTCCACGATTGGCACACAAAGGTTACAGAAAAGCAACCTTCTGCCACCACCTCCAATCTCTACTTTTGGATCCATTTAGCCTGCTCTCCTTACATCCCATGTCCCTGAACCTTCTGAACTAGTCTACCATGAGGGACCTTGTCAAATGCGATGCTAAAGTCCATATGGACAATGTTTGCTGCCTGGACTTCATCAGTCTTCTTAATGAGTTCCTCAAAAACTCAATCAAATTAGTTTGACAGGATTTCCATTGATCAAACAATACGGACTTCTTTCTCCAAGTAGAATCTGCAAGTTCTGCTCTAATGTAGGCATGATCCATTGTTGGAATTGCATTACCGTTCCCTCATCATTGCAACATGACTTGAAATATCTACATGACTACAAATATCACTCAAGAAGAATATTCATCAGAAGGATTGCAGAGATTCTAGAAGGCAGCTCACCAGCACTTTTTCAAGGGCAGTTAGGAAGGGAAGTAAACACTTGCTTTATCAGTGGCGCCCACATCTCATAAAAAGAAAAGAAAATCAGATCAATCTGTTGACAAATATACCAACAATTGCTGCTAAAAAAAACTTTATTATCTTATTAAGCCTTTGCAAAGTTTTTTTTTGTGAAAAATCTTCAGACACAAATGATCTGAGTGAAGCAACATTTTTGAATCACTGCATTTAGGAGATAGGTAGTTGATATTTTTTTTAATATCAACAAATCTTTCCTGGAATTCAGCTGATCAACTTCCACAACTTTTAAAATTAAGGGCAGCATGGTTAAGTATAACGATTAGCGCGACACCAGTGCAACCTGGGTTCGAAACCAATGCTGTCTGCAAGGGGTAAAAACATAATACTGGAGCAACTCAGCCAGTCAAAGATAGAAATACAAAGTTAAATTAAAAAAAGCAAAAAAAAAATGTTTCAGGCTTGAGCCCTTCGTACTGGTGTCTGTGAGGAGTTTGTTCATTCTCCCTGTGACCTGAGAGGGTTTTCCTCAGGTGCTCCAGTTCCTCCCACCTTCTTCAACATTGTAGGTTAATTGGGTGAAATTGGGCGGAATGGATTTCAACGGCTGGAATCAGCTTCTACCATGTGGTAAATCGTTTTTTTTTAAATTGGAGGTTTATAAAATATCGAGAGAGGCAGAAATAAGCTCAACTGTCATAACCTTTTCCTCCAGCGGAGGTGAATCTAAAACTAGAAGACACAGATTTAAGGTGAGAGGGGAAGATTTAAAAGGGACCTTCATACAGAGGGTGGTGGGTATATGGACAAGCTTCAAGAGGAAGTGGTAGAAGCAGTGACAATTGTTATAGAGTTCGAGACCCCCTTATCTGAAATGCACGCGATCAGAAGTGTTTCAGAATTTGGATTTTTTCGGATTTTGGAATAATATCTTTCCGGCAGTGCAGCAGAACACCTGTATCAGCTGTTAAACAACAACAAACAATGGCAGGCTTTCAGTCTCCACCTACCATGTTGTGTATTGATCAAAATGTTACAGTACACTGTATTTTATTTCAATCCAGCGATGTTGCAGGTGATGTTACATACAAACATGGCATTTTAAGTAGAGGTGAATTTCAGATCTCACATGAAAATAATGTTTTGGACTTAACAAGAAAAAACTTGATTCTCTGCTTACAAAAGAAGATAAATGCAGCACCAAACACAATAAATTCTGCTGGATGGCTTTTTTAAATATTTCTTTCAGTCATCACAGCAAGTAATGCATGTAGGTCTGGCGGTGATGATGGTTGGTAACAAACTGTTGCCAACGGAGCGTCAGAGCCCCACATGGACAAGTGAGATAGGTACATGGAGAGGAAAGGTTGAGAAGGATATGGGATAAATGCAGGTAAATGGGATTAACTTGTCGGCATGGACAGGTTGGGCTGAAGGGCCATATTCCGCTCCATATAGAACTTGTGTCTCTGTGACTCTAATTCTGAATTATCTATTGAACCCTGTGGAAAAAAAAAAGCCACATTCTTGGCACTTAGTCCATTCTGAGATCTGGAAGTAGCAGCTGATGGTTCACATTGTAAGAATTCTGCCTGGTCACTGACTGACATTACAACTCCACATTATAAGGATTGCTTCTATTCATCCCTGAAACTGCAAACTCTTCTACCCCATCAGCCAAAATGTTGCTGAAACAGTCATCAAATATTACTATTTCTGGAAAACTTCCCTGGCAAACCACTCATTCAAACTTCAGCAATATATTGCCATGTTACCCTGCACTGTCCCATGAGTGCCAACTCAATATTTCCAGCCTTAGCTTTTAAACCTGAGAATACAGAACCCACCAATATCAGATGAGGACTCAATACTGACTTTAACAATTTCAGGTGCGGTATTACAAATAGGTTGCTCCACCAAGGATTCCCAGGTTCACTCTTCCATCTCCACCAATTGCACTCCTCCTCACGTTCCCATGCAACATGTGGTGCAATACCACCCATTTACCTCTTCCCTTTCCACTATCCAAACAATGAAATTGCAATTCACATATGTTCGTGCCCAATTATGCACCTGTTGTGATCAAGTTTTTCACTGTTTTTCAGTACACATGAGAAGAAAGAATTAAATTCAATCCAATCTTTATGTTGTCAGACCTCCAATCTGATGGGTTGCATTCAATTTTCATGACTTGGTTTCCTCTGCACCAAAAATAACTGCAGGTTGGATAACCACTTTGCAGAACACCTGCATTTAGTCTGCAAGCTACCAGTGACTTAAACTTTCCCTCTGACTTCCACTCTGACCTCTCCACCTTTGACCTTCCATGCTACTCTAACAATGCCAGCATAAACTCGAAGCGCTGCATCTCATCGTCTAATTAAGGCAACCTCGGGGGCTCAATATTGAACGTAACAATTACAGTTAAACTCTTTATCTCCAAGCATGCAGCTGTGTCTTTGTTTCAATTGGTTATTTTTTTCAAACTGGAGCTCTTGAGTTGTAAGAAGAGACTGAATAGGCTGAGGTCAAAAAACAATGATGGAGAAACTCAGCAGGTCAAACAGTGTATTTAATACAGCAAAGATAAAGATACAAAACCAATGTTTTGGGCTTGAGCCCTTCAACAGGGGCTTGATGAGGGTCTTAACCACATTCTGGTGAACTGCTGAACTACCGTATTCCTGATTACCTGGTTCTGCCCCGTTCTATCACTGTACCTGTAGCCCCTCCTTCTTTAACCTTGTATAAACCCTTGACCCTTCCCCAGAAAGCCTGGGTCACGGCACAGGGTGAAAGCCTATAAATCATTGTCTCAGACTCCGTCTCTCAAGTTATTTACTGTGCATCGCCCATAACGTTGGTTATGTATCTTTTATAGGAAGTACAGAGTTTGATCTGCTGAGTTTCTCCAGCGTTGTGTTTTTACTTCAACCATGGTGTCTGTAGACTTTTGTGTTTTATTTCTGAATAGGCTGAGCCATTTTTTTCTTTGGACCAAAGGAGGCTGAGGATGACCTTTTGGAGCCATATCAAATTATGAAGGGCATAGGTAAGTTGAATGGTAACAGTGTTTTTCCCAGGTTAGGGGAGTCTAAAACTAGCAGGCATAGGTTTAAGATGAGAGAGGAAAGTTTTAAAAGAGAGGTACATTTTTGCACACAGAGGGTGGTATCTATGTGCAATAACTTGCCAGAGGAAGTGAAAGAGGTATGTATAATTACAACTATTAAGAAACATGCAGTCAGGGACATGGATAGGGAGGGTTGAGAGGGATGTAGAACAAATGCAGGCAAATGAGACAAGCTCAGGTAGGCCACTTGGTCGTGCTTTCCAAGTCTTTGATTCTAGTACGTACCAAAAGTTCAAGTTCAAAAGCAGGAGATCAGCGGCTTATCAGAATAGGGGAGCTAAAAAAAGCAAAAATAAATATTCTTCCCAAAATCTCTCATATCCATCTGAGATTCTCACATTCATGAAACAATATAATTTATTTATTTGTATATACGAATGCTTGTCCTGCCTTTGTATTGCCATTTGTATGTGTATGTCTAGTTGTGTGTCTGCGTGTTATGCGCGAAACATGAAAGTCTGCAGACACTTTGATTGCAGTAAAACACACCAAAATGCTGGAGGAACTCAGCCAGTCTTTCAGCGTCCATGGGCGACAAAGATATATTGCTGACGTTTTGAGCCTGACCCCCTTCGTCAAGGAATAAACACCTTGGTTTTGCACCCAAGGACTGTTTCATCAGGTTGTACTTGATTTGACCTGGCTTGACTTTATCACTAAAATTTGAGGTGAAGTCATCAGATGGGCATTAAGCTGCTTAAGGGTCCATAAAGCAGTTGAAACACGATATGTAAGCATTGTTGATGGAAATGTAAGATCAAGCGTATTTCATGCACAGTTCAAGCTGTAATAGAGCACTCCAGAACTAGTGATTTTTGTAGCTGTAAGTAAGTGTAACACAGTTCAATTTCTCAGCATGCACTGTCGGTTTGTTTAATATTAGATCATTTACAATTTTACAAATAATCTTTCATGTAAACAATGTCATTTCTGCATTCCAAATTTTTATTTGACAATCTATTGAAACAATAAACTTGTCAGCAATGTGAATAATAAACTTAATTCTGACAGGCTCTCAGACGTGTTTAGAATTGTCATGCAGTGCATATGGCGACCCTTTAGTCTCAAACATGAGTTCATATAGCTTTTGATAATTAGCAATTTTGCAAACACAAAATGCAATATCTTTTTATTAAAAGTGAAATTATTGGGATTCTGTGAAACATACTTTAATGGGGGTAAACAGAGGGGACACGTTCTCTGTATTTGCCTATTTAAAAATTGCAGTGAAAAGTGTGGTACATTGAGGAATGTTTTAAACCCCTGATAAGTGGTGCCAACCCACGGCATGGTAGAACTCAATTTGGTCTATTTCCCATAGCATAGGGATATGCAATCTATTTTAAAAAGTAACTCCATCTGCTTCACACCCATCTGTAATTTTTTATTTCATATTTCAGATTTATGAAATCTGAAATGTTTTTGTCCAAAATATACTTTTGTGGCGACCCACTCACTTGGTGGTCAGGTAAACCGGCTCTGAGTGTGACACGCATACCATCGGAGCAGCAGCATGTCCTTCTCTTCCGTTAAGAGCAGGGAGCCTGCCTGCGCACAGGCCATGCACTTATGGGGAATATCATACTTTCAGAAGGCATTTGATAAGGTCCTGCACAGGAGATTAGTGCACCAATTTAATACACATGGTATAGGAGGGATGGTATTGAGGTGGATAGAGAATTGGTTGACAGACACGAAGCAAAGAGTAAGAATAAACGGGTTCTTTTCAGAATGCAGGCAGTGACTAGTGGGGAACTGCAAGGCTCAATGCTAGGACCAGTTATTTACAATATATATCAATGACTTAGATGTGGGAATAGAAAGCAGCATCTCCAAATTTGCAGATGACACGAAGCTAGGTGGCAGGGTTAGCTGTATAGAGGATGCTAGGAAGATGGAAGGTGATTTGGACAAGTTAGGTGAGTGCGCCAAGGCACGGCAGATGCAATATAATGTGGAGAAATGTGAGGTTATCCACTTTGGAGGCAAGAACAGGAGAGAAGATTATTCCCCAAGTGGTGTCCGAATAGGAAAAGGAGAGATGCAACGAGACTTGGGTGTCGCTGTGCACCAGCCATTGAAAGTGGGCGTGCAGATTCAGCAGACAGGGAGGATAGGGAATGGTATGTTGGCATTCATAGAAAGAGGATTCGAGTACAGGAGCAGAGAGGTTCTACTGCAGCTGTACAGGGCCTTGGTGACACTACACCTGGAGTATTGTGCATCGTTTTGGTCTCCTTATCTGAGGAAAGACATCGTTGCCATGAAGGGAGTGCAAAGAAAGTTCACTGGACTGATGCCAGGGATGGCAGGACTTGCATATGAAGAAAGGCTGTATCGACTAGGCTTATACGCTGGAATTTAGAAGATTGGTTGGGGGGTCTTATAGAAATGTATAAAATTCTTAAGGGATTGGATGCTAGATGCAGGAAGGTTGTTCCCGATGTTGGGGAAAACCAGAACCAGGGATCACAGTTTAAGGATAAAGGGGATGTCTTTTAGGACTGAATTGAGAAAAAAAATTCTCTCAAAGAGTGGTGAATCTGTGGAATTCTTTGCCACAGGAAGTAGTTGAAGCCAATTTCTTATCCATATTTAAGAGCGAGTTAGATTTGGCTGTTGTGGCTCAGGAGATCAGGGGATATGGGGAGGAGGCAAGTACTGGGTACTGAGTAGATGATCAGCCATGCTCAGAATCAATGGTGGTGTAGGCTTGAAGGGCCTAATCACCTTCTCCTGCACCTATTTTCTATGTTTCTTTCCAGCCTTGATGTGACTTCCGGCACAAGGAGCGAGAGTTTCAAACACCTTAAAAGTGCTGCACACGAGATAAAATAAACTCACGAATTCTGGATGAATCCACTGACTACAGATCTCAACTTTCACTCCACTAATGCAGACGCTCACTACACTATCACCAGTGAGGGGCAGCGCGGTTAGCGCAATACCTTTACAGCGCCAACAATAGGGACCGGGATTCAAATCCTGCATGTCTGTAAGGAGTTTGCATGTTCTCCCTGTGTTTGCGTGGGTTTCCCTGAGGGTCTCTGGTTTCCTCCCACCTTTCGAATAAAACATACCAGGGTGGAGGTTAATTAGGTGTAAATTGGGTTGCACGGACTCGTGGGCCGAAATGGCCAGTTACTGTGCTGTATGTCTAAATTTAAATTCAACTAAAAATCACCAATAAGATTTTAAACATGATTATTGAATGAATCCTTCCCAGTTACCTTGATGGGAATTGAACTCTGGATCCCTAATGGCAACACATGGATTATACAACTCACCTGTTCTATTTGGATAGCACATTGGAAATGTAGCAGCATTACTCGATTTAAATTTGTTCTGCCTCAGAATTATTTTAAGACCAAAAGGTCTCATTGAACACAGGCTGAAACCAAATGTTTCCTGGTTGCCTTGGGTGGAACTGGCTCACAGTTTACAGACAGCAGATCAGAAGATTATTTTCCATCTCCAGTCCAGAGAGATGTCACGTGTAAGGACATCTGGATCAAAGAATAGGAACTCGGACAAAGATCTAGGTTTTTTTTTCCTGTAGGTGGCAAACAATCCAAATTTCCAAATATTCCTTGTGTTATTTCTAAACTTTGAAAAGTTGGGACAAAAATCTCAATCTCATAAAAACTCATAAGTCCTAATGACTTCAGACAAAAAAAAAGCTGAACCAAGAATTCAATAGTAACTTCATCAAAGAACTTCCCAATTCTTATTATGCAATTCCAGATCCAAGGAAAACACTCTTAAATACAAATTTTGATCCATGTTAAATGTTCCCAAACATCCTGCTTTTAATGCTCTGTGACACCATCTCAATGGCCAAATTTCACCTGGAGTCAGAAATCTGATCTCTTCTGAGT
Organism: Narcine bancroftii; assembly: GCF_036971445.1. Classification (NCBI taxonomy): domain Eukaryota; kingdom Metazoa; phylum Chordata; class Chondrichthyes; order Torpediniformes; family Narcinidae; genus Narcine; species Narcine bancroftii. The sequence continues at coordinate 238,824,860 of NC_091474.1, read as the reverse complement.
GAAAGATGTTTTCATTCCATGGTCTCTGTTGAGACTGAATTGCCGAATGGCTTAAGGTACAAAGCTTTGGCAACTAGTTGTTTTCAGCTACAATTGTGGTTTAAATTGAACCTTCTTTGGCAGAGCACATTTATCAGATGTCAAGTATGTCATGAAGCATTACCAGTTAGTCCACGTTTGAACAAGAAATCACTGGAGAGTGATCAATGGTGCTCCAAAGCGTGGAGAGATCAGATTCAAGAATTCATTCAGAAACTAATAACAACATGGCAACACACAGAGGAAGAAATGACACTGTGAAAAGAAAACCATCTTACACCTTGAAAATAAACACTGACCATAGCCTTCAAAATAACAATGTTGGCAATCACACCGAACAAGGTTTGTAAAGTGCAAAACAACTTTATATTGGCTGATAAATCGGCCACTGCTGTATTCTTGGACGAGATTTAAAGTAGCAAATTGATACTTTTCACCTTTGAGTTTGGTTGCAGAATTAGCATTTTAAAAGTTAGCGTTTAAAAACTTTAAATGTGTTTTAAATAACAAAATAAGTTGCTTCCATGTGCAAGATTACAATTGTTGACAATTCAAAATTAAAAATAAATCTCAGCCTGTATGTGGAATAGAAAATATTAGCCTCCTGAAATCCACCTCTGTTCAACCTTGCATGAGGGGGAATTCGCTGGTCGACAGAAATATATTGCAATGTGATTGGAACAGAGATGCAGAGGAATTTCTTCAGCCTGAGGGTGGACAATCTGTGGAATTTGTCGCCATAGGTGATCGTGGAGGCAGGTCATTGGATGCATTTGAGGCAAAGATTGATAGGCTTTTGATTAGCCAGGGCATCAGTGGTCCTGGGGTGATGGTCGGGCAGAGGGGTTGAGTGGGAAAATGGATCAGTTCATGATTGAATGGTGGGGAAGACTCGATGGGCTGAATAGCCTATTTCTACTGCTATTTGTTATGGTCTTAGGATGAAAGAATAAACCTAATTATGGAACCTCAGTCTGATTATCACGGCACCAAATATGCTTCTGGAGAATGATCTCTCTGAATGATTCTGAATAATTAAGGACTAGGACAAAACGAAATTGTGTGGTGTGCTGTCAGGAAAAGAAACCTGAAGGATAATTGTTTCCTGCCTCCCCATAATGAAAATTTAGATTCACAATCAGGTTATCATATCTCATCATTCCAAACGTTAATCTAGAGATTGGACAGCACCTGCAAAGCCACATTAAGCACGTCTATAAGATAGGAATTCAGAGGTTAGGTAATGCTTATATCTGGGCCTACGTTATTTGTGCTACTAAATAGCCATTTAGGTGCGAACCTGGGGTTTTGCAATGCTCAGTCAGGGTGGGAGGAAGCAATCAGGCTTTACAGTTGGATGTGCCAAGTCAGGAGATCAGAAGGTTGACGTGACACAGTGAGGGTTGCCCATACTGTTGGAATCATTGTCTTCTTTTTTGGAGGAACAGGTGCCCGAAAGAGAGCCAGAGAAGTGCTAGCTTGGCACCAGCTCGGCAAAATCCCCTTTGAGTCATGAGAGTGTAGCTATCACTGGAAGTATGACTAGCTCATGTGCAGCATGGCACCCACATGCAGGTCCAGGTGCACACTGAAAGCCACTTTGCATGGCCAGGATTCACTGTGCATTATGCAGGATGCACACGGAGGATCAAAATCACACTCCACATCCTGCAGGGTCAGGGTTTTTGTACTTGTTTTATCTTTCATGAAAACATGGCAACGTGCAATTTAATTTCTAGACAATATTATTTCTGCTCCAAAACTCTAAATATGTATTTCTCCACCCGTGGTCTGGTGATCCATGGGTTTATTATGGGTAGTCTGTGATGACAAATATTACCCATGTGATAAACAAGTGATAGGTAAAACAAAGTTGAAAATTTGACAACAATGAAGCTAAATATCTCAGACAACATTCTGATTGACATAAAACAAAGAATCCCCGGTGTGGTCTTGGAAGGGACTCGAATTTGCCAGCCACCTCACTTACCACTGGTGCTCCGCGCATTTGTTATACAGGTGGTCTGCGGTAAGTAAAAAAAAATACAAGGTGATCTAAGGAGAGAAAGGTGGAGAACCTCTGGTCTAAACTAAGCTGCCCTTCCACTACTTTTATAGAAATAATACCCAGTGTCAAATGAAGGTTATTGAAAATAGGGCAGGGAGAAAGAAAGATGACCATAGTAGATTGCTTTAATTAAAGAAGCAAGGACTGCCAGTTTGTTTCGCCTGCTTCTCCAAATCTTTGTCAGAGATCAGTCTGGTCACCTCATATTACAGGAAGGATGTGGAAGCAATGGAGAGGGTGCAGAGAAGATTTACCAGGATGTTGTTAGCAGAGCTAGGACTTTTATCTTTGGAGCACAGAAGGAAGAGAGGAGATTTAATAGAGATCTACAAGATTCTGAGAGGCATAGATAAGGTGGACAGCCAGTGCCTTTTTCCCAGGGCAGGAGTGGCCAACACCAGAGGACATCTGCACAAAGTGGTCAGGGAAGTTTAAGGGAGACGTCAGGGGTAAGTTTTTTTTACACAGAGTTGTGGGTTCCTGGAAGGGGTGCTGATGGAGGCTGAAACATCAAAAGCAGTTAAGAGACCCTTAGGCACATGGATGAAAGAAAAGTAGAGGGTTATGAGGCAGGAAGGGTTTAGTACATTTTTTGAAGGCTTATATGGGTTAGAACAATATCGAGGGCTGAAGGGCCTGAACTGACCTGTAGTGTTCTAAAGTTACTGAAGAAATTTTGGAGTTGTGAACATGGCTCAGTCCATTATACACACCCCTACCCCTCCTTCATCTATTCTACATCTCCCACTGCTCTGGAAAAGCAATCAATGACTCATCCCACACTCCCTTCACCTCTCCCTCCCGTCACGTCAGAAAGAAGATTCATGAGTGTGAGATCAGGCACCACCAGATTCAGGAACAGTTTCATTCATGCCATAGTCAGACTCTGGAATGTATCCCCAAATAGTCAAATTATGTTGCCTTTGATCTTTCTCAGCAATTCTGCACTTTCTTGCCATGTCTTTCCTTGCACTAGGTATGAGATGTCTAACTAGTTACCTCTCAAAACAATCACTGCATCTTGGTCAATGTTACAATAACATTGAGCTTAAGAACTTGATTTTAAAGAATTATTTTCCTTTCTGAGTCGTCATTGGACAGCAGACTTGGGAAACTGAGTGGTACTCCGACAAGTACGTAAGTCTGCTCTTAATTCATATGTTCCTATGTCACAGTAAGAAAGCTGAAATAAAATTGGAAGTGCCAAGTTCCTTATCACCAGATAAGTACAGATACTGAACAGGCTAGGTCTCTGCCCGACTCTGGCTAACTTTTAGTATCAACGCCATTATTATATCCCATGTTCAATGAGTCGCCCTCTTCATTTCCTCATTGAACTTGACTTTAACTATACTGAGACATATGGGTTGGGTGCGTGGTTCCTTAGTCTGGTCACAGAAGGGCAATCTAGGTGATATTTAAATTGGCATGTTCAAATTCTGTCATTTCCTTCGGCGGGTTTTCAAAACTAATGGCATGGGTGGCAGGATGACATAAAATTTTAATCATTCACCCCTATGCCACAGAATCCAAGAGGCACGAAGCTATGCAGCACAGAATCAGGACCTCCGGATCAACTTGTCCATGTTGACTAAGTTGCCCATCATTTCAAGTTCCTGACCTTTGGTTCCAATATCTAGAACTTGTGTTGGGAAACAGAATCGCAAAAACATTTGAAGGGAACTGGGTTTAAGGCAGACCTTGGCAACTATGAAGAGAGATTAAAGATCCTTACTTCTTTTATATTACTTTCCTATTTAAGGTGATGAAGAGATTATTCTTCCACAGTGTGATCTTTTCCTTAAGTACCCTCACTCAATAATAGGAACAAAGAAACGCTGAAAAATACCAGGCTGCTTTGCCCTTTTAGTCAGTTCCAATATTTAATGAGATTGTGGCTGGTTTTTATTCTCATGCTATAAACCTGCCTTTATTCTGAAATTCAGATGGCAAACAAATCTTTTGATCTCAGCTTTAAAAGTACCAATTGCCATTAGTCCCTATTTCCAGAAGAGCATTCCAAATTCCATGTAGAAGTGTTTGCTCCAAATTCTAATCTAGACTGTGGCCTTTAGTCCTATTTCATCAGTTATCCTCAGAATTCTGAAAACTTTAATCAAGCAACTCGCTCCTCATTTTAATTACAAAAAACAAAAACCTTATTCAAGTACTTTTTCGGTCAAAACTTCACAAGAGAAGTTTATTAGAGGCGACGGGATGTGCTTTGTCAACATTAGTAGGTCTGCTACACAAATATCATTCTGGTATATCTGCACAGCACTCCCTTCTAGGTCAATGACTCATTCAGAAAGGGCAGTTTCAAAACGTGCCCAACCTCTCCAACTATTGCTTAACCAGGTCTTTGAAAAGCTGTAGCATTACAGCCTACAAAGCAAGTACCCTAGATGGCTGAGAGCTGAACACCGTCTATGCCCGCTTTCAGAAGGAGAGCGACACAGTGCCTAATAGAATCCCTGCAAAGGCTAAGGACCCTGTAATGTCTGCCTCTGAGGTTGATGTCAGAACACCATTCAAGAGGGTAAACCCTCGCAAGGTGTCAGGCCCTGAGAGCGTACCTGGCAGAGTACTGAAAGTCTGCAACAACCGACAGGCCAGAGTGTTCACGGACATGTTGAACCTCATGCAGTTCCCACCTGCTTCAAAAGGGCATCAATCATCCAAGAAGAGCAGAGGGAGCAACCTCAACGACTATCGCCCTAACACTAATTTCTATTGTACTGAAATGCTTTGAGAGGCTGGTCATGGCCAGAATTGACACGTACCAAAGCAAAGGTCTGGACCCACTGCAATTCGCCTATCGTCACAATTGATTCACAGCAGATGCAATATCACCAACAATTGCTGGGTCTCCACTCAGTTCTGGATCACCTTGGAAAGAGCAATTCATACACACGTCTATATTTATCAACTACAGCTCAGCTTTCAACACCATTAATCCCTCCATGCTGATCAAGAAGCTTCAAACTCTGGGCCTCTGTAATCCCGCTGCAAGTGGATCCTTGACGTACTCATCAGAAGGCCACAATCAGTACGAATTGGAAACATCTTCTCTTCACTTTTTTTTGAATATTTTATTTATTGATTATAAACCATGATACATTCATTCAAAAAAACAATTAATACATATGATCCAACATCTCCTGCTCACTGATTATCAACACAGGCACACCTCAAGGATGCATGCTTAGTCCACTCATTATGCACCCATGACAGTGCGGCCAAGCACAATTCCAACGCCATCTACAAGTTTGCCGATGACACCACCAGTTGTCGGCAGAATCACAAACGACAATGAGGAAGTGTTCAGGAGGGAGATGGATCAGCTCTTTGAGTGGTGTCATGCCAACAATCTTGCGCTCAGCATTAGCAAAACCAAGGAAATGATTGTGGTGTGTATATTCAAGAGGGAAATCTTTGTGTGTATTTTGGTCAGTATGGTTCATAGTGTGAAAATTTTTTTTTAAATTTAAAAAAAAGAGGAAGTCAGGGGAACACGACCCAGTTCTCATCGATGGCTCAGTAGAGGAGAGGGTCAAGACATTCAAAATCCTGGGTGTTAACGTCTCCAAGGATCTGTCCTGGAGTCTCCATGTTGATGCAATCACAAAGAAGTCTTGCCAGTGGCTATACTCTGTGAGGTACTTGAAGAGATTCGGTATGTCAGCAAAGACTCTCAAAAACCTCTGTAGGTGTACTGTGGAGAGCAACCTGGCTGGTTGCATCACTGTCTGATATGGAGGCACTAAATCTCAGGACAAAAAACGAAGCAGAAGGTTGTTAACTCGGCCTATGACATCATGGGCACCAGACTTCACTCCATCGAGGACATCTACAAGAGGTGGTGTCTTAATAAAGCAGCCTCTATCATCAAGGACCCCCTCCCCCTCCACCACCCAGGTCATGCCTTCTTCAATCTGCTATCATCGGAAAAAAGGTACAGGAGCCTAAAGACGAGCACTCAGCGGCACAAGGACAGCTTCTTTCCCACTGCCATCAGATTCCTGAATGATCAATGAACCAAAGATACAGCTTTACATTTTGTGTACTACTTTGTTTTTATTTCGTGACTTATTCATGACAATAAATTCTGATTCTGATAACTTCCAGTTCCTTGCCCTTCCATATCCTCCACTAAAGGCCAGCATTTTGTGGGACTAATAATAATCATTGCGCATTTCCATGACATAACTATCAACGTATATTGATCTCAGCTCTCTTTGGACCTAGAACCATAGAACATTGATGGACAGAAAACAGGCCCTTTGGCTATTTGAGTCTGTGCCGAATGATTAATCTGCCTGGTCCCACTGACCTGCACTCAGTCTGCAGCCCTTCATACCTCTCCCATCCATGTACCAGTCCCAATTCATCTTTGCTTTTCTTTTTTTAATATGGAACGCTTCACAATTTTGTGTGTCATTCTTGCGCAGGGGCCATGCTAACCTTCTCTGTATCATTCCAATTTTAGTATATGTGCTGCCAAAGCGAGCTCCAAACTAATCTTAAATGTTAAAAACGAGCCCACAATCATCATTTCAGCTGGCAGCTCGTTCCACATTCCCACTACTCTCTAGTTGAAGAAGTTGCCTTAATTTTCCGCTTTCACCCTTAACCCATGTCTTCTGGTATGAATCTCACCTATTCTCAGTGGAAAAAGCCTACTTGTATTTACTATGTCTATACCCCTCATAATTGTGTATACCTCTATCAAATCTCTCATATTTCTTGTACACTCCAGGGAATATAATCCAAACCTGTTTAATCTTTCCCTTAAGTTCTAGCAACATCCTAGTAAATTTTCTCTGCACACTTTCTATCTTATTGATATCTTTCCTGTAGTTAGGTGACCAAAACTGTACTCCAAATTTGTCCTCACCAATGTCTTGCACAATTTTACCATAATATCCCAACTCCTAGACTCAATATTTTGATTTATGAAGGCCCATATGCCAAAAGGTCTCTTTACAACCCTATCTACCTGTGATGCTACTTTCAGGGAATTATGTATCTGTATTCCTAGATCCTTCTGTTCTGCCACACTCCTCAGTGAACTACCATTCATCGTGCATGTCCTTTCATGGTTTGTCCTACCAAAATGAAACACCTGCATTAAATTCCATCTGCCATTTTTCAGCCTATTTTCCCAGCTGGCCCAGACCCCTCTGCAAGTTTTGAAAGCCTTTCTCACTGTCCACAGCACCTCTAATCTTTCTGTCATCTGCAAATTTGCTGATCCAATTTACCACTTTACCTCTGTTCTATCTTGTTATCCACCATTTCCACAGCATTCTGTCCTAACCTTTTAGGTCTAAAACCTCACATGTGCTGGCATTGTTATTTTAATGGGTCTGTAATTCACTCTTTTCCACTGCACTATTTACAAAGCGACATATGTTCATGTCATCAGCAAATAAATGATCGGTTTCCCAGCCATAAATCTGGTGAAGAGTTGTAACCCCACCACAAATCCTTGTGGGATATTCTTTGTTGTAGCTCACTAATTTTAGTGACTTACTTGCTGTCTCCTGATGCACAACAAATTTCTCAGCCAAGTCAATAATTTATCTTAAATCCATCAGCTTCAACTGTAAAGTAAGTATCCTCTGAGGAATTTTACTGAGGGACCATTAGGTTAATTTATCCATTCCTTCAAAACATTCGCAAGTGTGTCAAGGATTACATGGCCTTAACAAATCGATATGAAAATAAAGTGAAAACTTTCAAAATGCTGACTTATTCTTTTGACAATCAACGGTTTCTGCCAAGATACAATAAGGTAGTATTTATGTGCCAAAACTGCATATAGGATCTGTATGAGTGGGGGCAGAATATATATAAAACAATCGAGTTTAAAATAAAAGCAATAATACTCCAAACCATATAGTAATATTGTAAGATATTAATGCATCCATGCACACAAACATGGCAAGTGAAAATTAATCCAAACTAAAATGTTGTATTCAAATAGGCCCCACTAACAGAAGTCCCTCCCTCCCAAAGCAAAATATTCTCCGAGTTATGAATGCATTCGGTTTTATAGATAGCTATTAATCAATTTTGTCCAGACGTCAATAAAAACACAAACAAATCATTCGATATGGTAACTATACCGCCACATTAAGGGGCGGAACTGTTAGCGCAGCGGTTAGCACAATGCTGTTACTTATAGCACCCGCGCTCAGGACCAAGGTTTGAATCCTGAGCTGACTGTTCCGAGTTTCTATATTCTCCCTGTGTTTGCATGTGTTTTGCTGAGGGCTCTGGTTTCCTCCCACCTTTCGAAATGTACCAGGAATTGAAGGTCAATAGGGTGTAAATGGGAGGCACGGGCTCATGGGTCGAAAGGGACTGTGACTGTGGTATATGTCTAATTTTAAAAAAAATTATAAACACTTTTAAAAATTTTTAAAAACTGTATTGAATGGCACCAAAAGCATATAAGGCTGAAAAGATAGAATAATTACCATAAGTGAGCAAGAGAGGAAACTAGTTCTGCCATTTATAGGTATGGCCAAATATATCTGCACTAGACTTTCGAATGTAATAATATGATGGGAGCTCATATGTACATAGACATGTTCATATGTCAGGCATTTGTAACCTAGGAATGACCTGTCCTATCAAAATGATTGTAAAACAAAGAACAATTCAGCACAGGAACAGGCCCTTCACGATGACTGCATCAAACATGATGCCCAAATCGAAGTAAAACTCTGCCACTTGAACATAATGCATAAACCTCTATGGCAGGGTTGGCCAAACCGCTGCTCGCAAGTCACCTGTGGCTCCTTCACATGTAATGTGTGGCTTGCAAAAATATGTTGGCTGGAGGAGATACGAGCAGTTCCGAAACCACCCCGGGAGACTCCGAATTCCTACTAAACCAGGCATCCCGGATGGTCACAGCTAGGGCTGTGTGACAGGAAAGGGGAGTGGGCACTGGAGGAAAAGCCCTTGCAGACGAGCAAAGTGAGCAGTGCATGCCGGAACTGGGTTCTCCTCTCTCGGGCCGAGCCATACCACAGCTGAGCACTGCCAATGTGGGGTGTGCGGTAGGAGGGTCGGGCAAAGCGGAGAGTCCTCTGCAGGGAGTGGCTGCAAAGGGAAGGAAGCCAGGACCAGGCCAGGAGAGCTCCGATAAGGCATGGCCTACCACAGAGGTGGGTATCTGTTCAGGCATTCTGGCGGGGGGGGGGGGGGGGGGGGGAGGGATGACAGAGAGCGAGGGAAGCTGGAAGGGGTCATCAATGAGGACCTCATCCAGGCACCAAGCAAGAACAGAACTGGAGCTGGCAGTAGCAGTGAAGGTCCTGTCAGTGGCCACAGGCATTGGCCCCACTGGATGGAGAGTCAGTGCAGAGGTTATATTGCTCCACACCCCAGCTTCCATTTCTAGCAGCCTCTTCCTCCATCCCACTGGCAACTAGGAAGAGGGGAGCAGAGGGTGGGATGGGGAGGAGTAGAGTTGTTGGCCTCCTTAGCTTGCCCTGATGCAGGAGGCAGATTTGCATCAGGTCACTTCCCACATCATGTGCTCAGCTGCGGAAGCTGCAATCTGCAGAGACCAGTGGCAACAGCATTCCCAAAGAGAACACATCAGAAACAGGAGCAGGAGCCTGCTTCTACACTCAGTGATATCAGAGCTGTATCTTAAATATATTTAATGAGGCAGCCTTCTGCTACTTCCTTGAGCAGAGATTTCCACAGAAAATCAGTCAGCATTTTGAAAATATTTCAAGTCAAGTCACGTTTATTTGTCGTTCGTACCATAAACTTTGAGTGTACAGTGAAAACGAGATAGCGTTTCTCCAGACCGTGAAGCTGGTTATTTACGTCAATAAATTATCCCAGAAAATTTTTATAAATAACATATCACTTATTAAATATCATGTTGCATATGCTGGCCCTGTGTCCCCAGAGTTCAGAAGCTTCGCCACTTGGGGGAAACAGCTCTCGTAATCTGGTCACGAGGGACCAAACGCTTCAGTACCTCTTCCCGGATGGCAGGATGGAAAACAGATTGCGGGAGGAGTGTGTGGTGTCCTTCGTGATGTTTATGGCTTTCCGCAAGCAATGGCCGTTATAAATGTCCATTGTGGCAGGGAGAGAGACCCCAAACATAATATTTGGTATGTAAATGTGATTATTGAAATTAATACAAATGAGCAGTGTAAAAATACATGCATTAATAAATATTATTGCGAACATGTATTTCCTAATAAAACATTTTTGTAATAAAATTTGCATGTAAGACCAAAAAATGTGATTGTAATATTTTTTCATGTCTTGTGACTCTCAAACACCTGAAGTTTATTGTATATGGCTCATATGTTAATTAGTTTGGCCACCCCTTCTGTATTCCCCACATAATCTTGTGTCTACGTCTTATTCTTCTTCTGGCTATCCATCCCATTAGGATGACGATGATTCCTTTCAGTCAGTTTGTGGGATTTGATATGAAGATACCCCACTCCTCAGAGAGGATCAGCATGTGTGTGAATGGATTTAGGTGAGTAGGGGTAACACAGGTCCAGACCTACCCTCTCGACATCCTCTCTCGGTCTATTGGCAAGCTGAGGTCCAAGCCGGCTGGGGGAAAGTTCTGTACAGTGAATGGTCAGACCAAACTTTGATGCAAGAGATGCCCTTTCCGTGTGTGCTGCACTGTTAGCCAGAATCAGACACACACAAAGATAAAGACTGTACAACAGGCTTTAATTGACAAAGACTTCCACAGAGCCAGGCTGCCTGTGGCTGCAGCAACTCTGAGTGAGGCCTCGGGAGGCCGGCACAGACTTATAGCCCAGAGGGTGATTGACACCTGACTGGGTGGGGCTTGATCCCTTCAGGCCGACTGATTGACAGCCGGCCAAATGTTGTCCTGTCCCCTTATACTCCTGCAGGTAAACAGGTGGCCCCCTGCAGTAGGCCGGTGGTATACCACCAAATTGTGGTTCACGACATATGTTTGCTAGATGACCCCTCGAGAGGGTTAATCTGCCCTTTGACAGGTCTTGTTTTTCAATCTGCAGATTGCCTAAACACCCTCTGCACCAGGCAAGCCTGGTGGGGAGCTGGTTTACATGCTGACTACTCAATCATGCGTCAGGTAGTACTGGTTGCAGGTACCAGTAGCACTCAGACGAGTGACCACGTGTCTACCTAGAAGCCACTTAAATGCTGCGATCATACCAGCATCCACCACTACCCCTGGCAGCCCATTCCAAACACCTGTGAAAAAAACAACTATCTTTTAAATTCCACCCCCCCTCTATTCACACATCTCCATCCCCCACCCCCAATGATACTTTAAATGCATGTCTTCTCAGAGCTGCCATTTTTACCCTGGGAAAAAGATTTAGACTGTCAACTCTTTGAATGCCTCCCAAAATTTTATAAACTTCTGTCAGGTCTCCCCTCAGCCTCCAACACTCCAGAGAAAACAACCTAAGTTTATCCAACCTCTCCTCATAGCTCATGTATTCTATTCCAAGCAACTTCCTGGCAACCCCTACTTTACCCTTTCCAGAGCCTCCACGTCCTTCCTGTAATGGGCTGGACTGAGTTGAACAAATTAATATGCACATAAGAACAAAAAAAGTAGGTCATTCCGTTTCATTCAAAGCAGAAATTGTATTGCTTGGATCTCAAGATTCAATTTATTATCATGTAATTCTTTCTTTCTTTGGCTTGGCTTCGCGGACGAAGATTTATAAAGACAGAGCAATTACACAACATTTATTTTCATTTGCCGTAAGTCAGACAGATTCGCCATCAACAGAAATTGCCTGAAGCACCTTTAGTCAGAGGAAGAAAAGCAAAAGAGAATCCTCTCAGAGTAACTGAATGTCTGAGGATTTACCTCCAGTGCTGCCGCAACCCCTCCTGCCACACAGGGTCCAGTCAAAATTAGTGGCAACCTGAATTCCAGATCTGAACCTCCAGCACGATCAGGAAGCCTTCTGCACTCACGGCATCCTCTCGCATCCCAGCTCCGACACCAAGTACTCCTTCAGCCAGTCCTGAGCCAGTCTCCAGCAGTTCGATACCTGGTGTGGATCCTTTGTACGTCGCCAGCAGCTCACTGCCTGCATGGGTTCCTCGCCTTGAGTCACCAACAGCCTGTATGTTCCTCAGCCTCAGAGCCCCTCACTGATCTGCCACAGTGATCACTGCCATGTGGGTCGTCCCCTCTTCTTACTCCATATTCTGGTGCCTTGTGTCAGTCCTCTGCTTCCCCACAACCCCTTGTGGCCATCTTGGGCGCAGACCCCATGGTCGCAATATTTTTAAGTGAAATCACTGTCAGTTCCATTTACATGCCGTTTAAAGCTTGTATGGAGCGGACGGCAGTCAGACTGGGCAGTTGGACGCCGCGGGAGCACTGTGACTCCGCTCCCTGGTCCGCACTAGTGGCACCAATGCCGTTACAGCAGCTCTGGCAATACCGCAATTTCTGATGACAAGAGATTATCAAGACAAAATGTTAGCTCCATTTTACTAAAACATTTAACCCTTTGAGCAGACTCTGTCTCCATTTAACCATATAACCATATAACAGTTTATGGCATGGAAGCAGGCCCTACAGGTCCATGCCAGTTTACTCCAACAACTCCACTAGATCCCCCCCCGCCTATTCTCTGCCCATAACCCTCTAACCCCCACTTATCTATGTATATATCCAGCCTCCTCATAAATGAAAGAATTGTCTCTGCCTATTTCCTCTGGAAGATTATTCCATTCAGCCACCACTCTCTGAGTGAAGAAACATCCTCTAATGTTTCTCCTAAAATTTTGCCCCCTTACCCTCAACTTGTGTCCTCTTGTTTCAACCTCCCCTGCTCTCAGGGGGAAGGGTTTGCTTGCATCTAGTCTATCTATTCCCTTCATAATTTTAAACACCTCTATCAAATCCCCTCTTAACCATCTACGTTCCAATGAATAAAGTCCTAACCTCTTCGATCTTTCTCTGTACTCTAGGTATTTTAAGCCAGGCAACATCCTTGTAAATCTTCTCTGCACCCTCTCCCCTTATCTATATCTTTCCTATAATTTGGAGACCAGAACTGAACACAATACTCCAAACCTGGCCTCACTAACGCCTTAAACAGTTGCAGCATCACTTCCCAGTTCCTAAACTCTATTATATGATTTATGAAGGCTAACATACCAAATGCCTTCTTAACCACTCTGTCAACATGAGAATCCACCTTCAAGGAACCCTGTACCATAACTCTGAGATTTCTTTGTATTTGTGCATTCCCCAATGTCCTCCCCTTTACTACCTATGTCCTATTTCGATTATTTTTACCAAAGTGAACCACCTCACACTTCTCTACATTAAATTCCATCTGTCATCTTTCAGCCCAACTCTCCAGACAAACCCAATCCCTCTGTAATCCCTGAAAACCTTCCTCACTATTTAGATCAAGGCTGATATAAGAATCATAGAATTGAACAGCTTGTATAGAGGCCATTTGACCCAAATTGTCCATGTTGACCCAATCCTCATCGAGGACTCAGAAGTGGAGAGAGTTAAGAACTTCAAATATCTGGGTGTCAACATCTGCGAGGATCTGCCCTGAAGCTTCCATGTCAAGGCTCTCCTCTGGCTATACTTTGTGAGATGTTTGAGGAGATTCAGTGCGTTACAAAAGACTCTCAAAAACCTCTACAGGTGAACCATGGAGAGAATCCTGGCTGTTTGCATCACTGTCTGGTACGGAGGTGCCGACACTAAGAACAAAAAAAAAACTCCAGAAGGTACTTAACTTGGCCTGTGGCATCACGGGCACCAGACTTCACTCCATCGAGGACACCTACAAGAGACAGTGTCTTAAGAAAGCAATCTCTATCCTCGAGGACCCTGACCACCCAGGCCACGCTCTCATCAGGTCCAGAAGCCTAAAGACGAGCACTCAGCAGCACAAGGACAGCTTCTTCCCCGTTGCCATCAGATTCCTGAATGGTCAGTGAACCAAAGACACTTTTTTCACTAGTTTTATTTATTGTTGTAAGGAGGTTTATACGAAAGTTTGTACTGTGTGATGATGCTGCAAAAATGACAAATTTTGTGACTTGTTCATGACAACAAATTCTGATTCTGATTCGATCAGTGCCATGTTTTCATATTACTTCCTCACATGACGTAGCTCTTTGGTTTCGATTTATATTTTCTTTCTTTTTTTCATTCGCCATTAATCTTAACCATTTCGATATTGGAAAAACAAGAAAGTGTGCATGGATGGCTTCAATGCCATGTTATTGAAAAGGACAGACTTTTGTGAGTTTATTTGGAGAAAGAGAGAGCTGATTAGTGAGATAAATCTCTCTTCCACCATTAACAGGTTTTTCGATATGGGATACACTTAAGGCTTATCTGAGAGAGCAAATTATTTCATATACAAAATAAAACTTAAAAGAGAATATATAATGGAAATGGATGTTCTGGAGAAGGAAATAACAGAATTGGAGAAAGAATATCAAAGGATGTGTTTACAAGAAAAGTATAGAATTATGGAAAATAAAAAATTGAAATACAATACATTGCAAACATACAGAATGAAAAAAAAACAATTTTTAAAACTAAGCAAAAAATATTCTGAACTAGGAGACCGAGCACATAAGGTTTTGTCCTGGCATGAAGGTAGAGGAGTCGTTGAGGATGATAAATGTAATCAAAACAGATGAAGACATGGTAACCCACAATCAGAAAGAGATCAATGATATTTTTAGACAATATAGTACATAACTGTATAAATCAGAATTATAAGTAGATGATACTGAGATGAGTGAGTTCCTTGCATCCACTGAACTTCCAAAATTAGAGGCCAGAGATAAGTCAGAGCTGGATGCCCCTTTCATGAGAGAGGAAATTGAGAAGGCTCTGAGCACTTTTCTGGCTAATAAGTCTCCGGGGGAGGATGGATTCCTGCCCTTTAGACAATTCAAGGATTTGTTGATGCCTCTTATGATGGATGTACTGAACCGGGCATTGGAGATACAGACTCTTCCAGACTCTTTTTCGACAGCTATTATTACAGTGTTGCCAAAGAAGAATAGGAAACTTCATCATATAGGCCTATCTCACTTCTGAATGCTGATTATAAGAATTGGTGAAGGCTTTAGCCAACAGGCTGGGGTAATATTTACCTAAACGGATACATGCAGATCAGGTGGGAGTTGTTAAAAGAAAACACTCTGCATAGTCTGGGCAGACTATTTAATATAATATATACAGCTAAATCAAAATTGAATTTGAGTATAAATTCTGTTTGGATGCTGAAAAGGCATTTGACTGGTTAGAATGGCCTTTTTTTATTTAAAACATTGGAGAAATTTAGTATAGGTAGAATATTTATAAATTGGATAAAACTCTCCATCATAAACCACAAGCTAAAATTATAACTAATAATCAGATGTCAGCAGTCTTCCCTTTGAGTAGATCGAGTAGGCAGGTGTTCCCCTATCCCCAATGCATTTTATCTGTGCAATTAAACTGCTGGTGGTGATTACAAGGACATAAAAGGTTTCAAATTTGGACCAGAAGAACATAAAATCAGCCTATTTGCCAATGATGTGCTATTATATCTATTCAACATGGATGAATCTTTGGAGAAATTCCAAACAACACTAGAAAAATATGAAAGAGTCTCAGGTTATAAAGTTAAAATGGATAAAATTGATGAACTTTGATTATGAAAGATATCAAAGAGGAAGTCAATTTAAATGGAAGGTAGATGGAATTAAATATTTAGGAATAGTAACTGATAATAACTTGCAGAATTTGTATAAATGAAATTATACTCCTCTTCTAGGGAAGTTCGAGAAGGATTTGCAGAAATGGAAAGATTTGCTGATTACTTTGGTGGGAAGAGTTAATTTTGTTAAAATGAAAGTGATGCCAAAATTACAATATCTTTTCCAATCGCTGCCTATTTCTTCGCTAAAAAAGTTCTTTAAATTACTAAATAATTGTATTGGGCAGTTCCTTTGGAATAATAAGGTGCCAAGGATATTGTTGGAAAAGTTAACATGAGACTATAAGCCGACAGGACTTAGGATACCGCATATCAAAAAGTACTATTTGGCTGCACAAGCTAGATTTATTTCTTCCTTCTTTGAAGAAGGCAGCCCCCCCCCACCTCTTGGATTAAAATGGGACTGTAGTCAATGAGAGAGGGGGGGAATGAAAGATTTTATTTATAAGTGGAGTGTTGTCAATAACAAAAAAGACATTTAATCCTATATTAATACTTATGATTAGAGTATGGCAAGAAATCAATGAGTGTATTGGGAAAAAAGCAGGAATATCATTAAGAGCACCATTATGTAAGAATGTGCCACTACCTAAAAACTACTGGTGTGACAAAGTAATAAGATACATTGAAGATTGCTATGCAGAAGGAGTTCTTATGTCTTTTGGTCAACTAAAACAGAAATATGGAGTAGCTAATGGAACTTTTTTCTGCTTCCTCCAGCTAAGGTTGTTCTGGAGAGAAAGGTAGCAGCCATTTTTGGTCCCACCTGAAATTTGTGAAATGGAATGAATAATTTGGCTGGGAAATGCATCTAAATTTATAACAAAAATGTATTTTGTTCTCCAGAGTGAAAGTGCAAAACCAGGTTTGCAGATGTCGAGAGAGAGATGAAAGCTGGAATTAGGTTTTGTAGTATCAGAAAGATGTTGGCCTGATTGGTGTTTGGATAGTTTGACATCAATTATAAATGCAGGAAATTGATTGGTTCAGTATAACTTCCTACACCAATTATAACAGGTCAAAATCTGAAATATCGTAGATGTGTCTTAGATGTGGGATTTTTACATGCTATGTGGTCGTGTATGAAAGTGAGGCTGTTTTTGGCAGGATATTGCTGAAATATTAACAAAGTTAACAGGAGTAGCCTTCGCGAGTGACCTGGAGCTTTATCTTTTGTGTAACTTTATTGGAATAAGTAATAAATTAACTAAATTCCAAATTTATTTTGTCAAAGTAGCTTTAGCAGTAGCTAAAAAGTGTATTGCAACTACTTGGAAGTCAAACACTCCCTAATTCATAGGACTGTGGAGATGAATTGCAATGGAGAAAATTACATACATTCTAAAAAACAAATATGATATATTTGTCAAGATATGGCAGCCATATTTGGACCATAAAGCGGCCCAATTATAATAAGGATAATAACAGATCCTGTTACAATATAAAGAGATGTGACTTCCTCATATAGATTTTTTATGGGTAGTATAAGTGTGAGCTCTGACGGTGTGTGAATTTATATTTTGTGGGAGAAGGGAAGAGTTTTTCATTGTTTTTTGTATGAAAAAGTTTAATATATTGTGATAATGAAGATTTTACTATGAATATTTATGAAAAATGAAAAATAAAATATTTTAAAAAGCCTTTGACCTCACAATAATTTACCAATCTGTCCAAATTTTAATTTGCTGCCATTAGCTGTAAGTGTTTAAGTATTGAAGGAAACTTTGCCCATCGCTGCTGCGATATTCAACGCCATCTCCTAATTTGCCTCTCAGGACTAACCTCAGCACACAGGAAAACACTTGAAAATAAAGGTCGTGACTTTCAATGTGCTGTAATGGTATGGATTGTATATGCTAATTGGCTCGGGCTGGCCACTCCCTGATGACACTCTTACCTGACCCAGGCCATAAAGGTCGGGCCACCTTTCCCTTCCCTGCACTTCCCTAGTTTGGATCCGGGCCTGCTCAAGTCTTTTGTGCAATAAAGCCTAGCGTTCCCCTCAAGTCTTTGTCATTGCAATTATTGGGGCAACGGATAGTGCCCAACAATAATAAAACATAAAATTCAGAATTGGTACATTGAGACCAAGAGTGTCTTAATGTGTTCATTCACACAGTTGTTTGCCCAACAAGTGCAAATATAAAAGAGTGAATAATCTAAGATGCCATCAGTGCTCATATACTTAACCTCAATCGGAATAGAAAGAGGTGGTAATGTAAAATAATGAACAAGGAATGAATAATCCACCTATTACCTCCTGCCTTTGGGACTGTGCTCCTCCCCCCACCATTTTGTTCAGGCACCTGTCTACATTTTTTCCTACCTTGATGAAGGGCTCAAGCCCGAAACGATGGTTATGTATCTTTATCTATGGCGAGCTCTCCACTGGCCACCATGATAGAGGTGCACCAAAGAAGAGGTACAAGGACTGCTTAAAGAAATCTCTTGGTGCCTGCCCCATTGACCCCCGCCAGTGGGCCGATATCGCCTCCAACCGTGCATCTTGGCGCCTCACAGTTCGGCGGGCAGCAACCTCCTTTGAAGAAGACCGCAGAACCCACCTCACTGACAAAAGACAAAGGAGGAAAAACCCAACACCCAACCCCAACCCACCAATTTTCCCTTGCAACCACTGCCACCGTGCCTGCCTGTCCCGCATCGGACTTGTCAGTCACCAACGAGCCTGCAGCAGACGTGGACATACCCCTCCATAAATCTTCGTCCGCGAAGCCAAGCCAAAGAAAAGAAGACTGTTTGACCTGCTGTGTTTCTCCAGCGTTGTGTTTTTACTTCACAATCATGGTGTCTGCTGAATTTCATGTTTTATCAAGGAATAGATAGGGGCAGACAGTGGGGAATAGCAGACTCCAGCTCGAAAATACCATCATGCCAATATCACAGGAAGAGTTTGGATATTGCAATCATAGAATAGTTCTTTTCAGGACAAGAAGATAAAATCCTTCCCATAAAAGCTGCACCTGTGGTGGACCGCCACCGCAGAGATTGAGGTAGCACTTCGCGCAGAGCGCGTGGTAGTTAACAGCAGCATAACACACTTGTAACACGTGCCTTAACACAGCGAGCCAACACGGTTGAAAGCTGGAGCAGTACAAGACCTGCAGCCCTAAAATGGCACTGGCCAAGCTGTCCAGCTAACAGGACAATAACAGGCTAGGGAAGAAGGCTATTCACATGCAAGATTGTTCCCGCCCACCTATTGTTATTCATGCGGTTGATGTCAGCCAATCAAACAAACGGTGGGAACTCCATCTGTATAAAAGGAGCCTTTCCAGCCTCAATAAATCTCAGAGTGTGTGTGTTTCTTTGTAGCAGTCGGCTACACACTAACTCTTTGAAACAACTAGTCCCACACCTGTCCTTCTCTTGGAGACCTATAAATGTTTCCCTTTGAAGT
This sequence comes from Narcine bancroftii, assembly GCF_036971445.1. Classification (NCBI taxonomy): domain Eukaryota; kingdom Metazoa; phylum Chordata; class Chondrichthyes; order Torpediniformes; family Narcinidae; genus Narcine; species Narcine bancroftii. Next base: position 238,805,554 of record NC_091474.1, on the reverse strand, counting down.
GAAAAATCTTCATTCTCAACATTAAAGTTTACTTTCTCTTCACAAAAATCTACTGAACTTGCTTGAACATTTCAACATATTTGTTTTTATTTCCCTGGTTTTGAAAGTTCTTAATTTTCTCCCACTGTCCATTAAAGCAACACATTCTAGATCATAAAAACTCGCTGTGAAAGTAATCCCTCCTCATCATGTCTCCCGTTTACCAATTTTCCTGCAAAGGAAAACAAGGGAATTTATTCAGAATACTTCCATTCAACTGAGAAACACAAAAGATGACATTGCTGGAGCTTTCAGCAGGAGGAACTCTGCAAATCAGGCAGTATTCATGAGTAGAAATGGTCACTCAACATTGTCACAAGATCAAAAGGAATGGGGGTGAAATCCTGTACATGTTGGGGAAAGGAAACTGAAAGAGAGGCCCAGAAGACGTGAAATGGGGAGAGGGGTAGGGAGAAGGAGAAACGATTAGGAATGAAGGGATGATGTTAAAGAAAGTTGGGTGGTGGGGGGGAAGGGAAATTGCCCTTAAAATCATCCTTGAACATTTTGTTAAAGAGAATTGTCCAACTTAATTGTTATCCACCATAAAACTCAGCAAATGGATTTCTTACAGCGTCCATGACAAAGGCAACTGTGGACATTCATATTCCAACAGAGGAATAACTAGGTGGTGTCGAGCCACCAAGAAGGGAAAGAAGTTGATAGAAATAAAATAATATATTCATCTTCTTCTCTTCTCTTCTTCTCATCTTCTCTTCTCTGGCAAAAATTCTGAAATGCACTACTTTCTGAATGACTGCTATCAAGTAGGAGCAAGGGGGAGACGGCGGCCCCAGTCCGGGCACAGGGAGAGCAGCAGCGGCCCCGGCCCCGGTCCGGGCGAAGGGTAGACGGCGGCGGCCCCGATCCGGGCAGGAGCAAGGGGGAGACGGCGGCCCCGGCCTCGGTCGAGTGAGGCAGGCGGAGGCCCCGGTCCGGACAGGGAGTGGGAGGCGGTGGCCCCAGTCCAGGCACAGGGTGAACTGCGGCGGCCTCGGCCCCGGTCCGGGCAGTATGGACCGACCTAGGAGGGGAGGCAGGCCCCTCCAGCCCGGGTAAGAAACCTGCATAGGAGAAGGCCACTCCGATATAAAACCTACGACCCAAGGACCTCGCTGCCACGTCCCAGCTTGCTTGGCCACGGCACACGAACCATGGGTGTAAAGGGTGGGGCCAGTACTGCGCGCACTGCACTCCACCTAAAAGCTCCTTTGCGCAGGCCCGAGGACAGGTCCACGTCCTCCCCCTCCACGTCCTCCCCCTCCACGTCCTCCCCCTCCACGTCCTCCCCCTCCACGTCCTCCCCCTCCACGTCCTCCCCCTCCACGTCCTCCCCCTCAAAAGATGCTCACAAACTCAAGCTAGCATGCTGGAACATCAGAACCATGCTAGACAAGACTGACAGCCACCGACCTGAACGTCGGTCTGCCCTCATTGCACATGAACTCCTCAGACTTGACATCGACATAGCCGCTCTCAGTGAAGTCCGCCTGGCAGATGTAGGCAGCCTCCAAGAACGCGGCACGGGCTACACACTCTACTGGTCTGGCAAGCCTTCGGATGAACGACGCCTATCTGGTGTAGGCTTCATGGTCAAGAGCTTCATTGCCTCCAAACTCGAAAACCTTCCGACAGGCCTCTCGGACCGAATCATGTCCATGCGACTCCCACTTCAAAACAAGCGTCACATCACCCTCATCAGTGTCTATGCTCCAACCCTCCAGGCGGAACCAGCAGAAAAGAACAAGTTCTACACCGACCTGCGCAACCTCATCCAACGTACCCCTACAGCCGACAAGGTTGTCATCCTGGGCGACTTCAACGCTCGTGTCGGCAAAGACTCAGAAACCTGGCCAGGAATCCTGGGCAAGCATGGCGTCGGCAAGTGCAACGACAATGGGCGCCTCCTGTTGGAGCTCTGCGCAGAACAGCGGCTTGTCATTACAAACACCCTTTTTCAGCAGAGGGACAGCCTTAAGACCACCTGGATGCATCCCCGATCCAAACACTGGCACCTCCTGGACTACATCCTGGTGCGAGAAAGTGACAAACAAGATGTGCTCCACACCAGGGTCATGCCTAGCGCGGAATGCCACACTGACCACTGGCTGGTTCGCTGCAAGCTCAACCTTCACTTCAAGCCAAAGCCCAGGAACAATAAAGCCCCCAGAAAGAGGTTCAATGTTGGAAACCTGCAGTCAGACGAAGCGAGAGGAAACTTCCAGGCAAACCTCAAAGCAAAGCTCGACGTTGCAACCCGCCTCACGGACCCGTCCCCTGAAACCCTCTGGGATCAGTTGAAGGCTACCATACTGCAATCCACTGAAGAGGTACTGGGCTTCTCCTCCAGGAAAAACAAGGACTGGTTTGACGAAAACAGCCAGGAAATCCAGGAGCTGCTGGCAAAGAAGCGAGCTGCCCACCAGGCTCACCTTACAAAGCCGTCCTGTCCAGAGAAGAAACAAGTCTTCCGTCGCGCATGCAGCCATCTTCAGCGCAAACTCCGGGAGATCCAAAATGAGTGGTGGACTAGCCTCGCCAAACGAACACAGCTCAGCGCGGACATTGGCGACTTCAGGGGTTTCTACGAGGCTCTAAAGGCTGTGTACGGCCCCTCACCCCAAGTCCAAAGCCCGCTGCGCAGCTCAGACGGCAAAGTCCTCCTCAGCGACAAGATCTCCATCCTCAACCGATGGTCAGAACACTTCCAATCTCTTTTCAGTACCAACCGCTCAGTCCAAGATTCCGCCCTGCTCCAGCTCCCTCAACAGCCCCTAAGGCTAGAGCTGGATGAGGTTCCCACCCTGGATGAGACATATAAGGCAATCGAACAACTGAAAAGTGGCAAAGCAGCAGGTATGGATGGAATCCCCCCAGAAGTCTGGAAGGCTGGCGGCAAAACTCTGCATGCCAAACTGCATGAGTTTTTCAAGCTTTGTTGGGACCAAGGTAAACTGCCTCAGGATCTTCGTGATGCCACCATCATCACCCTGTACAAAAACAAAGGCGAGAAATCAGACTGCTCAAACTACAGGGGAATCACGTTGCTCTCCATTGCAGGCAAAATCTTCGCTAGGATTCTACTAAATAGAATAATACCTAGTGTCGCTGAGAATATTCTCCCAGAATCACAGTGCGGCTTTCGCGCAAACAGAGGAACCACTGACATGGTCTTTGCCCTCAGACAGCTCCAAGAAAAGTGCAGAGAACAAAACAAAGGACTCTACATCACCTTTGTTGACCTCACCAAAGCCTTCGACACCGTGAGCAGGAAAGGGCTTTGGCAAATACTAGAGCGCATCGGATGTCCCCCAAAGTTCCTCAACATGATTATCCAACTGCACGAAAACCAACAAGGTCGGGTCAGATACAGCAATGAGCTCTCTGAACCCTTCTCCATTAACAATGGCGTGAAGCAAGGCTGTGTTCTCGCACCAACCCTCTTTTCAATCTTCTTCAGCATGATGCTGAACCAAGCCATGAAAGACCCCAACAATGAAGACGCTGTTTACATCCGGTACCGCACGGATGGCAGTCTCTTCAATCTGAGGCGCCTGCAAGCTCACACCAAGACACAAGAGAAACTTGTCCGTGAACTACTCTTTGCAGATGATGCCGCTTTAGTTGCCCATTCAGAGCCAGCTCTTCAGCGCTTGACGTCCTGCTTTGCGGAAACTGCCAAAATGTTTGGCCTGGAAGTCAGCCTGAAGAAAACTGAGGTCCTCCATCAGCCAGCTCCCCACCATGACTACCAGCCCCCCCACATCTCCATCGGGCACACAAAACTCAAAACGGTCAACCAGTTTACCTATCTCGGCTGCACCATTTCATCAGATGCAAGGATCGACAATGAGATAGACAACAGACTCGCCAAGGCAAATAGCGCCTTTGGAAGACTACACAAAAGAGTCTGGAAAAACAACCAACTGAAAAACCTCACAAAGATAAGCGTATACAGAGCCGTTGTCATACCCACACTCCTGTTCGGCTCCGAATCATGGGTCATCTACCGGCACCACCTACGGCTCCTAGAACGCTTCCACCAGCGTTGTCTCCGCTCCATCCTCAACATCCATTGGAGCGCTCACACCCCTAACGTCGAGGTACTCGAGATGGCAGAGGTCGACAGCATCGAGTCCACGCTGCTGAAGATCCAGCTGCGCTGGATGGGTCACGTCTCCAGAATGGAGGACCATCGCCTTCCCAAGATCGTATTATATGGCGAGCTCTCCACTGGCCACCGTGACAGAGGTGCACCAAAGAAAAGGTACAAGGACTGCCTAAAGAAATCTCTTGGTGCCTGCCACATTGACCACCGCCAGTGGGCTGATAACGCCTCAAACCGTGCATCTTGGCGCCTCACAGTTTGGCGGGCAGCAGCCTCCTTTGAAGAAGACCGCAGAGCCCACCTCACTGACAAAAGGCAAAGGAGGAAAAACCCAACACCCAACCCCAACCAACCAATTTTCCCTTGCAACCGCTGCAATCGTGTCTGCCTGTCCCGCATCGGACTGGTCAGCCACAAACGAGCCTGCAGCTGACGTGGACTTTTTACCCCCTCCATAAATCTTCGTCCGCGAAGCCAAGCCAAAGAAAGAAAAAGATACATTGTGACAGAATGTGTTTTATATTTTATACATAGATATGATTTTGGGAGATAAAGTGTGGCAGTTTTTTTTAGTGTAGGTCACATACAAACGTTTCAAAACAGATCTCATTTAAAATACTGGAGCTCTGCTCAAGCCAGACAGGCCGGCTCCAAGAGCTTTTCAAAGCCGCAGACTGTCTGAGTGCCTAGTAAGGTTGGTGTTAAGGAGGATTGTGAGATACATCCTGCATGTGCTGTAACAAGGTCTTTGTCTGAGAAAATGATGAGAGCAGAGGAAGATCCAGTTGATAGAGACTTGCCCAGCACTTCTGAAATAGTCTTGAAAGAGCAGGTTAATTGTGAGAGTAAGGATTTCTCTTTGTCAAGGAATGAGTTAATTCACCCACAGAGGACAAATACAGATCTTACTGACTTAAAGCAGTAAGTGAACAGGAGATTAAAGAAATGGCTTGTGGATATTACTTGAAGGGTGAATTGTTATTGAAACTTGATTTAGAGGATAAGGGTAGTGGAGAACGGTCTGTATCACAGGTGTTAGTTATTAACAGGTTTGAGGAAGTTATGGATGATAACATTATGGAAACAGAATCTTGTGAGGGTAACCTTAAAGAAACCATGGTTCCTGTGTGCCTGTCTAACTCAGCAATTTTGGAAAATCTGGAAGGAAGGTTAGGCCATCTTAAGTCACAAGAACAGATGCAATTGAAAGAATTAATTTTGCAATATACAAATTTGTTTCCTGATGTGCCAAAAAGAACATCAATTATTTACCATGATGCGGATGTGGGAGAGGCAAGTCCCATTTAACAAGCCACTAAAAGTAGAGCCAGGTATAATTGTAACATTCACAAGATTATTAGACAAGTTCATGGATAGGAAAGGTTTATAGGGATATGGGCTAAATTCAGGCAAATGGGACTAGCTCGGGTAGACGACTTGGCTGCCATAGATGCGTTGGATGAAAGACTTGTTTTTGTGCTGCAGGGCTCTATGATTGTAATTGGGCATTTCCCTCCTCTTTTCATAGTGGCTGAAATTTGTTGAATTCTCATCCTTGCTAACAAAACACAGCCTTGAACTATGGAAAAAAGGAAATAGACCATCACTTCTCCTGTTAGATCAAATCATTCACATACTTTTCCCTTTATACTTTGCAAAGTGCCATGCCCTCAAGTCACCCAAAGACAGGAAAAAAAAGTCATGGCCACTGGCGTCACTCGGTAGGAGCGGGGGCTGCAGTCCACACCGGGTGACACCATCAGAAGGGGTTACACCAAAATGACAGTCTTATAAATTTTTTGTGCTGTTTCAGAAGAAATGTATTATTTTTTTAGTTAGTTATAACAATAAAAGCCCAGTTTACATGTATCAATCTACCTACAAGGCTAAAACTTGATGCTAATTTACTCTTTGAACCTTCTAATGCGCTCCGATCAGAGCTATCGTTATTACCCAACTACAATAATGTTTGGAACCACGTGGTTTCGTCTGCACTGTTGTTGCGCTGTTGTTTTTACTGATGCTGCTTTTGTCAGATTTTCTGGTGCTTTAGATACAATATTGTGGTAAATCGTATTTGTGAACCAATATCAATAACTTTTTTGAGAATGAAGCAATAATTAAAGGAAAAGAAGGAGAAAAAAAATAAAAAAAAGGGCTTCAGCTCAGTAACTAATAATTTTACAGAAAGATTTTACAAAACAATTTTGTGGTTAGTATTCATATAATCCAAGAAGTATTTCACGGAAGTAATTTACATCTATATTTATCAAATATTATTCTATTTTTACAACTATAAATTATATATATATACATTTAGGCTGTGCATATGATATTGTAATTTAATGGTATAATTTTAATTTTGTTAGATGTTTATTTCACTACTTTTGCCATTATATTCAGTGATGTATGGGAATTATAAATTACAAGTAACATTATTACAAAAAACATTACGAAGGATTCCGTACAATCTGGTACTGGAGAAGGTCCATGAGTGGGGGTTGGGGGGGGGGGGGGTCGACACCATGAGTTACCACACTGGGTAACACCAACCCTTGTGACGTCACTGGTCTTGGCCATAGGAATAACGTGATCTGTAGATACCAGTACCCAGTGCAAAAATGGAATGTGCGACAATACAGAGTTGCAACAAATTGCAATAAAATATTTTAAGGAGATTAAAAGTGAGACACAGTTGAAAGAAAGTTGGTTTTGGCCTTGGGCTGAGATTTTGCTGGATAACGCTGCAAGCATTGCAGATTCATCGTCATGAGCACAGAACCCTGAAGTAATTCAACAAACAAGAAAAACTCCAGATGCTGGAAAACTGGAGCAACGCTCAAAATGCTGCAAAAATTCCGCAGGCCATACTACCTCTATCGAAAGCAAACAGCAGTCACCATTTCAAGCCTGACACCATCTTCAGGAGCCTTAATGCCTCAAACACTGACTGTCTATTGCCTTCCATGGATGCTGCCTGACCTGCTGAGTAACTCCGCCGTTTTGTGTAAAGTAAGCACCTCATTTGGAGGTGCTGAATTAGAGCTTATATATTGGGCTAAGGACAATTTTGTGTACTTGCACCATTTGGAGTATGAAAGCCCTGTAAATCTATCATCCCAAGAATGTGCAAGAAGGTGATCGTCAACCTCGTTCAATTTCTTTGCAAGCCACTGTGTGAATGAACACATTAAGACACTCTTGGTCCCAATGTACCAATATTGAATTTTATATTTTATTATTATTGGGCACTACCAGTTGCCCCAATAATTGCAATGACAAAGAGTGAGGGGAAAGCTAGGCTTTATTGCACAGAAGACTTGAGCTGGCCCGGATCCAAACTAGGGAAGTGCAGGGAAGGGAAAGGTGACCCGACGTTTATGGCCTGGGTCCTAGGGGAGGAGTCCAGGGGAGAGTGTCATCAGGGGGCAGGCCAGCCGGAGCCAATAAGCATGCTCAATCCATACCATTAATTATGTTTTAAAATAACTCCCATGCTATGAAGCGCAGAAAGAAAAGTACCCAGCAGTTCATTAAGTTTTTAAGATCAGCATTTCGCTTCAACTGAAAAGGGACTCAGGGACTCCCTCTACAGGTTCATCATCCACAAGAACAAATGAGTTTGAAATTGACTGTAAAGGTGTCCAGATTTTAACCAAAACTGTATCAATTATTGTATTCAAGTTCCTTGTGCATTTATAAAAATCCAATAAATTTAAAAAAAAACACTACCTCTGTGAACAGAACTTTAAACATTAAACATTAAATATTAAAACATTACAGCACAGTACAGGCCCCTTGGCCCTTCATGTTATGCCAAACCATATAAAAGTGTTAACCCTCCTTACCCCATAACCCTCTACTTTCCTTCCATCCATGTGCCTATCTAAAAGTCTTTTAAAGGCCCCTAATGTTTCAGCCTCTACCACCACTCCTGGCAAGGCTTTCCAGGCCTCAACAACTTTCTGTGTAAAAACCTACCCCTAATGTCTCACTTATACTTCCCTCCCTTAATCTTATACATGTGGTTGTTATTCCCATCCTAGGAAACAGGTATTGGCTGTCCAACCTATCTATGCCTCTCTTCATTTGTGGACCTTGATCAAGTCCACTCTTTTCCTTCTATGCTCCAAAGAGAAAAGATCGAGCTTTGCGAACCTTGCCTCATAAGACATACCCCGCAATCTAGGCAACATCGTGGTAAATCTTCTCTGCACACCTTCCATAGCCTCCACATCCTTCCTATAATGAGGCCTCACCAGAGATTAAAAAAGATGCAAAATGACTCATTTACTCTTATGCACAATCCCCCTATTAATGAAACCAAGAATCCATATAACCATATAACCACTTACAGCACAGAACAGGCCAGTTCGGCCCTACTAGTCCATGCCGTAGCAAATCCCCACCCTCCTAGTCCCACTGACCAGCACCCGGTCCATACCCCTCTAGTCCCCTCCTATCCATGTAACGATCCAGTCTTTCCTTAAATGTAACCAATGATACCGCCTCGACCACGTCTGCTGGAAGCTCATTCCACATCCCCACCACCCTCTGCGTAAAGAAATTTCCCCTCATGTTCCCCTTATAATTTTCCCCCTTCAATCTTAAACCATGTCCTCTAGTTTGAATCTCCCCCTTTCTTAATTGAAAAAGCCTATCCACATTTACTCTGTCTGTCCCTTTTGAAATCTTAAACACCTCTATCAAGTCCCCTCTCAATCTTCTACGCTCCAGAGAAAAAAGCCCCAGTCTGCACAACCTTTCCCTGTAACTCAGACCCTGAAATCCTGTCAACATTCTCGTGAACCTTCTCTGCACTCTCTCTATTTTCATTATATCTTTCCTATAATTTGGTGACCAAAACTGTACACAGTACTCCAAATTTGGCCTCACCAATGCCTTGTACAATTTCATCATGACCTCCCTACTCTTGAATTCAATGCTCTGATTTATGAAGGCCAACATTCCAAATGCCTTCTTCACCACACCATCCACCTGAGTATCAGCCTTGAGGGTACTATTTACCACAACTCCTAAATCCCTTTGTTGCTCTGCACTCCTCAATTGTCTACCATTCAATGTATATGACCTATTTAAATTTGCCTTTCCAAAATGTAGCACCTCACATTTATCTGTATTAAATTCCATCAGCCATTTCTCAGCCCACACCTCCAGCCTTCCTAAATCACCTTTTAATCTACGGTAATCTACCTCACTGTCCACAACACCACCAATCTTTGTGTCATCCGCAAACTTGCTTAACCAATTCTCCACCCCTACATCCAGATCGTTAATATATATAACAAATAATAGTGGACCCAGGACCAAACCCTGAGGAACTCCACTAGTCACCGGCCTCCAATTGGACAAACAATTTTCTACCACTACTCTCTGACACCTCCCATCCAACCACTGCTGAATCCATTTCACTACCTCCTTATTTATACCTAATGCCTCCACCTTTTTTCCTAACCTCCTGTGGGGAACTTTGTCAAAAGCTTTACTAAAGTCCAAATAGACAACATCCACAGCTTTCCCTTCATCAACCTTTTTTGTAACCCCCTCGAAGAACTCAATCAGGTTTGTCAAGCATGATCTACCCCTGACAAAACCATGCTGATTACTCCCTATCAATCCCTGTACCTCCAAAAATTTGTTAATAGCATCCCTCAGAACACTTTCCATCAACTTCGCATAAGCTTTATTAACTATCCCATCAACCTGATCAACTACCTTGAGGGATGTATGGACATGAACCCCTGAACCCCAAGGTCCCTCTGTTCGTCTACGCTCTTAATTAACCAACTGTTAACCCTGTGCTCAGATTTTCGATTTGTCCTGCCAAAATACATCACCTCACACTTGTCTGGATTGAACTCCATTTGCCATTTTTCTACGCAACACTGCATCCTGTCTATGTCCTCTTGCAACCTCTGACAACATTCAGCTCCATCTACAATTCCTCCAATCTTCATGTCATCTGCAAACTTACTCACCCAACCTTCTGTATCATCATCCAGATCATTTATAAAAGTCAAGAAGAGCGAGGGACCGAGAACTGATCCCTGCAGCTTTCACCTAGTCAGTGCCCTCCATTCAGAGGACCTCCCTTCCACCTCTACTCTCTGTCTTCTTCCTGCAAGCCAATTTTTTTATCCAGACAGCCAAGGTCCACTGATCCCATGCCTCTTGACCTTCTGGATGAGTCTCTCATGGGGGACCTTATCTAACGCCTTACTGAAATCCATATGGACCACATCTACCATCCTACCCTCATCAATTTCTTTCATCACTTCCTCAAAGAACTCAATTAGGCTCATGAGGCACGACCTTCCCTTTACAATGCTGACTATTCTTGAGTAAATTATACCTCTCTAAACGCTGGCAGATCTTATCCTGAAGAATCCTCTCCAATAGTTTACACACCACTGACGTGAGATTCACCGGTCTGAAATTTCCAAGATTCTCCTTATTACCTTTTTTAAACAAAGGGACTAAATTTGCCATTTTCCATTCCTCTGGCACATCCCCTGTAGTCAAAGAGGATTCAAAGGCAAAAGCTAATGGTCCTGTAATTTTCAAATGGTGTGAAATTCATACTTTCTGCCAAGTTCAGTTTGAAGATTCAGATTCAGTTTTCAGATTTCAAATTTATTGTCAGAGTACATACATGACATCCCTGAGATTCCTTTCCTTCTGCAGGCACAGCCGAAATGCCACTAACTGGTAGTGCAAAAAATAAACTGCACAGCATAAAACATGGAAACAAACAAAGTCTAAATAGATAACAAAAGAAGAGGGGTAGCAGCTCTTCTTGAATCCGATGGTGCGAGTCTTCTGGCACCTATACCTCTTTCCTGATGACAGCAGTGACAACAGACTTTGATGATTGATGCTATTCTCCGACGCAGTTTTGCCCGTAATGTCCTGGGCGGTGTCCATGACCTTCTGGAGAACTTTATGCACAGGAGTATTGGCATTTCCATACCAGACCATGATGGAGCTGGCCAGCACACTTTCCATCACACCTCTATGGAAATTTGCCAGGGTTTCTGATGTCATACCAAACTTCCACAAACTCCTGAGGAAGTAGAGGTGCTGGTGTGCTTTCCTCACAATGCCAGTGGTGTGCTGGACAGAAAGATCCTCCAAGATAGGGCCTCCCAAGAATTTAAATTTGCTCACCCTCTCCACTTCTGATCCACCAATGATCACTGGCCTGCATACCTCTGGCTTTCCTTTCCTGACGTCAATAATCAGCTCCTTAGTTTTGGTGACATTGAATGCAAGGTTGTTGTTGGTGCAAAATTCAGCCAAGTCTTCAATCTCCATCCTGTATGCTGATTCATCCCATTCCTTCATACAACCCAACACCGTGGTATCGTTAGCAAATTTGTAGATGGTGTTATTGTTGAACTAAGCTTCACAGTGGTAGGTGTAAAGTGAGTAGAGCAGGGGACTAAGAACACTGCCCTGTGGTGCTCTGGTACTGGTGGAGATTGTGGAGTAGAATTTTTTCCAATCTTCACTAATTGTGGTTTGGAGGTGAGGAAATCTACGATCCAATTGCATAGTGGAGTATTAACTTCCAGGTCTTGCAGTTTGGTGATCAGTTTTGAGGGGATGATGGTCTTAAATGCTGAACTATAGTTGAGAAAAAGCATCCTGATGTATACGTCTTTGCTGTCCAGGTGTTCCAAGGCTTTGTGTACAGCCAGTGAGATGACATCCACTATAGACCTCTTACTACGATAGGCAAACTGAAATGTATCCATGTCATTGATCAAACAGGAGCTAATATGCTTCATTACCAGCCTTTCATAACACTTCATCACTGTTGATGTAAGTACTATTGGTCGATAGTCATTAAGGCAGGTTTCTACACTCTTCTTCGGCACCAGTTTGATTGATGTCTGTTGAAACAGGTGGATACCACACCCTGCTGGAGTGAGATATTGAAGATATCCATGAATACATTGATAAGTTGGTCAGCACAGATTGTTAATACTCGGCCAGGTACTCCATCTGGGCTGGATGCTTTCCTTGGATTCACTCTCTTGAAGGCAGCACACACATCATCCTCAGAAACAGACAAGATGGGATCATCAGGGAATGTGGGGGTGCAGAGCAGTGGTTCTTTACTGTTACTAACCTCAAATTGGGCGTAGAAGGTGCTGAGTTCTTCTGGGAGAGATGCTTTGCCATTTGCTATTTTAGGTGTCCCTCAATGTTTCCATTTTCATCCAGAATCTCCACTTCACCTTCAGTAAAGAAGATGAGAGTAGCAGCAAGGCTAGTCCATCCAAACCTTCAATCCAGCTCCAGCAATCATAGAAAATCATGGACGACCTTCTTGGGTGCCACTTCCCTGTCCTATCCCAATTTCTTTTGATTCCTTTCATATTCTGACATCTGATTGCCTCTCTTCTGAATTAACTCAATGACTGAACGTACACACTCTTCTAGAATAGATTCACCATCTCTGTAAGTGATGACAATTTACTCTTCTCGGTCCTAATCAACATTCTGAAGCTATTGTCCCAGCTATGCACTTCAACCTGTCTCTAGCCTGCCAAGCCCTGTATGAAATTTCTGATTGAATGTGACCAAATTTTTTCTAAAACTTTAGTGAACACAGGCCGATTCAAATTAATCTCCCCTCCCTACACGATTCCCTGAGTTCAGATAGTAACTCTTCACTGTTCCACTTTTATGGAAGTATACCTTCAGCAAGGAGACCAAGTGAACACAATATTCCAGTTTTGGTCTTCCCACAGCCTTATATAAATGGAGTTATACTTGCCTAGTCTTGCATTCAAATCCCTTCATAATAAAGACTGATGCAGCTACATGTTGGTTTCAATGACTGAATATAAGCTTATCCAGATCCTTTTAAACATCAAAATCACCCAACTTTTCATTGAGATAAATGCACCCTGTCTTCTTGTGCACCAAGGTGGAGTACCTCACATTCTTCCATGTTAAATTGCAATACCTGTGTTCTCGATCATTCACTCATGTCCCCTGAAACCTCTTTATATGCTTTTCCTACTCACCTTCCATGTAGTTCTGTAAGATCAGCAGACTTGAAAATATGAACATAAAAACCCTTCAGCCAAAATGTTGATAAATGCTGTGAGTACCTGGTATTAACTCCAAATCAGAAATACCTCTCTGCCTAATTATTTAAGTATTACAGCAGAGAAGAAGGCTCTATGTTACACCTGCCAATCTGAGAAGAACCTGTATATTCCCACTCTTGGTATATTATCCAATAAAAAAATCTAAATCAATATATTACTCCCAATTGCTTGATGACAAATCTCCTGTGTGAAATCTGTGGTGAACTGGGATTCACTAGAAGTGTCATGTACTGACGACTTATCCCGCCTACCGGCTCCTCCCACGATGGCTCGTATATAACACTGGCTTCCCGCCTAAACCCTGAACCCCTCTAAAGCCTGTTCATGAACCCAACCTGTGTTATAAGCTAATAAAAGTGTAAGTTCTCCCTCCAGTTGAGTATAAGCTTTTATCTAAATTACAAGATCTTAACAAAAGTCTGCTGAAAATTGAAATCCACAATATTTACTCGATTTGTCTTGTATATTCTCAATTTCAATAGGTAATCAGTGGATAGAAATTCCATCTGATTGAGGTAACATTGAGTTAAAATAGTGCAGCGCGATAGGAAGGGATCGGCCCCGGCTTGTGCAAGATTCCTCAGCCGTGCCATCCCATTGGCTTTCATACAACAGTGGCATTACGCATTCTCTGTCAACAAATGCTTTTTCTTTGTTAGCCTTGTCATATTTACATGGAGTCGCAGAGTTGTATACCACAGAAACAGGCCCTTCAGCCCAACTTGTCCATACTGACTAGTCTAACCAAATGAAACCCATTTGCTTGCATCTGGTCCACATCCCTCTAAACCTTTCTTATCCATGTACGTGCCTGAATCTCTTCTAAATGTTCCAATTCTACTTGCCTCCACCACTTCTTCTGATAGCTTGGTCCACATACCTACCACTATCTATGTGAAAAATATGCCCCTCAGGTCTTTTCCTTTTGCCTTTATGGCTTAGTTTTTATAAACTGCTATAAGGTCCCCTTTACCTTCTTATGCTATAGGAAATCAAGTCCCAGCTGAACCAAGCTCTCTTTACAGTTCAAGTCCATCAGTCTTTGTAACATCCTTGTGAATTGTTTCTTCACCCTTTCCAGCTCAATCTTTCCAACAGCTGGGGGACCAGAAATGCACACAACATGCAAGCTTGGTCTTACCAACATCTTTCAGCTGCCCATGTGACTTACCTGATGTCAGCAAGCATTAAAAATGCTTTCTTCACCATCCTATCTGTTTAACTTGTGAACCAGGTATTGTGTTTCGAGCCCAGAGGACCCTAAAACCCACCAAGACAAATGGTTACTTACACAAAAGTTGCTTTTAATTATCTTTAAACATGAAAACAGGATCAAACTTTAACCTATGACTATTAACTTAACCTAACTTACCCCCTTCTGGTTGTAAGCGCACGTGTATGTAATGTGTGTGTAAATTCAGAAACGTTATTTAATTCACAGTCCAATCTCACTTCTCATTCCTCCAAGTTCACTGGTTGCAGGCAATTCTTATACTGTGCACAGAATTTAACATTTGTGAAGTTCACCAGGCTTTGGAGTTTGAAAGGCAAATGGGTACCCTTCAGGAAGGTTCTTGTCAGTTTTCAGAGAGAGATTTGTTGTTCCTGGACACAAACTGATCCTTTTAATCAGTCACATCAGTGTCTTGCCAAAGAAACTTGTCCCATCATGGTTTTCCAGATGATAACCTCTTTCTTTCAGGTCATCACAGAGTTAGTTCCTTTTTGTTTCTCTTATTTCAAGTGATACATTAGGCAGCCAGTCCTCTCCTCTTGTATGAACCACAAGTGCTTTGACCAGGCTGAACTAAGCACTCACAATCTGTCTTCCAAATGGGTTTTTTTCACAAGCTTGGCAGCTTGTCCTGTTCCAGTCCCAGCTGTTGCTGAACTGTAAACACTGCAGAACTGAATTCTCTCACTCTCTCTCTCTCTCTCAGAGAAAAGCTTGTTTTACCCCCTCACTTGCAAAACCACATGACCCTCTTAGAACAGCAACCTCCACTCAGACAGACTGCTGCTCTGAACCTAATCCTCAGTACTTTCATTTGTTGCTTTTCAAAACAACAATCCATTAGTGAAGTCTATTGGGCACTCCCCAAAGCTTTTCCAAAAGTATTTGGCTTGAGCAGAGCTCCAGTATTTTAAATGAGATCTGTTTTAAAGTGTTTGTAAGTGACCTATACTAAAAAAAACACCCCAATGTATCTCCCAAAAACATATCAATGTACAACATAAAACACAACATATTCTGTCACAATTGGAACTGGGATTCGAAAGGGTGCTGAGGGCAAGAAGGGCTCCTGAAGTGCCTTGGGCTCTGAAGCCTTCCTGATCATATTGGAGGTTTGTATCGGGGCTTGAGTTGCCGATGGTTTGAACTGGAGTTTGTAAGACTGCAAGGACGTTGGATGTGAATCTATGGGCACTCAGCATCTCCAAGGAAGTTTCATTTGCTTCTCTTTCTCTTATAGTTAGGGACACTAGGCAATTCTCATGGCAACTCTTTGCTTGCCTTACACAGACAAAAGTTGAAGTATATCATGTATATAACATTTTTAATATAAAAGGATCTTTGAACTTCTAACATACAAGTTCCAAAAGGCATAATCCCAGGAATTGCAAAGACAAAAGAACTATGTTAAATTCGCAGCAGTATGGAACAAAATGAGCTGGAGGCGCTAGACAAATAATTGATGGGTAGGGGCCATAGGAGGGGTCAGGCACACGGAAGGATGGTGAGGAAGAGTGGGGGTGAAGGAACGGAAATCGACCTTAACGGTATCCTCATTAGGGGTGGTGGACGAAGAGGGACACACGAACGAAGATTAGAAGGGGGATATCAGGCAAAAGAACCAGTGGCCCAGAAGACATCAACAATAAGAGAGGCAGTGAAAGTGACAACAAGGAAAGTATTTTAGGGAGAGACTGACTGCAAGATGACGGATATCTGATAGGACCAGGTAAAATTGATTCCAACTAATTAACAACGAAACATGCCTTAAGAGCAGGCCTGGGACTGGTCAAAATGGAGAGGAAATGGAGCATTCAAAATGAGAGCGGTATTAGTTGTTCGCAAGTAGTGGACGAAGGATGCAGCATTCCAAACCGCCCACCCACCTACCCCATCAAAGCTCCCCCGCTCCCCCTGAAGCAGACTGTGGATCCTGACCATTTGCATACACTCTCTCAGAAGCGGACTGCAAGCAAGTCATCCTCGGCCCCAGTGGACGAGTGAATAAGTCAAGGAGTTGAATGAACATTTGAAGTTCCTACTTGTGGAAGTAAACAGTGTGCTAAAGTGAGAAATAGGTGTGAAGTCTGTAGATTCTCCTGCTCTTGCTGCTTGTGTGGGAGATAGGATAGAAAGCTCAGAATCTGATGAAGGTTTTTTTATGTCTGTTATTTTATGACTTCTGCAGGTCTCAATAGTTTTGCTCACACTTCTCACCCGTTCCCGCTCATGCTCAGCAAATCACCTGCCTCAACACTGAGAGTAAACTAGCAGCAGGCCCTGATGAAATTTATTGACTGGGAAATACCATCTCTCCCCACCAAGGTTCACCACATGATGCACATTAAGGACCAACTGTGGTGGCAACTTAACCTGAGGTACCAAAAGCCCCCCCCCCCCACAAGAATTTTGTTCTGCTGAAGCCCTTCAGAACATGAGGTTGGTCTGCAATAACTCCTCTGTTTATGATGAAGGACCACCATTGACACATGTGGTGCCTGTCCACTTCCTTACTTTGTTCCAGTTCATTATTGCACAAATTGACAAAACAGTGTTTTCCAGTCCTCAGTGCAAAACACGCAGACACACAACCAGGTATAACACACCTACAGACAAACAATACCTACTCAAAACAAATATACTGTACATACATATAATAAATAGATAAACAAATAAATGTTGTTTCGTAAGTATTCAGTTTCTTTAGTTATTCACCATTCTCGCTGACTATGGGAAGAAGCTATGCCTCAGCCAAGTGGTGCTGGCTCTGATCCTCCTGTATCTCTTTCCTGACGGGAGCAGCTGAAAGATGCTGTGGGCAGAGTGGTAGGGGTCATCAACAATTTTGGGCATCCTCTTCAGACAATGGTAGATCACGTCAATGGTGGGAGGAGGGACACTCCAGTGATCCTCTCTGCCACTCTTATGGTCCTGCAGATTGACCTCCGATCTACTTCTCTACAGCAAACGTACCACACTGTGACGCAGCTGACCAGGACATTCCGATAGAGTTCCTGTAGAAAGTTGATATAATGGTGGCCAGTAGCTTGTCCACTTCAATCTTCTCAGGAAGTGTGTGACAGATTACGTTATATTTTATACTGAATATACATACGTTTTAAAGGAGATAAATTGTGGCAGGTTTTTTTTAGTGTAGGTCACAAACAAGCACTTCAAAAGAGATCTCATCTAAAATTCCAGAGCTCTGCTCACGCCAGACAGTCCAGGCTCTGAGTGCCTTTGCAAAAGCATTGAAGAATGCCTATAAGGACTTCAGACATAGGTGTTAATTGGACAGGCTGTGGAGTAATGGATTATTGTTTTGCAAAAAAGCTGCAGATGAATGGACTTGAAGATTGGATCTGGTGCCGCAGTCTATCTGAATGAAAGAAGGTCATGTGGTTTTGCAAGTAGAGAGAGGAAAACAGGTTTTTCTCTGAGAGAGAGAGAGAGAGAGAGAGAGAGAGAGAGAGAGAGAGAATTCAGTTCTACATTTCTACAGTTCGGCAGCAGCAGCTGGGACTGGAACAGGACAAGCTGGCAAACTTGTGGAAAAAAACATTTTGAAGATGGGTTGTGAGTTCTTCAGCCTGGTCAAAGCCCTTGTGGTCCATACAAGAGGAGATGGTTGCCTGCATAATGTTTCACTTGAAATAAGGGAAACAGAAAAGGAACTCTGTGGTGACCTGAAAGAAAGAGGTTATCATCTGGAGAACCCTGATGGGGCAAGTTTCTTCAGTAAGACACTGAAATGGCTGATCAGAAGGAATCAGTTTGTGTTCAATGAGCAACAAATCTCTCTCTGAAAACCAACAAGAACCTTCCTGAGCAGTAACCATTTATCTTTCAAGCACCAAAGCCTGGTGAAATTCACAAATGTTAAATTCTGAGCACAGTATAAGAATTGGTTGATATCGGTGAACTTAGCGGAGTGAGAAGTGAGATTGGACTGTGAATTAAAGAACTTTTCTGAACTTATACACACATTACATACATGGGCACTTAGAATTAGAAGGGGGTTAAGTTAATAGTAATAAGTTAAAGTTTGATCCTGTTTTCACGATTAAAGATAATTAAAAGCAACTTTTGTTTAAGTTAGCATTTGAATTTCTATTGCTGCTGGGTTTTGGGGTCCTCGGGGCACATAACAAGTGTGGTCACTGTTGCGCCTCCCTAACAAATGAGGGGATGTTGTGTGCACATGATAGGTCACTTGTTAAGTGGACTCCAAGGAACTTGGTGCTCTCTACGCTCTCCACTATTGAATTATTGATGTTTAGTGGAGGGTGGACTTGCTGATCCTCCTGAAGCCCGCGATCATCTCCTTTTCCTTGCCCAAATTCAGACTCAGGTTGTTATTCTCGTACCATTTCACGAGATTTTCCACCTCTTCTCTGTAGGGCGGCTCATCATGGTTGCAGACTACATAGAAGTGATCTGGGCAGGGAAAGGGTTAAGAGAGTGACTTAAATGTTTACCTTCTGCCATCACACTCTACCTAATCCCAGCTCCACTTTTCGAAATTTAACACCAGCACATTATTGGTCAAAAGGTGTTGACAATCTGCTAATTCAGCTTGATGGTGAAAAAGCATAGAATGTTTGCACGATTCTCTTTAGAAAAATAACGTGAAAAAGCCTTTTTGTGTCTACATTCCAGTTCTAACTCTACATTGGCAGTTTGTGGTCCAGCAGTTTGAAAAGGGGTGCTTTTTTTTGCCTCATTATACGACAGCAGCCTTAGCCATGTTGTAAGACATGACTAAAATGAGAGGTGAACCCTTTGTGGCTGTCAGGATACTATCTTGGGTGGGACTCATTAGCAATCTAGTTATGGAAAAGCTGAAGCTGAAGGTTTTCTAGGTGTCTGCCAAGTTGCAAGCACCTTTAGCGAGAGAGGATAATTAAAGAGTGCCTGCGTTGCCAGTGCACGGTGTGAAACACTGTTCAAGGAGTTTGCTTTCAAGCCCAGTTATGAAAACACATAAATGAATAGCTGCTGGAGGTGGCCATGAAAGATTTTCGTAATTATTGGACAAGCTGGCTGAAGTCCGTAACAAAGGCATTCCTTACGAATAGCAGGCAAAGAATGTTGGGGTCAGCTATTATGCACCTTTCAGTGTGATGTACTGAACCACCCTGAAAGGTGCTGAATGATTACGTTTAAGCTGTATTCATGCGACAAGATCTATCGATATTTTTTTCCTAAAGCATTCCCAGTAATATTTTTTAAATTTTATGTTTTTCTTTTGATTTGACTTCAAACATTTTTCAGTCCAGCCATCTCTCTCCAACGTAACCTTTGTGCTTTCTTACTGCTGTTTCCACTGTGAAATTGATCTGCACCTGTCACCCTCTTTCTGCTCACGAGGAATCAAAATGTGACGACATCACAAATTTGTCGCCCTTGTAAATTCACTCCCAACTTGGAGTTGATAACAACAAAGGAAGCATTTATTGGCGGTGAACCTTCTCAAATTGCAGGTGTCTCGTTTTATCCTCAGCAGGGGTTTCGTAGAACTACCAGCTCTGCTGGGTCACCAAATACCAGCTAAAATTCAACCATGCCCACCCAGGTTTGCCTGGAGTCAGATATCGGTCAGGCCATATCAGGGGGGCATTTCCTTCCCTAAAGTTATTGGTGAACAAGCTGAGATCTTATAACAGACTGACAGCTTTGTGGTCCCATCTTCACAAAGACCAAAGAACAGATAGATAATAACAGCACCACACAGGAATAGGCCCTTCTGCGGCAACACAACGTCAAGTTAAATTTCTCTTCTCTGCCTGCACATGATACATATTCCTCCATTCCCTCAAAGTTTGTGTTCATGGGTCCATCTTAAATGTGACTATTGCATTTGCTGTAAAATACCATCATATATTTCTACATTACATATTAAAAATTAACTTTTTTAAAGTACCATGATCGGCATTACGAGTAAAGTAGCAGGACTGACATCTTACCAGAAAGTATGTAAAATACACAGGTTTGAAGCATTTAAGAATCATTTGTACAACAGCTAAGGGCAGCAGAGGAGGCCAGACCAGCATTTTCCCAGGTTTGAAGCCTATCTGCATTCAATTGGGTGATTGCAAAAGGAGTTGCAGTCTAAGTAGTCCCCAGAATATGTAGCAAAATACTTCACCACAACTTCTGATTCTAATTACAATTGAGTGGTGAGCAGATGTGGATGTTGAAAGAAAGGCTGGTTTAATGGTGATGCATTTAAATAGCTTGCTGGCCATAAGGCAGCCAACATTAGTGAAGGACTTGGGAGCATGGGGAGTGCAGGGAACAAGCTGAAGTGAGTGTGTTTTAAAAAGAACGTGGTGGGCAACTGAAGGGTTAAACTGAGTGTGATTTGTGGGAGTGAGTGCTTGAGATAATTAGCAAGGACAAATAAAAGGAGGGGAGCTAAAGAGCAGCCAGTGGAGAGTGGCCTGTGTGTGGGTGTCCCAGTATAGGAGTGGGATTAAGAGGCTTTTGCTCATGAGACTGAGCCCGAGGATGAGCTTGATTCTAAGAAAGTAAGGTCTTTGATGTTAAGGTAGGAAGGGTTAATGGAGAGAATTAGGGCAGTGGAATGCTCCAAGTTTAGGATGTGGGAAATCTGGGACAGCACAATTGTCCATGATGACTACACCTGCATCCAGTTGCAGCTCCTGGGACACCATATTAAGAAGCTGGAGGTGTAGCTGGATGAACTAGGATCATTTGCGAGGTAGAGATAGTAATAGAAAGGAAGCTAGTTACCCCTAAAAGGCATACATAGCCATGTCCAGTAATACTGGTGAGAAGTGTGAGCAAAACTACTGAGACCTGCAGAAGTTTAGTGGGTGACTGTTAGGGGAGGGAGGTGGGAGAGGCAGATAGTGCAGAGCACCCCTGTGGGTGGTTCCCTTCATCAACAAGTATATTGTTTCAGATATTCTGACAGAGGCTGGCCCCCCAGCTCAGAAGGGGGGATGAGGAGAGCTATGGTAATTAGTGACTCATTAGTTAGGAGAGCAGATAGGAGGTTTGGTGGACGTGATTGAGGCTCCGGGTGGTATGTTTCCTCCCAGGTGCCAGGGTCAGGGATGTCTCTGATTGAGTTCATAACATTCTGGAGAGGGAGGGTGAGCAGCCAGATGTCATGGTCCACGTAGAGAACAATGACATGTAGTGATGAGGTCGTGAAGAGGGAATATAGGGAGTTGGGAAAGAAGTTAAAAAGCATGACCTCAAGGGTAGTAATCTCAGTATTGCTGCCTGTTCCACAGGCCAGAGAGGGTAGGAACAGGAAGTTGTGGCAGATGAATGCGTGGCTGAAGAGTTGGTGCAGTGGGCAGGGGTTAAGACTTCTGGATCATTGGGAGTTCTCTGGGGAAAGCCTGACCTGTACAAAAAGGATGGGCTGGACCTGAAATGGAGAGGGACCCATATCCTGGCGGGCAGGTTTGCTAGAGCTGTTGGGAAGGGTTTAAACTCGTTTGGCGGAGGGAATGGGGGAGGGAATCAGAATGTGAATGCAGAGATTAGGCTAGAAGGACTAAAGGTTGATGCTATGTGCTCTGTGTTGGTGAGGAAGGACAGTCAGGGGACAAAACATAAAGGTGGCCAGTTAAAGGGTTTGAAAAGTGCCTATTTTAATGCTAGGAGAAAGTATTAGGAATAAAGGGGATGAACAGAGCATGGATCTGTACATGGAACTACGATGTGGCCATAATAAAACTTGGCTGGAGGAAGGCCAGGATTGGCTGATGCAGGTACTGGGGTTGAGGTGTTTTAAAAGGAATAGGAAGGGCGGTAGAAAAGGAGGGGGGGGCGAGAGTAGTATTACTGGTCAGGGATAATATCAAGGCTATGGATACTACAGAGGGTGTGTTCACCATGTCATTGTGGGTGGAAGTCAGAAATAGGAAGGGAGTTATCAATGTGCTGGGAGTCGTCTATAGGCCCCCAAATAGCCCTAGCAACAACAAGGAGCCGATGAGCAGGCAGATTTTGGAATCATGCGGGAAATACAGGGTTGTAGTTATGGGTGATTTCAACTTCCCAAATATTGACTGGCACCACTGACTGCAAGAGGGATAGATGGGGCTGAATTTGTCAGGTGTGTACAAGAAGGATTCCTGACACAGTTATGTGAACTGGCCGATAGAAGGAGAGGCCACACTGGATCTGGTTCTTGGGTATGAACCTGGTCAAGAGGTGGACTTCTCGGTGGGGGAGCATTTTGCTGAGAGTGACCACAACCCCCTGAGCTTTAACATAGCTATGGAAAAGGATATAAACAGTCAAAATGGTAAATGCTTAACTGGGGAAGGGCTAATTATGAAGGGATGTGGCAGGAATTAGTGAGAGTGAATTGGAAACAGATGTTTAAGGGTGAAAGCACAGAAGTAATGTGGAGGAAGTTTAGGGACCATGTATGCAGGGTTCAGGATAGATTTGTTCAATTGGGGCAAGGAATAGATGGTAGGAAAAGCGAACCATGGCTGATGAAACAGGTAGGCCAACTAGCCAATAGGAAGAAGAAATCATACATTAGATATAGAAAGCATGAAACAAAAAAGACTCATGAGAAGTATATGTGGCCAAGAATGAGCTTAAGAAAGGACTTAGAAAAGTTCTACGTGGACAAGAGAAGGCCTTGGCATGTAGGATTAAGGAGAACCCCAAGGTGCTCTGTGCATATGTGAAGAACAAAAGGATGACAAGAATGAAGGTGGGGCAGTTAAAGGATAAAGGAGTCAAGCTGTGCCTGGCGGCGGAGGAGGTGGGGGAGATCTTAAATTAATACCTTACGTCAATATTTGCAAGAGAAAAAAGACTTTGATCATGGTGAGGTCGAAATTGAATGGGCCTGTGTACTGGATAATGTGGAGATTAAGGAAGAGGAAATGTTGGATCTTCTTAGAAACATCAAGATTGATAAGTCATTGGAGCCAGACATGATATACCTCAGGTTGCTGTGGGAAGTAACGGGAGAGATAGCTGGGGCAGTAGCTATGATCTTTGATCCTCTTTAGTCTCTGGAGAAGTGCCGGAGGACTGTAGAATGTCAAATGTAGTTCCCTTGTTTTAAAAAAGGTAATAGGAAGAATCCTGTGAATTATAGACCAGTGAGTCTTCATCAGTTGTTTGCAAATGAACAGAGAGAATTCTTAAGGATATGATCTACCAGCATTTGGAGAAGAACAGTCTATTCAAGGATAGTCAGCAAGACTTTATGAAGGAAAGGTCATGCGCCATGAGTCTAATTGAGTTTTTTTGAGGAGGTAACAAAAGAAATTGATGAGGGTAAGGCAGAAGATGTGGTCTACATGGATTCTAGCAAGGCATTTGACAAGGTTCCCCATGAGAGACTCATCCAGAAAGTCATGAGGCATAGGATCAGTGGCTGTGTGGATAAAAAATTGGCTTGTAGGAAGAAAGCGGAAAGTATTTTGCCTGGAGGTCGGGGACTAGTAGAGTGCTGCAGGGATCTGTTCTTTGACCCCTGCTCTTTGTGATGTTTATAAATTACCTGAATGAAGAGATGGAAGGATGGGTCAGTAAGTTTGCAGATGATGCGAAGTTTGGAGGTGTTGTGGATGGAGCTGAAGGTTGTCAAAGATTACAAGAGGATATCGACAGGATGCAGAGTTGGGCAGAAAAGTGGCAGATGGAGTTCAATCCAAATAAGTGTGAGGTGATGTACTTTGGAAGGACCAACCAGAAGGCTGAGTACAGGGTTAATAGTCAGTTACTTAAGAGTGTGGATGAACAAAATTGAACAAATGGTCTGCATGGGGAATACATCCAAATGTATAACAAAAATGTACTACGCACTCCAGAGTGAAAGTGCAAATCCAAGGTTGCAGAAGTCAAGGGAAAGATGGGAGTCGGACTTGGATGTGGTGATTTCAGAAAAAAGCTGGGCAGATTGGTGTAAGGACAACCTGATCTATATTATAAACACAAGATATGGATTAGTTCAGTATAATTTTTTACACTAATTATATCTCACCCCACAAAAGTTACACAGAGTAAAAGCCGAAATTTCAGAGATGTGTTTCAGATGTGGGACTGAGACAGGAATTTTTCTCCATGCCACGTGGTTGGGTGTGGCAAGAAATCGCGGAAAAATTAACCAGGATAACAGGAGTGGCCTTCACGGGCAACCCGGAGCGGTATCTATTAGGTAATTTCATGGAAATAATCATCAAATTGACCAAATATAAAATCTCATTTATAAAAATAACGCTGGTGGTAGCAAAAAAAATGTATCCCGATTATTTGGAAGTCCGACTCCCCTCTACTCATAGTACGATGGACAGCTGAAATTAACAGCTGTATAGCTATGGAAAGAAAAATCACATAAAACTTAACAAATAAATATGACACTTTTATAAAAGTATGGCAGCCATACCTGGACTACATTAGGGCTCAGATGCAGTAGTAAAAAGGAACAAAAAAGGGTATAAAAGTAAACATAATTTCCACAAATGTACTCTATATAATTAAAATATAGGTAAGCTCTGACAGTGAATGGGTCTGTAGGAGGGTAGGAGGGAGGGAGGGATTGTTTTTTGTGTTGTGAGAAAAAAGTTTAATATATTGTATAATTAAAATGTTATTATGTATATCTTTTTGGGAAAAAAAATGTTCAAAACAAAAGAATGTGGATGAACAGAGGGACCTTGGGGCTTCAAATCCATCCATCCCTCAAGGTCGCTGGACAGGTTGATAGGATACTTCAGAAGGCCTATGGAATTCTGGGCTTCATTAATAAGGGGATTGAATTCAGGAGAAGAGCGGTCATATTAAAACTCAAGAAATCACTGGTGAGACCACACTTGGACCATTGTGTTCAGTTCTGGTCACCTCATTATAGAAAGGATGTGGAAGCTATGGAGAGGGTGCAGAGATTTACCAGGATGTTGCCTGGAATGGGAAACAAGTCTTATAAAGCAAGGTTAGCAGAGCTGGGTCTTTTCTCTTTGGATGAAAGAAAAATAGAAGATTACAGGGTAGGGAGGGTTTAGTGCTTTTATTTTAGGAAGGAATATATGGGTTGGCACAATTTTGAAGTCTGAAGGACCTGTTCTTGCTGTATTATTCTACGTTCTTTAACAAAATGTGAATGCACAGTGTTTGGCTTTCAAAACAAGGAATCTAAATAAAAATGTTACATTTCTATTATAAATTATGTGACAATAGATTGAAATGGGGAGATATGAGTGTACTTTCTTTCCTTTTTCATCAGATTTCTGTTCTCTACCAAAGGACTGTTGTGCCAATTTCCATTCTAATTATTTCTCCCATAATTCTGGACCAAACAGAGTCAACCCTACAAAGTCATACTCAGTAGCATCTGGTGATAACAATGAGAGGCAGGAGGGTCTCAGCTGGTCAGACAAATCTATGGAGAGAAATGGACTGTCAATGTTTCAGGTCAAGCTCCCTTTCTGAGGCTAAGGAGGAAATAGAAGATGGCAAGCATAACCATGAAGGGAATAGGCTAGGGAGAGTATAAAACATAGGACAAATGGGACTCGCCCAAAATCGGAACTTGGTCAGCATGGACGAGTTGGGCCGAAGGTCCTCCTCGTTCTGCATTGCTCTGACTCTAAGAGGATACTGGACAGATGAAGATGGGAGAGTGAGACAGGTCAGGGAATAACGGTAAGGTGAAGCGAATGCTAGAATGGGCTATAAAAATGGGAACAGTGAAGGACAGATGTAGACGATGCAAGGGGATTGGAGTGAGAGTTTCCTGAAAATGGAAAATTCAATGATTATGTTGTTGGGTTTCAGATTAACCAACTGGAAGATGTGTTTGAACTCACCTTGGCAATGGACAAGACCAAAGACAGATAGGTCTGTGTGAGAATGGTGCGAGGAATTAAAATGGCTGGAAACAATTGGTGTGCTAGGAGATAAAAGAGGTGCTCACCAATGTAGAGGAGGCCACACTGAGTACAGTGAAAGCAGTAGACAAGGTTGGAGGAGGTGCATTTGAAACCCTGCTTGACCTGGGAGTACTGTTTATCCCTCTGGATGGAGGTGAGGAGGGAAGTGTAGCAACAAGTCTTCCATGTACAGCAACTGCAGCAGAAAGTGCCTGGATAGTGGAGGAAAGGCTGGGGAGTGAGGAATAAACCAGAGAGTCACAGAGTGAGTGGTCCCTGAGGAAAGCAGAAGGGGGTGGGAAGGGGGAATATGTGGCTGGTAGTGAGATAATGTTGTCGTTGGCAGAAGTGACAGAAAAGGATGCAAAGAAGGACAACATTGCTGCTATCCCCTCCCTCCTTTATCCAGCCATTATCTCCTGACTTTGACACCCCTTTCCCCCACCCCACCTTTTTGTTCGGACATTGGCTGGCATTCTCTCATACCTTGATCAAGCCCAAAACGTCAATTCTGTATTTTTTTACCTTTAGCTAAATAAAGGATACTTTTTGACCTGCTGAACTTTTTCCGCATTTTGTGCTTTTACTTCAACCACAGTGTCTACAAATTTTCGTGATTTATTTCAAAGAAGGATGTGGATGTGGAGTGGGACAATGGAGTTGGATGGCTAAATGGATTTAGGAGTATGGAGAAAAAGCAGGAATAGAATATTGAAGTCGCCAGATAGCCATGATTGAATTGAATAGTGGAGCAGGCTTGAAGGCTGAATGGCATACTTCTGAACTTATTTTCCATAATTCTATGAGAGGCGGAGGTGAAAAATGAGGACTTCTTCCATCAAAGGGGAGGCTGAGTGAGAACAGGAGTGCATGAAATGGGGGAAATGCAGATTTCAGATTTATTGTCAGAGTACGTACATGACATCACATGCAACCCTTAGGCGGCAGAATTATGACCAATTGGTAGTGCAAAAAAAACTGTGTACACGTGTAAACAAATAAAGAACTGTAAACAGAAAACAAAGGTAAACAAACTGTGCACAACAGAATCAGAATCAGGATTTATTGCCATGAAAAGACCTGAAATTCGGTGTTTTGTGCCAGCATCATAAATGCAAACATACATATTATAACCATTTTATGACATTACAATAAAAAATACTAATGACAGTATTAGGGCACAAAAAAGTCAGGCAGCATCTTTGGTTCATTGGTCATTCAGGAATCTGACGGCGGCAGAGAAGAAGCTGTCCTTGTGCCGCTGAGTGCTCGTCCTTGAGCTCCCTGATGGTGGCAGAGTGAAGAGGGCATGGCCTGGGTAGTGGGGGTCTTTGAGGATAGAGGCTGCCTTTTTAAGACACCGCCTCATGTCGATGTTCTTGAGCGAGTGGAGTTTGGTTCCTGTGATATCACAGGCTGAGAATAAAAAAGAATATCAATAAATTGCACACGTACGAATCCTTAAATTAGTCTCTGATTAAGTTTGTTGTTGAGGAGTCTAATGGTGGAGGGGTAGCAACTGTTCCTGAACCAGGTGGTGTGAGTCTTGTGGGACTCTTTCCTGATGGCAGCAGCGAAAACAGAGTGGTGAGGGTCTTTGATGAATGCTGCTGCTCTCTGATGGCAGAGTTCCCTGTAGGCATACTCAATTGTGGGGAGCAATTTGCCTGTGATGTCCTGGGCTGTATCCACTCCCTTTTGCGGAGCTTTACACTCAGGGCGTATTTGTGTCCCCATACCAGACCGTGATGCAGCTGGACAGCACACTTTCCACCACACACCTGTAGAAATTTGCCAGGATTTCTGATGTTGTACCAAACCTCCGCAAACTTCTTAGGAAGTAGAGGGCTGATGTGCTTACTTTACGATGCCATTAGTGTGTTTGACCAGGAAAAATCCTCCGAGATAGTGACTCCCAAGAACTTAAAATTTGCTCACCCTCTCCAATGATCAATGGAGATCTCTGACTTTCCTTTCTTGAAGTCAACAATCAGCTCCTTAGTTTTGGTGACATTGAGTGCAAGGTTGTTGTTGGTGCATAATTCAGCCAAGTTTTCAAGCTCCATCCTGTATGCTGATTCATCCCTTCCTTTATACGACCCACCATTGTGGTATCGTCAGCAAATTTGTCAGTAGTTTTAATTGTCCTACTGAGCCACACAGTTGTAGGTGAGCAGGGGGCTAAAAACACAGCCCTGAGGTGCTCCAGTGCTAATGGAGATTGTGGAGATGTTCTTTCCAATCTTCACTGATTGTGGTCTGGAGTAGAGGAAATTCATGATCCAATTACACAGTGGGGTCTTGGAGTTTGCTGATCAGTTTTGAGGGGATGATGGTGTTAAATGCTGAACTGTAGTCAGTAAGAACCATCCTGACGTATGCACATTTACTGTCCAGGTGTTCCAGGGCTTTGTGTGAAGCCAGTGAGATGGCATCTCACTACGATAGGCAAACGGGAATGCATCCATGTCACTGCTCAGACAGGAGCTGATCTGCTCCATCACCAGCCTTTCAAAACACTCCTTCACTGTTGATGTAAATGCAGCTGGTCGATAGTCATTAAGGCAGGTTTCTACACTCTTCTTGGGCATCAGTTATGATTGGCGTCTCTTTGAGAGATTGGTAAGTTGGTCAGCACAGATTTTCAATACTCGGCCGGGTCCTCCATCCGGGCCGGATGCTTTCCTCGGATTCACTCTCCTGAAGGCAGCACGCACGGTCATCCTCAGACGCGGGCAGGATGGGATCAGCATGGGGCTGCAGATAAACGGCTTGGTCCTGAAGTGGAAGGCTTCATCTTGAAAACAGATGCGACAGATTGCATCTGCATTTTCTTGTGTGTGAAGGTTGTGATAACTGCCTTCTCAACCCACAAAGCAATAATAGCATAATAGAAATGAGGACCTAATGATATAGTTTGGGAAAAATTACCCTGGGTATTCTCATCAATGATTCCAGGCCTCATCTCTCAAAGCTTCAGCTGATCAATATGCTCCAGAACTGTGGCGATGCGGAGATGTGGTTACTGCCAGTTCATTATTGAGAGAATGTAAGAAATAGTAGCAGAAGTCCATCTTGCCCATTGAACCTGCTCCATCATTTGATAAGATCGTGGTTGTTCTGAATGGCTCTGCCTGCCTGCCTTTCCCCCATAATCCTTAGATCCCTCATGCAAACATCTCCCTAGATGGGTCTGAAGAATATTGAGTTATGCAACCTCTACTTCTTCCTTGAACAGGGATGGCCACAGGTTTGGTGCTTCCTCCAAGGTCCGAACAGGCCCACTTCTGACTGGCTTGGAAGTCAGAACAGGCTTATTATTAAGTGCTGAGAGAGCCAAAATGAAGGAATAATTTGCAGGTGCAAAGGAAATTGACTTTCAGTCATTCCAGCATGAAAATGGTATTTCTGCTGATAATCATTGGGAAATCAACACATAGAAGTTCATTGGACATGTTCAACCGGCCACTGGCTGATGTTTGCCATACCAGTAAAGCATTAATTTTGTGGCAAAACTGGGATTAATTTATCAGAAGATGCAAATTGACTATTGTATTTTGATAAATGGTCATCAGTCTGAAATCTTAACTCTATTTCTCTCACCACAGGTTTTGGGCATTTTCAGTTTTTGTCTCAGACAAAGTAGTGATATTACTGCAGAAAGGATGAGAGATATGAAAAGATTAATCTCTTTATAATATCACTGTAAGAAAAATAAGCCAATGAACAGACGAGAAATGCCATGCATGAAAATAAGATGTTCCTCCTCAATAAAGAATGTCTTTTTCACCAACATATACATCATGAGAACTTCTTTAAAGCTGCAAGGCTTTCTTCAGTTTCCAAACCACAAAATGAACAAGAACACGCACAGGAAACTGTGTTTATTTTTGCACACTTTGCTTCTTGTCGTTTCAAATATATTTATTGGGTGACTGAATTGTGGGTTTGTTTTAGAAAGCAAAGATCCCATAAATCTACAGTCTAAAATGTACACTGAAAGACATGTAGATCAAATCCAATGCCTTCATAAAAACAGAGACTTTCATTTATAGTGTCATTCAAGACCTCGGACGTCCCAAAGTGTTTTCCCAGTCAAGAATGTACTTTTGTTAAAAGGTCAGAAGTTACAATGTGTGGATAGCAAGCTCAAACAAGCAGCAATGGTCAAGTTATCTTTGATAGACCGACAGAGATTTAAAGATTGAGGATATAATAAGTGAGGAATAAATATTGCTTGGTCCAGTGAGGAGAATTCTCAGTTGTTCTCCAAAGCAACATCACAAGGTGCCGACGATATAGCTTTTAACAGTCAAGTAACAATTCATGGCGTAATAATTCAATAACACCATAATTCAACAGGATTGCGTTCAGTATAAATCGGCCTCATGGTTTGCCAGTGTAATCGAGTGTCACTGTTTTAAAACAGTCGTTTAAACCTGTGGATCAGTTTATCTGCATGTTCTTTCAAACCGGATGCTTGTGTACAATGCACTGGGCTATAAGCTCCACGTTATGATAGGCATGTTTCTCAAGTGAAATTCATTTTGAACAAGTGGTGAGAAGTTTTTTTTCGTGCATAACATGGAACAAATTTCCCTCGAAACATCTTAAGGCTCAACAACCACACAGATTTCCCTTGACTTTACAGGTGTAATTTTGAATCTTACCAATCTGGGATCGATTTCTTCATTTAGAATAGCTTCATTCTTGATCAATGCAACTCTCTGGGCAAATCTGCATGTTGAAATAGATTCCTGCCCGAAAAAAAAAATTGGTTTATTCTCACATGCACTGCATCTTTATGTGGTGATTTGTCAGCAGGGCACTGAGACATCTCAGACATTCACAGTAAGACACAATACCAAAAATGCAGAGATACAGAGAGAGATTAGTAAGAAGGAGCAGGGACAACATAATTTTATTTTTTTTAATTTAGACGTTCAACACAATAACACGACCCTTTTGGCCCATGAGCCTGTGCCACCCAATTACACCCAAATGATCCACAACCCCTGGTATATCTGGAACAGTGGGAGGAAACCAGAGCCCCAGGGGAAAAACCCATGCAGACACACGGAGAACGTACAAGCTCCTTATGGACAGCGCGGGATTCGAAACCAAATCCAGATCGCTGGCACTGTGACAGCGTCGCGCTCACTGCTACACTAAACGTGCACATGTTCCCTAGATTATTCCATCCTGGCTGTAAACATTTCTTTTATTCGTTCTTGGAAAACAGATAGGCACCTTTGACATTTATGGACCTTGAACAAAGGAGTCAATTCAGAGTTAAACAGATTAGTGAGGTCTTGTACAGGCCAATTGAGGCAACCATGGCACATTTCCTTCCTTGTCAGTGAATCAAATAGATTTACTGACACCACCTTCTATTAAAAATTCATCTTATTTAATCTCTAAATTTCTTCATATGAATTTCATTCTTCAGTTGATCTCATTGCCACTGGAATAACATGTGACCATTTTTTGCCCAATTCACTTACAATTCTGAAGGGGAAGTGGAGGAGGGAAAGGATTACAATCTCCAATATTCTTGATACCACCCTTAAGTATCCCAGTAATCCATCTTTTCAGCGAAGCATACATTATTCTTCATTTTAATGGGAACCAAAGTGCAAAGTTTGTTCTTTAACAAATATTGTTTAAATATTGTTTAAAATCACCAGATCCTCAAAGTTGACCCAACCACTAATAAGAGAAGTTAATCACGGCAATATAAAAGTAGTCTGAGGAGCAAAAAAATACAAATGACTACCTTGATTTGTAATTGAGAACCAGGGCGAATGCCTCCGGATCGTCTGAAAGCTGCGAAAGATGAAAACAAAGGCAAAAAAAAAAAGGAGATTGGGATAAAACATTGCACTCTTCATTTTATAAATAAAGAAGGAAAGGGAATGGAGTGGTCAAGCACAGCAGGCAAGAGAATGGGTGCAGACACACTTATTTCTCCTCCATGCCTCCTTTTCTTGTACATCACAGGTCCTATCTCTGTGCCTGCACAGTATCTAATAAAAGGAAGCTTTCCTAATTTTCCAAAGCTAAATTCTCAATATACATTTAATCTGGTCTTTGCATCTCTATTAAAGATGTGCGCCTTTCACTTTTTTAAGATGAAAAATCTTAACTGAAACAAGTTAATTGCCTGAATTGAGAAGCTACTGTATATTCTGGTCAGACAGAATGCTGCTTGCATCCAATTTTCCAGAGTGGCCTCTTAAAAATATCTGGAGATTATCTGAGCAAGCAGATGTAGCATTTGAGCAGCTGAATCAGGAAACTGCGTGCAATGTTAATATCAAGGAATCAGGACAATTAAAGATGAATATAACGGGGGGGGGGGGGAGGGCCATAAAAGTATTCTCAAAATTAATCCATGCCAATCTTTTGCACTTGCCAAGGTTGAAAACCAGGATCCAAAAAGCAATAGAGTGAGAACGAATATCTATAAATATAAGACAAGCAACTCAGTGATCTCTTGTTTGATAGCTGCTGGAATAGGTGAGTTCATCACAGGCCCCAACCTCTATAGTTCATAATTTCATTGAAACACGATCGGTTGCAGGTGCTGTGATTGTAGTAAACACACCAAAATGCTGGAGGATCTCAGCCGGTCTTTTCAGCATCTCTAGGAGACAAAGATATATTCCCGACGTTTCGGGCCTGAGCCCTTCTTCAAGGAAAACTCAGAAAAAACAGAAACAGGATATATCAGAAAGTCTCGGAATTCAAACAATGGGGAGGAATCCAGACCAACAAAAGGTGTTAATTGAATATATGTGAGAATTTATCATGTCTGTGTGAAAGGAGATGGGGAAATGAGTGATGACAGAGGAAAACAGGGGTGGGGGTGGGGTTTTAATAAAAGCCAGAGAACTTGATATTAATGCCATCCAGTTGGAGGATGCCCAGTCGGAAGATGAGGTGTTCTTCCTCCAATTTACGGGTGGTCTCAGTCTCAGTCTTGCAGAGCAAGGGAGTGGGATGGAGAATTGAAAGGGGTGGCCACTCACTATTGCGGCAGAGCCGAGGTGCTCAACAAAGCAATCTCCCACTCTGCATCCAGTCTCTCCGATGTAGAGGAGACCACAGTGAGAGCACCAGATGCAGTAGATGACCCCTGCAACTTCACAATTGAAACGTTGCTTCACTTGGAAGGACTATTTGGGGCCCCAAATGGTGCTGAGGGAGGAGGTCTGGGCACAAGTTGAGCATCTCCTGTGGTCATAGGGGTAGGTCCAAAGGAGATGATTGGTGAGGAGGGAGGAGAAGACAAGGGAGTCACGGAGGGAGAAGCCCCTGTGGAAGGCGGAGAGGGAGAAGAGGAGAACTAACAATTTTGTTAGGGAGTAAAGGGACTTTGTTAGCACTAACAAAGGAAAAGCAATGGAAAATTCACTAGACGATGGTAAATTCTAAATAATAGTTTTTATTGAACTATTAATAACATAACATTTCTCACTTATCTCTAACCTTTACTCTAATCCACTATGCGCAAATGTAAATGTGTGTGTGTGTGTGTGTGTGTGTGTGTGTGTGTGTGTATGTGTGTGTGAGTGATTAAGTCTCACTCTGAAAAGTCAATTTTTTACTTTAGCATAATTTTAGTCTTGCTTGAAGGTCTTAAATTTTCAATTCAGAATTAATTATAAAGCGCTTTTAAACATCCTATCTTCATGCCTTTTTAAACTCACAATTTTTTCAATGAGTTGCTCTTCAGAGACATTTTTTAAGCAGAAGTGACCATCTTTTGAGCCACCAACGTAGCACCTGTGAAAAGGAGAATACAAGTCCTGTCTTCCCAGGTTCAAATCTTCTTTAGAATGAAGTCTTTATAATCTGGTTTCTAAATGATCAGACTGTTCTCTTTATTTTAAAGAGACAGTCAGAATTAGGCTTCTCTTTTGAAATCTACTTAATCTGTGTTCTTCTTTTGTTAGGAGTAACACATAGGCAGCTTTTACCCTTCTGTTAGGAAGTAGTGCTGCTGTTCAGTTCTGCACCTTAACGGAACGGTGAGTTTCCTTAAACTGTCAATAATATATTTTTGGCAAATCTCTCGTGTGACATCATTTCTGTCTTTGAAGTTCATAAGATCTTTGGACACTGATGGGCTAAAGACATTTAAGTCCCCTCATACCTCTGTGAAGTCTGCTCTCCTCGGAGGTAAAATGGCCATGCATTTATACAGGTACTTCTGAAATAGCACCTATTGTTTTCAGGATCTCAAAAACCAACATAAATCCTTTCATCTTCTTGACTCCAACTTCAATCAGCAGACATTTTCATCTCAAACTGGCTTCTGTCTTCTATCCCAAAGAACCAGGTGTGTTTAAAATGCTAATATGTTATCTTTTTGCTGAAGTCAGCTAACACTTGCAAAGAACCATGTCTCTGTAGAATGTAAATGAGCCTCAAACTAACTTGTTAACCCACGTCTAGATAAAATATAGCTTTAACATTAAAGTAAGGATTAATATTGAAACAGACACATTACTTTTATGTGTCTAGTAGTGGGATCATGGCAGAAATGGCGGAAGACGAGATGGAGGCTGGTGGGGTAGTAGGTCAGGAAAAGGGAATCCTGACCTCATTGTGGGTCGGATTTGTCACTGTGTGTGCCAACTTTATACAAAACACTTGTGGGAGAGTGTAACACACAAAAGTGCTGGAGAAAATCTGCAGTTCAAGCGGCATTCATAGGAAGTGCTAAGAGTGACCTGAATTTCTCCAGCACTTTTTCGATTGCACTGCAGTCACAGTGTCTGCAGATTTTCCTATTAACTTGTGGTAGGATGCCTTTGCAGTAATTAGCAGTACATTCTCTCTGTCCTCATAACTGACAATCCATCACAGTTTCAAAACAATCATCCAACTGATCATGTAGAATATTGCCCAGGTATGTCTCGTCTTCAAAGGGCAGGACACATCCTATCCTGCATCTGGTTCACCTTCAAAGTCACAGAAAATAAGGTCAACAAAAATATCAAGCTGTAGCTGACTGCTACTAAGAAACACACACACTCGCAGTGTGGGAGGTTAAGCTCTGAGATTTTTTTAAAATATGGAACACTCCACGAATTTGCGTGTCATCCTTGCGCAGGGGCCATGCTAATCTTCTCTGTATCTTTCCGATCTAAAATTATATGTGCGGCCGAAGTGAGCACACTCTGAGATTGATTGAGGCTGGAAAGGCTCCTTTTATACAGTTGGAGTTCCTGCCGTTTGTTTGATTGGCTGACAGCAGCCCTATGAAGAACGATAATGGGTGGGGATATTCTTGCATGCGAATACCCTTCTTCCCCAGCCTGTTATTGATCTGTTAGCTGGGCAGCTTGGCCAGTTCCATTTTAGGGCTGCTGGTTCTTGTACTGCTCCAGCTTTCAACCGCGCTAGTTCGCTGTGTTAAGGGACGTGTTACAAGTGTGTTATGCTGCTGTTAACTACTGTGCGTGCCACGCGATGCGCCGACTCGATCTCCGCGGTGTAGGGCCACCAAAAAGCAACAATTACACATTGGTAGACTGCTCAATTTAGATTTCACCAGGTTTGCTTGGTTTCAGACCTTCTTACACCGTACCTGTACTCCAAACATTTTCTTTACATTTTAAACATACAGCACAGAAACAGGCCATTTCGGCCCACGGGTCCTTGCCATCCAATTTACACTCAATTAACCTACACCCCTGGTACGTTTCGAACAATGGGAGGAAACCAGAGTCTCCAGGAAAACCCATGCGGACACAGGAAGAGCATACCAACTCGTTACGGACAGCGTGGGATATAAATCTTGGTCCTGATTACTGGTGCTGCAAAAGTGTTGTGCTAACCGCTACATCAACTGTGCCGCCCCAAACATAGATGAAAAAACTGAGAGAAAATGTCCGAGATAGCATGTAACTGAAGAAGGCATCAAGGAATGTTGGTCAATGAAAATAAGAGGAAACCTCTCCAGTTTTTGTGTCTATTGGAGATCAATCGTCTTACTAATCAAAAGCCTGTGAACATCTGGTATAAATATACCTAATGACGGCCTCCACAGCTGCCTTTACCAACAAATTCTACAGATTCACCACCCTGCCTGAAGAAATTTCTCCTAACCTCTGTTCGAAAGGGATATCCAATTAATCTGAGGCTGTGCCCTCTGCTGCTAGACTCTCCCACTACAGGAAACATCTTTCCTTGTCCACTTTATTCAATATTAATTGAGTTTCAATGAGATCCTCCCTCATGCTTTTAAATACATTGAGTACAGGACCAGAGCCATAAAACTGTCCTCATACTTTAATTGTCTCATCCTCAGGATCATTCCAGTAAACGTCCTCTGCAGCCTGTCCAATGCCAGAACATCCTTCCTTCAAAAAGAGATCCAAAAATGCTCATAATACTCCAAATGTGATCTGACCCATTTCTTATAAAGCCTCACCATTGCATCCTTCCCTTTATATTCTAGTCCACTCAAAGTGAATACTGACTTTGCTTTTGCCTTTCTCCGTACTGACTCAATCTGCAAGTTAACCTTCAGGGAATCTTGCACAAGGCTTATCGAGTCCTTTTGGGTGTCTGGTTTCTGAATTCTGTCCCATTTAGGAAATAGTCTACACCTTTATTCTTTCTACCAAAGTGCAGACCATAGATTTCCCCATGCTGTATTCCATCTGCCACTCCTTTGTCCATTCTCCCAACCTGTCTAAGTCGCTCTGGGGACTCCCTGCTTCCTCAACACTACCTACCCCTCCAGCTACCTTTGTAGCATTCGTAAATGGGCAAAAAGTCATCAATTTCATCAACCAAATCATTAACATGCAAGTAGCAGACCAGACACTAGTCCCTGGGCTACATCACTCGTCACGGCAGCCAACCTGAAAAGGCCCCCTTTATTTCCTCTTTCTGCTGTTTGCCAATCAACCAATCACCCATCCACATTTAGTACCTTTCACGTAATACTGTACTCCGCAAGGCATTCATTTTCTGGAAATAAACATAGTGTTGGATTTTAAACAATGAAATATTTTTTTTAATTGTTCCAATTTGGCAGAATACAGTACAGAGATATAAAGCTGTTAAGGGTAAATGAAGTCCATGCCTT
Source organism: Narcine bancroftii (assembly GCF_036971445.1). Lineage (NCBI taxonomy): Eukaryota > Metazoa > Chordata > Chondrichthyes > Torpediniformes > Narcinidae > Narcine > Narcine bancroftii. Next base: position 238,768,038 of record NC_091474.1, on the reverse strand, counting down.
CCTTGCCGGAGTCAAACTTGAAAGAAACAGCCGGACATCTTCTTATAAATTGTGATTAATCAAAGACATGATGAACTTCTAAATAGCAATTATGAATTTGCTTAGGAACCATTGAGAGAAATTTAAATGAACGTACCTCCAAGTTCTTCTTATCTACAGATAAAGTTGCAACCATTGTTGTCATACAATTTCCACCCAGGCTGTCACGCAAAACTGATGTCATCATAGAGTTTCGATAAGGGATGTGCGTACGATTCTTTTCTGCAAGGGCGATAATAACCTGCAATTTAAATCAACAGTTTCAACTACACACCTTCATATAATAAAGGAGAAGGTATATGCTGTGTTGGCCTCCATCAGTTAGGGATTAGGTTCAAGAGCCATAAGATTGCAGCTCCATAGTGTTCTGGTTAGACCACACTTGGAGTATTCTGTTCAGCCTGGTTGCCTCATTACAGGAAGGAATTAGATGCTTTGGAGAGGCTGAAGAGCTCAGGCTTTTCTCGTTGAAGGGAGAAGGATAAGAGGTGATGTAAGATTATGAGAGATTATATATAGACATATATAGCCATCTTTTTCCTGGGGCAACATGAGCAAATACCAAAGGACATTTTAAAGTGAGTGGTAGTGGAGAGGACGGAGGTAATTTTTTTTTACACAGAGAGTTCCTGGGGTGGTGTTGGAGGCTGGTACAATAGGGATATTTAAAAGACTCTTAGACAGGAGCATGGATACAAAAAAAATGGGGGTTATGGTTGCAAAGTAGGGAAAGTTTAGATTATTGAGTAGCTTTTTATATAGGTCGGCACAACATCATGGTCCAAAGAGCCTGTAGTCTGTTGTACTGTTCTATGTTCTCTGGGTCAGCACAACATCATTGACTGATGGCCCTGCACTGTGTGGTCACGTTCTATGTCGTATGTTAACTAACACGCTTGCTTATATTTATGAATTGTAAACTGATTCGTCAGTTACTTATTTGACTATCAACATCTATGCAAAAATAATTCAGTTATACACCTAGATAACAAAATGATAAGCCATCAATGGAGTGTCTCGAACAAAACATCGACTGCCCACTCTCCTCCTTAGATGCTGCCTGACCGACTGAGTTCCTCCAGTGTTCGTTTTCTGCACCAGATTCTTGTGGATCCAGCGCTACAATCAAGCCTTTTTCTAATCAAGGTATCATCAGGCTTTAGGGATTAGATATTCCTCCGGACAAAACTTACCCACCCTCCAAGTCTGATAAAGTATGATGAAAAATAATGAGACCCCAATTCCATCCAAATTAAAAGGCATAGGGGCTGCACAATTTTTTTTGGAACAAAAGCCTGAACCAACACATCACAAACTTTGGTAAAATGCACACCCAACAATACAAAAGGGAAAACAAAATATTAAATTAACATTAACAAAAGTAACCCTTTTTTTCCCCGCATGGTGTCTTCAACTCTACGGGTCTCTAAGGTGAAAGCGGTGAGACGTCGAGTTCAAGTTCATTATTGTCCCATTGCACAAGTACAGCCTGAGGAAATATCATTTTCCATCCGGACTGTGGTGCAAATCGCACACACAACCAAACTTAGCGCGCAGACAAACAATACATAGACAGCACAACCCTACATATGTAAAAATAAATATGGCTTAGTGACTACGAGAGTCTCCAGTGGTTAGTGCGAGCGGCACCTTTGGCCGTTTAACATTCTCACTGCTTGCGGGAAGAATGAATAATGAGATCTATCTGTGTAAACAAGTCTTGAGTTAAAGGCATTTATCACACTGCTAATTCGCAAAATTTTAAAATTGATTTAAAATCCATGGGGAAAATAAAAACTGGCTCCCATCTCACCACCAAATACTCTTGTGTATACTGTCAGTCATTATGGATAGAAGTATATTATTTGTCATTTGATGTTATTTCATGTCTATGGACTTTGTCAAGGCTGAAAAAGGTCCTACATGGTATGATGGCCCTGGAGGTCAGATGGCATGGGATTCAGGGTGAGCTGGCAAATTGGATTCAGAATTAGTTTGTTGGTAGGAGACATGGGTGTTAATGGATGGCTGGAGGGCTCATGACCAGGGATTAGTGCTGGATCCACTGTTGTTTCTCATCTATATTAACCACCTGATGAAAATATAGTTAAAGCATGATTACAGATGACTCCAAAATTGGTTGTATAGTGGACAGGATAAGATTATAACAGAATCTAAATTTACTCAAAATCGGTGGTGCTGAGGATACTGAAAGGATGAAGGGAGACGGATAGATGAGGAGAATGGACAAAGATATGGCAGATGAAATATAATATTGGAAATTGTACGGTCATGCACTTTAATAGAAGGAATAAAAGGGCAGACGATTATTTAGATGAGGTGAAAATTTAAAATTCCGAGGTGCAAAGGGACTTGGGATTCCTCGTGCAGGATATCCTAAATATTAACCTCCAGGTTGAGTCAGTGGTGAAGAAGGGAAATGCCATGTTGGCATTAACTTCTGGAGGAACAGCGCAGAAGAGCAGGGATGTAATGTTGAGGCTCTGTAAAGCACTGGTGAAATGTCCCTTGGAGTACTGTGTACTGTTTTAGACACCTTATTTGAGAAAAGGTGTGCTGACATTGGAGAGTGTTCAGAGGAGATTTACTAGAATTATACAAGGAATAAAAGAGTTTGCATAAGAGGAACAACCGTCAACTCTTGGACTGTACACGTTGGAGTAGAGAAGGATGAGTGGGGAACCTCAAAGAAGCATTTTGAATGGTGAAAGGATTGGACTCAGTAGATGTGAATAAGATGTTTCCCTTAGTGGGTGAATCCAGGACAAGAGGACACAGTCTTAGAATTACAAGGTTCCCATTTAATACAGAGATAAGGAGAAATTTCTTTAGCCAGAGGGTCGTGGATTTGTGGAGTTCATTGCCACATAGAGTTGTGGAGTCCCGATCATTAGGGGAGCTAATGATAGGTATCTAATTAGTCAGGGTATCAAGGAATATAGGGAAAAGGCTGGAATTTGGAACTGGATGTGAGAACAGTTTAGCTCAGGGTACAGTTGTGGAGCAGGTCTACTTTTGTTCCTTTATCATGAACTTGTGATGTGACAAGGATGCTTCCATGGTACGGGATTCTAGGACAAGAGGCCATAACTTCAGGATAAAAGGGTGTCAATTTAAATAGAGATGCAGAACATTTTCTTTAGTGAGAAGGTCGTCAGTCTGTGGAAATTGTTGCCACAGGCAGTTGTGGAAGCGAGGTCATTGGGTGTATTTACAGAAGAGATTGACAGATATTTGATTAGTCAGGGCATCAGGGCTATGGAGAGAAAGCGCGGGAGAGCAGCTGAGTGAGAGGATGGATCAGCTCATGATTAGAATGGCGAAGCAGACTTGATGGGCCATTTGGCATACTTCTGCTCCTATATCTTGTGATCTCGCAAACTCATAAAGTGTGTCAAGAAAAACAGGTGGAATTTAACTTAAGACAAGTAGTGAATGCAGATTCAATCTTGAGTTTTAAAAATAAATTAGATAAATTTATGGAATAAGAGTAGGTCGTTGTTCGGCACAGACTGGAAAGGTTGGATGGCCTGTTTCTCTGTGCTGTAACGATCTATGATTCCATGGTTCTACATGTGAGATGTTGCATTTTGGTAAGTCAAACAGGACAGTACACATATGGTGAATGGTAGGGCCCTAGAGATTGTTATAGAACAAAAAGACTTGGAGATACAGATACATCCCTCAATGAAAATAGTGATACAGGTAAATAGGTGGTGAAGAAGGCTTTTGGCATGTATGTCTTCTTCAGTCAGGACCCTGAGTACAGTAGCAGGGACGTCATCTTACAATTGCACAAGACGACAGTGAGGCCAAACCTGGGGGACTGTGTGTACTTTTGGTTATCCAGACAGAGGAAAAATATCATTACACTGAAAAGAGTGCAGAAAAAATACATGCGCATTTTGCTGGGACTTGTAGGCCATGAGGTGGGATAGGTTGGGACTTTTCTCCCTGAGGTGCAGGAGGCTGAGGGTTGCCTTACAGAAGTTTATAAAATCATAAGGGGTACAAATGAGGCAAATAGTCATTGTTTCTTTCTCAGTGTATGGGAATCTACAAGCAGAAAGCATAGATTTGAGGTGAGGGAAGTTCATCAAAAGCAGCACTTTTTCACACAGGGTAGTGAATATTCAGAGTTAAACATGAAAGTCTGCAGTGGATGTGGTTGTAATAAAAGCACAGAAATCCAGGAGGTACCTTGAAGAAGGGCTCAGGACCATTTGCTTCCTAAGAATTCTGTCAGACTTACTGAGTTCCTCCAGCATTTCTGTGTTTTTCCAGTGGTGAATATACTGAGCAAGTTGCCAGATGAAGTGGTAGAATTGGAGACAATGGTAATTTTCAGAAGACATTTAGATAGATACAGGGGTAAAAAAGATTTTGAGGAACAGGAGTCAAACACTGGCAAATGGGAAAAAGTGGTTGGCATGAATGGGTTGGATCCAAAGGCTGGAGAACTTCATGACTTGGCTATTGTAATAACTCCTCTTTTACTGATCTGTGCAATAAGAAGGGTCGTCAGCATACAGGATGGAGATTGAAAACTAGGGTGAACTTTGGACTCAATGTCACCAAAACTAAGGAGTTCATTGTTGACTTCAGGAAAGGAAAGCCAGAGGTTTACAATCCAGTGATCACTGGGGGGATCAGAGGTGGGGAGGGTGAGCAATTTTAAGTTCTTAGGAGTCGGTATCTCGGAAGATCTTTCCTGGATCCAACACACCAATGGCATTGTGAAGAAAGCACATCAGCGCCCCTTTTTCTTTGGCTTGGCTTCGCGGACGAAGATTTATGGAGGGGGTAAAAAGTCCACGTCAGCTGCAGGCTCGTTTGTGGCTGACAAGTCCGATGCGGGACAGGCAGACACGATTGCAGCGGTTGCAAGGGAAAATTGGTTGGTTGGGGTTGGGTGTTGGGTTTTTCCTCCTTTGCCTTTTGTCAGTGAGGTGGGCTCTGCGGTCTTCTTCAAAGGAGGTTGCTGCCCGCCAAACTGTGAGGCGCCAAGATGCACGGTTTGAGGCGTTATCAGCCCACTGGCGGTGGTCAATGTGGCAGGCACCAAGAGATTTCTTTAGGCAGTCCTTGTACCTTTTCTTTGGTGCACCTCTGTCACGGTGGCCAGTGGAGAGCTCGCCATATAACACGATCTTGGGAAGGCGATGGTCCTCCATTCTGGAGACGTGACCCACCCAGCGCAGCTGGATCTTCAGCAGCGTGGACTCGATGCTGTCGACCTCTGCCATCTCGAGTACTTCGACGTTAGGGATGAAAGCGCTCCAATGGATGTTGAGGATGGAGCGGAGACAACGCTGGTGGAAGCGTTCTAGGAGCCGTAGGTGGTGCCGGTAGAGGACCCATGATTCGGAGCCAAACAGGAGTGTGGGTATGACAACGGCTCTGTATACGCTTATCTTTGTGAGGTTTTTCAGTTGGTTGTTTTTCCAGACTCTTTTGTGTAGTCTTCCAAAGGCGCTATTTGCCTTGGCGAGTCTGTTGTCTATCTCATTGTCGATCCTTGCATCTGATGAAATGGTGCAGCCGAGATAGGTAAACTGGTTGACCGTTTTGCGCTTGACGTCCTGCTTTGCGGAAACTGCCAAAATGTTTGGCCTGGAAGTCAGCCTGAAGAAAACTGAGGTCCTCCATCAGCCAGCTCCCCAGCATGACTACCAGCCCCCCCACATCTCCATCGGGCACACAAAACTCATCAGCGCCCCTACTTCCTCAGGAATTTGTGGAGGTTTGGTATGACACAAGAAACCCTGGTAAATTTCTACAGAGGAGTGATGGAATGTGTGCATCACAAAATGGTATGGGGACACCAATACCCCTGAGTGTAAAGCCCTCCGAAAGGTAACGGACACAGCCCAGAACATCACAAGAAAATTCTTCCCCACTATTGAGAGCATCTATAGGGACACTGCCATCAGAAAGCAGCACATGCATCACCCAGCACATGCTCTGTTCTTGCTGCTGTCATCAGGAAAGAGGTATCGGTGCCATTTGACTCACACCACCAGGTTTAGGTTCAGCTGCTACCCCTCCACTATCAGACTCCTCAACAATAGAGACACATTTAAGGACTCTTACATGTGCACTTGATTTTTATTTTTGTTCTCTATGTATGCACAGACATTTTGCTTATATTCATTGTCTGTTTACAGTTCTTTGTTTACATATTTACGCTGTGTACAGTTTTTGTTGCACTAGTAATCAGTGGTAATTCTGCTTTGACCACAGGAAAAAAGATCGCAGGATCACAAGATAAAGGAACAGAAGTAGACCTGCTCTGCAACTCTACCCTAAGCTAAATTGTTCACACATCTAATTCCAAGTTCTGGCCTTATTCCCTTATCCCTTGATACCTTGACTAATTAGACACCTGTCATTCTCCTCCTTAAACTCCCCAAATGATCGGGCCTCCACAGCTCTATGTGGCAATAAATTTCACAAATCCTCGACCATCTGACTAAAGAAATTTCTCCTCATCTCTGTTTTAAATGGGTACCTTCTAATTCTAAGACTGGGCTCTCTTTTCCTGGATTCACCCACCAAGGGAAACATCTTATTCACATCTACTCTGTCCAACCCTTTCATCGTTCGAAATGTTTCGATGAGATCTCCTCTCATTATTTTATATTCCAATGAATGCAGTCCGAGAGCCGCTAAATGTTCCTCATATGTTAGCTCTTGCATTCCAGGAATCATCCTCGTAAATCTTCTCTGTACTCTCTTCAACTTCATTACATCCCTTCTAAGATAATGGGCCCAAAACTGCACACAGTTCTCCTTATACACTATTCCTCTTGAAATGAATGCCAACATTAGCACTCACTTCCTTTACTGCCAATCCAACCTTTAGGTTATCCTGCATGAGGACCCCCAAGTCCCTTTGCACTTCCGAATTTTGAAATTTCTCCCCATCCAAATAATAATCTGCCTGTTTATTTCTTCTTCCAAAATGTAAAACTGTACATTTTTCAACATACTGCTGTTTCTTTGCCCACTCTCGTAAATTGTCCAAGTCTCTCTGCAAACTTTCGGTTTCTTCAACACTTCCGACTCTACCACCTACCTTGGTGGTAGAGTAGTGATAGTGGATCAGTCCGTAATCTAAGTTATCAATATATATTGTAAAAACAAGCAGCCCCAACACTGACCCTGGTGGTACACCACTAGTAACCAGCAACCAACCAGAATGGAATCCCTTTATTCCCACTCTTTGCCTTCTGCCTATCAGCCAAGGTTCCACCCAATCTAATATTTTTCCGGTAATTCCATGTATTCTCATCTTATTAAAGCAGCCTCTTATGCGGCACCTTATCGAAGGCCTTTTAAAAATCCAAATACACAACATCCACAGCCTCTCCCTTGTCCACCCTACTTGAGGTTTCCTCAAAAAAATTCCAGTAGGTTGGTCAGGCAGGACCTTCCCTTCATGAAGCTCAGGGTGGTATGTGATGTCATGTATGTACCCTGACAATAAATCTGAAATCTGAAAGAGTAAATGTTTTTATTCTTTCCATGTATTTAACTAAGGTTGCTTGCTGGGATTCTTCAACCTTACCTGCTCCAGGTATGTCAGGGAAAGGTTAATGTATTTCGCCTCCGTCAATAGCTGTCCTCTCACTCCGGTCTTTGTAACACGTTCTGATCCAGCCAGGTCTACCAGGTGCAGTTTGGATCGACAGATAGTGGCAGAGCCTGGCTCACGACTGGAAACATGAATGGTGAAAATGCAATGGGAGCGGGTCGAGGCCTGATTCATTGGAGTCTGTTAACAGAAGATTAAAAAGTGCAACCGTTATGACCCCTTTCAGTGTTACAGGATTGTTCATTTCACGACTCTGGATATCCCTGCTTCCATCCCAGCTTCAACCGCCATCCAGACAACTGCAAAGGCAACTCTTCCAACCCTGAAGAGTGCCAAGAGGTAATAGTTCATCTCAAATGATTATGTAAAGAAACAGTGGCTTAGAAGAAAGTAGTTGGAGAATGCAGAAGAATGGAACTGAACCTGTTTGTTCTTATAAAAAAAATCTCTTCGTAGATGATCAAATGCTGTCCAAGACAGCAACACCAAGTCATTTTGAATGCTGGATTGATTCTACCTTGATAAGCTTCACAAATAATTTCTGAATTGATCTCATAATGCTCCACTTATTTCCTTTTCATCAAATATTATCGTTTGATTAGTCAAATACCACCTCTACAAATTGCAGGTGAGCTTCAGACGAGTACGACTCGAAAATAGCTCAAAACTAACAGACACAAGCAGGCAGTTATATTTTATTAAGAAGCAAACGATAGAGTAGAACTGCTTTTAAGAGATAAATATTGTTTGGCAACTGAGGACACTCACAGCTTATCCCTTGTTTTCTCCATGAACAAGTGATATGCCACCAAAAAGAGAAAAGTGAATGTCAAAGTTATGAACACATTTTACATTTGGCAAATTCATGTGGATTTCAACCATGCACCAAGGTAGCGACGTGCTGCTTCTATTGGATAAAATGTTACGTTTGGTAGCATCGATGGGAAAAATGCCAATGGAGATTCAGATGAAAAGATTAACCATGATCTTACTAACCAGCAAATCAGGATAAAAGGGTTATTTGCTATCGCCTTTACATCTTTCCAATCCTCTTCTTCCTCATGGCTTATACCATGTTGTAATCCGAGTATGTGCCGACATTCATTTGGTTCAGCTTACAATTAGAAGAATACCATTTTAATGGCACATAAAGCTGTCCCTGGATTAAAATTGCTGAAAGGTTAAGAGCGAGGATTTTCCAGAATGTCCTTTGAGAAAAATTTTTTAGTTTGAAATTTATGTAGCCATACTGTACGGAAACAGCCTTTGCATCCCTTGAGCTGTGTTGCCCAAATATCTCAATCGACTTCCTGGAGGAAGCCCACGCAGAGACGGGAAGGGCGTACAAACTCCTTACAGACAGTGCTGGATTTGAATCTGAGCTGCTGGTGGTGTAATAGCGTTGTGCTAAGGATGCTGCCCGAATTGGAATTGATGTTCCCAAAAGGAAATAGAAAACTGCAAAGGGATGATTAACTTAAATACTATATATCATATTTAGGTGCCTATTAAAATTAAAGTTCTATAGCATTTGTTCTTGTATATAGCTCATTTCAAGAAACAAACATCACAGCAACAAATTACATACCGTATGGAATATTCAGCCTAAATCTCTCCTTTTAATCTTTGAGAATTCTGTACTCATATTTTTCCTACTCTTCAATCTTTAGTAGTCAAGATAGATGATTTTCCTTGAATGTTTTAATATTAAAAGCTATTATGCAAAATCACATGGTGATAGAACACTCAAGAACAGTGGTGTCTTTTATCCCCAGACCCATAAAGTCATGTTTCGGTATTGAGGTCAGTACATTCAAAATGTAACGTGAATTCTGACATTTCCAGCACCTCAATTTCTGCTGATTTAAACAAAATGAACTGCAGTCAGTAATAAACCAATTTACACCACTGATATTACAGCACACAGCAATAAATCTGGTGTTGATATTCCATAGCATTGCAGTAGACAATGTGTGATAGAAAAAATGTTATAAAATAACATTGCTATCACTGGTACAATAACCCCCTTGCAAAAACAAAATATGTACTGTGTTCCATTATTTATTCTAGCTTCTGGTCAAGTTACCAGTGTTCCACAATCCCTGTAAATTCAAGCCACGGTGAACGCCACTTCATGAGAGAAAAGTGAATAATTGATGACAACCATCCTGCATAACTGGTGATGGAGTTCAGATTGTGGTAGAATTATACCTCCGTAATACTCGGTATTACAGAAAAATGAAAATACTTGCATCTTACAAAAGATTTCCAGAGGTCAATTCAATTACAAAAGAATTAAATGCTGGTCTGCACATAATTCTATTCCAGCATGTGAGAAATACCTGAGTGTATTAAGCTCATGTAGCAGCACATCGCCGCGGCAATCGGGCTGGCGCTCTGAGCAGCGAGCGCAACCAAGAGACAGCAGACCACGCAGCGGCACTGGCTCCAGCAAGTGAACCGGCAGTCATTCGGCTAAGGCAGCATTCTCAAAATGACGCTGCCCCCCCTGCTTGGGCAGACTGTGCGGGAAAGAAGGCATTGTAATGCAAGAAGGGGGCCCGCGCATGGGAAACCCGCTACGTTAAGTGGGCGGTGGCAACAGTTGATGGGGCAAACGATGGGAATGCCAACAGAATAAAAGCTGAGCTTGAGCCCCAATAAAACACAGAGCTATACCTCGCTACACTTGTGTGTGTCTTTCTTTGAGTAGCGCGCGGCTACAGTTGACCCCAATGGTTTAGACAGCATCTTAACCTAATGATGAGCGAGCTGGCAGCAGTCCACGCAGTCGCCCTGAAGCTCCCAACCTACTGGACAAATCAGTCCCGCGTCTATTTCAACCAGGCTGAGGCACAGTTTCAGATCTGGCAGATCACAGCAGAGTTCCACCCGATACTACAACGTGCTGAGCGCCCTGGACTAGGACATGGTGAGCCAGGTAGCTAATTTCATCTAGGGGTCTCCATCAGAAGGCACCTACACCACCTTCAAAGAGCTGCTTTTCGAGGCTTTTTGGCTCTCACGGCGAGAAAGAGGGGCAAGTTTTCTCCACGGATGGGCTGGGGGACAGGCCCCCATTGGCCCTGATGAACAATATGCTGGCCCTCATTGGGAAGTGTGAACCCTGCATAATGTTCTTAGAGCAATTACCTGAAGACGTCCAACTGCTCCTGGTGGACATTGACTTCAGTAAGCCCCCAGAAAGTCGCAGCACGAGTGGACATCTTGTGGAAGCAAAAGAGAGCTCAACCTCTATAGGTCTCATTGCTAAACCCTGCAACCAGACCCGGGCCCCGACGGGGCAGGAAACCAGAAAAGGTCAAATAGACCCTAAATTGAAAGCTGCCAACAGCAGCATCTTCAGAACATATGGCATGTAACCATATAACCATATACAGCACAGAACAGGCCAGTTTGGCCCTACTAGTCCATGCCGGAACAAATCCCCACCCTCCTAGTCCCACTGACCAGCACCTGGTCCATATCCCTCCAATCCTCTCCCCTCCATGTAATTATACAGTCTTTCCTTAAATGTAAATAATGTCCTTGCTTCAACCACCTCTGCCGGAAGCTTATTCCACATCTCAACCACCCTTTGCGTGAAGAAATTTCCCCTCGTGTTCCCCTTATAATTTTCCCCCTGCAATCTCAAACCATAGCCTCTGGTTTGAATATCCCCCACTCTTAATTGAAAAAGCCTATCCACGTTGACTCTCTCTGTCCCTTTTAAAATATTGAACTCCTCCATCAAATCCCCCCCTCAATCTTCTACGCTCCAGAGAAAAAAGCCCCAGGCTCAACCTTTCTCTGTTACTCAAACCCTGACATCCTGTCAACATTCTCGTGAACCTTCTCTGCACTCTCTCTATTTTCTTTATATCCTTCCTATAATTCGGTGACCAAAACTGCACACAGTACTCCAAACTTGGCTTCACCAATACTTTGTACAATTTCATCATAACATCCCAAATATTGAATTCAATACTCCATTTTATGAAGGCCAACATTCCAAATGCCTTCTTCATCACTCTATCTACCTGAGTATCAACTTTGAAGGTACTATTTACCATAACTCCTAAATCCCTTTGTTGCTCTGCACTCCTCAATTGTCTACCATTCAATGTATACGTGCAGGATCCAAATGCAGTTGGAAGGCAGCTTCTTCTCAAGAGTGTTCACTTTGGCAGCAGTGGAACAACAGCTCCTCGGGGCAGATTTCCTGTGTGCCCACAGCCTGCTGGTGGACCAGTAGGGCCAGCGACTTGTCCATATAAAGACATTCCAGACTTTCCCTCTCAAGGATGCCAGACTCCCAGCCCTCCACCTGGACTTGGTGCAACATTCCACAAATGAGTATGCCAAGATCCTCGCGGAGTTCCCGACATTGCTTACCCTCAGTTCACCTCGGAGATGCCCAGAAATAGAGTGCGACATCACATCTTGACTCAGGGCCCATCGCTCCACGCAAGAGACGAATGACATCCCCCCAGAGAAGCTCCAACTAGCTAAGGAGGAGTTCAAAAAGCTGGAAGAACTGGACATAGTACAATGGTCAGACACCCCATGGGCTTTTCCCCTGCACATGGTGCCCAAAGCCACTGGGGGTTGGGGACCGTGCGGCAACTACCGCCAGCTTAACGAGGCCATTATGCCAGATTGCTACCCCATACCGCACATACAGGACTTTCCGGCCAACCTGCATGGGGCAACAATTTTCTCTAAAGTGGACCTTGTGTGGGATAGCATCAGGTTCTTGTACACCCAAATGACATCCCCAAGACTTCCATCAAAACCCCATTCAGTTTGTTTGAATTCCTATGCATGCCATTTGGGCTGAAGAATGCCATGTAAACCTTCCAGTGGCTGATGGACGAGGTGGGCCGAATCCTGGGTGGCACTTTTGTCTACCTCTATGACATCCTGGTGGCGAGCAAAGACAAACAAGAGCACGTGGTGCACCTCTGCAACCTCTTCACCTGGCTGAGTGAATTTGGACTGATGATCAACCCAGCCAAATGCCAGTTTGGGTTGGAGACTGTTGACTTCCTGGGCCATAGGATAACCAAGGAAGGGGCCACACCACTACCCAGCAAGGTGGAGGCCATCCAGGTTTCCTAGGCCCAGCATGATCAGGAGACTGCAGAAGTTTGTGGGGATGATCAACTTTTATCACAGATTCATCCCCTCAGCGGCCAGAATCATGCGGCCCTTATTCTCCCGCATGATGGACAAAACCAAGGATGTAACCTGGGACACAGAGTTGGTGGAAGACTTCGTAAAGGCCAAGGAAGCAGTGGCGGGTGCCATTCTTTCCACACAACCAAGGCCAGACACTTCAACAGCCCTGATGGTGGATGCCTCAGGAATGGCGATCGGCAGAGTTCTAGAGCATCAGATCGGAGGCCGCTGGAGGCCACTGGCTTTCTTCAGTTGGTATCTGTGACCTCCAGAACTGAAGTGCAGCGCTTTCGACAAGGAGCTACTGGCGCTGTCCCTAGCTATCCACCACTTCCGATACAATCTCAAGGGCAGAACTTTTAGGGTCTACACCGACCACAAACCCATGAACTTCGCGCTGGCCAAATTCTCAGACTCTTGGTCAGCTCGCTAACAGCATCATCTGTTGTATATCTCCGAGTACACCACGGATGTGCAACACATCTCTGGCAAAGACAACGTGGTGGCAGACGCATTGTCCAGGCAGACCAACCACGTGCTATCGAAGGGAGTGGATTTCGTGACACTGACAAAAGCACAAAAAGATGACGTTGAGATGCCCCAGTACAGGACAGCCATTTCGGGACTGCAACTCCACGACATCCTGGTCGAAGCAGGTAACACCACCTTCCTGTGTGATGTGGCCACCGGACAGGTCAGGCCTATCATTCCCGCGGCTTGGAGATGACCAGTTTTCAATTCCATCCATGGGCTGGCTCAGCCATCCATCAACACCACAGTCCATCTGGTGGCCAGCAAGTTTGCGTGGCATGGTCTCCGAAAAGAAGTCAGTGGGTAGGCGAAGGTGTGCACACAGTGGCAGACTGCCAAGGTGCAGCAGCACCAAAACCCCACCATAGCGCTTCGAGCCCATGGAGTGAAGGTTTGATCACGTCCATGTGGACATTGTGGGACCCCTTACCAGAATCCCAGGGGTTCCACTATTTGTTCACCATGGTCGACCACTTCACCAGGTGGCCAGAAGCAGTCTTGATGGCAGACACCTCCATGATCTCCTGTGCCAGAGCCCTCAGCAACTCCTGGGTACCGCGGTTCAGCATACCATCTCACATCACATCAGACAGAGGGGCCCAATTCACCTCCAGTCTCTGGTCTGACTTCGCGAGTCTGTGAGGCGCTCAGCTACACCACACTACAGCCTATCACCCACAATCGAACGGGTTGGTGGAGCGCTTCCACAAAGTCCGCATTCATGATCAAACTACAAGGACCCAACTTGGCACAGTTGGGGATCCTTATTGTGCCCAAGGATGAACGGAGCTCCAACATTGTTCCCCACGGAATTTGCACCATCCCCAGACAAGCAATAGGACAACACAGCAGCACTCCTCCACAGACTATGGAAATGAGTTGCCAACCTGGCCCCGACTCCACCGACAAAGCACGGTCAAGTGAGGACCAACATACACAAAGACCTGCAGGACTGTGAACATGTTTTCATCTGCAGGGCTCCACATCGTCCAATGCTACAGAGGCCAAATGAGGGTCCATTCCGAGTTGTATGAAACAACATTGCCACATTCGAATTGGAGGGCAGAGGCAAGACAGAGGTCTTCACTTTGGACAGGTTGAAGCCGGCACACCTGGACCTAGCACGCCCCGTCAAGATGCCAGTACCACGCAAGAGAGGCATACCACCAAAGACAACAGAGAAGCTGCCTTCATTCATCAAAGACAAAACCGCTGGTTCTGGGAGAGGCGGGTGTGGGGTCATGTAGCGGCACACCACCACAGCAATCAGGCCGGCGCTCCGAGCAGCGTGTGCAACCAGGAGCCAGCAGACTGCACGGCGGTTCTGGCCCCAGCGTGTGAACCGGTGGTTGTACGGCTTCTGCAGCATAGGGACCAGCATCCCCAACATGGCGCTGGCCCCCGCTGTGCAGCCAACAGCTTGGGGATAGCATGTGGGGAAGAAGTCATTGTAATGCAAGAAGGGGGCCCACATCCGGGAAACCCACTATTGATATGAGGGCAGTGACATCAGTTGATGAGCCAAATGGCGGGAACACCAACAGTATAAAAGCCGGGCTTGAGCCCCAATAAAAAACAGCTACGCCTTTGTGTATCTTTCTTCGAGCAGCACGTGGCTACACTCAGTTGCCTATGTGGTTTATTCAGTTAAAAAGGATTGGTTTAACAGTCATAAAGAAATCCAGAAATGTACAGCTTCATCACCTGAATTGAGAAATATAGGATTGTATTTTGTTGTCTTTGAAGTTCAATAAACTATGCCGGAGAAATATCCTACTTTTCTAGATGCTGATTGGCATAAAATACCATTATTTAAGGTCGTGGCTAATCCTTCACAATCAACAGTATTATCATCTTTAATTTGTACAGCATCCCCCACTGGGAAAATATCCCAGAGCATTTCACAAGGGAATGTAATTGCTTACTTCAATAAATCAACTACCTTAGTTGTTCAATAACAAAATACACCATCTGAAATGAATCACTGTTTAAATCTCATTTAGGAAATTTTCAAAGTATTTACCAAACACTGCCTTCTTCAGAGAACTTCAAGTGACTGATGGTCTGGAATGGAGCAATTTGTTGAATTTATTATTAATAATATAGGAATAAACATGAAGAAACATGGATGACCGAAACCAGTTACTTTACAACTTGGCATTGCAGTCTCTCTGTTACTTCATACCATACAAACAGACATCAAAGGTAATTGTGCATCAGGGACCACAAGTGTCCAGATGGATTGACTGTGGTTTAAGAGAGCATTTCTAAAAAAAAGTCACTAAAAGCAGACATCTGAGATGATAACCAAAAAGTCTCCTCAGCAGATGGGAGTCATTTTGTTAGTCTCATATAAAATAAATAAAAGGAAATTTAAATTAATGGAAAAATATGATACATCAAGCTGCATCTCCAGATAGAGAAACAGAATTGGTATAAATCTTTCCTCAGAAATGGAGCAAGTGGGAGATTTAAGGGTTTAGTAGCAGAGCCAGAGAAAATTGAAGAGGCAGAGATTTTGATCCAACGGTTTATTCGAGCTTTGTCACTCACCAGAGGGACACTCGGACCAGCATTTCATGTAATTGTACTTCAGTGTCTACTTTCTTGATTCATCTGATGAATCACCCTCACGCCAACCCAACTCCAAACCAAACACTTCCGTGAGGGCATTCAACGCTGGCCCAGGGTTAGTGTTCACATTGTTTCTCATTCAATATGGTTATTTGCTGATAGTTTGTAAGGAGATTCCCTGCCATTTATCTCCACATTCCTGAATGTTCTCCAGAACTTTGTGTATGTCAGCATAATCCCATTCATTCCCTGAGGAGTTGCAAATGGAGACTAGAAATCAGCATGTACCCCTACTTCTGGCTTCATTCTGGAAGGACGAGCTGTGAAACTGGGCCAAGAACAGTGCCCTGAGAAACTTCTGCAGTGATGCCCTCAGGCTGATATAATGGACTCCGATAATCACAACCTTCATCCCACTTTTGATGAAAACATCCAGGCAATTTTGGGATTTTCCCTTTCATTCTCATTGATTTCAGTTTTACAAAGTTTTTTTTTATTTGTGCCACATTGAGTCAAATATTGGCTTTAAACCTTGGGAAATTGAACTGAGATTGATCTTCTTTATCCATGTTTTGATTGAATACGTACCATCGTGAGGTCTGGAGAAAAATAGACTCTGGAATCGTGATCTGAGCTATCGGTAAGCAACTTATTTCTGTTGGATAACTATATTAGACACAATTCCAGCAGTAATTTCCTTGCCTTTTCTGGTCTAGACAACCCAGGCAATTTTCCACATTGTTGGTTATGAGCTACTTGGAACTACAGTGAAAACCCTGGTATCCGGAATTCAAGCAACCAGCAGCCACAAGCAACTGGCAAAAATATCAAGGAAAATAAATAAAATAAGTAATAATAAAATAACAGGTAAAAATCCATAAGTTTAAAATTATAAAAGTAAATGTTCTCTGAAATAACACAGAAACCTTGAGTGAAGATGGGAGCTTTGCTCTCAGCAGCTGTTTGAATAAAGTTGTATTAGAATAAAATGGCACCACCCTAGATAAAGAGGTGGTTGATGCTGCTCGCCATTGGTGTGACTCTCTTTAAGGGTCTCCTTATCCTTCTGTAGCGCGAATAAAAGCGCTCACGACTGGAGGGAGCTTTTATTAGCTTATAACAAAGGGTTGGGTCTTACAAGCGTCTTCAGTAGAGCTCTGGGTTGAGGCGGGAAACTTGGGTTATATATGGGTAGATGGGAGTAAAGCCTGGGGGAGGAGTCAGCCATCTGCACAACCCATCACCAGGAAATCTCAGTTCACTGCACCTGTTTAGTAAGTGTCGTCCTGGTCAGAGGATTTATCTGTAAACTTGGGGAAGGGGAGGGTTAATTATCTTTAATGTTATTGTTCATCTTTCAGGCGACTCCATGCAGGGGAAGGAACCTGCAGATGCAGCGATGGTTAATTGTTTTCAAATAATTTGACCAAAAATAAAATAAAATGCTTCAAGGTTTATACTGTATATTCATGCAAATTAAGTTTGTTCAGTGTAAGTACTGAAGCACAGTATAGTATTTTTGTTGTTTAAACTGTTTATTCTTAATGCAGGTGTATTAGTTAGGCATTGTAAGAGTCAGGCTCAAGTAATCAGAAAATACATTTATCTGGCATCTACCAATCCCCATAGATGCCAGATATAAGGGGTTTTATTTAAACTATATATATATATATATATGATATGAATTGTATATTTAAAAAGTGTGTGAGGTATTATGGTAAAGATAGGCCTTCAGTCTTAAAGATGGGCCGTTGTCAAGTTTTTAGGTCTATCAGCTTTGAGAGTTCATCTATGAGCTCCACATGAAGTGAAATAAAAAGACTAGTCTTTTTAATACCATTTGCAAAATAGGGAATGAATCAACCACCCTGCTTCTGATTGAAGTGGGTGTCAAATCTTTTTTTTATAGTTCATGGGGCTACCTCCTCTGTTAGATACTCAATCACTGAGGATGGATCAAACACAAGTCTTTGTGGCTGCAGAACCTGCAGGAGCACTGATCCACGGACACTCAGTGACTCTTGTGACAGAGTATTTAGAGGTGGTTTGGAAGGAATTGTTAGAGAAGCTTGCACCCACACATTTTAAAACAGAATATTTGCAGGACTTTTGTAGAATGCTTTTTGCAGAAGGCAACAAAGTATCGACAGCAGCTTGCCTGGGAGAGCACGTGATCTTTGCAGGTGGAGGAAAAGAGTTTTGCTCTCAGAGAGGGAGGGAGTGAAACAGAGGGAGCGGTCACAGAAATTATTTCCAGAAGGACAGAGCTGGCAAACTTTGGAAGGCTGTCTGGTCAAAGGAGAAGACTGGCAGTGTGAAAGGTGACCTGAAAGAAAGAGGATCATCTGGAGAACCCTGAAGGGGGCAAGTTTCGTCAGCAAGACTGATTGAGAAGAAATCAGTTGCGGATGTCCTGGAAAAGGAATCTCTCTCTCTGAAAACTAGCAAGAACCCTCCTGAGTGGTAACCATTTGTCTGTTAAGCATCAAAGATTGGTGAACTTTGTTAATGCTAACTTCTGTGCACAGTACAAGAATTGCCTGTGATCCAAAGAACCTATATAATCTTAAGTGTACATTACACACAGCTGCGCTTAGTGTTAGTGGGGGGAATAAGTAGTTAGGTAGGTTAAGTAATAATTTAAAGTTTCATTCTGTTTTTTTGTTCAAATATAATTAAAAACAACTTTTGTTTAAGTAACCCTGTGTTGTGGTGCAGATCTATTGGGGTCCTCTGGACTCTGTAACACTCTGAAGAGACTCTCTTTTGCTTCTCTTTCACTTGTACCATAAGGGGTGAGCGAGTACCACTAATGGTGACTCTTTATTTGCCCTACGGCAGTCTGAAAGCAATTTCATGTAATGTTAAATGTTCTGTTCGATTACATGAAAATAATCTTGAATCTTGAAATTCTCTTGGACTAAGCCTTTGCCAGAGTTAAGTTAAAGGGGGAAGGAGGAGTGAGACACAAGATCCTGAATTTTGGCAGTTGAAGATTTAGCCATCAACAATGAAGCATTAAAATAAGGGAAACAGAGTATCTCAGTTATAGACCTGGTGGAGGTTACTCGAAGTAGGAGGACACAGGAGGATATGAAAGTGAATGGTGATGACTTTTGAAATGTGACATTGCTTAACCAGGAGCTCTTAAGGATCAATGGGAACTAGCAATGGGTGGACAGGACTTTGAAAGTTTGGGATAAGACAAAATTGATCGTTAGTCAAAGATGAAGAGACAGCAAGGTATGCATTATGTCATTACTATGGAGGTCGGATAAACAGGTTGTATCTCTAAAACTTTGGAGTTTAAGGTATTTATAAAATTATGAGAGGCACTGATAGGGTGCTCAGTCCAAATATTTTTTTCCCAGGATATCAGAAGTCATGCATTTAAGGTTGGGGGGGGGGAGGGGATATTTAAAGAAGTTGTTTGGGGTCATGTTCCTTTACACAGAGGGTTGCAGGTACCTTAAATGGGCTGCTAAGAGTAGTGGTGGAATCAGATACAATACAGCAGTAGCATTTAAGTGGACAGAAGAATATGCAGCAAATTAGGAAATACTTATCATGTGCAAATATCAAGTCTGTCGTCTAAGTCGTCTTAGACGTATTTCCTAATTTGCTACTGCTGTATTGTATCTGATTCCACCACTACTCTTAGCAGCCCATTTCAGACTTACCACTAACACTGATAGGAAGGGTAAACTGTATTAAAATGAACATCTTCCCAAGGATACAATATCTATTCCAATCATTACCAATTCACCTAACAGAGAAATTCTTCAAGGAGCTAAAGAAAATAATAGTGAAATTCTTATGGAAAGGGGGGAAACCGAGGATAGTGCTAGATAAATTAACAGAATGGTACAAACAAGGGGGCTTACAGCTACCAAACTTTAAGAATTATTATAGAGCAGCACAATTAAGATACCTATCAGATTTTTATCAAACAAGGGTAAAACCAGATTGGACCAATTAGAGCTAGAAAAAATAAGGGAAAAGGTACCTGAACATATACTATATAAGTGAGATGAAAAGTTGGTGCAACATAGGAATTCACCAGTACTGCACCATCTGCTCAACATTTGGAAGAAGATTCACGTAGAAAGGAATAAAATAAATTATCAACTACCAAAATTAATACTGACGTAAAATCAACTAATCCCTTTCACAATAGATAACCTTTCCTTTAAAGAATGGGAAAGAAAAGGGATCAAAAGAATAGTAAATTGTTTTTCGGGAAATAAATTAATATCTTTTGAACAAATGAAGGACAAATATGGTATAACTCACAGTACAATGTTTGCATACCACCAACTGAAAACCTACCTTGAAGGACAAATTGGGAAGCAGGCTGAGGTTACCAGAAGGAAGCAATTTTGAATATGTGATTACAGACACAATGATAATTAAAAGATTTATAACAAACATGTACATCAAATTGCAAGAAAAGGAGAACGAGGAAACAAGCTGTAAACCTAAACAAAAATGGGAACAAGATCTAAACATAAAGATAAAGAATGAAACATGGAAAAAGCTATGCTCCGGAACTATGAGAAATACAATAAACATGAGGTTACGCATAATACAATATAACTGGATACACAGGCTATATATCACGCCCCAAAAGTTAAATAAATGGGACCCAACAGTATCAGACAGATGTTTTCGCTGTAAAAAGGAAACGGGAACAACAGTACATGCAATTTGGGCATGTGAGAAAGTGGAAAGGTTTTGGGAAGATCTAAACCAGGTATTAAATAAAATCACAAAAAAGCAACATAGCAAAAAAACCCAGAGATCTTTCTTCTAAGTAATATAAGAAGTAAAGAACTTGGACTCGATTTGGATGGAGCACAAAAAAGATTTATTATGATAGCCTTAGCTGTAGCAAAAAAAAATGTATTATGTCAACCTAGAAATTAGAAAATAGCCTGAGAATACAGCAATGGTACATGGAAATGAATAAATGTATTCCATTGGAAAAAATAACATATAATTTAAGAAATACCATCACAGTATTCAAACAAATTTGGGAACCGTACATGGAACACAATAAAGAAGTCCT
The DNA here is from genome assembly GCF_036971445.1 of Narcine bancroftii. Classification (NCBI taxonomy): domain Eukaryota; kingdom Metazoa; phylum Chordata; class Chondrichthyes; order Torpediniformes; family Narcinidae; genus Narcine; species Narcine bancroftii. The sequence continues at coordinate 238,747,027 of NC_091474.1, read as the reverse complement.
ACCGCGGACCTCCACCGCCTAAAATGACAGAAGGAGAAGACAACGAAATGAACTGACTCAGTATATAAAAGTAAAAGATAAAAATTTCTGTTTATTTTTATTATGTGATGACATTGTTTAACAGGTTTAATGTGTCTTATAGATTGAACTTTAAATAAATGGGAAGGGGTGAGGGAGGGAAGGAAGGGAGGGGGGAAAAAGGGGAGAAAATGACACTGTATATATTCAAGAGAAAAATGTCTATGTATTTTGGTCAGTCTGGTTTATAGTGTCAAAAATAAAAAAATAAACTGAAAGAGTGGAAGGATGCTCGCAAGGACATTGCCAGGATTTGAAAACTGCATTAGAGTAAAAGGTCAAACAGAATAGGACTTTATTCCATGGAATGTCAAAGAATTAGGGGAAATTTGATTGAGGTATACAAAATTATGATGGGTAAAGGTAGAATAAATGAAAGCAGGCTTTTTTTCCATTGAGATAAAAGGGTGAAGAGTTAAAGGAGAGGTTTAAAGGGAACAGTAAGGGAAACTTATTCACGTCGAGTGTGGTGGGAATGTGGAACGAGCCGCACGCTAAAATGGCAAATGCAGGCTCAATATTGACACATAAGAAAAAATTTGAACAGGTATGTGGATAGCAGTGGAATAGAGGGAAATGGTCCAGGTGCAGGTCAGTGGGACTAATCACAATAATAGATCAGCTCAGATCAGAAGAGTCGAAATATTGAACGGTTGATGGTTAAAGACTCGACAGATTTTTTTCTGCAGATGTCCCTTTCTACAGTTGATCTCTTTATCTGTGCCCAACTCACCAGGCTTTGACTTCAAAAGTGCTCACCTCTGCTATCATTCGGTTAGTATCTCCCAGGAAGAGCAGGTTCAGGGATTCTTCCTCATTGTTCGCCTGGTGAAGGGAGAGATTCCTAAGATGGATGTGCTGGTCAGAATCTTCCATGATGGTCACCTTGCTGATGGATAAAAATAAATCTGATCAAAATAAATCTCCCTGTATGTTTATCATCCAGACATCCTGATACCAGTTCTCCTCCTCTGGAATAACATAGATCGTGGACGTAGACACACAAGACCAGGAAAATCCAGTCCAAGATTTTGGGTGACTTGTGCTAAAGTCACAATATTTAAATGGCCGTGCATATTTAAATACTTTGCTCCTATTGTTCCAATAAAATCAAAATGATCAAATTTCATAAATGAAGCTCAAATTGCAATCAAAACTACCACAACAAAGAAAGATGGACTTCTACCAGTTTTTTTTTTAACTGCTCTCTTATCATTATACTGTTCTTTTAGAAAAACTGAATCAATGCAAAATATACACTAAAAAAGAGGAATAATTTTGAAGTGCAAAACAGATAAATTTTGAACTAGAAGAATTTTTTGTTTTTGTTTTTTTGAATATTTTTTTTAAATTTCCATACATGTAGTAGTTATATTATTATAATAATACAGATATCAAGAAACAAATTAAAATTACATACATGATCTTTTTTACCACCCACCCCAAAAGCCCCAAAACTCCTTCCCTCCCAACAACCCCCAAAAACAATATATATGAATTATATATAAGTATTAAAAAAAGAAAGAAAATCTTTGAATTGCAGAGAAAGATGCCACCCAGCAAATATCTCCAAATCTATTATAAACACTCAAAGGAGAATCTCACAGGTCGAGAGGCAAAGGAAATTTAATTCCACTATATGGGTATACGGGCACCAAATTTGTAAAAATTTAGGATAGCTATTCCCCAAGTTATGAATATTTTTTTTCCAAAGGAATACAACTTTGATATTTTTCATGCTACCTTGGCATAGCCAGAGATATATCAGATTTCCAAGTTATTGCAATACATTTCTGCACTTGTGTTAACGTTAATTTAATAAATTCCAATTGGAGATTGATCATTTTAGTTTAGGTCTTGTATCTTCAATATTTCCTAATAAAAATAAATCAGGGCTTCCTATAACTTGTTCCAAAAAAATTACATAGATCTGCCCAAAATGGCCTTATTTTAGGACAAGACCATTTTGAATGTTTAAAAGATCCTACATCTTTATCACACCAAAAACATTGATTCGATATAGCTGATTTCAATCTGTTCAACTTCTGTGGTGCAAGATATAGCTGATGTAAAAAGTCATATTCAACTAGTCTATATCTTACATTAATACTATTAGTCATGCAGTCCCTAAACGAATTCTCCCATGTTAAATCTGTTTCCCATTTTTGTCTGGATGTATGAAATCTTGGTTTAGGAGTTCCTGCTTGTAATAATGAATGTACCAAAGAAGTTTTTTTTAACATTTTCACTCCTAACGAAAGGTTTTACTTCAGTGCAGCTGAATGAAAACAGTTGATCCAAGTATATCCCTCAAATATGTTCTTAATTGAAAGTAACAAAAAAGAATATAATGTGGAATGGCATATTTATTCCTGAATTGCTCAAATAACATTAATTTACCTCTTTCATAACAATCTTCTACTTTAACAATGCCCTTACAAAACCATATGTTCAAAAACTGATTATCTCTTGAGAAAACTGTGAGAGGATTTTGAATCAATGGCATTTGAGGTGATATAGACACTCTTGCACCAACATCATCATTTATTTTATTCCAAATATTAAGCAAATATTTCACTGATGGTGCCTCCTTGTCAGCAACCAACAATTTTGGTTCAGTTCCCAGATACATAAATTCTCCTGGTTTCCTCTCTCCTATTTTATTTAATTCTGTATCACCCCATGCCAATTATTTATTTTCAAATAAATAATCAAGAAATCTCACTTGTGCTGCTCGATAATAATTTCTAAAGTTAGGAAGCTATAGACCTCCCAGTTCGAATCTCCATGTTAACTTTTCTATAGAAACTCTTGACATTTTACCTTTCCAAAGAAATTTCCTTACATGTTTATTTAATTTTTGAAAATGTTTTGAAATGTTAAAATGGATAATGTTTGAAAAAGATATTGTATTCTTGGAAATATGTTCATCTTTATACAATTCACTCTTCCAACTAAAGTTATAGGTAAACTAATCCATTTTTGGTCTTCTTCAATCTTTTTAAGTAATGGTAAATAATTCAATTTATGTAAGTTCTTCAAATTGCTATCCATATGTATACCTAAATATTTAATACCCTCTTTTGGCCATTTAAACTAAGTATCCCTTTGACATTGAGTTTAGTCACCTTCTGTTAATGGCATAATTTCACTTCTATCCCAATTTATTTATTACCTGAAGTTTTTTTATATTCTTTTAATTGAGCATACAATTTTCTTAAAGATGGCTCAGGCTCAGTCAAATATATTAAAATGTCATCTACAAATAAACTAATTTTATGTTCTTCTTGTCTCACCATAAAACCCTTAATTTGTAAATCAGATCTAATTGCCTGGACAAGTAGTTCAATGGCTAAAGTAAATAAAGCTGGGGATAAAGGACATCCTTATCTACTTGATCTCATCAATTTAAATGGTGTACATACTTGTCCATTAGTTACTACTTTAGTTTTGGGACAATTATATAATGCTCTAATCCAATTTTTAAAAATTCCATGCAAATCCAAACCTCTCTAACATTTTAAACCAGAAAATCCCATTCTAATCTATCAAATGTCTTTACTGCATGTAAACCTATTACAACAATCAAATTACCTCCTTTTTCACTATATGAATTATACTAAACAATCTAGCTACATTTTATGAAGATTGTCTCTTTTTGGTCCATATCTATTAAGTTAGGTAACAATTTATTCATTCTATTTGCCAAAATCTTTGCAACAATTTTATGATCCATATTTAATAATGAAATAAGTCCATAAGAAGAAGGTTTTAAAGGATCTTTATCATTTTTTGGAATTACAGTAATTATTGCCATTGAAAATGATTCTGGAAGAGTATGAGTTTCCAAAGCCCTTTCTAATACTTGCATAAATATAGGAATTAATAAATCCTTAAAACATTTCTAAAATTACCCCAGACCGCTACTCAATCCCCCATTATGGCCAATCTGCATGGTGCATCTGTTTTCTCCAAAATTGACTTGGTACGAGGCTACCACCAAATCCCTGCCCATCCAGACGACATCCAGAAGACAGCCATCATCGAGTTCTTGCTCATGTCTTTCGGACAAAAATGCAGTGCAGATCTTCCAGCGTCTAATGAATGCAGTGGGCAGGGACCTGTACTTTTTTTTCATCCACCTGGAACACATCCACATTGGCAGCAGGAATTACCAGGTCCATACATACTCACCTACACAAACTCTACTCCCACCTGGCTGACTTTGGTCTCATGATCAACCCTGCAAAGTGCCAGTTCTGCCAGGAGGTGATTGATTTCCTAGGCCAATGGATCACCAGGGATGGAGCAACACTATTTCCAGAGAAGATAGAGGCCATTTGGCAATTTGCAAGGCCCAACACGCTCAAGGGCCTACAAGAATTTTTCGGCATGGTCAATTTTTACAGACACTTTATACCCACCGCAGCACGAATAATGCGCCCACACTTTGCCATGATGATCTCCAAACAGAAGGACTTGGCCTAGTGCGAGGAGGGAGTCTTGGCTTTTGAAAGGACCAGTGAAGCTCCTAGCCCATGCCACATCGCTGGCCCACCCCAGGACGAATGCTCCCACCTCTCGGACAGTTGACGCATCGGCAACAGCAGTAGGGGACATACTTGAACAGCTGATCGACAGACACTAACCTTCTTCAGCTGCCATTTGCGCCACCCACCCCTCCACCCCCACCCCAAGTTAAAATACAGTGCTTTTGACCAGGAACTCCTAGACCTCTACCTTGGGGTCAGGCATTTCTGCTACTTCCTCGAGGGCAGACCTTTCACTGTCTTCACTGACCACAAACCCCTCATCTACGTCTTTACAAAAGTTGCCGACTCCTAGTCGGCACGCCAGCAATGCCACTTGGCATGCGTCTCATAATTCACCACCAACATTCAACACCTCTCCAGCAAGAAAAATGTTGTCGCTGACACCCTCTCAAGGCCAACTATTCAGTCCTTAGAACCAGGCCTAAACTATTTTGAGCTTGCACGGGCCCAAGAAGACAACGCGGAGACTCAGGCTTTTCGCACAACCATCACCGGCCTCCATTTCAAAGACATTCCATGCCAGACAGCGACTACACCCTGCTCTGCGAAATCTGTACTGGCCAGCCCCAAACATTCATTCAGGATCAATGAAGACAACAGGTCTTCCACTCCTTCCATGATCTCTCTCACCCATCAGGACCACAGCATGCATGGCTTATGAAAACAGGTCACTGAGTGGACCCACACTTGCACATATTGCCAAACTTTCAAAGTCCACAAACACTCAAAAGTTCCTGTCCAGCAGTTCGAACCATCCAGCCGACAATTCAACCACATCCATGTCGATATCATCGGTCCCCTGCCCATTTCATGAGAAGCCCGGTATCTCCACACAGAGGTCAACCGAACCACAAGATGGCCAGAAGCCATTCCCATCAAAGACACATCTGCAGACTCCTGTGCCAGGGCAGTGCTCACACATTGGATATCCTGGTTCAGGACACCAGGCCATATCACTATGGACAGGGGGTTACAATTCACCTCAGCCTTGTGAACACAGCTTGTCTCCCTCCCTCCTTGGCATGAAACTCCACCACACCACCGCCTACCACCTACAGTCCATAGGCCTGGTAGAACGTTTCCACCGCCACCTAAAGCTGGTATTCATGGCCCACCTAACTATACCCAATTGGGTGAACAAGCTCTCCTGGGTGCTCCTTGGCATCCAGGCAGCACCCAAGAAGGACCTCCAGGCCTCCTCGGCCGAGTTGGTATACGGAGCCCCTTTGACTCTCCCCGGAGAATTCCTCCACGCCAACAAGGGCACAGACACAGAAGGAGAGGTAGCACTGCAAAAATTAAGGGACGGGTTGGGATCACTAGCACTTCGTCCACCCGCCCCTACGAAGTGAACCGCAGGAGCGGCAACACGTTCACATTAGAAATTGGGGGCAGGGAGGAACTGTTCACAGCCAACCGCCTGAAGACCACGCATCTCAACCTCAGTCAGCCAGTTTCCCTACAGCCACCCAAGTGTAGGTGCGGGCCATCTAAGGCGAAATCGACACAGGACTCGGGGACACGGCAGACTATCACCAGTTCTGGGGGGGAGAGGGATGTGTGTGACGGTGCACATCTCTGATGGCAGGCAAACCAGCTCCATGTGTTATGGAGCTCCATTTAGCTGCCGCTACATTAGTACCTTTTTTTAATTGCACTGATTATTCTTGAAGCCAGCTCCTCCTTTAATTGTCATTCTAATACTTCATGTGACCTCTCAGCTAGTTTTTCATATATTTGTTTCATTTTTGTGATTGCTCAGTTCTAAAATTTGTAATATATTATACTGAGGTTTTTTATTAATCAAATATCTACGTTTATCTAAAGAAGTATGCTTTTGAAGGTCCTTTTCTAAAAGTGTAATTTTTCTTTCTAATTATTCTTCTTTTCTCATATACTCCTTTTTTAATTTTATTAGTAATTTGACCTCTTAAATATGCTTTTAAGACATCCCATATAATAAATATATCATTTACTGAATTCAGATTCATATCACAAAATGTCCGAATTTGAGTTCAAATAAATATCACAAAAATCTTCCCTTTTTAACAACAAAGAATTCATTCTCCATCTATATATTAACTTCTCCTTATCAGGCATTTCCATCATTATTAACAAAGCTGAATGATCAGATAAAATCCGTTGAACTAGAAAATTACTTAAAATTGTACTTCACAGTTCCAAGTTTCTTTATCGTTACAATATGTACATAAATACACAACATTTATTTACTTTGTTTGCCTGATAAAAACACAAAGAGGCAGCAATAGTCTGGTGCCCCTACCAAGAATGAAAAGAAATGCAAGAGAGAGCCAATTGAGAGATGTTGAGTGTCCGTGGATTTCATCACCGCCTCGAATTTCACCTCCTCCTGCACTCTTGTAGCCTCCGTAGCTGCACAACGTTCTGTATGAACCTGAGCTCCAATCACCCTCCTCAGTCCCTGGTTCCGAACCCACAATAGGATTAAGAAGCTGTTAACAACCAAAGGCCTACGGGAATCCTAGTCGCCATCGCGCCCTCACAAATCCTAGTCCTGAGGCAGGTCTCCAGCAACTCACATATAATTCACTGCCTGGTGTGAGGGCTATGGCCACTGAGCCACTTGCTGGTCCACTGCTGTGGTATCCTTTCCAGTAAGGTCTTCTCCTCAGCTTTTCCTTTCCAATGTTGTGTACATGAAAAAAAACCCAGAAATATCTGTTTGCTGTGTAAAGGCAAATTGACTGGTGGCTATGACATCCACCGTCATGATGTGCTTTGAGAAGCTGACTCACATCAATTCTGGCCTCCCAGTCAGCCTTGACCTGCTTAAATTTGCCTCCCATTCAAACAGGTCCATGTCAGATGCCACCTCCCTCACCCTCCGCATGGCACTGTTACACGTAGACAGCAAGGACACCCATGTCAGACTCGTGCTTCTCAACTACAACCGTGCATTGAACACCGTGGACCTCAGTAAGTTCATCCTCATATTTGGAAACCTCGCTCTCAACACCTGCCTCTGAAGCTGGATCCCTGACTTCCTGACTTATATCCACATGCTGTGAATTGAGGAACAATATCCTGTAAATCATCCGAAATAGTTTATATTACATTTATTTTGATCATTTATGTGATCATTGTGTTTTTGTATGAGCACCATGTTCCAGAGAGACAGTGTTTTGTGGGATTTTATATGTACAAACAAATGATAATAAACTTGGACTTGAACTTTACAGATGGCAATTGGTGAACACAGGAAGGAATACCTCCAGAACAATCACATTCTACACTGGTGCCCAGCACTGATATATGCTTTAGTCTCTATGAAATTCCCTCTATACCCTGGACTGCTCCAACTCCATCATTAAGTTAAGTGACAACCCCACAGTTGTAGGTTTCATATGAACTAATGCTGAGAGGTTTTTTTTAGTGTAGGTCACATACAAACACTTCAAGACAGATCTAATTTAAAATGCCAGACCTCTGCTCAAGCCAGACAGTCCAGGCTCCGAGTGCCTTTGCAAAAACTTTGAAGAGTGCCCAAAGGGGCTTCACAAGTAGGTGTTAATTGGACATGCTGTGGAGTCATGGATTATTGCTCTGGAAAGCAACAGCAAAACGAACTCAGAAGATGAGATCTGGAGCCATAGTCTGTCTAAGTGCAGTTGGCTGTTCTAAGAGGGTCAGGAGCTTTTCTCTGAGAGAGAGACAGAGAAAGAAAATTGAGTTACAGTTCTACGGTTCGGCATCAGCAGCTGGGACTGGAACATGACAAACTGGAAAGCTTGAGGAAAAAAAACATTTTGTAGATGGGTTGTGAGTTCTTAGTTCAGCCTGGTCAAAGCCCTTGTGGTCCATACAAGAGGAGAGGACTGGCTGCATAATGTTTCACTTGAAATAAGGGAAACAGAAAAAGAACTCTGAGATGACCTGAAATAAAGAGGTTATCATCTGATGGGGCAAGTTTCTTCGGCAAGACACCGAAGTGGTTGATCAGAAGGAATCAGTTGTGGGCGTCCAATGAGCAACAAATCTCTCTCTGAAAACTGACAAGAACATTCCTGAATGGTAACCATTGACCTTTCAAGAACCAAAGCCCGGTGAAATTTATAAATGTTAAATTCTGTACACAGTATAAGAATTGCCTGATATCAGTGACCTCATAGGAGTGAGAAGTGAGATTGGACTGTGAATCAAAAAGCTTTTCTGAACTTACACACACATTATATACACGTGTGCTGAGAATTAGAAGGGAGTTAAGTTAGGTTAAGTTAATAGTAATAAGTTAAAGTTTGATCCTATTTTCATGCTTAAAGATAATTAAAGGCAACTTTAAAAAATATTAACTTTTTAAAATATTAAAAGCAACTTTTGTTTAAGTAACCATTTGTCTTGGTGAAGTTCTATTGCTGCTGGGTTTTGGGGTCCTCTGAGTTCATAACAATATCATTACATCCAAGATACTCTACATTTTAATCATACAGATTATATTGATATATTATTTTATTATAAGAAATAGGAAAATCCAAACTCACCACCAAGAAAGAAGCTATTTGTCCAAAAAAAGCATTTAATGGATTTGATTTAAAATGTACAGAGAAAGCTTGAAATGCTTCGATCCAGTATTTCTCAAAACTCTGACACGTCCAAAACATATAAATTAATGAAGCATTTCCATTGATGAATTTATCACAACAAGGAGATACATCCACATAAAAATAAGATCATTTGACTTTGGATATGTGAGGCCCATGGACTACTTTAAATTGTAGGAGAGAGTGGCGAGCACATAAAAAAGAGGTATTAACCTATTTGAAAATTACATTTGACAGCGGAAACTTTGACAAACTACAACAGATATGTAGTGGTAAGTGTGATCACTGGGGCTGCACCATGGCCTTGTATGGGGGCACCAATATCTCTCAGCACAATGCCCTGAAAATGGTAGTTGTCACAGCCCAGTACATCAGAGGCAAAATTCTTCAACCATCAAGAAAATCTGTATGGAACGCTGACATCAGAAAGCAGCAGCCATCATCAAAGATCAATACCACCCCGTACATGCTATGTTCTCACTGCTGCCAACAAGAAAGAAGCCTAGGTGCCACAAGACTCATACCACCAGATTCAGGAACAGTTGCTACCCTTCCACCATCAGACTCCTCAACAACAAACACAATCAGAGATTCATTCAAGGACTTATAGTGTGCACATTATTTAATTCTGAATGCTTTCCTGCATTTTCACAGCCACTTTGCTCACAGTTTCTTCTTTGTTTACATTTCTCTCTTTTGTATATGTATCTTTTTTTCTTGAGTAAGGTTTATATCACCAATAAGTAGAAATTCTGCCTTGCCTGCAGGGAAAAGGAATCTCAGGGTTGTATGTGATGTTATTATATTCTCTGATAATAAATTTGAACTTTGAACATTAGAGGGGAACAATTTATATCTGAGGGGCAAAGAAGGCCACAGAGACATTATCAGAAGTTTAGAGGTGGTTTAGGTGGAATTGTTAGAGCAGCTTGCACACACACGTTTTAAAACACAGAATATTTGCAGGACTTTTGCAGTGTTTTTTTTTGCAAGAGACAACAATGTATCAACATACAGCTTGCCTGGGAACATTATCTTTGCAAACTGGACAGAACAGTTTTGGTTCTCAGAGAGGGAGGGAGTGAAACAGAGAGGGGAGACACAGAAATCAGTTCCAGAAGGATAAAGCTGGCAAACGTTTGGAAGGCGGACTGGTCAAAGGAGGCTAGCTGTCTGAGGTGACCTGAAAGAAAGAGGATCATTTGGAGAACCCTGAAGGGGGGAAGCTTCGTCAGCAAGACTGATTGAGAACGAATCAGTTGTGGACGACCTGGAAGAGGAATCTCTCTGAAAACCAGCAGGAACCCTCCTGAGTGGTAACCATTTGCCTGTTAAGCACCAAAGACTGGTGAACTTTATTAATGTTAACTTCTGTGCACAGTACAAGAATTGCCTGCAACCATTGAGATTGGACTGTGATCCAAAGAGCTTCTCTAATCTTAAATATACATTACACACACCTGCGCTTTGTATTAGAGGGGGGATTAAGTAGGTTAGGTAGGTTAAGTAATACGCTAAAGTTTAATTCTGTTTTCTTGTTCAATTATAATTAAAAACTACTTTTGTTTAAGTAATCCTGTGTTGTGGTGCATATCTATTGGGGTCCTCTGGACTCTGTAACAAGGGATAGGGGCCAAATGGGACTGTCATATGTTAAAAAAAATCTTAGCATGAATACGTTGGGTCAAAAAGCCTTTTCCATTCTGTAAAACTCTATGTCTCTATAAGTTTGGACAGCATTTCGAAAGAGAAAAACAGAGTTAATGGTTCAGGTTTCAGAACAGATGAAAAGTAAGCAACTTTTTTCCCCTCTCCACAGAAGTTACATTCATTGCCTGCCGATGCACCTGCTTTCTTCTGCCGTTTCTAAAATTCTGTGATTCTTAAATAGTTTTTTTTTCAGGAAGGGGCTTTAGACTTTCTCCTGCTACTTGTGAATTCAAACAGGCCCAACGTCTGTGGGTCAGGATTTTTTTAATACCTCTTTTGCGTCATCATACTATTGATTTTATTTTATTTGGGGAAAACATCTGTGGCCTGTGGTGATAACCTGATAAGTATATTCTTAACTACAATTCATAATGTTGCTTTTTGAGCTGAAAGCTGACCAATTCGCCTGTAACTGGTGGCCTAGACTTTAAAAAAAAAAGGAAGATATGTTATATACAGGTACACAATCCTTTATCCGGACATCTAAAATCCAGAAAGCTCAAGTAACCGGCAAGTGGGGAGGGAGACAGCAACGCGAGTCGGGCGGGCAAAGGGGAGAGTGCAGCAGCGCGAGTCGGGTGGGCGAGAGACCAGCAGCGCGAGTTGGGCGGGCGAGATGGTGGAGGGAGGCCGGCAGCGCGATCGGAAGAGGATGAGGTGGATACAGCAGCACAATTCAGGTGGATTTAAATCTGGCGTTCTGAAATTTGGAACACACTGTGCCCCAAGGGTTCCGGATAAAGGATAAAGTATCGAAGACGGTGCATAATTTGCAACAGGTCGAAATGTGAAATCAGTACTGCTCTGCTTTTCCAATACAGGTAGCCTCATAGAAAAGAGAACAGGATGAGAATAATTTTGACAAAATACATTTAGCAGATGGTTTGCATCTTTCACACCAAATATATTCTTTGAAATTGACAACGGAAGGATTCAGAACTATGTTATTTCTTGAATATACTATTCATAACAGTTGAAAACTTTCACACAATAATTTTTTTTGGAAATATAACCTTTCATCTAGTGGAATATTTTTCTTTTTTTTTCTGGGCTTCCTTGAGGAACAAAGCATTTTACTGGCAGACAAACCTGAGCACGAATAAACTGGGTCACACAAGATAACCACTGTTCTCCAATTCATAATCACTGTTTCAAAACCGGATTAGTTTTAGGTATTTTGCCTGACTTCAGAAAGAGCCTTTGAGGAAACAGCAGGATTGCCTGAAAGAAAATGGAAAATCACAAATCGATTGTCCACATGCTGCCTCAATAACCAGTTAGGGTATAGAGAAATATGTTGAAGAATAGGGTGGCACGGTTAGCGTAGCGGTTTTTGCGATGCTGTTACAGCACCAGCGATCAGGACCGGGGTTCAAATCCCGCGCTGTCTGAAAGGAGTATTTAAGTTGTCCCTGTGTCTGCTTTGGTTTTCCCGGGGTGGGGGGGCTCTCGTTTCCTCCCACCATTCCAAACGTACCAGGGTTGTAGATTAATTGGGTGTAATTGGGTGGCACGGGCTTGTGAGCTGAAAGGGCCTGTTCCTGTGCTGAATGTCTAAATTTAAATTTTAAAATTTAAATAAATGTGGTATATTTTGGGAATATCACTAATATTTATATGTTTGTTTATTTGTCTCAAAATACCTTGCACAGATCAAAATGTTCTTCTGCAAACCTGTTACTTCATGCAGCTGTGTAAAGAGAACCATGCAAGGTCAGCATTCCACTGTTCTGGAGTTCATTTAAGAACTAAATATATGTGATGAAGAAACTGTTTTTAAGCCTGTTGGGGAGTGCTTTTTACAGTCTGAAGCTTTCTCCCCAATGGTAGGAGGGAGAGGCGAATGTGTCCAGGGTTTGATCAGTTATACTGTATGTTGGCTGACTTTTTTGGCAATGAAAAATACAGATGGAGTCGATGGAGGAGAGGTAAGTTTGTGTTATGTTCTGAGGTATATTCACGACATTAGAGCCATAGAACCATCGAACTGCAGCACATAAGCAGGCTCTTTCAGCCTTTCTAGTTTGTACTAAAGCATTTTTTTGCCTCATCCCACTGACCTGCACCCAGTCCATAACCCTCCATACCTCTCCCATCCATGTACCTGTCCAAATTCTTCTTCAATATTAAATTTGAGCCCGCATTCAGAACTTCAGCTGGCAGCTTGTTCCACACTCCCACTTTTCTCTGTGTGAAGTTCCCCACACGTTCCTCCTAAACTTTTCCCCTTTCACTCTTAACCCACGTCCTCTGGTTTGTATCTCACCTACCCTCAGTGGAAAAAAGCCTGTCTACATTTACTCAGTCTATCCGCCTCTAAATACCTTGATCAAATCTCCCCTCATTCTGTAGCCTTTTCTGTTCTTGAGCAGAGTCGATCCCATATCGTGGTGTGATGCGTTCTGCAGTGGATATCTGGTACACCAATTCACATACATACACATATGATATACAGAGCCTAATAATCACATAAAGATATAATTTAAAATAAAAATATAAGTATATAAATATTTTGGGATTTTTTTTATTCGACTGAACACTTCCAGAATTTTTTTTTAATATAATTTCTGTTCAAAAGCTTCTGGGCAACTTATTCTCAAACAAAACCTTACAGCCGAAAATTGCCAATATATTACTGCTCAGTTACAAAACGTAGCCTAATGTGTTAAGAACATAAGACATATGAGCAGAAATAGATGTTCAGACATTGAGTCTATCCTGCCATTCAATCATGAGCTCGTCCATTTTTCCCACTCAGCCCCATTGCCCATCCTTCACCTTTGATACTCTAGTGCACACATGTCAAACTCAGGCCCACGGGCCAAATTTGGCCGGTGATATAATTATATTTGGCCCACAAGATCATATCAAATATGTATTAGAGCTGGCCCGCTGGCCGCCGCGCCAAAATAGCGTATGCACAGCTAATTCTACAAATCCCAGAATGCTTTGCAAATGCATTGGCGCCGGCCCGTCAGCCCGCTAATCGCCCTCACCTCCTCTGTTTACTTTCATTAGTATCTGCGACCTGTCACCTAACTCACATGTAATAAACCCCTTACGAAAAATGGCCAAACGAAAGACAGAAAACAGGACCTTTCAAGACAGGTGGGAGGCAAACTCTGATCCCAGAGTTTGATGAACTTGCATCTCAGAAGAGATGCCAAGTATCTGGTTTAGACCCAGGTGCATCAGAGTAAATCACAGTGTAGCAAGCTAAGCTTGGATTCATATTTTCTTGGGTTAACTTTGGACTGTTCATCGTTGGAAGATTGGATTTTCATTGAAGCAAATTGTTATTTTTTTGACTTGGCTTGTGAAAAAAATACATTTAAAAGGAGCTTAAAGGCTATAGAGAAATATTATTGATTGAATATTTTATTTCTCATTTGTTAATGCTTGTTCTGGAAAGAGTTTAACCAAAACTATTATTAAACATTTATTTTAATAAGAAAAAGTTTAACATTACATATGTTGAAAGAAGAGAAAACATGCAGATGTTGTTGAAAATTTTCAATAAATATTTAGTTTGGCACACGACTTAGTCCAAGTTTTTAATTTTGGCCCTCTGTGAATTTGAGTTTGACACCCCTGCTCTAGTGAATCAAGAACATACCAACCTCTGCCTTAAATACAACCAATGACTTGTCCTCCATAACTGCCTGTGAACACAAATTCCACAGATTCACCTTCCTCTGGCTAAAATAATTCTTACGCATCTCTGTAATAAGTGACCGCCATTCAATCCTGAAGTTGTACCCTCATGTCCTAGACTAACCCATGATGGGAAAGCAACCTCCTCCTGGTCATTAATACAAGTCTACGGCTCCTAGAACACTTCCACCAGCGTTGTCTCCGCTCCATCCTCAACATTCATTGGAGCGACTTCATCCCTAACATCGAAGTACTCGAGATGGCAGAGGCCAACAGCATCGAATCCATGCTGCTGAAGATCCAACTGCGCTGGGTAGATCATGTCTCCAGAATGGAGGACCATCGCCTTCCCAAGATCGTGTTCTATGGCGAGCTCTCCACTGGCCACCGTGACAGAGGTGCACCAGAGAAGAGGTACAAGGACTGTTTAAAGAAATCTCTTGGTGCCTGCCACATTGACCACCGCCAGTGGGCTGATATCGCCTCAAACCGTGCATCTTGGCACCTCACAGTTCGGCGGGCAGCAACCTCCTTTGAAGAAGACCGCAGAGCCCACCTCACTGACAAAAGACAAAGGAGGAAAAACCTAATACCCAACCCCAACTAACCAGTTTTCCCCTGCAACCGTGTCTGCCTGTCCCGCATCAGACTTGTCAGCCACAAACAAGCCTGCAGCTGACGTGGACATTACCCCTCCATAAATCTTCGTCGGCGAAGCCAAGCCAAAGAAAGAGAGAAGAGTTATAGAATACAGAAACAGTCTCTTTGACCTAACTCTTCCATGCCACGCAAATGGCTTTCATGACCTTGTCCCATTTGGCCTGCATCCCTGTAAATCTTTCCTATCCATGTACTGGTCATGATCAAAAAACATTTTATTATCTATCCCAATGTCTTCTCAGACAATGCCATTGACTGGAACTAGGCCAGCTTAAAGAATGTACTCCCAAACTACCGACACCGTATCTCGTGCAGCACCAGGGGATCGAACACCCTCGACATCTGCTATATAAGCATCAAGGGTGCCTACCACTCCATTTTTACCCACATTTTAGAAAGTTGGACCACCTGGCTATGCTCCTCTTGTGTGCATACAGACAGAAACTGAAATGCAAACACTAAAGGATATGAAGAGATGATCTGGGGAGGCAGAAGAGTGGCTTCCTGATTTCTGGAGTCAGTGGACTGGGCATCATATAGCTCTGACTCGATCAACAGATTTGCAGGTGACACAACTATTGAGTGGATGGTGCTAGAACAACAGCCTTGCTCTCAACATAACCAAGACCAAAGAGAATATTGATAATTTTAAGAAGGAAATGCTGAGGGATTATGCATATGTCCACACTGATGAGATGGAAGTGGAGATGGTTCCTGGGAGTCCATATTTCAGAAGACCTCTCCTGTAACCGTGAAGAAGGCCCACCAATGCCTATACTTCATAAAGAATCTTTGGCACTCTATCTAACCTACAGTTACACCCTGGAAAGTTTAATGATAGATTGCATCACAGCTTGGTTTGAGAATTCACAATTCCAGGGACACTTAAGATTTCATAAAGTAACTTACAAGGGCAGCTCCATTAATGGACCTCCCATCAATTGAATGCATCCATGTGTGTCACTACCTCAAGAAGGCAGCCAACATCATAAAGGACCCCATCACCCTGGACAAATCTTCTTCTCGCTGGTCCCTTTGGGCTAAAGGTACAGAAGCCCAAAATTCAGTACATCCACGTTGCATCAGACTTTTGAGTCTCTCCTTGTAACTGAAACCCTCAGTCCCATTGACATGTTGAGCAATTGTTCTACAGCCTCTCTCACTTAACCACATGCTACTATTAGGCTAACTAGGTAGACGCCTTGACCGTAGACTTCAGAGGGATGCTGTTGAAGTGAGATTCCTACAGCTCCAGCATCTTTGCATCATGAATGACGTGGTTCTGACTTGCACACTATAAGCACGCGCGTTAGTCTGGTAAAAGAGAGGGAGGAAGTGGTACGGCGCACGTCGAATGTCACATCAGGCATTGCATCCATCACTTAGCCTGCTCAGCACTCCCCCGTGCTCAACCCAGCCTAGGGCGCAAAATAAACTGACACCAGTTCTGACCACGTGCTTCCTGTGATGTGGCAACCAGAACTTCACACAATATTCTAGGTGCGGTCTTGGCAACATCTTGTACAGCTGTAACTTCACATCCCAACTATTGTATTCGATGTCCGATAAAGGCAAGCTTCTTCACTACCTCATCCACCTGTTTTGCCACTTTCAGGGAACTCTGGACTTGTACCCCTAGATATCTCAGTTCCACAACATACTTTATCATTCACTTTATAAGTCTTGCTCTAGTTTAGCATCCCAATATGCCACACTTTGACTCAGATGAGTTAAATTCCATCTGCCGTTCCTTTGCCCTACTCTGTCAGTTGAGCTAGATCCTGTTGTAACCTTGGACAACTTTCTTCGTTGTTCACTAATCCACTGATGTTGGTGTCATTGGCAAACTATACCTAGAGGGAGAGGGAGAATTGAGAGTAGGCAAACAGAAACAGGAGAAGTTAGTTGGAGAGGGGCCCAGATGGAGCATTAGGTGCTGCTCTTCCAATTTACAGGTGGCCTTGATTTGATAATACATGAGGCCATAGACCGACATGTCAGAGGGGGAGTGGGGTGCAGTTTTGAAATGGTTGCCCAAAGGGACATCCCTGTCACTGGTGCAGACAGGGTGAAGGAGCTCAGTGCTACATCCAGTCTCTCTGATATAGGCCACAATGGGAGCACCAGATCCAGTAGATGACGCCTACAAATTCACGTGAAGTGTTGCTGTTTGGGGCCCAGAATGGCGGAGAGGAAGGAGGGGCAGCCACAAGGGAAGGTGCCAAGGGGGTGATTGGTGGGAAGGGATGAGTGAACGAGGGAGTCACGAAGGGAGCAGTCCCAATGTACAGTGAAGAGGGGAGGAGAGGGGAAGATGTGTCTGTAGCTATGATCTTGTTGTAGGTGATGCACATTGTGGAGGATAATGTGTTGGATGCAGAGGCTGGTGGGATGGTCAGTGAGGCAAGGGGAATCTTGTTGTTGTATCTAGAGGCAGAGGGGGAACAGGGCAGATAAGCAGGAAATTGAGGAGATGCAGGTAAGGGCTGAGTTGATGGTGTGTGGTGAATATCTGCCAAGCTGCCTGTCTCCCCTCTGGCTAGCCTAGCTGTACTAACATTGGCTGTGCATTATCTCTACTATTAAGGACACTCCCCTTGGATATAACTGTATATGTCTTTCTGCTAATAAAATTATTGTTGGACCACATCGTCTTTGTCTACTTCATCAACTGGGACTTCACTTTTATTAGCAGAAATGGATGCAGCCCTCAAGCCAGAACGGCTGATAATCAACCAGTCTGCCCTGAGGGCCAGAGAAATTTTCAACCACTGGATTGGTTGTTTCGAATATTACATGGCTCGAAACAATGTGGTCGATGAGGCGATACAGTGGGGCCACCTGAACTCTCTGCTGGGTGAGGTCCCTTTCACCGTAACACAAGGAGCCACCACTCTGGCTATAGCCCGGGAACGTCTGACTGCTTACAATGCAGCGCCACGGAATGTGGTTCTTCCTCGACACCAGTTGCTGACTAGATGCAAGAAACCCAGGGAAAGTGATGCTGCCTATGTATTGGCCCTCGACTCGCTGGCAAATGAATGTGATGTCAGGGCAGTCAATGTGTAACAACACCGCAATGCCTTGAAGTTGCATGCTTCAGTCAACGGGATTGACTCCAGTTACATCCGAAAGAGGCTGCTGGAGACGGAGCCCTTAACCTACAACCGGGCAGTCACTCTAGCCAAAACACTGAGAAGTGCCATGCAGTCCAGTGAAATTCTAGAAACCGAAAAGGAAACATCCAGGAGTGCTGGAACCCCGAAGGAAAGAAAAGGGCAAACTCCTGAAAAATGTTACTTCTGTGATAAGAGCTGGCACCCCAGACAGAAGTGCCCGGCTCGATTTGCTACCTGCAGCTATTGTGGGAAACTCGGCCACTTCGCTAAAGCGTGTAAGGCGAAAAGTACTCCCACTGATAAGAAGCACCAAGAAAATGCATCCTGGAGCTGCAAGAATCGAAGATAGACTCGGGGAGTAGCTACATCCATGAGAAAGTTGCCAGAGCCTTAAATTTGCGGAGATATCTAGCGAACTGAAAGATATCGATGGCTTGTAGTGAACTTACAAAAACTGTACAGGACAAGTGTAAAGATACTTTAAATTTGCAGGGACATTGCCTTGCTGATGTGTGGCTCTTTATTTTGCTGGAGCTCTGTGCCCCTGTGGTACTGGGGTTAGATATTCAATCTCAGATGAACAGTGTAGTGTTAAATTTTGGTGGGCCACTACCCACACTTACCATCCCCCACGCTAGTTACTGAGGTCTGTCCGCATTAAAGATCAAAGCTCCTCCCCTTTTCAGTGATTTATCCCCTGAGTGTCAGCCGATTGCCACTAAGAGCCGTTCTTACAGCAAAGAGGATCGTGACTTTATCAGAGTGGAGACTCAGGAGACTGCTTAAAGGGGGAGTAATTGAACCTAGTAAGAGTCCGTGGCGGGCCCAGGTAGTAGTCGTGAAAAATCACACTAAGAGACAACTGGCTATTGACTACAGCCAGACAATCAACCGTTACACTAACCTGGATGCCTACCATTGTAAGGTAAAACATCATGAGATGGGAATATGTAAGGAGTTACCCTGTACAGGGCTGTAACAAGATGTGAATGCATCCTTGTACTTACAAGATAAGAGAGACATTGATGGATTGAGAGGCAGGAAGCTAGCAGGGAAAGGATAGCAACAGTTTTAGTCATTGGACAAGTAATGATATGATGATGTTCTAAGCACGTATCCAAGGGTATAAAAAATCACCATTTTGCTGATAACGGCAGAATGCATTCTCCGACTAACATGGTTAGTTGCAAGTGTTACAATCCGGTAATAAAGAACAAAGAACCCTGATTTCGACTCAGTCTGGTGTTTGTCTCACTCATTTATGAACAAAGCAGACCTAACACCCTCTGCCACGCATCAATGAAATGAATAATCAGATAGCGCAATACAAAGTGTACTCCACTATCGACCTCAAAGCAGCTTATCACCAAATCCCCATTAAGAAAAGGGAACGGGCCTATACGGCTTTTGAGGCTGACGGGGGGGGGGGTTATACCAGTTTAAAAGGGTACGCAGGAGACCAGGGTTCAATTCCCCGCCAGGGAGCCAATTGAAGTGCCAGTTGATGAAGTAGACAAAGACGATGTCGTCAAACAATAATCATGGCTTTTATTAGCAGAAACTCATGGTACAATAATGAAAGACAATAGATGCATATACAGTTATATCCAAGGGGAGTGTCCTTAACAGTAGAGATAATGCACAGCCAATGTTAGTACAGCAAGGCTCGCCAGAGAGAGACAGGCAACTTGGCAGATATTCACCACATGCTGGTAGAGGGGAAGCCACATTTTTGGAAGAAGGAGGACATTTTAGACTGGAAGACCTCAGCTTGGGAGCAGATACGACAGAGATGGAGAAATTTTAAAAAAAAAGAACAGTATACTTGTAGGGGACTAGGTGTGAAGAAGTGTAATCGAGATACTGGTAGGTTGTTAAAAAATGTCTGTAGAAAGCTTGTCTCCCAAGATGGAGACAAAGAGATCAAGAAAGGGAAGAGTGTTGCTGGAGAAGGACCAAGTGAATTTGAGCTCATTATGCGTTGGCAGCACCAAGGTAGTCATCAGTGTAGCAGAAGAAGAGTTGAGGAGCCTTGCCTGTATAGGCTTGCACCATGGATTGCTTCACAAAGCCAACAGAAAGGCAAGCATAGCTGGGACCCATCTTTATGTAGCAGAGATATTGGATATACATAACCAATATTTCAGGCCTAAACCCTTTGTCAAGGTATAAGGAAAAATCAGGCAGATGCATGAATAAACTAGTGGGGGGTGGGGGGAGGAACTCTCAGGCCCACATAAGAGGATGTGGGTGGGAGAGCAGAAGAGAAACAGCTGAAAAGTGATGGGGGGGGAAACAGCTCTCTGAATGGAGAAGGAATGAGAGTAGAACTGGAGGAAAGGAGACAGATGGATGGGGAAGAGAGGGAGATGGCAAGAACTGAATGAACACCGGAGAAGTCAATGTTAGTGTCATCTGGTTGGAGATGGCCCGAACGGAATTTTTTTTGTCAACTACAATCACAGCATCTACACACTTTTCTTGTTTAAATCAGTTCATTCTTATCATCTGCTGTTGATAGTGAAAGTAATTTCCTCTTTCTTTTGTACCCTTTAAGAGATTATTTCTTTATTGTGAGGCGCGCACCACGAGCAAGGCCAACATTTAATGCCCATCCTCAGCTGCCACTGCGGATGATCCAAGGTCCATTCTCAGGTCAGTCATATCAGTGAACCTAAAGTCTCATAACAGCCAGATCAGGCAAGGATGGCAGACTTCCAAGCATGCCAGTAAACTAGATGAGTTGTCACAATAATTTCATGGTCATCCTAACTAAGAAAATTATTTGTTTGTAATTCTACATCAGTACCCTGAAGTTAAATTCCACACATGCCATGGTGGGATTTACACTCAGGGCTCTAGATTGTAGGTTCAGTAATGTAGCAGCTGCACCTCAGCCACAAACCACGGGCATAGGATTACGAATCCCCACAAAATTTTGGCAACCAACTTCAGAAATACTTGAAAGCAACACACTTTCATTGAAATATAATTTGATTGCTTTGATTTATAATTGAAGACAAGAAATTCAAAAGCAAGTGCCAATCCAAACGGGAACTTTATTGTCATGCAACTGTAATCCAAAAAAGCATCATCATTTGTTCTGCCTCTCCCAGCCAGCAGAAGGACTCCAGCTGCTACCACAGCAGATACACATAAATACTTAGCAAATTGTCAAGAGTCCCCTAAACAGCTTCGAAGGCAAACCGATCTCACACCAGTGTGTGGAGTTTGCGTCGACTCTAGTTGCTTGCAGCCATCTTCCAGGTGCGAGTTGAAAGATGAAGTCCATGGAGTTTTACAGCATAGAAGCAGGCCCTGCAGCCCAACTTGACCATCTTGCCCTAGTTATATGATCAAATTTGTCCCATCTGAGAGGAAACTAGGTTTATTTTACAACTGGCCAGATTAAAATAGGGTGTCTCTGACTTTCCCCACCTTTGTACAAGGCTCCAATGAAATTTATCTCACATTTTCTATTTCCTTGTTGATGATCATTCTACCAGTAAATCAAACAAGGAAATACAATCAGCATCGAACAGAAGTTAAAAAAATAGTACAATATGCATTACAACAAAATGTAAAATTAAAACCAACAACAACACTATTCTACGTCGAATTGTTAAGAAGGACTGATTTCACAAAGTTACCACTCAGCGCCGTGACTCAGTGTTCAACATAAGTCACAGCTTCGTTCAAAAAAAAACACTTTGTGAGCCTACTGGTGCGCGATCGAAGGCTCCTGTAGCGTCGGTCCGATGGGAGAAGAGTGAATAGTCTGTAATTTGGGTATGTCGTGTCTTTGATAATGTTTCTCGCAGTACCCCGACATCGTTTCCGCTAGATTTTTTCGATGGTAGGCAATTGGATTCCAATAAACAGTTTGGCAGTTTTCACTACCCACTGGGGTGCCTTTTGATCTTGTCCAATACAGTTCCAATACCACGCCGAAATACCATATGTTACCACGCTCTCAACTGTGCACCTATAGAAATCCAACAGTATCCCGGGACAGAGGTGGATCTTCCTCGTGCTTCTTAAAATATAAAGATGCTGCAGTGCCTTTTTAATCTGATTTGAAGAGTTCAAGGACCAAGTGAGATCTTCAGAGATATGGTCACCAAGGAACTTAACACTCCGTAAATGCTCCATCGATGTAAATCGGGATGCGAGGGTGATGATCTCCCTGGTCTTCTGAGTGCGGAGGGTCGAGTAGTTATCGGCACACCACAAGGCCAGGAGCTGAGGTTCATCCCTATAGGCTGTTTCATCGTCCTCTTTAATCAGACCTTCCACCACGATGTCCTCTGTGAACTTGATTAAATTTGCAATATATAGAGGAACTCAGTCGGAGGTAAAGAGGAATTGCAAAAGGGGGGTCAACACACAACCCTGCACCACGCCGGCCGGTGTTCAAAATAAGAATGGAAGAGAAAATATTGCCCAACTTAACAGATTGAGGTCTGTTAGAAAGGAAGTCCAAAATCCGATTGCAAAGAGATGGGCTGATACCATGCAGACCAAGTTTGGTTATCAGCTTCGAGGGGACAGTAGTGTTGAAAGCCGAGCTATAGTCGATAAATAGCATTCCAACATCGGAGTTCGAGCTCTCCAAATAAGTCAAAGAAGAGGGAAGGACTGTTGAAGTGGCATCCTCGGTTGACCTGTTGGTACGGTAGGTGAATTGATGAGAATCCATAGTGACCGGCAAACAGGATTTCAGATGAGAGAAAACCAACCTCTCAAATCACTTGGCGGTGATGGGGATGAGTGAAACTGGACGATAGTCATGTATACTCATCGCGTTAGAGTGATTCGACACAGGCACGATGGTAGTAGTCTTAAAGCTTGTTCGAATAACTGCCTGGGCGAGGAACAGACTGAAAATGGGAAAGTCACTGGAATGGCTTTGCTTCAATAAGTTGGAGAAATTTCAAATGATGTTCTTGCGATTATCTCTAGCTATAGCAAGAAAATGTATAGCTGTTTCATGGAAAGATCAAATAGAGCTTATTTTACAAAGGTGGCATTCAGAAATGTGGTCTTGTATACCAATGGAGAAGATGATGTATCATTTACGGGATAAATATTATGTATTCATAATATTTAAGATTTGGAGCTCATATTCGGATTATTCTAATTTGAAAATTTGAGACTGGTCATGTGTGCAGCTGGACCTTCAAAAATATAATAAATGAATGACTTAAGTTATTCTCCTTATCTCTGTCTTTTATCTTTAGGGAGTAGATGGGGTAGAATTTGGTGAAAAGGAGGGTTAGAGTTAAGGGGGTGGGTGACTAGGGTTTTTTTTTTCTTATTAAGATTTTTGTAGTCTTTTTTAGGTTTTTTTCTATGTAAGGTTTTTTAACACTTTGTTAACATTTTAATTTTGTCATGGTGGTTGTTGCTTTGTTTTCTAATAAATAAAATATTTTTTTAAAAAAAGGAACAGACTGAAAATGTCTGTAAAAACCCCGGCTGACGGTTCTGCACAGGCTCAAAGCACATGGCCGATATGTCACCTAGACCACCCTACTCAGAGTGGCCCATACATCGATGATGGAGATTGAGGGAGGTATTTCATCAGGTAAAGATCTACCTTGAAAGTGACCTCCTTATTCTCTTGGCCAAAGCAAGCATAAAAGTAGTTAAGGTCCTCAGAGAATTTTAGGGAGACACAATTAGGATGAGGCACAATACCAGATGATTTATAATCTGTGATCATCTGTATACCCTGCTATATGCGCTGAGGGTACAACAATAAGAAATGGTCTTCAATCTTTTGTTCATATGTTTAGCCCAAGGGACTCCCCTCCTTAAGTCAGTCCTGGCTAATCCATAAGTTTCCTGGTCACCAGATCTGAAGGCTGAATCTTTGTCTTTGAGCAAACGGCAAACCTCACTCTTCATCCACAGCTTTTGGTTAGCAAATACTTTTATTTTCTTCTGTGGTCTCAACACCTGTTGATCTACTCAAGAACAGAGTTGGTATTTGAATCGATGTCAACCTGAGAACGTATGAACAGCAAGAACACTCCAGTCTGTATGTTGTTGAAGAACAAAGTCAGCACCCTCCAGCCAGATCTTAATTGTCTTAATTGCAGGTTTTACCCATTTGATGACTGGGCAGTACTTGGGGATCATAAACAATGAGAGATGGTCAGCCTGACCCAACTGAGGGAGGGTAGTGGTTTTGTAAGTATCAGCCACGTTTGTATAAACCTGATCTAAGGTTTTATTACCCCTCATATTACACGTTATATGTTGATGGAATCTTGGAAGCACAGGACATAAGTTAAAGGCATTAAAGTCAACAGCCACAATAAAGGCTCCATCTGGATGTAATGTCTGCAACTTGCACTGAGGTCTGCTGATAGCATTTGCATCCGGAGGTACAGAAACTGCTATAGCAATGATAATTGTAAATTCTCTTGGTCGATAAAAAGGCCTGCACTTAATCGTCAGGTATTCCAGATCTGCAGAGCAATGAGGGTCAGCAATAATAGAGTTAGTTCGTGGACCATAGTCGATTTACATAGATGCACAACCCACTTCCTTTGCTTTTTCCCGTCACTGCTGCTATTCTGTCAGCCCAAAACACTGTTTGACCTTCCAATTCCACCACGTTGTCTGGTACCCTGCTATTAAGCCATGTCTCTGTGAAAACCATTACATTGCAGTCTGTGTGAGAACCCAGGTCTTCAATTCATCCAGTTTGCTCAGTAGAGACAGACCATGAACAAGGGAAATACTCGGTAATGCTGGGCTGAGTAGTTTTCGTCATAGCGTGGCATGCAGTCCTTCATGCTTTCCCCATGATCTTGACGCCGAACCCTTCCAATCGGGGTGAATTGAATGCAAGTCCGTGGTGTTCGGTCTAACACTGAGGGGATTTGATCAAATTTAACTGGGCTCTGTGGATGATCCAAACCTGGATCACTGCAGTCCTGATAAACATCCAAAAGTGTCTGCCTGCTGCCGCTGTGATTTGCACAGTTAAATCTAACAAACATACAAAACGCAAGCAAGTACTTCGACGTTATTTTCCAAATTCCTGTCAGACACTGAGCCTCGCGATGTGCACACGCCGCCAAGACATTCCAAATCATTTCAGGTCAAATGACTTCATCTTCATTGAAGAGGAGAGTTGCAGGAGGTGCACTGGATGATAACTACAAGTTCAAAATTTCTTCACGACACGTGCCTGGAAAACCTGTCACCAGTTGTTGTTCGTTGTCCATTTGAAATCTCTTCCCATCCTTCTGAATCAAAAATAAGAACATGATAAATTCGAGCAAGAGTCATCCATCTGGCCAATCAAGCCTGCTCCACCATTCAGTAAAATCATAGTTGATTTCACCGTGGACTCAGCTCCACTTATCCACCTGTTCCCAATAGCCCCTAAGTCGCCTATTATTCAAACAATCTATCCACTTTTAATACATCTAAATGAGTCAATGAAACTACTGTTTCATTGGGCAGATAATTTCGCAGAATCAATATGATTAGAGTGAAAAGTAAGCCTTCAATATTTTACAGGCAAAATTCATGTGAAAACTGTTTCATTATTTGTACATAATTTATTTCAAACCAACCATGGGATGAATTACAACTCAGACGGTAATCGTTCTCAAAAAATGACTTGAGACCCAGGATTCGGGCGTTCTGAGAATGATATATTTTTTAACACAGAAGAGTACAAGTTCATACTTGCAGAATTTTGGCCCGTAGGTTTTAGACCAAATTGCGGTTTTAGAATCAAAGATGGTCAGGCATGAAATTGGAGTCAAAGAGATCAACCAGCAAACTAAATGGCAGAGCAAGCTAAAGGAGCCTAATTCTTATAATTTTTCAAACAAAACGATGATGAATTGACTGATGACAGAGGCTTCAGGTTTTCCATGTACATGTCACCCAGAAATTTTGAACTTGTAGTTATCATCCAATGCACTTACTGCAACTCTCCTCTACAATGAAGCTGAAGTTATCTGACCTGAAATGATTTGGAATGTCAGCTCTTTTGGAACTTTTCAGAACCAGAATTTATTCTCATGAACACATCATGAAATTCATGGTTTTGAAATTTGTTACAGGGCAAATATTTTGCGACAAAACTACATTTAAAAATAAATTCGTGCAAAAATAAGAGAAAGTGAGGTAGTGTCTGTGGTTCATTGTCCATTCGAAATCTGATGGTGGAAGGGATAAAGCAGGGTGTTTGTCTTCAGACTCCTGTACCTCGTTCCTGATGGTCTCACGTTATACGTTGTATTATTGCACACTCTAAGCAAATCTTGAATGTTGACATGATTTCACAAATGGTCTGACCTCTAAGATATAATTTTATGTTCATGTTCATGTTTATATTTTGACCATATTCAGCTTATGTGCATGTTCCAGTCTTTACTTCACACTCTTTGTAATAGGCTGCTTTGTTCCTTTTGTTTTTCACATTTTTATCCTTGACTGCTGTTTCACTTAATATGTTCATTTTCTGTCGACCCATATACTGTTTGGGAGGCTTGATGTTGCTGCAGTTGCGCCTCAGAGCTCCAGGGACTTTGTTCGATCCTGACACCCGATGTCTGTGTGGAAGCTTCATTAGCTCCTGAGTTTCTGCAGGGGTGCTCCTTCCCTAGATATGCTGGTGGGTCAACCAACCACTTCTGTGTAGGTTAGTGGCGAAAAAAAAAATCAGTGAAGTGTTTATGGAATAAGTTGCAGAATCACAAAGAATGTAGGGAGGTTGTGGGTTAATTGTGTGTAATTGAGCAGCGCAGGCTCGTAGTACAAAAGGGCCTGTTAAGATATATATATTGATACAGTGTGTGTATGTGTGTATAAACACACACACACATTATTGATTTTTAATGTAATTTTTAAATAAAAAATAAGGAAGATGGAACCAATGCGATTGCTCAACTGGGACTCAGCATGGATCTGATACTTCTTTCTATGCCACATTAAGCAAATGTTTTGCTTTTAAGACCTCTTTCTAACAAAACTTTCAGTATTATGTGTCACATTTGTGGCCCGAAATGTGAAGTTAATAAAACATCAAACACAAGTTTTATCAGGTAAACTTCTCAGTGACTTTATTTTCTAGTTTCCTTTGTTCTCCTGCTTGTGCTCTTATCTCCCTCTCATACCACGTGACTTCTGGTACATCTCATACATATTCATTATCATGACATTATGTACAATTCTTTCTTTCTTTGGCTTGGCTTCGCGGACGAAGATTTATGGAGGGGTAAATGTCCACATCTGCTGCAGGCTCGCTGGTGACTGACAAGTCTGATCCGGGACAGGCAGACCCGGTTGCAGCGGTTGCAAGGGAAAATTGGATGGGTATTGGGTTTTTCCTCCTTTGTCTTTTGTCAGTGAGGTGGGCTCTGCGGTCTTCTTCAAAGGAGGAACTGTGAGGCACCAAGATGCTCGGTTGGAGGCGAGATCAGCCCACTGGCGGTGGTCAATGTGGCAGGCACCAAGAGATTTCTTTAAGCAGTCCTTGACCCTCTTCTTTGGTACAATTATAGCACGTAAAAAACACACATTGGGATAAACTAAAAGACACATCGTTAGCATTACAATAAAAAAAATTGTTTTCAACTGGCATTGGACCAAAAGGAACTGGAAACAATACAGTAAAGGATGGGAAAAGGGCAGAAATGAAGGTAACATCCAAAGTAAAATGTGTCAGAGTTGGGCCATAAATGGATAGCAGCTGGGAGCAATGGTGACCATAAGTTCAAACAGTGGTGAATATATTAAATGATGAGACGCAGCGCCATGCACTATGCACTGATATTCTTTCTTGCTGCAGCCAAACAGGTTCTTCGTGAAAAAACTACAATCACATACGTTAAATTAAATTAGATAATAAATTCAAGTTAATCAATATTCGGTTACCATATAGCAAGAGAGAAAAAAAAACCTATTGGTATTTGTTTGTGCTGTCAGAGCCACCATGATTAGTGTAAAAATGTTCAAGCATCTGATCATCAGAATTCATATGGAGCCTGTGTTCCGAGGAACAGACGAGGCAATGACGGAATTAATCAGTAAGCTTTCCACGTGCAGCCATGGAAGCTTGATAGAGAATTGGTGTGCTTTCTTCATGGTTGCCTCAATGTGCTTATCCTAACCCTCTAATGAACAGCTTTCCTCCTCAGAGGAAGGTAATCAGGAGTGATTTCTGTGGTCCAGATTTACTCTAATCCAACACCAGTCAGATCCCAAGGGATGTTTGGACTAGAGAGTTTCAACCTGGACCAACAGCACAATATGCAGAAAACACAGTGTAATATTGGTATTTAATTACCAGAATGGAGGACCATCGCCTTCCCAAGATCGTGTTATATGGCGAGCTCTCCACTGGCCACCGAGACAGAGGTGCACCAAAGAAGAGGTACAAGGACTGCCTAAAGAAATCTCTTGGTGTCTGCCACATTGACCACCGCCAGTGGGCTGATATCGCCTCATCTTGGCACCTCACAGTTCGGCGGGCAGCAACCTCCTTTGAAGAAGACCGCAGAGCCCACCTCACTGACAAGACAGAGGAGGAAAAACCCAACACCCAACCCCAACCAACCAATTTTCCCTTGCAACTGCTGCAACCGTGCCTGCCTGTCCTACATCGGACTTGTCAGTCACCAACGAGCCTGCAGCTGATGTGGACATACCCCTCCATAAAACTTTGTCCACGAAGCCAAGCCAAGCAAACCACATTAAATAATTTGGTCTCGCCCCAAACAGAGACATCTAAACAATATATCTGACAGATTCCAGTCAGGTTAGAAGGCCCACCATACCACAGAGCCAGCCTGACTAAGAGTATACAATGACCTGCTCCTCGCCACTGACTCAGGGAGTTCTGCCATTCTAATTCTCCTGGACCTTAGCGCAGAGTTCGATACTGTGGATCACGCTATTTTAATAGATCGCCTCCTGCAGAGGTTTGGTGTCGATGGCACGGCCCTGAACTGGTTTAAATCTTATCTTAGTGATAGGACTTTTTCAGTCAACATTGGCAAATTTTCATCCTCCTCGGATACCCTTCCAGCAGGGTTCCCACAAGGGTCTACTCTGGCCCCCATTCTCTTCTCCTTATACATGCTTCCCCTTAGCCATATCATCCAAAACCACGGCATCTCCTTCCAATGCTACGCTGATGATATTTCCCCTGAAACTCAATGATCGAGCAAAGATAACCAGCCTCAACAACCGCCTGGAAGACATAAAGTGCTGGATGGCTCAAACCTTCCTGCAGCTAAACGAAGGCAAATCCGAGACCATCCCCTCAACTCCACCAAAAGCATCTCCAATACTCTTGGTAACTTATCCACCCTCATCACACCACACATCAAATCCTTTGGTGTGATATTCGATTCCACCTTCAAGTTTGACAAACAAGCCAATGCTGAAGTAAAAACTAACTTTCTCCAGCTCTGCACTATTGCCAAAATAAAATAATTCCTGTTGCTAAGACCTCAAGAAAGTTATCCATGCCCTAATTTTCTCCCAGTTAAACTACTCCCTATAGACGGGAATTAGTCAGTTGTCGTTATCCCATCTGTAACTTGAGCAGAACGCTGCAGCAATGCTCCTGACAGGAGCTAAGAAAAGGGACCATATCACCCCTGTTCTGGCCTCCCTTCAATGGCTGCCAGTACAGCTAAGAATAGTTTTTAAAGTTTGTGGTGGAACACGGTAATGCAGGTGGGGACCTCACTGGACTGCTCAGGCTGGCCTGCCTCCAATCTAGTAACTCCTCCCTGTAGTTTCCCAATAAAGGCTGAGAGCCCAAGTTTCCTCCCTCAATTCCAGCCTTGGATCTGGGCATGTAGTTATACGCTGGATGTTTCAGGACATTAAAGCTTTTCATCACGTCCTTTGTGTTTGCGTGAGGTTATGGATCTTGCGACAAAGTTCTCCAGTTTGTTTACAAAGGCCTTAAGTGATTAGCCCCCTCCTACATCACCGATCTCCAAACACCCTACTCCACTTCATGACCCCTCAGATCAGCCAATTTAGGGCAGTTGGTTGTTCTGTGCTCAAATTGCATTCTCAGGGGAGGTCTCACCTTCGCTATTGCAGCCCCCAAACTGTGGTGCAACATTCCTCCCTCCATCAAATCAGCCCCTTCTTTTAACTCTTTTGAATCCAGATTGAAATTGTATTTTTACTTGCAAGTGTTTTGAGGTGATAGTGGATCGTCACCATGTTGTATGTACAATCCTGAACCCCAGGTGACCATTTTATACTGCACTTTAAATAGCTGCTTAAGTTAAGGCGTAATTTATGATCTGTACAGCACTTCGGTCAATGTGAGTTCTTTCAAATGTGCTATATAATAAACTAAACTAAACTACCTCACCTTCTCTATCTTGTTTTCTTTCTTTCCCAGGTTTCAAACCTGAGACGTTAACAGTTTCTCTCTCTAGAGGGCATAACCTGACATTCTGAGTATTTCTAGCATTTCCTGTTTTATTCAACCATTTTTTTACCTTGTCAATTACATTCAAAAGCATACGGGATGTAGGTTGATGAGGTTTAAATTGGGCGGCAGGGACTCCTGGCCCAAAATGGCCTGTTACCGACCATGCTGTACGTCTAAATTTATAATTTTTCAATTTTAAAAACTAGGTGGCATCCTAGCTTGTATTTCTTGAGGTCAACTGGCAAAAAGGAAAATGAAAAGTGCACAATCTGAAGAAAAGTGGTGAAATATGATCCAATGTTTCAGTTATTAGTAGATTTCATCTTTGTCTTTGGGTTACTTTGTTACAATTGGTTGTGAACAAAAGCTTCGTCAAGATCTGACAAGCTCAACATTGTCTGACCGAGTTTGATAGGTTTTGATTGCATTATTTTACCACTGGTTTGTCAAGATGTTTGACAGCTTAATAGATGAAGTGCAGAGCAGGGCCAAAGATTATTTAAAATCATTGTTCCAGAGACATGTAAAATAATATTATAGTCTAAATAATTCCTCGTAGAAACAGTTCAGCAAGAACATCTGCAGATTCTGGGGTCGAGGGCAATACACAAAAATGCTGGAGAAACTCAGCAGGTCACACAGCATCCACAGGAAGTAAAGGGTAACCAATGTTGGCATGAAACAGGGAAGTCTGCAGACACTGTGATTATAGTGAAATCTCAGAGTAAATGCTGGAGAAACCCAGCCGGTCTCGCAGCATATCTATCTTTAACTCCTATGGGCGCTGTGAGACCGGCTGGGTTCCTCCAGCATTTACTCTGTGTTTTTACTGAAATGTTGGTTGTCTTTTATTTCCTATAGGTGCTGTGTGACCTCATAAAGGCAGGGTGTCCTTTGAAGAAACAGTGAACAAGATGTCTATTCATATTAAAGTTTGTAAGAATGGCAGATGTATTACACATGGGAGGTGGTTCCATTGAGTAAAGTAAGATTTTTAAGAGATTAGTAGATACCAAATTGTAGTTTTCTCAGGGTGGAGAATCTCGAGTTGCACGGCACCATTTCAGAACAAGAGTTCATCAATATAGCAAAAGGTTAAAAGTATTATATTTAAAGAGAACATTGTAAGTTCTTTTCCACAGAATGCTAGCGATACATTTAGATTCTTTAAAGTCTTTAGATCTAAGAGAACCGTGACAATTCCATGGCAAATTTTTGAAAGGTACAAGTATAACAGGGTTGTTGTCATGGATGACTTCAACTTCCTTAATATTGCTTGGCATCTCCTTAATGCCAAGGGTTTGGATGAGGAAGGATTTATTAGGTTTGTTCAAAAAATTAAAATTTCTGACACACTATGTGGACAGAGTGACAAAGGGGAAGGCCATACTGGATCTAGCGCAGATTTTTCGGTGACCACAACTCCCCGAGCTTTAGCACAGCCAGGGACAATGACAGGAGCGGATGATATGGGTAAGTATTGAATTGAGGAAGGGGTAATTATAATGGTATTAAGCAGGAACTTGAAAGCATTAATGGGAACAGATGCTGTGAGGGAAATGCACAATAGAAATGTCCAGGTTGCATGAGGAACTACTTGCACAATTCTGGATAGATTTGTCCCGCTGAAACAAGGAAAGGATTGTTGGACAAAGGAGTCATGGTTGACAAGACAGGTGGAACATTTGGTCAAAAGGAAGAAGGAAGGTGAAGGAAGCAAAAAAAACAAACTTGGAGGGCCTTTGAGAAATATCCCAGGAAAAAAAATTAAAAAGGACTGAAGAGAGCCAGGGGGCATTAGAAGACCTTGATAAGTAGGATTCAAGAACGCTCCAAGCTATTTTGCTTGTGTGTGAAGAACAGGAGAATGACTGGAGTGAGCGTAAGACCACTCAAGAGATAGGGCAAGACCGTAATGAAAGCTTTGCTTCAGTGTTCACTAGAGAGAGAGGCCTGGAGCTTCTGAAATATATCAGAATGCCTTAGGCTCGAATGAGATAAATCCTAAGTTCTACAGGAAATGAGGGAAGAGAATGATGGGGCATTGATGATGATCGTTGCATCCTCCTTAGTCACAAAAGCAGGTAACAGAGGATTGGACGATGTCAAACGTTGTTCCGTTGTTCAAAAAGGTAATAGGGAGAATCCTGGGAATTACAGACAGTGAGTCTTATGTCAGTAGTGAGCAAACTATTGAAGAGGATTTTTCGTTGCAGGATTCATGAGCATTTGGAGCAGCAAAACCTTATTAGAAATAGTCAGCATGGCTTTGTGAGGGGTAGGCCATGCCTCACAAACCTAAATGAGTTTTTCAAGGAGGTCATAAATAATTGTGACATGCCACTAGGCACCAGCCAGAATATGTCCTGACTTCTCCCATCTGAATGGGCTGACCATTGACAGCCTTGCTAAATGCTTGACTAAAACTCTTCTTATATCCCACATCCACTATTCTACCTTCATCGATCTATTTATGACCTCCTTGTCTGTTCTGGGACATTGGCTCTTTGTGATTTTTTTTATAAATGACTTGGACGAAGAAGTGGAATGGTGGGTCAGTAAGTTTGCAGGTAACATGAAGGTTGGAGGTGCTATGGATTGTGTTGATATTTGTAATAGATTACAACGGGTTAAAAACAGAAATGCAGAGTTAGGTAGAGAAATGGCAGATGGAGTTCAATCCAGAAAAGTGTGACATGGTGCACTTTGAAAGATCGAAACCTGAATCCGAAGCACAAGAAGGTGTATGATATGTGGTCTATCCATTAGAGGGTGATTGAGTTCAAGAACTGAAGGAGGGAAGGGTTAGATTGATCGTACGATATGTTTATATAGGTCGGCACAACATCATGGGCCAAAGAGCCTGTATTGTGCTGTACTGTTTCCATAGAATAAGTTGGAGTTGGGGTTAGTGTTAGGGTTAGGGATAGGGATATTTGGTGAAATGGATTGCACTGATTTGCCTCATAGAGTTTTAGAATCATAAAGCATGGAAATAACCACTGTGACCTAAACTGTCCATGCCAACCAAAGATGTCCACCCTGCACTTGTCCTCCCTGCCAATATTCCTCTGAACACATACTACCTATATATCTGTCCCAATGTTTATTAGATGTTGCAAAAGAACCTGCTTCAACTAGCAGTCTGTTCCATACACCCAACACCCTCTGTGTAAAAGGTTACCTTTCCAGTTCCAATTTAATCTCTCCACTCTCACCTTAAACCAATGTCTTTTCTTTTCCAATTCTACAAATCTAGGCAAAAGACTCTCTGTATTCACCTGATCTATTTTTCTCATGATTTTGCACATCCCTCATGATATCACCCCTCATCCTCCTACACGTGGAGGAATAAAGCCCGAGCCTATTCAACCTCTCCCTCTAGCTCAGGCCCGATAGCCCTGGCAATATGCTCATAAATCTTCTCAGCACCCTCTTCAGCTTGACAACATCTTCCCTGTCATACTGCGACTTTCGCGATTTGGAAGGTTGAGAGAATAGTCCGCTTGCACTCTTAAAATATTAGGAGAATTAATGTGAAAGGTATAGAGATCTTATCACTCATGAGACATTTTTCAAGGGGCAAAATCTTTAAATTAGAATTGAGGCCATTTGGAAATGGAATCAGAAAATTACATTATTTGCAAAGATGGTGGAAATCTATGTTGTTGAACAAGAAAATCTGTAGATGGTGGGGACGACGACGATGTGTTGGAAAAACTCAGCTGTTCACACAGCATCTATAGAAAGTGAATGATAACCAACGTTTAGGGCCTGGGCTCTTCAGTGGGTATAAGAACATCTATAACTCCATTCAACAGAAGGGTGTTGATGCTGGGTGAACCCAAGTGTCCAAGATTTTGATCAATAAGTATTTTAAAGGTATCAGAAAATGTGGAGCAAATACAAGTTAATGGAATTGTGATGCAAATCAGCCACACTTACAGTAGATGTGTTTTGAGATGGGTTATTACCAAGCTGGAGATAATTTGCCAACATTGAGCTCATGTGTCACTTATTCAGACTCTTGATCTGTGGGTTCTCCTGTGCTCTCATTGTTAGTCTTCATGGAATGAAATAAGTTGGTTATAAAACATAAGTGATGATCTGCTGGGAATTCTTCTCATTCGTATGAAAACCTCAGCTATGTCATATTTGCTCCCTGTGGGTGTTCCCCGTTTGCGGTAAAAAAAAATTTCTCCATCTTTTAATTACCACAAATGAAGCATTCTGAAAATAGGCCACGCACATCTGACACACATGTTTCACATTCTGGTTTAGAGCTGCTTGGCACACAAAATCATATTGGTGACTGTGGGGTTAGAGACCAACCTTTTCACACAAAATCATATTGGTGACTGTGGGGTTAGAGACCAACCTTTTCACACAAAATCATATTGGTGACTGTGGGGTTAGAGACCAACCTTTTCACACAAAATCATATTGGTGACTGTGGGATTAGAGACCAACCTTTTCACACAAAATCATATTGGTGACTGTGGGGTTAGAGACCAACCTTTTCACACAAAATCATATTGGTGACTGTGGGATTAGAGACCAACCTTTTCACACAAAATCATATTGGTGACTGTGGGGTTAGAGACCAACCTTTTCACACAAAATCATATTGGTGACTGTGGGATTAGAGACCAACCTTTTCACACAAAATCATATTGGTGACTGTGGGGTTAGAGACCAACCTTTTCACACAAAATCATATTGGTGACTGTGGGGTTAGAGACCAACCTTTTCACACAAAATCATATTGGTGACTGTGGGGTTAGAGACCAACCTTTTCACACAAAATCATATTGGTGACTGTGGGATTAGAGACCAACCTTTTCACACAAAATCATATTGGTGACTGTGGGGTTAGAGACCAACCTTTTCACACAAAATCATATTGGTGACTGTGGGGTTAGAGACCAACCTTTTCACACAAAATCATATTGGTGACTGTGGGGTTAGAGACCAACCTTTTCACACAAAATCATATTGGTGACTGTGGGATTAGAGACCAACCTTTTCACACAAAATCATATTGGTGACTGTGGGATTAGAGACCAACCTTTTCACACAAAATCATATTGGTGACTGTGGGGTTAGAGACCAACCTTTTCTTACCTGAAAAGGTTAAATTTCTCCTTATATTTTACATTGCCAGATACACACCTCTAACAAAATGTCTGAATGGAAAGGAACAATTTTTTATTCAATTTTTATTTTTATAAAGGCATGCTTAAAGAGATTAAAGGGGAGCACAATTCTTAACTAAATTAAATGCTGCAGCCAATTTTCAGTTTCTCTGTTAGATGTGGTGGTGATGGCTAGAAATAGCCTGTTACAACTATTTTTTTTAATTGTGGGGCAAGTCTCGTGAAACTACAGAGGGATCGATGAAAAAAGTCTTTAATAACCTGATGCAAATTCTTTACTGCTGCTTCTCCAAACGGTATGCAATTAAAATAGCTGTGAAAACCAATCACCATTCTGGCTTGAATCCTGCCCACCACCATGTTTTATAACCAATGTTTATGAAGCACCAAGGCGTTTGTCAGATATAGGCAACGGATGTACTAACTTCTTCAACAAGCCACTTGAATGATGTAATGAACAATGAGAAGTTCACTCATTCAAACATGGCAAGTAAATGATTCAATTATAAATTTTCCCTCATCATTCAATGATACAAGTATACTCCCCTGGGCTGGACATGGAGATCCTGGGCATCTGCTCCTCTCATTTGCCCTTTCTTTTCCACCTCCTCAAAACAAACCTTGGTGCTATGCACAATGTTTCTGATCACCTCAGACCAACCACTGTTTCTAATGAGGCTCTCCAATTATAATAATCTGAAGCAATATTTCATCCGGATTTAAAAATCAGAATTTGTATTCTGTCCCAGGTTAATATTTGTCAGGACCTGAAATATAACTTCAAACAGAATCTTGTATTTCGAACATTGAACATTATAGTCAGCCCACTGACCAAAAGAAACCTAACTCCACAACAATCTAAACCTTCCCTACTTCACACTATTTTTTTTTTTACATCGGGGCAGCACAGTTTGCATAGTGGTTAACGCCATGCTGCTACAGTGCAAGCGATTGGGATCAGGATTCAAATCCCATGGTGTCTGTAAGGAGTTTGTACATTCTCCCTGTGTCTGCATGGGTTTCCTCCAGGGGCTCCGGTTTCCTCCCCCACTTCAAAATGTACCAGGGGTTGTAGGTCGATTGGCTACTGGGCCGAATGGGCCTGTTACTGTGGTGATTGTCTAAATATTTTTAAAATCATTAAAATATTTATTTAATTGTTAATTTATTTATTTAAATCCTATGTCATGGTTCACGTTTATGACACGTATTGGAAAAATGAGTAGATGTTCGTTGGGGTTTCTGAATAAGATGACAGGGAGACTTAGTTCACAGCTTACTCCTTTTGGAATGGATTAGTGAAAGAGTCTTGAAACCTGTCCTGACCAGCCAATTATCCTAACCACAAACTTTTCTTCCTTACATGTCAGACCACACTAACCAATAAGATAAAGGAACAATTTGGATGTTATTTATATGTTTGCATATTTTCATATTTGGTTCCACACAACGTCACTATTGCCAAAAATAATTTCTGTCACCCTGCATCTATCTGTGACTGTGGCAAATGTGATATACAGTTCTAAAAGCAAGAACAGTTGTTTTATTTGGAATTGCATGTGAAAGACAAGGGAAACAGGTCCATTTAACTGGAGGCACAAGAGAGTGGAACATGGAGCAGAAAAAGACCTGCAGGAGGCCATGAGGAGATCAAGCAGCATCTGTGGATGCTGAGGTTTCGGGTGGATTGGAGGGCTAAGCCGTTTGTCTCTAACGGGTGGAACTGGACGAGGTGGTGGAGATGGAGACTGCAGTTGTGGGGTGGGGGGGTGTGGCTAAGAGACAGCGTCAATAGGATGAAGGGTCAAAGTAAATAAAATATTTTTTTTAAAATGACAAGATGGAGGTTGGGTCGGTGAGAGGAGCAGTAGGCGGAAAGTGGCTGGAAGGGAGATGTGCAACCAGATAAGTGAGGAGTGACGTGAAGAGCCACGGTGAATATTCATCTATTCTTTTCTGTTTATTATTATTTTTCTCTCATGTGATAATTTATAACTATTGTTTCTTGTATTTTACGTACCCATGTAGCTGCAGCAACAAGAATTCCTGTGCATTGGTATATTGTGTTCATGTGTATGACAATAAACAGCATCGCTTTATTTGGGCTATCTTCCCACTGTACTTTCATTTCTGATGGATGATCTCAACCCACAATACTGACTACTCCTTTGCTCCCCAACCCACTGAGTTCCGCCAACAGTTTTTTTTTACTGTAATTTAGAGCATATGTGTCTTTGATGCTCTTCCAGCTTGCATATAGTCTTATCCTGGCAAAGACAGAGGACAGTCAGGCTAGTGTGGAAATCAGAAGGGGAGCTGGTGTGACATTCAACCAGAAGCTCACAAAGACCATAGTGCACAGAGAACAGGTGCTCCGCAAAACAGTCACCTTGTCTATGCTTGCTCTCTTCAATACAACGGGGGCCACGTCGGGAGTGTCAAATGCAATAGGTGTTGTCGGATCAGTGCATGTAAATTACTGCATCACCTGGAAGGGCAGTTTATGGCCATGGATGCTGATAAGGGAGATGGTGTAGGGAGAGGTTTTGCATATCTGACGGTTGCAGGGGAAAGCACCAAGAGCTACGAAGAAGAGAAGGACCACCAACAAGGAAAGAGTGGTCCCTGTCAAAAGCAGAAAAGGAGTGGGGGAGGAGAGTACGCAATCAGTAGTGGAATTGTGCTGCAGCTGGCGGAAATGGCCAAGGTTGATATACTGGGTGTGGAAGCCGGTGGGGTGAAAGGTGGGAGCTGAGGATCTGTTCTGTGTGAGAGAGATGGGTTGTCAGAGCAGACATCTAAAAAATGGCAGAGATTCAGATAGCAAGCTCCATCAAGTATGATAGAGGGAAAGCCTGAAAAGGGAAGAAATATCACGAGCTCTGGAATGGAAATCATCATCCTGCGAACAGAGAAACTGAGGAGGAGGATATCCTTACAGTAGACAAAATGGCAGAAGATATGGTTAAGGTAGCAAAGGGAGTCGGTGAGTTTAGAGGAGATATCACTACGTAGTTTATTTGGAAAAGAAGTATCAGAAATGGTCCAAAAAATTCATCCTCCTTCCACTTGTCTCTGTGTGCCTTTTTTTTCTTTACCTGGTTCCACCCATAACCTACCAGTCTGTCTCACCTGTGTCTTTCATCTCCCTATACCGGCTATCTTCCTTACATGCTCCCAGTCCAGCTACAGGATCATGACTTGGTATCTCAACTATCCATTTACCTCCTCAGATCCTGCTTCATTCACTCAATTCATCTGGCAGATTAACAGAATACCCCAATTTAATAAAGACTCTAATTTTTCTTGTTTTTACCAGCAGTTCTATACTTGGTGGATCAGAAGGATGAGTGATTTTCAGGGGATGACAAAAGGTTCAAATCTTCCTCTCCCCTGAGTGGGTCCCAAGGACATTTAATGCAGGTCTGGATTGCTTGGTGGACATACAAAGTAGCAGCAAAATAACATTCCCATCCCAATTCTTCAACTAAAATCAGATTAAAATAACCCACAAATTCCAAGTGAGCAAAGAAAACTATAATGAATTAACAGCATGAAAGGGATCGTGCTCCATGTGGAATCAATTGCCTTATCTTTACCATTCACAATATTGAGAAAGAAATAGCATGTCATTGGCTCAAAATTTGTCCCTGGTTAGTTCTGAAATTGAGTTCTCACACCATACTACCAATCAGTAGCAAATTTCTTGGTAAATCCCATGTGTTTCTGCTATGTGTCCACCTTATGACAGTCATGTATTATTACTTGATAATAGAATTCAGATTTCAGATTTTTTTGAATTCTTTTTTCAATTTTATAGCACAAACATGAAATCAACAAAAACAGTAAAAATTGAATACAATGTAAAAATAATAATCTTAATGTGGCGGATACAACTTTTCGCACCAGCCTGCACCACGCAATCCGACACCACAAAAATTGAACGGATCTAAGCCAGAATTCTCAGACCAATGCTTCAGATGTGGCATTGAGACAAGAACCTTTGTGCACACAACCTGGACATCTACCAATGTGAGACCTTTCTGGATGGAACTGTGTCAAACCCTGGAAATAAAATTATAGAGAAAAAATTCACACAGGACCTAGAGTTATTTCTGTTGGGAGACATAAGACTCATGATGAGCTTGTCCAAATTTCAAATTCAATTCGTAATGGTCGCATTAGCAGTGGCCAGGAAGTGCATAGTGGTTACCTGTAAGTCTGACTCCTGCTTGAGTAATGAGTGCTGGAATATAGAAATGCAAAGCTGTGTTCGCCTGGAGAAAATCACTTATAACTTAAGAAAAAAGTACGACACTTTCTTAAGAATTTGGCAACCATACCTAAATACCATAGAAGCATGATTATAGGGGAGGGCTGTTGTGCCTCACCTTCTTACTCTCCCTGTCAGCCCCTCAGTTGGTGAGGGGAACAGGGGGGGGGGGGTGGGTGGTGGGTCCATCCCATTTCAACCAGGAAAGGTCATGAGAAGAAAACACCCTGAGCACTGCCTGCCATGACAAACCCATAACGGGGGGGTGGGGGTGGGTGGTGGGTCCATCCCATTTCAACCAGGAAAGGTCATGAGAAGAAAACACCCTGAGCACTGCCTGCCATGACAAACCCATAAACACCTGATGTATATTTTATGTTGTGAATGTCCTAAGTGTGTGTTATTGTGATTGGTTGAGTATTAGGTGTTAAATGTGGAGGGTATAGAGGGGAGGGAAGGGGAAGGAAAAAGCTTGAATAAAATTAACAGTTGTAAATTGCAACTGGTATTGATATTGTTAATGTAACATCAATAATGTTAATAACTGAGTTTAAGTCTGTAGAATCATAAATAAAATATTCCAAAAAAAGAAATGCAGAAAAGAGAAAAGAAGAGAAAGTAAAAAGAAAGAAAAAAGGAAAGAAACAGGGATTGTCAAGAATCCATTGTCTACCCCAAAAATTTCACATTTTCAAAATATACTTAGATCTCAGGGGTCTGGGAGGGCTATTAGCAAGGGTGAAATGGGATGTAATTAAAGGATTATGAAGGGTATGGATAGGATAGATGTAGGAAGGTTTTTTGAGCTGGTTGGGGAAACCTGGTATCACATATTTTAAAACGAGAGGACACAGTCTCAAGATTCGGGGGAGTAGATTTAGGACAGAGATGAGAAAAAATAGTTTTTCCCAGAGAGTAGTGAATGTTTGGAATTCTCTAACCAAGGAAGTGGTTGAGGCTGCCTCATTAAACATATTTAAAATTCGGTTAGATAAATTTTTACATGATAGAGGAATTAGGGGATATGGGGAGAAGGCAGGTAGGTGGAGTTAGGTCATAAATTAGATCAGCCATGATCATATTGAATGGCGGAGCAGGCTCGATGGGCCATTTTTTGGCCTACTCCTGTTCCTACTTCCTATGTTCCTATATTCATCAGAATTTTGCAAATATGGCTGCCTTATTTGTAAGAACATATCATACTTACTCCTTAGGTTATAGGTAATCTT
The DNA here is from genome assembly GCF_036971445.1 of Narcine bancroftii. Lineage (NCBI taxonomy): Eukaryota > Metazoa > Chordata > Chondrichthyes > Torpediniformes > Narcinidae > Narcine > Narcine bancroftii. The sequence continues at coordinate 238,705,576 of NC_091474.1, read as the reverse complement.
GTCAAGGGGAACACAGCTATGCTTTCTGCATCCCAGAGGGCAGATTTCAGATTATTGTCAGAGTACATATATTACATCACATAAAACACTGAGATTTTTTTTAATTTAAGATTTAGACATACAGCGTTGTAACAGCCATTTTAGTCTGTGTTGCCCAATTAACACCCAATTAACCAACAGTCCCGGTATGTTTTGAACAGTGGGAAACCGGAGCCCCTGGGGAAAACCCACGCAGACACGGGGAGAATGTGCAGAGAGAGAGAGAAATTCAATAAAGTGAAAAAGGATGAACCTTAATAAGTCACTGATTGAGTTTGTTGTTGAGAATTCTGATGGTTGAGGAGTAGCAGTGTAGCTGAACCTGGTATCACATATTTTGTGGTACCTGTACATCTTTCCTGATGGTAACAGCGAGAACAGAGCGTGTGCTGGGTGGTGTGGATCCTTTATGACGCCAACTTTCCCTGTAGATGTTTTCGATAGTGGGGAGGGTTTTACCTGTGACATCCTGGGCTGCGTCCACTACCTTTTGCAGGGTTTACGCTTAGGGGCATTGGTGTCCCCATAGCAGATCATGATGTAGCTGGTCAGCACTTTTTCCACCACACATCTATAGAAATCTGCCAGGGTTTCTAACCAAACCTCCACCACTCCTGAGGAAGTAGAGGCGCTGACGTACTTTCTTCATGATGCCATGAAAGATGGTGACTCCCAAGAAATTCAATTTGCTCACTCTTTCCACCTCTGATGCCGCATCGATCAATGGATCATTCACCTCTGGTTTTCCCTTCCCAAAGTCAACAGTCAGCTCCTTGGTTTTGGTGACATCGAGGTTGTTGTTCGTGCACCATTCAGCCAAGTTTTCAATTTTATTCGTGCATGCTAACTCGTCACCCCTTTTTAACCAACCCACCACCATAGTATTGTCAGCGAACTTCTAGAGGGTGTTGTTGTGTAATGCACCACACAATCGTAGGTGTATAGCCAGTAGAGCAGGGGGCTAAGAACGCACCCCTGCGGTGCTCCAGTACTGATGGGGATTGTGGAGGGGATATAATAGGACCCCCTTGAACTTCTGAAACTTTTTGAACCTTTGATATCCGTTCAAATGCCTTTTTGTAACTGGTAAAAAGTTCACATTCAAGCTTATTGTCATGTGTGAAAAAGTTGGTTTTGTGTGCAATCCATCTATTCATCCCACAAACTTGCAGCTCTAAAAACATAGTCCAGTGTTCAGGGCTCCAGCGGTATAGAGAGAGATCAGTCAGAACAGAGCAGTATTTTAAGAGAAAAAGAAGTGTCGAGCGATTGTAGAACTTGCAAAATGTTGCCGCCATTTTGAACAAAATATGCATATGGTTCTTTTTAGCCAATTGACAGGTTTACTTTTAGTCCAAATATCTCACCATGGTTGAACAAGCCTTTCAATTCTGCCTTGGTTTCAGTGCTCAGTATTTACTTGGTGTATCTGCACAAATGATAAAACTTGCAGAGGCTTAGCTGGACTATAAACAGGTACCTGGATAGGAATAGTTTAGAGTTATATGGACCAAGCACAGGCAGATGAGAATAGCTCAGATAGGCAACTTGGCTGGTGTTGATAGATTAAGCCAGTGGGCCTATTTTCTTGCCTTACAACTCTCAATTTATCAATGCAATTAACTCATTTTAGTAAACTTGGTGCCAGAAAAACAAAAACAATAACATCCTTTAAATTTTACGGTTTCTCATTTCTTTCAGAATTCATAAAATAAACGGTTCTCTTGCATCTGTTCTTAATGCATTTTAGTCAGAGAATGCCAAAAATTAAACATTTAATGTGCTTAAATATCCAACATGCCACCCAGAAAGAGAACAATTCTCAATTGTTTTTCTGTGCAAGTATGTGATTGGCCAAAATTGATACCAGTTATAATTACACAGCACTAATAAATGAAGCAACTTTTAAGATACATTTCGTTCTGTGATATCACAAATCTTCTCGAGATGCTCAAAAAATTACACCAGATGTAGAGAACCATATGGCACAGAAATTAGCTCTTTGGCCCATCTAGTCTGAGCTAAACTATTTTTATGCCTAGTCCCATCAATCTGCACGAAGATCACAGCCTTCCATAACCCTCCCAGTCATGAGCCTATCCAAGTTTCTCTTACATGTTGAAATCGAACCTGTATCCACCACTTCTCCTGGCAGCTTGTTCCACACTCTCACCACCTTCTGAGTGAAGAAGTTCCCCTAATGTTCCCCTTAAATATTTCATCTATCACCCCTATCCCATGTCCTCTCATTCTTATCTCACTCACTACCTCAGTAGAAAATGCCAGCTGCATTTACCCTATTTATCCCACTCATAATTTAGTTATCATATCTCTCTTTATTCTCTGATGCTCCAGGGAATAAATCTTGACCTATTCAAACTTTTTTCCATAGCTCAGCTCCTCAAGTCTCAGCAACATCCTTGTAATTTTTCTCTGCACTCTTTCACCTCTTCCTTTTGCGATGAAGATTCACAAGTGTCAGATCTTGCACCACCACCACTCAGGCCAGCACGACCGAGTATTTTCCTTGTTAATGCTTGGCCTCTAGTGAACAAACTGGATGAATTGAAGACTTGGGTTCTCACACAGAGAAGGCTTACAGACTGCAATGTAATGGTTTTCACAGAGACATGGATTAATAGCAGGGTACCAGACAACGTGGTGGAATTGGAAGGTCAAACAGTGTTTTGGGCTGACAGAATAGCAGCAGTGACGGGAAAAAGCAAAGGAAGTGGGTTGTGCATCTATGTAAATCGACTATGGTCCACGAACTAACTCTATTATTGCTGACCCTCATTGCTCTGCAGATCTGGAATACCTGACGATTAAGTGCAGGCCTTTTTATCGACCAAGAGAATTTACAATTATCATTGCTATAGCAGTTTCTGTACCTCCGGATGCAAATGCTATCAGCAGACCTCAGTGCAAGTTGCAGACATTACATCCAGATGGAGCCTTTATTGTGGCTGTTGACTTTAATGCCTGTAACCTATGTCCTGTGCTTCCAAGATTCCATCAACATATAACGTGTAATATGAGGGGTAATAAAACCTTAGATCAGGTTTATACAAACGTGGCTGATACTTACAAAACCACTACCCTCCCTCAGTTGGGTCAGTCTGACCATCTCTCATTGTTTATGATCCCCAAGTACTGCCCAGTCATCAAATGGGTAAAACCTGCAATTAAGACAATTAAGATCTGGCTGGAGGGTGCTGACTTTGTTCTTCAACAACATACAGACTGGAGTGTTCTTGCTGTTCATACGTTCTCAGGTTGACATCGATTCAAATACCAACTCTGTTCTTGAGTAGATCAACAGGTGTTGAGACCACAGAAGAAAATAAAAGTATTTGCTAACCAAAAGCTGTGGATGAAGAGTGAGGTTTGCCGTTTGCTCAAAGACAAAGATTCAGCCTTCAGATCTGGTGACCAGGAAACTTATGGATTAGCCAGGACTGACTTAAGGAGGGGAGTCCCTTGGGCTAAACATATGAACAAAAGATTGAAGACCATTTCTTATTGTTGTACCCTCAGCGCATATAGCAGGGTATACAGATGATCACAGATTATAAATCATCTGGTATTGTGCCTCATCCTAATTGTGTCTCCCTAAAATTCTCTGAGGACCTTAACTACTTTTATGATTGCTTTGGCCAAGAGAATAAGGAGGTCACTTTCAAGGTAGATCTTTACCTGATGAAATACCTCTCTCAATCTCCATCATCGATGTATGGGCCACTCTGAGTAGGGTGGTCTAGGTGACATATCGGCCATGTGCTTTGAGCCTGTGCAGAACCGTAGGCCGGGGTTTTTACAGACATTTTCAGTCTGTTCACTTTTTTAAAAAATATTTTGTTTATTAGAAAACAAAGCAACAACCACCATGACAAAATTAAAATGTTAAAGTGTCAAAAAACCTTCAGGGTTACATAGAAAAAAACCTAAAAAAGACTACAAAAATCCTAATAAGAAAAAAAACCCTAGTCATCCACCCCCCTAACTCTAACCCTCATTTTCACCAAATTCTACCCCACCTACTCCCTAAAGATAAAAGACAGAGATAAGGAGAATAACTTAAGTCATTCATTTATTATATTTTCGAAGGTCCAGCTGCACGCATGACCAGTCTCAAATTTTCAAATTAGAATAATCCGAATATGAGCTCCAAATCTTAAATATTATGAATACATAATATTTATCCCGTAAATGATACATCATCTTCTCCATTGGTATACAAGACCACATTTCTGAATGCCACCTTTGTAAAATAAGCTCTATTTAATCTTTCCATGAAACAGCTTTACATTTTCTTGCTATAGCTAGAGATAATCACAAGAACATCATTTGAAATTTCTCCAACTTATTTAAGCAAAGCCATTCCAGTGACTTTCCCATTTTCAGTCTGTTCCTCGCCCAGGCAGTTATTCCAACAAGCTTTAAGACTGCTACCATCGTGCCTGCGTCGAATCACTTTAACGCGATGAGTATACATGACTATCGTCCAGTTTCACTCATCCCCATCGCCGCCAAATGATTTGAGAGGTTGGTTTTCTCTCATCTGAAATCCCATTTGCCGGTCACTATGGATTCTCATCAATTCACCTACCGTACCAACAGGTCAACCGAGGATGCCACTTCAACAGTCCTTCCCTCTTCTTTGACTTATTTGGAGAGCTCGAACTCCGATGTTGGAATGCTATTTATCGACTATAGCTCGGCTTTCAACACTACTGTCCCCTCGAAGCTGATAACCAAATTGACAAGTTAATTGGGTATCACCCCATCTCTTTGCAATCAGATTTTTGACTTCCTATCTAACAGACCTCAATCTGTTAAGTTGGGCAATATTTTCTCTTCCATTTTTACTTTGAATACCGGCCGGCGTGGTGCAGGGTTGTGTGTCGACCCCCCTTTTGCAATTCCTCTTTACTTCCGACTGAGTTCCTCTATATAGTGCAAGTTTAATCAAGTTCACAGAGGACATCGTGGTGGAAGGTCTGATTAAAGAGGACGATGAAACAGCCTATAGGGATGAACCTCAGCTCCTGGCCTTGTGGTGTGCCGATAACTACTCGACCCTCCGCACTCAGAAGACCAGGGAGATCATCACCCTCGCATCCCGATTTACATCGATGGAGCATTTACGGAGTGTTAAGTTCCTTGGTGACCATATCTCTGAAGATCTCACTTGGTCCTTGAACTCTTCAAATCGGATTAAAAAGGCACTGCAGCATCTTTATATTTTAAGAAGCACGAGGAAGATCCACCTCTGTCCCGGGATACTGTTGGATTTCTATAGATGCACAGTTGAGAGCATGCTAACATATGGTATTTCGGTGTGGTATGGGAACTGTATTGGATAAGATCAAAAGGCACCCCAGTGGGTAGTGAAAACTGCTGAAGGGATTATTGGAATCCAATTGCCTACCATCGAAAACATCTAGCGGAAACGATGTCGGGGTACTGCGAGAAACATTATCAAAGACACGACTTACCCAAATTACAGACTATTCACTCTTCTCCCATCGGACCGACGCTACAGGAGCCTTCGATCGCGCACCAGTAGGCTCACAAAGTGTTTTTTTTTGAACGGCACTGAGTGGTAACTTTGTGAAATCAGTCCTTCTTAACAATTCGACGTAGAATAGTGTTGTTGTTGGTTTTAATTTTACATTTTGTTGTAATGCATATTGTACTATTTTTTAACTTCTGGTCGATGCTGATTGTATTTCCTTGGCTGATTTACTGATTGTAAAGTGAAAAGTCAGTTTCATCATTCAAAGAAAGTTCCTTCCCTGGCATGATCAGAGTCCTGAATGAATTTTTAAATTTAATTTACATCTTTTAAAAAATTTAGACACACAACATTGTAACAGGACCTTCCAGCTCACGAGCCCGTGCCTCCCAAATACGCCCAATTAACCTACAAATCTTGTACGTTTTGAAGGGTGGGTTGAAACCAGAACACCCAGAGGAAACCCACGCAGACACAGGGGTGGTGGGAGGGTACAAACGCATTACAGACGGCGTGGGATTTGAAATTGGTCCTAGTCGCTGGTGCTATAACAACGTTGCGCTAACCAGTACACTAACCATTCCATAACATCGCATTTGTAAAATTGTTGCCTTTTTATCTTTCTCTGTATTTCTGCACTTCTGAACTGTGTTTCATCGTGAATGAGATGTCTCGCTAGATTGCTCGTGAAAAAAATGTTTTCACTGCATCTTGACAAATGACAAAAAATTTCATAGATTTCTGTGTGAAAGGAAACTTACTTTCACAGCAGGAAGACCTAGTGTCATAGAGCTCCATCGATTCAGTTTCTTGATCTCCAGTACTGTCTAAGCGGAGTATGCATGTGCTACCTCTAACAATGCAAGTTTTCACCCAGGTGCTCTGGTTTCCTCTCGCATCCCAAAGGACTGCAAATTGGCAAGTTAATTGGCTCCTTGAAATTGCCCTGACTCTGTAGGTCAATGGTAGAATCTGGTGGTTAATGGGAATAAGATGGAATTGGTGTAGGATTAGTGTAAATGGATTATAGACCATAAGATGTAGGAGTAGAATGAGGTTGTTCAGCCCATCAAGTCTCTCCACCATTCACATCATGGCAGATGTATTTTTCCACACAACCCCATTCTCTTCCCTTCTCCCCCTTACTAACAAGAACCTATCAACATCTCTCTAAATATATCCAGTGCCTTGGCTTCTACAGCCATCTGTGGCAATGAATTCCATCAATCCTCAATGATCAGCATGAACTTGGTGGACTGATGGGCCTGTTTCCATGCTGTATGACTCTAAGATAATACTCCAACCTGTGTCAAATATAATTTGAATTCAGGAGGTACTTGCCCATAGAGCACCTCTGTTGTGCATTCACTGTTGTGTTGCAAGAAATATGGAAGTCAATGAAATATTTTCCTGCTTTCTAGTGAAGGTCACAGAATTCAGGAAGTGATGTCAATCATCACATTCCAGTTTTGAGCAATCAAAACAAACTCAGACCATTTCAAAATGTAGATCTCAGGGAATTCAACTATCCTTTAGACAAGACAGCAAAGTTAGATTGCTCAGAAAGATGTGTAAGATTTCAAAAATTTACTCTGGTAATTGTTCAGGGCCAGGTTGGAGTTTGGTTTGGGTATGGTTTAAGGTTAGGGTTGAGGTTGAGTTTAGGGTTGGGGTTGAGGATTTGGTTTGGGGGCTTAGGCATTAAGGGATTTTAGGGTTTGGGTTGGGGCACAAAATCTCTCAAACAGCGCCTCCTTGAGGGAGAGCAAATGCAACCCAACGCACTTTAATACCTGTAGAAACATGTTGCAATTTAGTTCAGAATATACCAAGGATATGAAAGTTAACATGCTTATGCACAAGTTCCTTCATTGAATCCTGCAGCAGAGACTTGGGCTTTAAACATCAGAATTTTATCTGCCACTTCTTCTTACAGCTCCTTCCAAATATTTATCATCTTCATACGAAAAATGTATTTTTTTAAATTTAAATTTTAACATACAGCACGGTAACAGGCCATTTCAGCCCATGAGCCTGTGGCCCCTAATTATCCTGTTTTTGAAAAGTGGGAGGAAACCAGAGCCCCAGGGAAAAACACACACAGACACAGAGAGAAAGTACAAACTCTTTACAGATAGTGTGGGATTCGAACCCAAGTCCTGATTGCACTAACTGCTACGCCAACTGTGCCATCCTAATCCTTCTATTCTCCTTTCTCCCCTCTCAACTTAAACCAGAGCCCACTTTTTCTGGACTCCATATTCTGAGAAAAATATTCTGAATATCTACCCTATGCTTCTCTATTCTGAATATCTACCCTATGCTTCTCTATTCTGAATATCTACCCTATGCTTCTCTAATGTAACAACCCTCTATAAACAACACCCCTCAGCCTCCTTTGCCTCAGTTAGAATAAACCTATACTGTCCAATCTCTCCTTACACTCTGGATACATCTTACTGTATCTCCTCTCCATTCTCCCTATTACTACCATATCCTTTCAGTTGTATGTCTTCCAGAAATGCACATGATGCTCTGAGTGCTATCTCACCAATGATTCAAACAATATCAACATGATATCCCAAGTTCCATGAAGGTGGGACCCTCTTCTCTTGTGTAATTATTTTCAGGGAGCAGTGGATATTCACCTTCTCTCTGTGCATCCTCAGGTTTCTCCCAGAGTGCCTGTAAAAGCATTATATGATTTGGTAAGGTGCTTCAGTATAGCCCAAGGACACCTGTGTGGCCTCCATTCCAAAAGCCATTGCTCCACCCAATTTTCCAGCTGGTCCATGTCCTGTTGTATCTCTAAACAACCTTCTTCACCTCATCCAACCCTATCAACTTTCATGTTGTCTGTAACCTTACTAATTATAACTCCTACACGTTATACTAATTATAACTCCTATATATGTATGTGTGTATATATATATATATATATATATATATATATATACATATATACAGCGTTGTCTCCGCTCCATCCTCAACATTCATTGGAGCGCTTTCATCCCTAACGTCGAAGTACTCGAGATGGCAAAGGTCGACAGTATCGAGTCCACACTGCTGAAGATCCAGCTGCGCTGGGTGGGTCACGTCTCCAGAATGGAGGACCATCGCCTTCCCAAGATCGTGTTATATGGCGAACTCTCCACTGGCCACCGTGACAGAGGTGCACCAAAGAAAAGGTACAAGGACTGCCTCAAGAAATCTCTTGGTGCCTGCCACATTGACCACCGCCAGTGGGCTGATATCGCCTCAAACCGTGCATCTTGGCGCCTCACAGTTTGGCGGGCAGCAACCTCCTTTGAAGAAGACCGCAGAGCCCACCTCACTGACAAAAGGCAAAGGAGGAAAAACCCAACACCCAACCCCAACCAACCAATTTTCCCTTGCAACCGCTGCAATCGTGTCTGCCTGTCCCGCATCGGACTTGTCAGCCACAAACGAACCTGCAGCTGACGTGGACATTTACCCCCTCCATAAATCTTCGTCCGCGAAGCCAAGGCAAAGATATATATGTATGTGTGTGTGTGTGTGTGTGTGTGTGTGTGTGTGTGTGTGTGTGTGTGTGTGTGTGTGTGTGTGTGTGTGTGTGTGTGTGTATTTTTTTTCCAAATAATAAAACCCTGCCCAGTTAGTGTAGCAGTTAGCGCGATGCTATTTCAGCTCAAATCCAGCACTGTCTAAAATAAGTTTGTATATTCTCCCCATGACCTGCTTGGGTTTTCCCTGGGCTCTCCAGTTTCATCCCGCCCTCCAAAAATATACAGGGTTGGTAGGTTAATTGGGTGTTATTGGTAACAGCTCCAAGAAAAGTGTAGAGAACAAAACAAAGGACTCTACATCACCTTTGTTGACCTCACCAAAGCCTTCGACACCGTGAGCAGGAAAGGGCTTTGGCAAATACTAGAGCGCATCGGATGTCCCCCAAAGTTCCTCAACATGATTATCCAACTGCACGAAAACCAACAAGGTCGGGTCAGATACAGCAATGAGCTCTCTGAACCCTTCTCCATTAACAATGGCGTGAAGCAAGGCTGTGTTCTCGCACCAACCCTCTTTTCAATCTTCTTCAGCATGATGCTGAACCAAGCCATGAAAGACCCCAACAATGAAGACGCTGTTTACATCCGGTACCGCACGGATGGCAGTCTCTTCAATCTGAGGCGCCTGCAAGCTCACACCAAGACACAAGAGAAACTTGTCCGTGAACTACTCTTTGCAGATGATGCCGCTTTAGTTGCCCATTCAGAGCCAGCTCTTCAGCGCTTGACGTCCTGCTTTGCGGAAACTGCCAAAATGTTTGGCCTGGAAGTCAGCCTGAAGAAAACTGAGGTCCTCCATCAGCCAGCTCCCCACCATGACTACCAGCCCCCCCACATCTCCATCGGGCACACAAAACTCAAAACGGTCAACCAGTTTACCTATCTCGGCTGCACCATTTCATCAGATGCAAGGATCGACAATGAGATAGACAACAGACTCGCCAAGGCAAATAGCGCCTTTGGAAGACTACACAAAAGAGTCTGGAAAAACAACCAACTGAAAAACCTCACAAAGATAAGCGTATACAGAGCCGTTGTCATACCCACACTCCTGTTCGGCTCCGAATCATGGGTCCTCTACCGGCACCACCTACGGCTCCTAGAACGCTTCCACCAGCGTTGTCTCCGCTCCATCCTCAACATCCATTGGAGCGCTCACACCCCTAACGTCGAGGTACTCGAGATGGCAGAGGTCGACAGCATCGAGTCCACGCTGCTGAAGATCCAGCTGCGCTGGATGGGTCACGTCTCCAGAATGGAGGACCATCGCCTTCCCAAGATCGTATTATATGGCGAGCTCTCCACTGGCCACCGTGACAGAGGTGCACCAAAGAAAAGGTACAAGGACTGCCTAAAGAAATCTCTTGGTGCCTGCCACATTGACCACCGCCAGTGGGCTGATAACGCCTCAAACCGTGCATCTTGGCGCCTCACAGTTTGGCGGGCAGCAGCCTCCTTTGAAGAAGACCGCAGAGCCCACCTCACTGACAAAAGGCAAAGGAGGAAAAACCCAACACCCAACCCCAACCAACCAATTTTCCCTTGCAACCGCTGCAATCGTGTCTGCCTGTCCCGCATCGGACTGGTCAGCCACAAACGAGCCTGCAGCTGACGTGGACTTTTTACCCCCTCCATAAATCTTCGTCCGCGAAGCCAAGCCAAAGAAAAAAATTGGTGGCTCAGGTTTCAGTGGCCAGAATCGGTTTCAACTGTTGTAAATATTTTTTTTTTTTTAAAGTGTCGCAGTACTGATCTCTGTGTGATACAACTTGTACAAATCTTGGATGAGAAAATCAACCAAATAATTTTGGATCTAGTCTTGGATTCTTTATGCCTTAAACAACTAGACCAGCCTCCTTTGTGGGACTGGGTCAAAATCCTCACTAAAGCCCACATAGTCAACAACTACTGCCATGCTTTCATCAATCATCTTGGTTCGTGCCTCAAAAAAAGTACTCCGATTTGTGAGCCACCAAACCATGCTAACTCCACCTAATCAGTCCTTGCCTTTTAAGTAAACAGAAATCTTGTCCCTCAGAATCATTTCCAACAACTTCCTTACAATTGATATAAGGCTAACCATAGTATCTAAGCCTATCCTTACAATACTTTATGAACAAGGTCTTCTGCAACTTGACCATGCCTCACCAAATTCAAAACTCCCTCTCAGTACTTCAGCAATCTCTTCCATGGACTTATTTCAAGTTCAAGTTAATTATCATCCGACTGTACATATACAACCAGATGAAATAGTGTCTTTCCAGACCACAGGGCACACACGGACACACACACAATACACAGAACATAATAATCACATAAATACATAAAGAGATCATTTAAAATATATATAAATATTTTCAGATGATTTACAGGATGCTGTTCATAAATCTCACAGCCTGCGAGAAGAAGCTATTTCCCAGCCCAGCAGTCCTCCGTGTTGACCTCCACTCCGGTCTGATCTTTGTACTACCGTACCACACAAGGATACAGCCAGACAGGACCCTCTCAACTGTAATCTTGTAAAAAGTTGTCAAGATGAGGCCCAATAGCCTTGCACTCTTCAACCTCATTCGGAACCACTGATGTATAATGGAGAATGGCCAACCTTCATCCTCCTGAAGTCCACAATCATCTCCTTGGTCTTGTCCACAATCATCTCCTTGGTCTTGTCCACAATCATCTCCTTGGTCTTGTCCACAATCATCTCCTTGGTCTTGTCCACAATCATCTCCTTGGTCTTGTCCACAATCATCTCCTTGGTCTTGTCCACAATCATCTCCTTGGTCTTGTCCACAATCATCTCCTTGGTCTTGTCCACAATCATCTCCTTGGTCTTGTCCACAATCATCTCCTTGGTCTTGTCCACAATCATCTCCTTGGTCTTGTCCACAATCATCTCCTTGGTCTTGTCCACAATCATCTCCTTGGTCTTGTCCACAATCATCTCCTTGGTCTTGTCCACAATCATCTCCTTGGTCTTGTCCACGTTGAGACTCAGGTTATCATTCTCGCACTATTTTATGAGTCACCCAACCTCCTCTTTGTAATTCAACTCAATCTGGCAGTGCAGTCATGAGTCAGCAGTATGAACAATAGCAGTCGGAGCATACAGCCCTGAGGTGCACCAGATTTGTGGCCAACTCAGACCGACTATGATCTTTCCATCAGGAAGTCCAGAATCCAGTTGCAGAGAGCGGTGTTGAGTACCCAGTGAGGGCAGTTTATTCACCAGCCTCTAAAGTATAATCATGTTCAATGCCAAGCTGAAGTCAATGAATAACATGAGACCTAGTTCTCTATGTGACTCAGAGAGAAGAGTCAAGGCTGGAGGATTATTTCTGAAAGAGTTTGGATGGTAAGCATCCTGGAATTGATCCCATCCAGCCATATATCCATTCCAATATTTCTGGCACTTCTTTCTTCATGATGCAGTCACGTTCCACCTCTACCTAAACTCTCCAACCTCCACATCCTTCTCCCTGGTGAATCCCGACGAGAAGCAGTCACTTAGCATCTTGTTCACTTCACATATTATCATTCTAGTTCCCGAAGGAACCTATTCCTTCCTTAACAATCCTCTTGCTTCTGATATAAAAGATTTTAGGATTCTCTATTTGCCATTAACCCCTTTTTACACCTCTAATTTCTTTGTTTCTTCCTATGTTCCCAATAAATCCCATGCTTCATTTGATAACAATTTCCTGTACTTGACAGACACTTACTTCTCTTCCATGCTCAAACCTTCAATGTCCTTTATTAACCAATGTTTCCCAAACTTAACATCTGTGCTGTTTAGCCTTTTGGAGAACTCTCTTGTTTTTAAATGCCTTCCACTTACCAGATGTTTTGCTACTCAATACAAGCAGGTGCTTCCAATCTATCTCTTTCACTTCCTATCTTACACATTCACAATCCAGCTTCCCTCAATTCACGGCCCCAACTCAAGGGTCAGAAAAAAGCCTCAACTATGAGCAGTGTGACAGCGCCCCAGTGTTGTAGTTCTTCAGAAATTTGTCATGATCATCTGCATCGCTTAACTTCCACAAGTACACCATCCCGTATGGGAACTGCTCTGCCTGAGACTAAAAGGAACCACAGAGGGCTTTGAAAGTGGCTTTCATCACATATGAATACACCCTCCCCTCCATTGACTCCATCATTAGTAAAATTATGCGGCCTTCGATTTGTACTTCTGTAATTCTGAACTTCTGCACCATATCTTCCTTGTTGTATTAAGCGATGTCAACTGCTTTGTCCACAAACAACCATTTGATGTTGCTGCCCATGGTTCCTCTTCAGCCAGGAAATATTTAATCTGATCGATTGACAGAGCATTGTTGATTTCATTTTGGAGATGAGTCTGCAGGAAATCATCTTGATCTAATCACAAATCAAATCCTTTTTTTTTTCCTCCTAATGTTGCTTAACACGCTGAGTTCTTCCAGCAGTTTGTGTTTGTTTCTGACTGCAGCTCTACTGTCTCTCGTGTGTCTCTAGTTGAGAACATTAAACTGTTGCCTGAGCAATCTTTTGGACAAATCTAATTTTGAAACAATTGTCCAGCTGTAAGCAGGACATTGCATGGTGAATGGATTAGCCATGCCTTTGTCATGTATGAATCCGTGTCTACATTATCCATTAATGCAAAATGCTTTACACAATTCACTCCCTATCTTAAATGTCCTTTATTGGTAGGAATGAATTCATGACATAGAAGAGAGAACATAAAACAGTACTGTTCAGCAACAGGCCCTTTGGCCTATGATGTCTGCGCCAAACACAATGCAAATTAAACTAAACATCTTCTGCCTGATACAGAAGCCAGGAGAACACAATCCAGTCCACGTCGAGGGGTCTGCAGAGGTGAGGTTAAGAAACTTCAGATTCCTGGGTGTCAACATCTCTGAAGACCTATCCTAGGACCATCACCTCAATGCAATTATGAAAAAGGCTGTATTTCATTAGGTGTTTGAGGAGAATTGGTAAGTCACCAAAGACTCTTGTAAATTTCTACAGGTAAACTGTGGAGACCATTCTGACTGGTTGCATCACTCTCTGGCATGGAGGTGCCAATGCACAGGACAGGATCAGCCTACAGAGGGTTGTCAACTCAACCAGTGCCATCTTGGACATTATTCTTCCCTCCATTAATGACATTTTTAAGAGGTAGTGCCTCAAGAAAGCTGCATCTATCATCAAGGACCCTCACCACTCAGGTTATTAGTTTTCTTATTACTACAGTCATGCAGGAGGGTGCAGGAGCCTGAAGACACATGCTCAATGTTACAAAAACAACTTCTTCCCATCTGCCATTCGATCTCTGAATGGACAATGGAACTGTGGACTCTACCTCACACTTTTTATCTTTTTTTTGTACTAGTTATTTATTTTATTCCATCTTTTATTGACATACAGTCATTTAATTTTATAGCAATTTTGCACAATGTTCTGCACTATACTGCTGCCTCAAAACAACAAATTTTGACATGTTCATGAGAATAAACCTGATCTGTCCCTCCATCCCTACTTGTTCATGTGTCTATCTTGAAGCCTCTAAAATGCTGCTGTGTCTGCTTTCAATACCTAGAGCCTTTTCCAGACCCACATCTCTGTGCAAAAAGAAAATGCCTCGCAATATTTCCTTAAACTTCCTGCCCTCACCTGAAATGCATTTCAATTTTTTACCCTGGGAAAATGCAGTCATCTACCAAATATTAAAGTTGTCATCTACCAAGTCTCCCCAAAGCCACTGATGCTCCAAAGAAAATAACCCACGTTTGTTCAACCTCTCTTAATAAAGGAGTCACGTGATGGAGTAGTGGCCGGACGGTGAACTCCAGCCCTCTCCAGAAAAGTCAGAAAAAACAAATGAAAACACAAAGGCACAGAAATAAAAATCAAAGTAAAGTGAATATAAAGGTGGAAAGAAGATGGCGACGAAAAAAGAAAAGTCGAAACCAACGGTAAGAAGAGAGGAAGAGAAGACAACGGAAGATGAAGGAAAAGGCCTTACCTGTTCGAAGAGGCCCGCGGTGGAGAGAGAAACCCGCTCCCTCAGGTCGGTAGAGTATGGACTACAAAAATGGCTCGCTGAGCCGAGTAAAAATGCGCAACCGCGCATGAAAAGAAAACACACCGACGGGAGGGGTGACCAGCTGGGGAGTCGATCTCCACAGCCGGCAACGACAGCTGCAGAACACCTGCAGCAAGAAGAGACCACAGAAGACAACGAAAACAAGAAAGAAGAGAAGAAAAGGGCAACAAAGAAACAACAGATGGCCAACCCAGAGGAAGAAGAAGAGGAAGAGTACAGTGAAATAGAAGAAGAAGGGAAAGGCAAGATAAAGGATTTACTTTCTCTTATTAAAGAATACATGGAGTCATTTAAAGAATGGCAAGCGCAAGAATTTAATGATTTAAGAAGACGAATAAACAACACAGAAGAGAAAATGAATAAAATAGATATGACCTTAACAGAAATGGGAAAAAGAATGGACAAGATGCAAGAACGAGAAGCAGCAGTAGGAATGGAGGTAGAGGACTTAAAAAAGAAATTAGAGGAATCAAATAAAAAAGTTAAAGAGACACAAGAAATGTTAGCTCAGAAAATAGATATAATGGAAAATTATAACAGAAGAAATAACATAAAGATAGTGGGCCTTAAGGAAGATGAAGAAGGCAAGAATATGAGAGAGTTTATAAAAGATTGGATCCCTAGGATCCTAGGATGTCCAAAACTACAGCAAGAAATGGAAATAGAAAGGGCACATAGAGCATTGGCCTTTAAACCACAATCACAACAAAAGCCAAGATCTGTTTTAGTAAAATTCCTAAGATATACTACAAGAGAAAAGGTACTGGAGAAAACAATGGAAAAAGTAAGAGAGGACAATAAGCCACTGGAGTACAAAGGGCAAAAAATCTTCATTTATCCAGATATAAGTTTTGAACTCCTGAAGAAGAGAAAGGAGTTCAATACAGCAAAGGCGATTTTATGGAAGAAAGGGTATAAATTTATACTAAAGCATCCAGCGGTATTGAAAATATTTATTCCAGGACAACAAAACAGACTATTCTCGGATCCAGAGGAAGCACGAAAATTTGCAGAACAATTACAAAATAGACTGAGAGATGAAGACGTGTAACGAGAGTACAAAAGACTGCAAACTAAAAAGACATAAGTTTTGAGCTCCTGAAGAGGAGGAAGGAGTTCAAAACATCGAAAACGATCTTATGGGGAAAAAAAAACTATTCTCGGATCCAGAGGAAGCAAGGAAATCTGCAGAACAACTACAAAACAACCAGAGAGATGAAGATATGTAATAAGAGTAAAAATGACCACGATTTATATGTATGTGGGTAAAGAGGTATATGTGTGTATATGTATAATGTGCATACATGAATGTATCCGTATTTAGAGGAAAATATAGATAGTATAGACAAGAATTAATAAGGGAAGGAAATGGAATAGAGGGAATAAGGAGGGAACTAAAAGAGTGATCTTTGTTACATATGAAAAGTGAAATCTTTTCTGGGGGGGGCTGGGTGGGGAGGAGTTGCGGTCACTGCAAAATCAGCTGACGCTTGCGAGGGAATTCGCAAACCCAAATGGAGAGGGGAGATGTGGTTGTCCGACAAGGGATAAAGGACAACTCAGGAGGGGAAGGTGAGATTGGGGCTAAAGAAGTTTTAAATAGGAGAATAAGGAAAATGTTTGATGTTTTAGGAATGTTGTCTTATAAAGGATTCAAAACAAGAAAACAGAAATGGATAAGAAGGAAAAGTAATGATGGAGAAACGGAAAGGGAAGATAAACAAAGTATAAAATGGCTACGTTGAACTATATGACTTTAAATATTAATGGAATACATAACCAAATTAAAAGGAAGAAACTGCTAAATTTACTGAAAAAAGAAAAAATTGATATAGCATTTGTGCAAGAAACACATTTAACTGAATTGGAGCATAAGAAATTAAAGAGAGATTGGGTAGACACGTAACAGCAGCATCGTATAATTCAAAAGCAAGAGGAGTAGCTATATTAATTAGTAAAAAAGTGCCATTTAAAATAGAAGAGGAAATAATAGATCCAGCAGGGAGATATGTAATGATAAAATGTCAGATATATTCGGAGTTTTGGAATCTACTCAATGTATATTCACCTAACGAAGAAGATCAAAAGTTTATGCAAGGTATCTTTTTGAAGATAGCAGATACGCAAGGGAACATATTAATAGGAGGGGATTTCAACCTGAATTTGGATTCAAATATGGACAAAACTGGGAAAAAAATTAACAGAAAGAACAAAGTAACCAAATTTATAATTAAATCGATGGAAGAAATGCAACTTTTGAATATATGGAGGAAACAACACCCAAAGGAAAATAATATTCATATTACTCGGCTAGACATAAAACATACTCAAGAATAGACCTATTTTTGTTATCAGCTCGTATGCAAGATAGAGTAAAAAAAAACAGAATATAAAGCTAGAATACTATCGGACCATTCACCCTTAATATTGACAGTAAAGTTAGAGGACATCCCTCCAAGAATGTATAGATGGAGATTAAACCCCATGTTACTTAAAAGGCAGGATTTTAGAGAATTTATTGAAAAACAAATTAAAATGTATTTTGAAATAAATACGGAATCAGTGGAAGATAAGTTTATACTATGGGATGCAATGAAAGCATTCATTAGAGGACAAATAATAAGTTATGTAACCAAGATGAAGAAGGACTATAATCAGGAAACAGAGCAGTTGGAAAGGGAAATAGTAAATATAGAAAAAGAATTAGTAATGAAGGAAGATACAACTAAGAAAAGAGAATTGGCGGATAAAAAAAAAATATGAAACACTACATACATATAAGGTGGAGAAAAATATAATGAAGACAAAACAGAAATATTATGAACTAGGTGAAAAAACACACAAAATCCTAGCATGGCAGCTTAAGACAGAACAAGCTAAGAAAATGGTATTGGCATCAAGAAAAAAAGACAAACAAATTACATATAATCCAAAAGAAATGAAGGAAAACTTTAGAGAATTCTATGAACAATTATATCGAACTGAAAACGAAGGGAAAGAAGGGAAAATAGATGAATTTCTGACTAAAATTGAACTACCAAAACTACAAATAGAGGAACAAAATAAATTAACAGAGCCATTTGGAATAGTAGAAATACAAGAGATAATAAAAAAATTACCAAATAATAAGACACCAGGAGAGGATGGATTCCCAATAGAATTCTACAAAATATTTAAAGACTTATTAATTCCGCCCCTCCTGGAAGTAATCAACCAGATTGATGAAACACAAAGCTTACCAGATTTATGTAAAACAGCAATAATTACAGTAATACTAAAGCAAGGGAAAGATCCACTCTCACCAGCGTCATATAGACCAATATCTTTACTTAACACAGATTATAAGATAATAGCTAAACTATTAGCAAACAGATTAGCAGAGCATGTACCGAAAATGGTAAATTTAGACCAAGCTGGATTTATCAAAAAAAGACACACAACAGACAATATTTGTAAATTTATTAACTTAATTCATGCAGTAGAAGGAAATAAAGCACCTACAGTAGCAGTTGCTTTAGACGCAGAGAAGGCCTTTGACAGAGTAGAATGGAATTATTTGTTCAAAGTATTGCAAAAATTCAGTTTACCGGAGAAGTATTTTTTTCTTCTTTGGCTTGGCTTCGCGGACGAAGATTTATGGAGGGGGTAAAAAGCACGTCAGCTGCAGGCTCGTTTGTGGCTGACAAGTCCGATGCGGGACAGGCAGACACGATTGCAGCGGTTGCAAGGGAAAATTGGTTGGTTGGGGTTGGGTGTTGGGTTTTTCCTCCTTTGCCTTTTGTCAGTGAGGTGGGCTCTGCGGTCTTCTTCAAAGGAGGTTGCTGCCCGCCAAACTGTGAGGCGCCAAGATGCACGGTTTGAGGCGTTATCAGCCCACTGGCGGTGGTCAATGTGGCAGGCACCAAGAGATTTCTTTAGGCAGTCCTTGTACCTTTTCTTTGGTGCACCTCTGTCACGGTGGCCAGTGGAGAGCTCGCCATATAACACGATCTTGTGAAGGCGATGGTCCTCCATTCTGGAGACGTGACCCATCCAGCGCAGCTGGATCTTCAGCAGCGTGGACTCGATGCTGTCGACCTCTGCCATCTCGAGTACTTCGACGTTAGGGGTGTAAGCGCTCCAATGGATGTTGAGGATGGAGCGGAGACAACGCTGGTGGAAGCGTTCTAGGAGCTGTAGGTGGTGCCAGTAGAGGACCCATGATTCGGAGCCGAACAGGAGTGTGGGTATGACAATGGCTCTGTATACGCTTATCTTTGTGAGGTTTTTCAGTTGGTTGTTTTTCCAGACTCTTTTGTGTGGTCTTCCAAAGGGGCTATTTGCCTTGGCGAGTCTGTTGTCTATCTCATTGTCGATCCTTGCATCTGATGAAATGGTGCAGCCGAGATAGGTAAACTGGTTGACCGTTTTGAGTTTTGTGTGCCCGATGGAGATGTGGGGGGGCTGGTAGTCATGGTGGGGAGCTGGCTGATGGAGGACCTCAGTTTTCTTCAGGCTGACTTCCAGGCCAAACATTTTGGCAGTTTCCGCAAAGCAGGACGTCAAGCGCTGAAGAGCTGGCTCTGAATGGGCAACTAAAGCGGCATCATCTGCAAAGAGTAGTTCACGGACAAGTTTCTCTTGTGTCTTGGTGTGAGCTTGCAGGCGCCTCAGATTGAAGAGACTGCCATCCGTGCGGTACCGGATGTAAACAGTGTCTTCATTGTTGGGGTCTTTCATGGCTTGGTTCAGCATCATGCTGAAGAAGATTGAAAAGAGGGTTGGTGCGAGAACACAGCCTTGCTTCACGCCATTGTTAATGGAGAAGGGTTCAGAGAGCTCATTGCTGTATCTGACCCGACCTTGTTGGTTTTCATGCAGTTGGATAATCATGTTGAGGAACTTTGGGGGACATCCGATGCGCTCTAGTATTTGCCAAAGCCCTTTCCTGCTCACGGTGTCGAAGGCTTTGGTGAGGTCAACAAAGGTGATGTAGAGTCCTTTGTTTTGTTCTCTGCACTTTTCTTGGAGCTGTCTGAGGGCAAAGACCATGTCAGTGGTTCCTCTGTTTGCGCGAAAGCCGCACTGTGATTCTGGGAGAATATTCTCGGCGACACTAGGTATTATTCTATTTAGTAGAATCCTAGCGAAGATTTTGCCTGCAATGGAGAGCAACGTGATTCCCCTGTAGTTTGAGCAGTCTGATTTCTCGCCTTTGTTTTTGTACAGGGTGATGATGGTGGCATCACGAAGATCCTGAGGCAGTTTACCTTGGTCCCAACAAAGCTTGAAAAACTCATGCAGTTTGGCATGCAGAGTTTTGCCGCCAGCCTTCCAGACTTCTGGGGGGATTCCATCCATACCTGCTGCTTTGCCAATTTCAGTTGTTCGATTGCCTTATATGTCTCATCCAGGGTGGGAACCTCATCCAGCTCTAGCCTTAGGGGCTGTTGAGGGAGCTGGAGCAGGGCGGAATCTTGGACTGAGCGGTTGGCACTGAAAAGAGATTGGAAGTGTTCTGACCATCGGTTGAGGATGGAGATCTTGTCGCTGAGGAGGACTTTGCCGTCTGAGCTGCGCAGCGGGCTTTGGACTTGGGGTACACAGCCTTTAGAGCCTCGTAGAAACCCCTGAAGTCGCCAATGTCCGCGCTGAGCTGGGTTCGTTTGGCGAGGCTAGTCCACCACTCATTTTGGATCTCCCGGAGTTTGCGCTGAAGATGGCTGCATGCGCGACGGAAGGCCCGGAGAAGTATATTAATTTGATTAAAGCATTATATAAGGGACCGTTAGCGAAAGTGACAGTAAATGGACATGTATCAAAGCAATTTAACTTAAGCAGGTCAACACGGCAGGGATGCCCACTATCACCTTTATTGTTTGCGTTAGCTATAGAACCACTAGCAGAATTGATAAGAATAGATAATAATATAAAAGGAATAAAAATAAAAGACAAGGAATATAAAATCAGTTTATTTGCGGATGATGTTATAGTGTACTTAACAGAACCAGAACTATCAATAAAAGAATTATATAAGAAATTGAAGGAATATGGAGAAGTGTCGGGTTACAAGATAAACGTAAATAAAAGTGAAGCAATGCCTATGAATAATGCGGATTTCTCAAAATTTATGAAGGAATCACCATTTAGATGGAAAATGCAAGCAATAAGATACCTAGGTGTACAAATAAACAAAAATCTCGGCCAACTATATAAACTCAATTATTATCCACTAATGAAAAAATTACAGGACGATTTAGAGCATTGGAAAGATTTACCACTAACACTAATAGGAAGGATAAACTGAACATTTTTCCAAGGATATTATTTCAGGCATTGCCAATACAACTGACAGAGAAATTCTTCAAGGAGTTAAAGAAAATAATAAGGAAATTTTTATGGAGAGGGGGGAAACCGAGGATAGCACTAAATAAATTAACAGAATGGTATAAACAAGGAGGCTTACAACTGCCAAACTTTAAAAATTATTATAGAGCCACACAATTAAGATATCTATCAGATTTTTATCAAACAAGGGAAAAGCCAGATTGGACGAGATTAGAATTAGATAAAATAGGGGAAAAGATACCTGAACACATATTATATAAATGGGATGAAAAATTGGTACAACATAGAAGTTCTCCAGTATTACATCATCTCCTCAATATTTGGAAGAAGATTCATGTAGAAAGAAATAAAACAAATTATCAATTACCAAAACTAATATTGACGCAAAACAAGTTACTCCCTTTTATAATAGATAACCTTTCCTTTAGAGAATGGGAAAAAAAAGGGATTAAAAGAATAGAAAATTGTTTTTCAGGAAATAGGTTCTTATCCTTTGAACAAATGAAAGATAAGTACAATATAACTGGAGATACAGCGCTGGCATATTACCAATTGAGATCCTACTTGAAGGATAAATTAGGAAGCAGTTTGAGTTTGCCAGAGGGAAGTAACCTTGAATATGTGATTACAGATACAATGTTAATCAAAAGATTTATAACAAATATGTATATTAAACTGCAAGAAAAGGAGAATGAGGAAACAAATGGTAAAACTAAACAAAAATGGGAACAAGATTTAAATATAAAGATAAAAAAGGAAACATGGGAGAAGTTATGCTCCGGAACGATGAGAAATACAATAAATACGAGGTTACGTATGATACAATATAACTGGATACACAGGCTATACATTACACCTCAAAAGTTAAATAAATGGGACCCAACAGTATCTGATAGATGTTTTCGATGTAAAAAAGAAATGGGAACAACAATTCATGCAATCTGGACATGTGAGAAAGTAAAAAAATTTTGGGAAGATCTAAATCAGATATTAAATAAAATAACAGAAAACAATACACCAAAGAATCCAGAGATCTTCCTCCTAAGTAACATAAAAAACAAAGAATTTGGAATTGATTTGGAGGATGCACAAAAAAGATTTGTTAAGAAAGCTCTAGCCGTAGCAAAAAAATGTATTATGTCAACCTGGAAATTGGAAGATAATTTGAAAATACAACAATGGTATATAGAAATGAATAAATGTATTCCATTAGAAAAAATAACATAGTTTAAGAAATAATATTGAAATATTCGAACAAATATGGGAGCCTTACATTAAATACAATAGCGAAAACCTACCGGGGACAATCATTACCTAAGTTGATGGAAGGAGAAGGAAATGAAAAGAATGGACTCAGTAGAATTTCTGGTGTATTTTTGTTGAGTGACAACATTGTCTGACTGGTTTAATGTATCCTAGATTGTATACCTTAAATGGACGGGAGGGGGGGGATGGGAGGGGTGGGTTGGGAGGAGGGAGGGGGGGGAGAAAATGGCACTGTATATGTGTGAAAAGGAAAAAGTGTGTACCATGGTTAATGTGATTTATGGTGTGAAAAATAAAAAAATTTAAAAAAACAAAACCTCTCTTAATAACTTAAGCCCTCTAATCCAGGCAGCAGCCTGGTAAATCTCTTCTGTAGCTTTTCCAAAGCCTCCACATCCTTTGCTTTACTATCAGAAATGCACATAATTCTTCAAGTACCACCTAACCTAAGATTTTTTTAAATGTTTTAATTTTTAAATTTGCTATTGTTAACAGCTAACAGCATGTTAACAGGCCCTTCCAGCCCACAAGCCCGTGTCATCCAAATACATCAATGAATCTACAATCCCTGTACATTTATTTGAGGATGGGAGGACACCGGAGCTCACAGAGGGAACCCACGCAGACACAGAGAGAACATACAAACTCCTTACAGACAGTGCCAATTTTGTGGCGCTATAATACCATTACACTAACCAGTATGCTAAACATTATGCTAACTATGCCTCCCTGATTGCAACATGATTTTTATTCCTCTTGTACTCAATGCCTACCTAATGAAAAAAAGCAAGCCATGAGCCTTTTTTACCACCCTATCGACCATGTTATGTGAGTGTGTGCATTTTCAACCGGTTTCTTTTAGGGCATAGAAAATTTATGCTGCTTCAGTATGATTGCTCTTTTAAGGTTAGAAATGAAACGTGCTTTTAGGAATGGAGCATTTAATAATGCTATGTTTGATCTGGGAATGCTCAGTACTCGTGCTGAAAGTCCAAAATGAAAAAAATGATTCCTCTACACTAGCCTTGCTCTGTAAAGTTATAATTGAAAATGTTAATTCGTAAATATTTAACATTATACATAGTTCTATAAGTAAAGTTTTACTTGGCTGAACATACAGCTCAAGTGGTTCATGACCTTGTAACTCTTAACAGTTATAATTTGAGTTTAGTTTCCCTTGAGCAATGGTTTAATTGGCTTCACCTGGCAGATGATCAAAGATCCTGAACATAGAACTATTTAAAAAAAGAAAAGTGGGCATCTGCAACTTTAATAGGCATTAAACTCAGGGTTTTACCAAATGCACCAAGATGTAAATGAAATAATTGTCAAGAAGTAAATCTTCGGTCGTACGAACAATTACCTAATTGCTTTCTATTTCTTTAATCATTAGTATGCCCCCCAGTTGATGCCCTGTAAGAGTATGAAGCTGATTTTGTGAGGATTAACGTCTGTTTCTGGGCATTAGCAAAGGGAATTGAAGCAACAACCCATCATACTGAGGCCTTTCGTGCTTGTTCTTCAAATCAAGCACAGAGCATTCACCCAAAACACATGGACCATTTAACTTAAATGGAACGACACAGGAGTAATTTCAAAATACTTTCTGCTCATTTTCTTAGTTTTCCACCAGGCATCAGAAAAAAAGATATTGGCCATGTAGAGATTACAATAAGTTTCTTTTTAGTTTAGAAGATAAAAGTTGAGGGTTTCCCAGCTGCAAAAGATCAGCAAAGAAGGGTTTGGAGCAGAGTCTGCAGATGCTGGAGGGAAGAAAAAAGTGCTGTAGGAACTCAGTGGGTGAGGTAACATCTGTTGGGGGAAAGGAGTTGTCAACGTTTGGGTCGAGACCTTGCATTAGGGCCTGCAATCTGGAAGGTCAACTGATTTCTGTTTATGACCCTGGGAGCTGCCAAGTAAAGGCCAAGCTACAAAAGAATTATCTTACCACGCATTTGGGTTCGAGTGGGGGTCTTTTTGAGAGCCTTTGGATATCAGGTATTTAAACTGTGGAAAAGCAATGTTGATTGTTTAAATGTTTATAAAATATTGTTCTTCTGGGGAATTTATAACTATTTTGAAGTGTTAAAATGGCAATATTTAAAAAAGGAACCGTATTTTCAAATGATCTTTTTCTAGTTCTGGGCTGAATGGCTGAGGAATGATTTATTAGTATTGGAGTGGGTAGAGTGCAGATTCGCCACATCAGTGCCGGTGTAAAGGTTAAAACCTTGTGTTTTTGATTCTTGGTTAAATTTGTGCCAATCTCTCCAAGAAGGACTATTGTTTTAGTGTTACCAATAGGAACTATGAGGTAAATATGTCGTAATATCTGAACTTCGACGAACTATGAAGGAGACGTGGGCTTGAGATTATTTTCTTTGAATTCACCTTATCTCATCTTATTTCTTCTTGTATATTTCTTTAAAGTTGAATATCGTTATATATCTTTAAATGTAGTTGAATGCTTGGTTTAATTCATCATTAGGAAACTCTTAATGCAAAGTTATGCAAAATGTTTATCCGTTTTATCCACGGATTAAAGTTACATAGGGCTGCATCTACAACGTTTGGTTTATTGGATTAAATAAGATAGTCATTCAGAATCTCGTCCCATGTTTCCTTGAAGATGACAGGTTTTGAAATTAGGAAACACTAAAACCTGGAAAGTGTTGTCTATAGCTGAGACTAAAAGAGTGAAGTCACAAAGCTGCTTTGCCTAAAGTGGCATTTTCAAGTCAAGTCTATTGCCATCTGATGACCCGATGAAACACCATTCTACAGTCCTCAGTGCAAAACACGCAGATACACAACCAGAGATAATGCTCATACAGACAAACAATACACATGCCGGACAAGTATTCCTATAAATAAACAGTTTCAGAAATATGAGTCTCTGATGGCTAATGTGAGCAGTTCCTTTATACTCTTTAAAGTATTGGTCGTTGAATCCAGTTGCTGCTCGCTCTGCTTCCGCAGGGAAGGTCTGACATCAGGAGGTGTCGTCAGCACCTGTTAACACTTCCCGATGCTGCCAACAGCTCCCCAGTGATAAGCACAGGTGCATTTTGGTGAGAGGGATCTACAGTTTTGTTCACCTCCTGCCATGAACTGAGACCGGCAGCCACATTTTTCAGGACTCAGGAAACAATGATGTTACCAAGATGGAAGTTGAAGTCCCTCTGTCCAAACTACATTTTGTATCCCATTATGATGTATGATGAAAATTATGAATGAATACTATTGTCTCTTGTATTGTTTAGTTGTACAGGGTCTCCTTTGATAACTCTATGTCAATGAATGATTTAGATATGGGGAGGAGTGCATGTCTGCCCTAATAAATGAATGAAGAATTTATTGTCATATTCATAAATACAATGTACAAATGTAATGGGGTGGCACAGTTGGCGCAGTGGTTAGCGCAACAACTTTACAGTGCTAGCGATCGGGACCAGGGTTCAAGTCCCGCGCTGTCTGTAAGGAGTTTGTATGATTTCCCCATGTCTGTGTGGGTTTTCCCCGGGGGCTCCGGTTTCCTCCCATTGCTCGAAATTTACTGGGGGTGTGGGTTAATTGGGTGTAAATTGGGCAACACAGACTCGTCGGCTGAAGTGGCCTGTTACCATGCTGTATGTCAATTTTTTTTTAAATTAAAGCCTTACTTGCTGCAGGTCCCCAGGTACATTGACAGCCATTTGCATCATTAACATATATAAAACATCACAAAGAGGGAAAAATATTTAAAAATGAGAAAAATAAACAAACAAGTATATAAATAAATAGATTTTCACAGTTGGCTGCATAAAAAAACTGAGCTCTTGGAGTCGTTAATGGTTACGGTTAGAGTTAAGGTAATGGGGAGGTCCAAGTTGTTGGGGGAAAAAAACTGTTCTTGAACCTAGAAGTGCCCGTGAATGACTTGGCTAGATCTTGGCTAGAGGTTTCTGTACCTATTACCTGAAGGTAAGACTGAAAACATGGTCAGGGTGATCGCAGTCTTTTATAATGTCAGTTGCCTTCTTGAAGCAGCCTCTCACATGGATGTTTTCCATGGACGCGTGGTGGATGTGGCCAAGTCTGCCATTTCCTGCAGCCTTCTGTGATCCTGGGAATTCAGGTGTCCAAACCAGGCCATGATGGTATTAGTATATTTTCCACATTATAGATGCAGAATTTTGAATGAGTACTCAATAATATATCTCCCCAAACTCATTTAAAAGTGGAGGTGTTGGTGTGCCTTCTTCATGGCTGCCTCAACGTGATCAGTCCTCCAATATGTGAATGTCAACAATTTGAAAGGACTCACTGTTGTCCCAAAGGCCTATCAAAGATCAGTTTGTTTAGAAAACAGTCTATTTAAAGAGCAAAGGAAACAAAACAAAAAAAAACAAATATAAACTCCATCTGTAAATCCCGCTGTCTGGAGAAGCAGTATATTAAAAGACACATCTCACCCTGCACATTCTCTTAACTCACTTCATCGAGAAGATTCAAGAGTATGAGATCCCACACCATCAGATTCAAGGACAGTTTCTTTCCTGCCTTTATTAGATTTCTGAATGAACCTCAAAGTTGTAAAATTATGTTACCTTTGCTCCATTGCAACTGATCTCACACTGCACTTTTGTTGTGTCTTACTTGTTGTCCTATGTATGAGATATCTAACTAATCTGCTCACAAAACAACCTTTATACATGTGACAACAAACTTGACATTTCTTCCATTAAAAAGCCATGCAATTTTGGCAGGAAAGTACAGGAAATAGAGGCTGGTTCAATAGAAAAGCAGGTTTTTTTTTAAATCAATCTCAGCAGTATCATAGAGAATCTTGATCATTAGTGGAATTTTCAAATTATTCCCAGTCAGTCTTGAACTAGTATCATACATCCATCTGACTGAAATAATTCTTGACAGCAAAGAAAGAAACTGAGCATCTTTGTGTACATTTCCACAGTTCCAAGAATGTCACAGTATGGGTGGATAACACACCTCAAAAAACCATATGTTGAGCACCCTTTCCTTTGAATAACGAATTGAATATAAGAGAAAGGAGATTATGCTGGTTTGTACAGCGTGTACAATTTTAGTTGCTACTCTGCAGGAAGGATGGTTACAAGATTAATGGGGATATTACAGGGCCGGGAGAGTTATATTTATGAGGAGAGTCCAAATCAGTGGGGAGTGATTTTGTTTTGCAGTAAAAGAGGCTGAGTGGAGATTTAATTAAGATGTACAAAATTATAAGAGGCCCAGGCAGGGTGTACAGGAAGCAGCTTATTTCCCCCGGCAGGGAGATCAATAACCAAGGACATGCATTTCAGTTAATTGGTTGAAGGATTAGTGGGGAGTTGTAAGTAAATGTTCTTTACATGAGCAGTTCGCATCTGGAACTCACTGCCTGAAACAGTAATGAAGGCAGAACCTCTTATATTTGAAAAGTACCTGGAAGAACAAATGAAGAGCTAAAATCTGCAGGGCTATAGATCAAGAACTCGGATGAATGACTTGGATGCAAGAAGCCAATCACCCCCATTTATGCCATAAAATTCTACAATACAGCATTTGAAGCAATGTACTGCTGTTAATCTATGCCCTGATTTAACATGCAGAGGGGTCTGGGGGATTGAGAGCCAGAACATCTTAAAAGTTACCCACAAGTAGATAACATGGGAAAGAGGCCATATAGTACACAGGCCTTCATTGGGTGGGCGATTAGATATAAAAGGAAGTCATGTTGCAGTTATATAAGACTTTGGTCAGGCCACACTTGAATTCCAGCATCTGGAGACTTTCGTGTGTCTCTATTTTTGGTTAGTTGTCTGATTCTATATCCGGGCTAGGATATTACTCCCCCTGAAAATGCCTTACAATCTTGATGGAGATGAAGATCCACAAGCAGTTTGGATCAAAATCTGGCATCTGTGGGGATGCGCACACCATGGCAACAGCTTTCTTCTGAAAACCCATCTGTAATCTTCTGGATCAATCTATCCCTCACACCGTCGTTACTCCAAACCAGAGATTCATTGAGGGATATGGGAAATTAAAGCAGGTGTAGCCAAATAGAAGTATGACACTAGATTAGGGGATAGGAAAGTCTTAGAGAGATTCAAGTCAAATGCAGAGGGGGGGCTGCGACTCGATGAAATTGTTAGACAAAGAGCAGAACATGCTGGAAAAACAAAGCAGGCCAGGCAGCATCTTCTTTCTTCTTTGGCTTGGCTTCGCGGACGAAGATTTATGGAGGGGTAATGTCCACGTCTGCTGCAGGCTCGTTGATGACTGACAAGTCCGATGCGGGACAGGCAGGCACGGTTGCAGCGGTTGCGAGGGAAAATTGGTGGGTTGGGGTTGGGTGTTGGGTTGGCGTCATTGGAAAGAGAAACAGCCCTTACATTTCAGGTCAAGTACCCTATGCCGGAACTGGAAGGAGAGAAAACAAATTCCTTGAATTCCATCCTTTCTGAACTGCAACAATACATTCCTAATCATTCAAAGCAAATCTGATTTACCAATCAAAATGGACTGAAGGAAAGTGGGGACAAATGATCTTGGGCCAGAGGGAAAGGAATCTGTCAGGATGCTGGTAGAAGAGGATCAATGTGAATTCTAAAATACAAATTCACATTGGTGCAGCTGTTGGAGCCCACTGCTTCACAGTATTGGAGATCCAGGTTGAATCCTGATCTTGGGTGCAGTCACTGTGGATCTTGCATGGTCCCCCCTGTGTCCGCATGGTTTTCCTCGAGATGCCCCGATTTCCTCCCACGTAGCAAAGACAGGTGGGTTAGCCGGTTAAATGGTTACTGCAAATTATCTTTCCTTTCTTTGGCTTGGCTTCGCGGACGAAGATTTATGGAGGGGGTAAAAAGTCCACGTCAGCTGCAGGCTCGTTTTTGGCTGACCAGTCCGATGCGGGACAGGCAGACACGATTGCAGCGGTTGCAAGGGAAAATTGGTTGGTTGGGGTTGGGTGTTGGGTTTTTCCTCCTTTGCCTTTTGTCAGTGAGGTGGGCTCTGCGGTCTCCTTCAAAGGAGGCTGCTGCCCGCCAAACTGTGAGGCGCCAAGATGCACGGTTTGAGGCGTTATCAGCCCACTGGCGGTGGTCAATGTGGCAGGCACCAAGAGATTTCTTTAGGCAGTCCTTGTACCTTTTCTTTGGTGCACCTCTGTCACGGTGGCCAGTGGAGAGCTCGCCATATAATACGATCTTGGGAAGGCGATGGTCCTCCATTCTGGAGACGTGACCCATCCAGCGCAGCTGGATCTTCAGCAGCGTGGACTCGATGCTGTCGACCTCTGCCATCTCGAGTACCTCGACGTTAGGGGTGTGAGCGCTCCAATGGATGTTGAGGATGGAGCGGAGACAACGCTGGTGGAAGCGTTCTAGGAGCCGTAGGTGGTGCCGGTAGAGGACCCATGATTCGGAGCCGAACAGGAGTGTGGGTATGACAACGGCTCTGTATACGCTTATCTTTGTGAGGTTTTTCAGTTGGTTGTTTTTCCAGACTCTTTTGTGTAGTCTTCCAAAGGCGCTATTTGCCTTGGCGAGTCTGTTGTCTATCTCATTGTCGATCCTTGCATCTGATGAAATGGTGCAGCCGAGATAGGTAAACTGGTTGACCGTTTTGAGTTTTGTGTGCCCGATGGAGATGTGGGGGGGCTGGTAGTCATGGTGGGGAGCTGGCTGATGGAGGACCTCAGTTTTCTTCAGGCTGACTTCCAGGCCAAACATTTTGGCAGTTTCCGCAAAGCAAGTCGTCAAGCGCTGAAGAGCTGGCTCTGAATGGGCAACTAAAGCGGCATCATCTGCAAAGAGTAGTTCACGGACAAGTTTCTCTTGTGTCTTGGTGTGAGCTTGCAGGCGCCTCAGATTGAAGAGACTGCCATCCGTGCGGTACCGGATGTAAACAGCGTCTTCATTGTTGGGGTCTTTCGTGGCTTGGTTCAGCATCATGCTGAAGAAGATTGAAAAGAGGGTTGGTGCGAGAACACAGCCTTGCTTCACGCCATTGTTAATGGAGAAGGGTTCAGAGAGCTCATTGCTGTATCTGACCCGACCGTGTTGGTTTTCGTGCAGTTGGATAATCATGTTGAGGAACTTTGGGGGACATCCGATGCGCTCTAGTATTTGCCAAAGCCCTTTCCTGCTCACGGTGTCGAAGGCTTTGGTGAGGTCAACAAAGGTGATGTAGAGTCCTTTGTTTTGTTCTCTGCACTTTTCTTGGAGCTGTCTGAGGGCAAAGACCATGTCAGTGGTTCCTCTGTTTGCGCGAAAGCCGCACTGTGATTCTGGGAGAGTATTCTCGGCGACACTAGGTATTATTCTATTTAGTAGAATCCTAGCGAAGATTTTGCCTGCAATGGAGAGCAACGTGATTCCCCTGTAGTTTGAGCAGTCTGATTTCTCGCCTTTGTTTTTGTACAGGGTGATGATGGTGGCATCACGAAGATCCTGAGGCAGTTTACCTTGGTCCCAACAAAGCTTGAAAAACTCATGCAGTTTGGCATGCAGAGTTTTGCCGCCAGCCTTCCAGACTTCTGGGGGGATTCCATCCATACCTGCTGCTTTGCCACTTTTCAGTTGATCGATTGCCTTATATGTCTCATCCAGGGTGGGAACCTCATCCAGCTCTAGCCTTAGGGGCTGTTGAGGGAGCTGGAGCAGGGCGGAATCTTGGACTGAGCGGTTGGTACTGAAAAGAGATTGGAAGTGTTCTGACCATCGGTTGAGGATGGAGATCTTGTCGCTGAGGAGGACTTTGCCGTCTGAGCCGCGCAGCGGGCTTTGGACTTGGGGTGAGGGGCCGTACACAGCCTTTAGAGCCTCGTAGAAACCCCTGAAGTCGCCAATGTCCGCGCTGAGCTGTGTTCGTTTGGCGAGGCTAGTCCACCACTCATTTTGGATCTCCCGGAGTTTGCGCTGAAGATGGCTGCATGCGCGACGGAAGGCTTGTTTTTTCTCTGGACAGGACGGCTTTGTAAGGTGAGCCTGGTGGGCAGCTCGCTTCTTTGCCAGCAGCTCCTGGATTTCCTGGCTGTTTTCGTCAAACCAGTCCTTGTTTTTCCTGGAGGAGAAGCCCAGTACCTCTTCAGTGGATTGCAGTATGGTAGTCTTCAACTGATCCCAGAGGGTTTCAGGGGACGGGTCCGGGAGGCGGGTTGCAACGTCGAGCTTTGCTTTGAGGTTTGCCTGGAAGTTTCCTCTCGCTTCGTCTGACTGCAGTTTTCCAACATTGAACCTCTTTCTGGGGGCTTTATTGTTCCTGGGCTTTGGCTTGAAGTGAAGGTTGAGCTTGCAGCGAACCAGCCGGTGGTCAGTGTGGCATTCCGCGCTAGGCATGACCCTGGTGTGGAGCACATCTTGTTTGTCACTTTCTCGCACCAGGATGTAGTCCAGGAGGTGCCAGTGTTTGGATCGGGGATGCATCCAGGTGGTCTTAAGGCTGTCCCTCTGCTGAAAAAGGGTGTTTGTAATGACAAGCCGCTGTTCTGCGCAGAGCTCCAACAGGAGGCGCCCATTGTCGTTGCACTTGCCGACGCCATGCTTGCCCAGGATTCCTGGCCAGGTTTCTCAGTCTTTGCCGACACGAGCGTTGAAGTCGCCCAGGATGACAACCTTGTCGGCTGTAGGGGTACGTTGGATGAGGTTGCGCAGGTCGGTGTAGAACTTGTTCTTTTCTGCTGGTTCCGCCTGGAGGGTTGGAGCATAGACACTGATGAGGGTGATGTGACGCTTGTTTTGAAGTGGGAGTCGCATGGCCACGGCACACGAACCATGGGTGTAAAGGGTGGGGCCAGTACTGCGCGCACTGCACTCCACCTAAAAGCTCCTTTGCGCAGGCCCGAGGACAGGTCCACGTCCTCCCCCTCAACGTCCTCCCCCTCCACGTCCTCCCCCTCCACGTCCTCCCCCTCCACGTCCTCCCCCTCCACGTCCTCCCCCTCCACGTCCTCCCCCTCCACGTCCTCCCCCTCCACGTCCTCCCCCTCCACGTCCTCCCCCTCCACGTCCTCCCCCTCCACGTCCTCCCCCTCCACGTCCTCCCCCTCCACGTCCTCCCCCTCCACGTCCTCCCCCTCCACGTCCTCCCCCTCCACGTCCTCCCCCTCCACGTCCTCCCCCTCCACGTCCTCCCCCTCCACGTCCTCCCCCTCCACGTCCTCCCCCTCCACGTCCTCCCCCTCCACGTCCTCCCCCTCCACGTCCTCCCCCTCCACGTCCTCCCCCTCCACGTCCTCCCCCTCCACGTCCTCCCCCTCCACGTCCTCCCCCTCCACGTCCTCCCCCTCCACGTCCTCCCCCTCCACGTCCTCCCCCTCCACGTCCTCCCCCTCCACGTCCTCCCCCTCCACGTCCTCCCCCTCCACGTCCTCCCCCTCCACGTCCTCCCCCTCCACGTCCTCCCCCTCCACGTCCTCCCCCTCCACGTCCTCCCCCTCAAAAGATGCTCACAAACTCAAGCTAGCATGCTGGAACATCAGAACCATGCTAGACAAGACTGACAGCCACCGACCTGAACGTCGGTCTGCCCTCATTGCACATGAACTCCTCAGACTTGACATCGACATAGCCGCTCTCAGTGAAGTCCGCCTGGCAGATGTAG
Source organism: Narcine bancroftii (assembly GCF_036971445.1). Taxonomy (NCBI): domain Eukaryota; kingdom Metazoa; phylum Chordata; class Chondrichthyes; order Torpediniformes; family Narcinidae; genus Narcine; species Narcine bancroftii. The sequence goes on along the minus strand of NC_091474.1, from coordinate 238,672,176 downwards.
GCAGCCTCCAAGAACGCGGCGCGGGCTACACACTCTACTGGTCTGGCAAGCCTTCGGATGAACGACGCCTATCTGGTGTAGGCTTCATGGTCAAGAGCTTCATTGCCTCCAAACTCGAAAACCTTCCGACAGGCCTCTCGGACCGAATCATGTCCACGCAAATTATCTTTAGTGTATAGTTGAGTGGTCAAATGTTAGGCGAGTTGACGAGAAGACAAGTGGAGTAAAAAATACAGAATGAATGTAGGAATTTTATTCAAGATAGAACCCCTTTCTCCCAATCATGTATTGCTCTATTCTAACATTTCTCAGATACTACCACTGATCTCTCAACTTCAGCAGATATTCCCGAACAAAATTTCCAGTCGTAAAATTATGTTGCTTTTGCTCTGTCCAAACCGATCTCTCCTCCCCTCTCTTCTGTGATTTGATGAACTGGACTTCTTGCAAAACAAATCTTCTCATTGTACCTTGGTAGATGCAACAGGGTTAAAATCTAAATAGTGCAGATGGGTCATGGAGGGGCTGATGAAAGAGCATGTTTCCAGACGGCGTTTCTCTTAGGGCTCTCAACTTGCTGCAAATGCACGGGTTTGGAATTTCCTCGCCTGCTCCACCACACTAGAATCTGGTTGGAAGTGCAACAGAAATTCTGCTTATTCGTGTAAATCCTCCTCTCTTATAACACCAACTGACAATCCAAAGAAATTCCTGTTCATAGTTTCATGCTCTGCTAAGTGATTTTCCTGATTCTCACTAAAAAGGATGCCGTTGCATGGAGGAATGCTAAAAGTATGCTAAATGTTGATACCACAAGCAGCAGATCTTAAAAATAATAGAATTAATAGTTCAGGTTATGAGTCTGAGCTATATTAGGAGTCACAAATTCCACTGCTATTTATGCAGGGATGCTCCTTTTAAAACGCACTGTGTGTAAGTGATTGCTAGGAACCTTCTCCTCCACCTTTAACTTTTGCTTCTCTCCCATTTTGTCTGGCATCCTCCAATCAACTGCCTCTGATCTTCTCTGGTTCTCCAATCCTCTCCTGGCCTCCATCCAACCCCTACCACCCTGTACTCAGTAGACGAGCTGTCTCCCCTCTGCTCTCAGTCTTGATGAAGAGTTCTGGCCTGAATATTGACCATTCTTTTTTTCCCCCGCTGATGCTATTCGATCCACTGAGTTTCCTCCAGCAGGTTGGGTTTTTTCCTCTTTTTTTTGTAGGTATTTCTTCTAACGACAGCTGAAGGAAAAAATTCAAAGGGAAGTTCAGATTGTACGCCATCGACAAATAAAGAAAGGCACACAGTCGTGGGAAAAGTCATTTATTTGTTGAAAATAGCTTCACTGTCGGAGTAAGTGAGGAAAATAGTGTAAATGCACTCGCACAAAAAAAAGGTGCACGCCACAGGACAAGATGTTAATACAACAAAATGGATCCAAACAAATGAAATATAATCACCAAAACAGAGACGAGAAATGTTTTTGGCCTCAAACCAGCATTGCAGATGACTCCAATGCTGCCAAATGAAAAGTCACATGAAGAAGGAGAACTTCAACTGCAAGGTTAACAGAACAGCATGGACAGGTTTTTCCATAGAAATCCACATCAGATTCAGTCCAGCTGTACTTACTGACTGCTACAAGGTCTCACTGTTTTTAAACACAAGCACAGCAGGTGCATTCTTTGCAGCCAGCTCTTAAAGGGACTTACTATAATCTGAGCAGTACTCTTTGAACTGCTGGAAAGGGTTTCAACCTGGGAGCAGAGGAGGCAGAGTGACGACCTGATAGAGGTGTATTAAAGCATGAGTGACTCTGATAGGGTGGATAGTCAGAATCTTTTCCCAAGGCCAAAACTGTCACACATCAGAGCAGTCATTCTCAACGGAGGCCGTACAGACTTTCAGGGACTGAAATCGTAAGATTTTTTTACGTTTTGTATGTAGTCAGTCGGAGAGAAGTACGGAAGAAATCAACTAAACTTGAGTGCTTCACTGTGAAGGGGTCCCATAAACTTTGAGCAAAATCCTAAGGGAACCACAGCCAAAAATAAACTGAGAATGGCTGCACTAAAGGACATGCATTTACAATGAAGGGGAGGAACTTTCAGCAAGATGATTGGGCAAATATATAGGTGGCTGGAGCAGGATGCCAAGAGCAGTTGTGGAAGCAGATCAAATAGTAGCATTTAAAAGACTTCCAGGAAATGGAGGGATCAGAATTTTACTTTGACATATTTGTCGAAGTGGGCCAAAGGGCCTGTTCTGGGTGTTGCGCTTTTTAAAGTTCCATGTAACTAAATGGCTGGACGCCACAATGATGAGAGGCAGGTGGAGAATTTCCCCAGGGCTGTCAGAAGGATCTGGAGAGGCTAAAAAAAATCTTGCCTTCAGGAGGCATGATCTTTGAGCATAGGGGGACAGAAACCTCGAGGGGTAATGGAAACATTCACAGATTTCACTAACCCCTCCTACCGAAAACTCCTGCAGCTTCTTGACAGGAGTCCCTGATTGTTAGTAAGAACTAAACAATCAGAAAAAAATAAGCCTGTCAAATGTTAAGACACACATAAATGTCCCTACTCCAGATTGACACATTTTTTTTAAAACAGCACTGCCACATTTGCTTTCAGAGTTCTAGCTCTGGATGTTTTATGTCAATACAGCTTACTTAACTATTAGCTTAAAAAGACAGACATAATTTGGAAGTCAACCAAAGATATGGCGAGACAAATGATGTATGGCTTTAAAAATAATAAATTGAGTAAACCAAAATTGTACAGGAAGAGAATTCTGAATGTTAAAGAAAGGTAGGTAAAGACAATGTCATTGTAGGTTGAATGGAGTAAGGTACAGTTCACAGAAAAGTATGTGTACATGCACAAACAGCTGGAGGGACTTCCAAAGGGAGAGATGAGGATGAAGTAAGAATTGGAAATGGTTAAAAAGATCTTGATTGCAGTTGAACAACACTGAAATAATATGGGTGAACAAAAGTTGGTGGATAACAAGATTTAGGACAGACAATTTCAGCAGATATGAAGGGCGAAAGGGATTTGCAAACCTCGAGACAAGTAATTTGGAGTTTTGATGCTGCCTCAAGACAGAATCTAATGAGACACAGAGATTGTGCAATATCAGATTCCACTGAATGGAGAAGAGATTGAAACTGGTAGTCAAGTCCGTATGGAGAGCCAGATAGAATGACTTTGTTCAGTTTTGTGAATAGTCTGAATTATACATTCTGTAGAAAATTCTGTAATCTCGTAGATTATACAGAAATCTGAAAATCTGAAATTCGACTTTGATCAATAATGAAGATCAAAATAAAGATGGTTCGTCTATGGAGAAGTTCCAAGATAAAGAGAAATTCATCACTGGTGAACATGAGGAAAAGGACCAATTTTAATGCCCTATCAATTTATTTATACAGAAATATAAGCATTAAAGAATTTGTGTCTTAAGAGCACAAGAAATAGAAGCAGGAATTGGCTATATGGCTCCTTGCACTTTCTCCACCAATTGGTAAAATGAAGTCCAGGATTTTACTTCAGCACCACTTCCCTGTACTAACCCCATATCCCTTTCACATCCAAAAAATCCACCTCCTTCCATACCACAATTCGGGGAATTTCTCGTAATTCCTGTCTCTGTCACGTTTGCTCCCCAGGACGAGAACTTCCATTCAAAATCACCCTAGATGTCCTCCTTTTTCAAAACACATGGATTCCCCTCTACTACCATCAAATGTGCCCTCGCCCACATATCCTCCATTACCCGCACACCTGCCAAGTTCCTCCAGCATTTTGGTGTTTGTGGTGTTACGAGCCCAGAGGACCCATAAACCCACCAGCAATAAACATCCACCAAGAGAAATGGCTACCCAAAAAAAAAGCTGCCCTCAATTGTCTCTAAACATGAAAATAGAATCAAACCTCAACTTATCACTATTGACTTACTTAACCTAACTTAACCCCCTTCTAATTCTAAGCGCATGTGTATGTAATGTGTGTGCAAGTCCTTTGGTTCACAGTTTAATCTCACTTCTCATTCCTCCAAGTTCACTCATTGCAGGCAATTCTTATACTGTGCACAGAATTTAACATTTATAAAGTTCACCAGGCTTTGGTGCTTGAAAGGTAAATAGTGACCGCTCAGGAAGGTTCTTGTCAGTTTTCTGAGAGATATTTGTTGTTCCAGGACCTCCACAACTGAGTTCTTTTTAATCAGCCAATCCAGTGTCTTGCTGTTGAAACTTGCCCCCTTCAATATTCTCCAATGATAACCTCTTTCTTTCAAGTCATTACAGATTGCCTTTTTGTTTCTCTTATTCCAAGTGAAACATTAGTCATTGCATGAACCACAAGGGCTTTGACCATGCCATCTTCCAAATGGGCTTTCCACAAGCTTGCCAGCTTGTCCTGTTCCAGTTCCAGCTGCTTCTGCTGAATGTAACACTGTAGAAGAAGCCTCTCTCTCTCTCTCTCTCACTCGGAGAGAAAAAAAAAACCTGTTTGACTCTCTCTGCTTTCAAAATCACATGACCCTCTTAGAACAGCAAGCTCTCATCCAGACAGAAAGCAGCTCTGACAAGATCTTTCATCTGTTGCCTTTTGTAAACAACGATCCATTAGTGAAGTCTCTTGGGCACTCTCCAAAGCTCTTTTCAAAAGCTCTGGAGTTGATATGTATAGCATTAGCAGAGCTCCAGTATTTCAAATAAGATTTGTTTTAAAGTGTTTTGTATGTAACCTACTCTAACAAACCTTTCCCAATTTATTTCCCAAAAACATATCTACAAACTCTGTCACAGTGGTGAAACCACTATTGTATGTAAATGACATTATCTTTTATGTTTGACCCTATTCTCACTATCCAGCTTGTGACTCTTCCCCTTTCTCTCGGAACATGGACAAATACTTGAAGTTGGATCACTTAGAAATCGACCCGAAAGAACCTGAAGCAGCCAATAAATTTGAATTCTGGCGCCACTGCTTCAAAAAGTTCCTCACAGCTACTGCAGCTGCAATTTAGGACAACGAAGACAAGCTCCATCTGCTATTTTCGTGCATCGGGCATCGAGTCGACCGGATGGTCTGGGACTGCCAAATATATGGAGATGTCATGGACATCCTGAAAGACCAGTACAAGGTACAGATGAATGAAGTCTATGCATGGGACGTACTCCACTCACGCAGGCAGTGACCTGAGGAAATTTTCGATGATTTGTCAGGACCCAGCAGGAGCTTGCAAGGGACTGCAACTGCCAGGGTGTGAGTGCAGAACAGCACACACAGCTGCTGATCAGAGATGCCTGTTTAACAGGCATCCACTCTGATTACGTGGGGCAAAGGCAACTGAAACAGAAACAAATGAGCCTCCCTCAAACAATCAAACTGGCAAAAACTCTGCAGGTGGCCATCCACAACACTAAATCGTTCTCCAGTGATCACACGGCCGTCTAGTGGGGAACACGGGCACCACCATCTTGGGAGGGATCGCAAGCCCCCTCCCATCCTGAGCTGGCCTCCACTGCCTTTAGCAACCACCTGACACGCTACTTCTGTGCGCAGGGCAAATATCGGGGAAATGCTGCCCTGCCAAAGACGCTGTCCACTCCAACTGCAGGAAGAAGGGACATTTCGTGAAGGTCTGTAAGTCTCAGCAAACCCCTGAGCACAGCACTGCCATGTGCGAGCAGGGGCCACCATCTTTGATGCAGTCACATCTGCCGCCACTTTTGGGGACCTAGAACACCCGTGCATACACACCACGGAGATCACCGACCGTGATAATGTCACTTCTGTCTTCTCCCTCGTCTCTTCTGGCGAACGACTGGATCGCGTGTGCACCATGGGGGCCACCATCTTGACTGCCATCTTACCGGACCGCCGGCAACCAATGTAACTCCTCAGACGATGAGCTAACGCTGGCATCAGTAACCTGAATCAATGCAGACCAGATCAACTCTCCTGACCCATAATGGATGTCCAGGTAAACAGCTGTCCCACCACTTGCCTATTTGACAGTGGGAGCACTGAGAGTTTCATTCACCCAAACACTGTACAGCTCTACTCCCTTGAGGTGAAGCCCGCTAAACACAGCGTCTCTCTAGCATCCCAATCCCACTCTGCTAAAGTTCGTGGCAGTTGGACTGTGCACTGACTGTCCAAGGCACATTCTACCGTAACTTTAGGTTGCTAGTATTGCCACGGCTCTGTGCACCCATCCTACTAGCATTAGACTTTTAGTGCAACTTAAAGAGCGTCACCATGGAGTATGTCAGGTCCCACCTTCCCCTCACCGTCTGTAATGGGCAGTTTTTAAACCGCCTGCCCCTCCTTCACCACGTGGCCGATCAGCAGCCCCAAACCCATGAGGCCGTGAGGCCAACCAACAGAACACCCCCAAACCCAATCACTGCAGCCAACATGCAGCCTCTCTATGGATTCCCCCCCCCGCCCCTATTCGCTAATCTTATCCCTGACCGTAAGCCCATCGCCATTAAAAGTTGGCAATATAGCGCTGGGGATAGGACATTTATCAGACGTCTCCTCGCTGATGGGGTGATAGAGCAGAGTATGAGCCCCTGAAGAGCTCAGGTAGAGGTGATGAAGAGGGGGGAGATACATCGGATGGCCATAGATTACTCCCAGACCATCAACGGGTTCACCCAGCTAGATATATACCCCTGTCCCACATAGCCGACAATGTAAACCAGATTGTACAATACAGGGTGTTCTCGACCATGGATCTTATGTCTGCTTATCACCAGTTCCCGATCCGCCCCGAAGACCACCAGATGGCCAACTGTACTATTTCTTGAGAGTCCTTTTTGGGGTCACAAATGGGTTATCTGTCTTTCAAAGGGAGATGGATCGGATGGTGGACAAACACAGGCTATGGGTCACTTTCCCATATCTCGACAACATTACTATCTGTGGCCATGATCAGTAGGGTCATGATAGGAACCTTCAAAAATTCCTCCACATCGGGAAACGCCTCAACCTCACGTATGACACAGAAGTGTGGTTTCAGCACATGTCACCTGGCTAATATTAGGTTGCATTGTGGAGAATGGAGTCATCAGCCCTGACCCTGACCCATGTTAGAACTTCCACCCTCCCACTGGCTCAAGGCCCTGAAAAGGTGTCTGGGGTTTTTCTCTTATTACACCCAACCCCTGCTTCCACCAGCCCAACTGGTCACACTTGATCAAGGCCACTCGCCCTTTCGAACATCTGACTATGGACTTCAAAGGACCCCTACCCTCCACAAACCACAACATGTACTTCATCAACGTTATCAATGTTCCCCTTTGCCATTCCCCGTCCGGACATGACTGCAGCTACTGTCATAAAGGCTCTGAACAACCAGTTACCCCTGCCACATCCACAGTGATAGGGGTTCGTCCTTTATGAGTGATGAGCGGCACCAATACTTGCTGTCCAAGGGCATCGCCTCAAGACGGACACCAACTATAATCCAAAAGGGAATGGCCTGGTGTATTGGGAAAACAGCACATTCTGGAAAGGAAGTACTACTAGCCTTAAAGTCCAAAGGCCACCCCGACCCCCACTGGCAAGAGGTCATCCCAGAAGCACTATCCGGCCACCAACTAAACACCTCACAAAAGACTCTTGACATTCCCCAGGAGATTGGCTTCGGGAATCTCCTTATCTACCTGGCTGACATTCCTCAGGCCAGGCCTACTTCTCAGGCATGTGAGGACCTGTAATTCCAAGCCTCTGGTCAAGAGGGTCCAGCTGCTCCACGCAAACCTACAGTACGCCTTGGTGGCATTCCCAAACTGACGTAAAGACACAATATCCATCCAGGACCTGGCACACGCACAAGCATCTGGACCCCCCCTACCCCAACCACTCGACATAAAAAAAAAGGATTTCTCTTAGAGAGAGAGAGCGAGAGATAGATAGAGAGAAAGAGAACTGAGTTCTGCAGTAGCTTTTGGAGGTTACAACATGGCCAGCTGGCTGGTTTGTTAAAGCCCCATTTTGAAGACAGGTTGTGAGTTCTGAGTTCAGCCTGTTCAAAACCCTTACAAGAGGAAATGGCTGGCTAGAGTGTTTCTCCTGAAATAAGGGAAACAAGAGGAAATCTGTGGTGACCTGGAAGAAGTGGTTATCATTTGGAAAACCCAGGATGGAGCAAGTTTCTTCGGCAAGACACGAAAGTGGCTGATTGGAGGGAATCTGCGTGTGTCCAATGAGCAACAAATCTCTCTCTGAAACTAACTAAAACCTTCCTGAGCGGTAACCATTTACCTTTAAGCACCAGACCTTGGTGAAAATTCATAACTGGTAAATTCTGTGGACATTCCATGGACAGTATAAGAATTGCCTGATACTGGTGAACTTGGAGGGGTGAGAAGTGATATTGGACTGTGAATCAAAGGACTTTCCTGAACCTATACACATTACATACACATGCGCTTATAATTAGAAGGGGGGGGGGGGGGGGTTAAGTTAGGTTAGTTAAATCAATACTGATAAGTTAAAGTGTTCATGTTTAAAGATAATTAAAAGCAACTTTTGTTTAAATAACCATTTGTCTTGGTGAATTTCTCTTGCTGCTGGGTTTTGGGGTCTTCTGGAATCGGAACCAATGGACCTGCTCACACTAACCATCCAAGGCACTAATATTTATGAAACAATATTTGTATATGTATATTTGTTCTGCTTATGTTTTGCAAGTCTGGTTGTCTGTCTGCATGTTTTGCACCCAAGACCGGAGAATGCGGTTTCATCAGGTTATACTTGTGCAACCAGATTATAATAAACTTGAACTCAAATGGCAAACACCATATCTTGAGACTGTCACCCTTGACGACACAACTGGTGTTTCATCGAGTCCCGTGCCAATTTTTTTAGGTTTCTAATTTTTACCAGAAACTAATCTCATTATCTATTCGGAGATTTTAAAAAGTTACAGTCAGATCTCAGACTGTAAGAAAGTCCAGTGAGGAAGTGTGAACAACCCCTTGATAAGCTTCCAGCGAAGATGTGTAAAATTGTCAGTAACTATATTTTCTGAGCCTAAGAAATAGCAAACAAAAAGATTGGAAAGTTTTATTTTGTAACTTTTTTTATTCATTAGCATATAATTAACTTTACAATCTTGAGGGCTCATAGAGTTGGTAACTGTTCATTCATCTGGGAGAACAAAACAATTTGGAATTTCTTTTTAAAAAAAGAGAAAATGAACAAGAGCCAACTTCAAACAAAAAATAAACATAACCGCAAGATCTTTAAAGTCATAATCAAGAATCTTCAGAAACAATGAGTCAATGAAGCCGTTCAAAGTCATAAATAAGTAACTGATGTTGTGGTGTATAAAAATGTCAAAATATCACACAACCTTATTCAGTTAAAAATATTTTTTGTTGTATGAACTGGTGCAGCGGGATAAATATAGGGTTGATCAAATAAAAGAGCAGCGAAAATTAATTTAACTTACGGCAAGTCTTCAAGCTTGGAGGCTTCATGGCGTGGATCAAGGAGATCGTAACCACATTCATTGTAAATTTCCAAGTAGGAAATGTGGGTTGTGAAGACTTTGCTGCTGTCCTGGTCCAAGGGAAATCAAACAAAATTAAAATCGTGAATGAATCCAAATCAAGAGGATTGGGTGTACTATTTATAATAGCAACACCCACAGCTTTTGTTCATTTTCATATTTTACTGTTTCCTGCAATAATTTATTTTAAATACCTTCAGATTAGATACTTTCCACATCATTACAGTGGGATAAATAAAAACAGGAACGTCTGCAGACACTATGGTTGATGTAAAATTACGAGAAACTCAGAAGGTCAAAAGTAAACAGTGTACTTGATCTTCTTCTTCTTTCTTCTTTGGCTTGGCTTCGCAGACGAAGATTTATGGAGGGGTAATGTCCACGTCAGCTGCAGGCTCGTTTGTGGCTGACAACATAACCAACATTTTGGGCTTGAATCCTTCATCAAGGTATGAAAAAATGTCAGCAGGCAAAATGGTGGGGGAGGGGGAGGAATACAGACTCAAAATAGGTGGAGAAGAGAGGGATGGTTCTGCGAATAGAGAGGGAAGGGGGTGGAGAGCTAAGGAAAAAGATAAAGAGAAAAGGGAAGGAAGAGAGAATGGAGAGTAGGTTAGCAGACAGTGGAGAAGTCAATGTTAATACCATCTGACAATCAAATATTGTTCTTCCAATTTACATGGGGTCTTGGTGGAATCGTACATGAGACAATAAGCATGTTTGTTCATGGCCCAGCTTCAAAGCGCAAGGTACTGTTCCCTCACATTGGCTAATTTTACACTACCTCTAACATTGTGAAGCCAGTGAAGGAACTAAGGTGAGACACAGGACGGGAGCTGTGGATAAGTGATATAAAAAATTTTAAAGGGAATCCACCTGTAGGAGCACGCACACATCCATCTCTGACTTTCAATGTCCTCCTTGCGTTGTACGGAAGCAGGACACACCTCTCTTGTGAAGTCAGAAGAAGTCACACAGGCCATACATGTGCAATGAACTTTGTGTTATATTAAAATACATGTAACTCCCCTTTTTATACTACTGTGCATTTCTGGATGCCTTCAATGAATAAATATTTTGTTTGCACAAACAAGTCAAGGCAGCAAATTTTTACGATACTTGAAGGCAAAGGCCTGAAGGACTGATTCAGAGACAAATCTCACAGAGATAGCTGGGAAATTAATTCATCTTGAATGAAAAACCACAGAAAAATTATGACCATCAAATTATTCAATTGCCATGAAAACCCATCTGGTTCACCTCTCTCCTTCAGAAATCTCTGCATGGTTTGGCGTGTATACCAGTCACAAACATATTGATGTGGTTGAGTTTTAACTGCTCTCTGAAATAGCCTACCAAGTCACACCACTTAGTTTAAAGGCCAAGTAGATACAGACAATAAATACTAGCAATTCCAGCAATGTTCGCAGAGCAAAAAGAATACAAGAAAAAAAACAATCATTAGCTAGAGATAGACATTTATTATTGTCAAGTGCACTGAGATACAGTGAAAACTATGACCATGGAAATATACAACACAGTACAGGCCCACAGTGTTGTACTCACCTAATAACTTACTCCAACAACTGTCTAGAATTTTGAGACTGCTCAACCCTCCATTTTTCTCAGTTCCATGACCCTATCAGATCACCTCTTTAAAGATCCTATTGTAACTGCCTCCACAGTCTGTTGCCAGCAGCACATTCCATGCACCCACCACTGCGTATGCAAAAACTTACCTCTTACATCCCCCTGTACTCACTCCCAAGAACCTTAAAACTATGGAAGTAAAACACGACACTGTGGTGGTTGTAAAAACACGACGCTGGAGAAACTCAACAGGTCAAATAGTGCACTTTATATAGCAAAGATAAATATGCATAAACAATATTTCGGGCTTGAGCCCTTCATCGAGGTTTCATAACCAATGCACCTTTATGTTTGCTATATTAAAAAACACTCTGAATTTATCCAGCATTGTGTTTTTATTTTTCACCTTACAACTATGCTCCCTGGTATTAGCATTTCAGCCCTGGGGAAAAGGCTTCCGGCCACCTACACAATCAATGCCACTCATCATATTTTACACCTCTGTTAGGCCATCTCCTTAAATATAGCTGCCTCTGCCTGCACTACTTGTTCCAGTTGTTCCCACATGTTCTCAAGGTAGGGAGGTATGTGTGTTGTGGAGCTAGAGCTGAAGCACCTGTATCCAGCTGCCTATTCTCTATCACACCTTCTCGACTCCTGATCCATATTCCCGGAATCCTGCAGGGCTTGCAGCCTGACTCCTACCTCGGAGTCTAAGTTGGAGCCCTCACTCTTGCTGAATTCAGCCACCCAAACTCCATACCACCCCAGCAGGACCGTCAGAGGGCGGGCCAACGGCCGCATTCCTTCGTCACCACCCTGACTGATCTGGCCCACTGCTGCAGATCATTTCCCTTCCTCACACGTCCAATACTTTCTGCTCATGGTCCATCATCTTGGCCCATCTATCCCGAAGGACTTTTGCTGAAATTCTGCTGCGTTTTGCACAGAAAGGTCATGATGCACCGAGCAATTAGAAAAAGATGAAAGCTTTAAAAAAAACTTCAGAAATTCGGGTTTGCTGAAGTCATCAGAGCCAAACTTATAAGTGGGAGACAATTAACAGCTCTTATTTTCGTGCACATTTCGCAGGCTTTTGGTCCACGTTTCTGCTGCTCCTCTTCTTGATACATGGCACCAAGATATTTCCTTGTGTTCCAGTCCATAACTTGCACAAATTTTAACCCTTTAGAGATACAGCATAGTAACAGGCCCTTCCAACCCACAAGCCCACTCCCCCACATGCATCCATGTAACAACCCCGTGTGTTTTTGGAGGGTGGTTTGAAACCTCCAGTATCCAGAAGAAAACCATACAGTCATGAGGAGAGCATACAAACTTCTTGCAGACTGTGTCAGATTCAAACCCAGGTCACTTTTACTGTAATAGCATAATGCTAACCACGCCGGCCTGGAAGCAAAGCTCCAACTGCTTTAGCACTATTTAAGCACAGAAGCAAATGAGGTATTGTACCTTCTGAAACCCTCCAAACATGTATGAGAGTGTCCGAGGAATAATGCCTCTGTCGCTGTATCGCTCAGCTCCTCCTGTGACGGTGAATGTCTTCCCGCTGCCTGTCTGCCCATAAGCAAAAATTGTCCCGTTGTATCCTGCAAGGACACTGGAAAGAAAATAAAAGTGTTCACATGCAGAACCTGAAACAGGTGGCAATTATTCAACTCCTGGAAGAAAGCAATTATTTTAACAAATTTGCTCCTATAAATTCACTGGCATTAGGTGCTAAAGACACGTCAATAATATTCTGCTTGTGGGCTTCCCTCAATAAAATTCTTTCACATCTAAAGCCAAAGGTGTCTGGTGCATTTGAAGGGTTTTCATGCACTTACCTTCACTCACAGGTCACCATTGCAGAGCATACATTGCATCAGTTAAGTGCTGGAACTCATGGAAGGAAAATTCACAGTAGAGATGGCAGTATTTGGGAGTCAAATGTCAACCTAGGTCCTTTTACAGTCGTTGGATAGCTGAGCCAGGGGTCAGATCAACATGTTAGTGGAAGATTTGGGCACATTCGTAACAGCAATTGGGAGTTGAGAGTCAGTCAGAGGTTGTGGGGAGTGGGGTGATGGGGGGGGGCTGGTTGGGGAGGGGTGTGTGGTGGCCAAAGACAGACATATCAGTGAAATGGTGTTTGAGTCATAATCAGTGGGCAGAGGGAAATTGCTGATGGAGGGAATTGGGGCTATTGGAAGAATGATTGAGAATCAGATGAATTGGTCGTGGAGTTTCCGTACGATGGTGGATGCTCAAATAGCAGAATAAGTACGCAAACCAAATTGAATGTAGACTCAAGACTCATAGAGGGAACACTAACATTAAAGCCGAATTTTTGGAGAAACTCCAACATTATGGAAACAGCATTATCTATTTTCACGAGGAATTAGATCATTCTGACCATGTCGGAATTAGAAACGATATCTTTGAAATAAACATGGCACATGACTGGAAGAATCTGGATCATCAACACTGAAGCAATCATGTTCACTCTGGAAGTAACTGATTTCTGTGAATTGTGAATGAAATTTATTGTCATATAGGCAAGTACAGCGTACAGATGCAATGGAAGTCTTACTTGCTGCAGCCTTCCAGGTCATAAAACACACAATACATAGTTTAACAACATACAAGAGAAAAAAATGTCATAATACACTAAAACCTCTGTTATCTGGAATTCAAGCAACTGGAAGCCTCAAAACATTGGCAAAAAAGAAATCACAGAAAATAAATAGATGAAAAATACAGGGAACTAGAGCTGTTAGGGAACTAGAGCTGCAGCTCGATGACCTCAGGCTGGTTAGGGAAACAGAGGAAGTCATAGACAGGAGTTACAGCCAGGTGGTCACGCCAGGGCCACGGGAGGAGGAAAGGTGGGTAACAGTTAGGAGAGGGACAGAAAAACGTAAGGTGCCAGAGAGGAGCCCTATGACTGTAACCCTCAGCAATAAGTACGCCTCTTTGAGTACTGTTGAGGAGGACATCAAAGTTGGGGGGAGCAGCAGTGGCTGTGCCTCTGGCACGGGGTCAGCCCCTGTAGCTCAGAAAGTTTAGGAAAGGAAGAGGAGGGCAATAGTGGTAGGGGACTCCATAGTTAAGAGGATAGATAGGGGATTCTGTGGACACAGCAAGGAGAACCGGATGGTGGTTTGCCTCCCTGGTGCCAGGGTCCTGGATATTGCTGTGTCCCGGATATCCTAAAGTGGGAGGGACAGGAGCCAGAAGTCGTAGTACATGTAGGTACCAATGACATAGGGAGGAATAGAGAAGAGGTCCTAAAAAGTGAGTACAGGCAGTTAGGTAGGGAGTTAAAAAGAAGGACCACAAAGGGGGTAACCTCTGGATTACTCCCTGTGCCACGTGACAGTGAGAATAGAAATAGAATGAGGTGGAGGATTAACACGTGGCTGAAGGGGTGGAGTAAGGGGCAGGGTTTCAAGTTTCTGGATCACTGGGACCTTTTTTGGGGAAGATGTGACCTGTACAGTAAGGACGGGTTACACTTAAATCCCAGGGGGACCAGAATCCTGGCAGGAGTATTTGCTAGGGCTACTCAGGATCCTTTAAACTAGAATGTTTGGGGGGAGGGAGCAAAATAGTACAGAGCAGTAAGGAGAAGGTTAGAATGCAAACAAAGAAAGTTTGTAGTAAGTATTTGAATATGATGGGCAGGTGATAGAGAAAGGAAATGCTCTGGAAGAAGATGAAGGGCAATTGGCAGGAAAAGGAAATAATGTTGTTATTAAAGATGAGGGAAAACAGGGATTAAAAATTGGGAAATCTCTGAAATTCATATGTTTTAATGCCAGGAGTATTGTAAAAAAGGTGGATGAGCTGAAGGTGTGGATTGATACTTGGAAGTATGATATGGTAGCGATTAGTGAGACATGGTTGCAGGAGGGATGTGATTGGCAACTGAATATCCCTGGGTTTCGTTGTTTTAGGTGTGATAGAGTCGGAGGGGCAAGAGGAGGTGGGGTTGCATTGCTTGTCAGGGAAAATATTACAGTGGTGCCTAGGAAGGATAGATTAGAGGGCACATCCACGGAGGCTATTTGGGTGGAACTGAGGAGTAGGAAAGGAGAGGTTACACTTGTAGGGGTGTATTATAGACCACCCGGAGGGGACCGAGACCTAGAGGAGCAAATCTGTAGGGAGATAGTAGATATTTGTGATAAGCACAGGGTTGTAATTATGGGAGATTTTAATTTTCCACATATAGATTGGGAAACACATTCTGTGAAAGGGCTGGATGGGTTAGAGTTTGTGAAATGTGTGCAAGATAGTTTTTTACAACAATATGTAGAGGTGCCGACCAGAGAAGGAGCAGTGTTAGATCTACTGTTGGCAAATGGGATGGGTCAAGTGACGGAGGTTAGTGTTGGCGAGCACTTCGGGTCCAGTGATCATAATACCATCAGCTCAATGTCATTATGGAAAGAGATAAGTCAGGGCCAAGGGTTGAGGTTTTTGATTGGGGAAAAGCTAGATTTGAGGAGATGCGAAAGGACTTACAGGGTGTGCATTGGGACAATTTGTTTTATGGGCAGAATGTAGTAGAGAGATGGAAGTCTTTTAAAGATCAGATTTTGAGAGTGCAAAAGCTTTATGTTCCTGTTAGGTTAAAAGGAGGAGCAAAAGGTTTGAGAGAGCCGTGGTTTTCAGGGAATATTGGAAACATGGTTCGAAGAAAAAGGGAGGCGTACATTAGGTATAAGAAGCATGGAATTAAGGAGATGTTTGAAAAATACATTAAGAGGAATCTTAAGAGAAGAATTAGGAAAGCTAAAAGAAGGTATGAAGAGACTATAGCAAGCAGGGTGAAAATTAATCCAAAAGGGTTCTACAAATATGTTAATGGTAAAAGGAAAGCAAGAGACAAAATTGGTCCCTTAGAGAATCAGAGCGGAAAACTGTGTGTGGAGCCTAGAGAAATGGGGGAGATATTGAACAGTTTCTTTTCTTCAGTATTCACCAAGGAGAAGGATATTGGGATATGTGAGATAAAAAAAGTAAATTGGGTAAATATGGAGAATATAGTGATTACAAAAGATGTAGTGTTAGGGCTTTTGAGGAATATAAAGGTGGATAAGTCTCCGGGACCAGACGGGATCTTTCCCAGGACATTGAGAGAAGTAAAGGAGGAAATAGCAGAGGCTCTGATGGTAATTTTCCAAATGTTATTAGAGATGGGGATAGTGCCGGAGGATTGGCGTATTGCGCATGTGGTTCCGTTATTTAAAAAGGGTTCAAGGAGGAAGCCTGGCAATTATCGGCTTGTAAGTTTGTCGTCTGTGGTAGGTAAATTAATGGAGAAAGTTCTTAGAGATAGTACTTATAAATATCTGGATAGACAGGGTCTGATCAGGAGCACTCAACACGGATTTGTGGGCGGAAGGTCCTGTTTGACCAATCTGATTGAATTTTTTGACGAGGTGACTAGGAATGTGGATGAGGGTAGCGCGGTGGATGTTGTCTATATGGACTTCAGTAAGGCCTTTGATAAGGTACCACATGGAAGATTAGTTAGGAAGGTGCAGTCTTTAGGTATAAATTTTGAGATAGTCAAATGAATTGAACATTGGCTGAAGGAGAGAGGCCAGAGAGTGGTAGTGGATAATTGTCTGTCAGGTTGGAGGCCGGTGACCAGTGGTGTGTCTCAGGGATCTGTATTGGGCCCATTGTTGTTCGTTATATACATTAATGATCTAGATCAGGGGTGTCAAACTCAAATTCACGGAGGGCCAAAATTAAAAACTTGGACTAAGTCGAGGGCCGAACTAAATATTTATTGAAAATTTTCAACAACATTTGCATGTTTTCTCTTCTTTCAACATATGTAATGTTAAACTTTAGGATATAACTTTAGGAGGATAATGTTACAGGTCAGGAGTAGGTAGCTCAAGTTCACCCTTTGCTTGACCTGAGGGAAACATATTTGATCCCTGTGGAGATGTAGTCAGCATTCACAGGCTGTGTCCATTTTGGCCTGCATCAGGACTCAGCATTTCCAGCTCACTCCTCAGGCTCTAGGCCTCTATTCACCCTCGACCCACCATCCCTCTACCTGACCAGTCCTTTACCCAACCTCTACTCACCCCTCACTCCACTCGCTCTGCCTCTACCTACCCCATCCTAAACACGCCCCTCTTCTGCCTCTCCCCTCAACCTGTTCCTCCCTCTACCCATCTCTCACCCTCTAATCACCCCTCCCCTACTCACCCTGCCCCTCCCCTTTTACCTCTTCCCTATCCACCCTTCCTTCTACTCATCCCTCCCTCTAACTGCCCCTCGCACCACCATAACTTCCCCTGCCCATTACTCCTCACCTACACCCTCTGCCCACCCCTGCTTACCCACCCATTCAGGCCCAGCACGCTGCCGATCAGCCTTTGTGGACAGCCACCATCTCTCTCTTCACGTGCAGGGCCGAACCAGCCATCCCTGGGGTCCGCACCGGTGCAAGCGCTGAAGGCCATGGCGACCGGGAGAAGTGCGCTCGCGCTGTGGAAGGGCCGTCCGGTGCCAGTTGCGCGGGGCTCGCGCTGCCCGGGGGCTGTGTGCAGCCTGCCATGTCCGTCGCGCCGACAGGAAATCACAGGCGCTCGCCCATCCGCCGCACCGCTCGACAGGTGGGAGAAGTGACTGGTTGTGCGGGGAGCCTTCCAACCGGCTTGCCGGCTGATGACATCAACAGACTTCTCGTGTTACAATTTCTCGTGTTACAATGGGGAAGGATGTGCAATGAAGGGGGAGGATGGTGGGGGTGACATTACCAAAAAACAGCATCGGCTCTCGCTGCAGAGCGGGCCACCTCTAATACATTTTTGAAATGATCTTGCGGGCCAAATATAATTATATCGCGGGCCAAATTTGGCCCGTGGGCCAGAGTTTGACATGTGTGATCTAGATGATGGGGTGGTGAATTGGATTAGTAAATATGCAGACGATACTAAGATAGGTGGAATAGTAGATAATGAAGAAGGTTTTCAAGGATTGCAGAGGGATTTGGGCTGCTTAGAAAAGTGGGCTGAAAAATGGCAGATGGAATTTAATGCTGATAAGTGTGAGGTGCTTCATTTTGGTAAGAAGAATTAGAACAGGACATACGTAGTAAATGGGAGAGCATTGATGAGTACAGAAGAGCAGAAAGATTTAGGAGTAACGGTACATCATTCCCTGAAGGTAGAAACCCATGTGAATTGAGGTGGTGAAGAAGGCTTTTAGTATGCTGGCCATTATCAATCATTGCATGGAATATAGGAGTTGGGAAGTGATGTTGAGATTGTATAAGGCATTGGTGCAGCCTAATTTAGAGTTCTGTGTGCAGTTCTGGTCGCCTAATTATAGGAAGGATATAAACAGAGTGGAGAGAGTGCAGAGAAGATTTACCAGAATGTTACCTGGGTTTAAGCATCTAGAGTACAGGGAGAGATTGGGCAGATTAGGTCTTTATTCTTTGGAGCATCGAAGGTTGAGAGGGGATTTAATAGAGGTATTTAAGATTATGAAAGGGATAGACAGAGTGGATGTGGATAGACTATTTCCATTAAGAGTAGGAGAGATTGAAACAAGAGGACATGAGTTAAGAGTTAAGGGGCAGAGGTTTAGAGGTAACATGAGGGGAACTTCTTTACTCAGAGAGTGGTAGCGGTGTGAAATGAGCTTCCAGGAGAAATAGTGGCGGCAGAGTCAATTTTATTATTTAAGAAAAAGTTGGACAGGTATATGGATGAGAAGAAGGTGGAGGGTTATGGTCATTGTGCAGGTAGGTGGGACTAGAGAGGAGTGTTTGGTTCGGTGCGGACTAGAAGGGCCTAATGGACTGTTTCTGTGCTGTAATTGTTATATATGTTATATTATATATGTTAGAGATTTAAAAATGGAGTGCCTTGCCGTTAGTTTGACAATCTTCACAACACGCAACCTCAAGCAACCATAAAATTTACCTATCTGACATCTACAAATCCCCAGATATGACAGATATCAGGGCATTTACCGAATATGGAAGAGGGAAAGCTATAATAACTATTCATTATTGGAAATAAATCAGAGCAAATTAATGTGCTACGTCAGTAGTGCTTGCAGATCTTTGGTGGTCATTTGAAGGGTTGGTATAGTCAGGGAAGTTCAAGGATGTCACAAGATCACAAGACAAAGGAACAGAAGCAGGCCACTTGGCCCATCGAGTCTATTCCATAAAACGACATGCTACTCTACAATATTTCCAATTTCTGGCCTTTTCCCCATATCCCTTGATGTCCTCACTAATGAGATACTTGCCTATTTCTTGTTTAAATACTCCAAGTTATCTGGCTTCTGTATGTGGCAGTGAGTTCCACAGATACACGACCCTCTGGCTAAAGAAGTTCTTCCTAATCTCTGTTTTCTATGGATAACCTCTAATTTTCAGACTATGACCCCTTGTCCTCGATTCACCCACCAAGGGAAACATCTTACCCGCATCCATCGTGTCTAAACCTTTCAAAATATGAAATACCTCCATGAGATCTCCTCTCATTCTCCTAAGTCTTTGGTTTGGCTTCGCGGACGAAGATTTATGAAGGGGTATGTCCACGTCTGCTGCAGGCTCGTTGGTGACTGACAAGTCCGATGCGGGACAGGCAGGCATGGTTGCAGTGGTTGCAAGGGAAAATTGGTTGGTTGGGGTTGGGTGTTGGGTTTTTCCTCCTTTGTCTTTTGTCAGTGGGCTCTGCGGTCTTCTTCAAAGGAGGTTGCTGCCCGCCGAACTGTGAGGCGCAAAGATGCACGGTTGGAGGCGATATCAGCCCACTGGTGGTGGTCAATGTGGCGGGCACCAAGAGATTTCTTTAAGCAGTCCTTGTACCTCTTCTTTGGTGCACCTCTGTCTCGGTGGCCAGTGGAGAGCTCGCCATAGAACACGATCTTGGGAAGGCGATGGTCCTCCATTCTGGAGACGTGACCCACCCAGCGCAGATGGGTCTTCAGCAGCATGGATTCGATGCTTGCGGACTCTGCCAGCTCGAGTACTTCGATGTTGGTGATGAAGTCATTCCAATGAATGTTGAGGATGGAGCGGAGACAGCGCTAATGGAAGCATTCTAGGAGGCGTAGGTGATGCCGGTAGAGGACCCATGATTCGGAGCCGAACAGGAGTGTGGGTATGACAACGGCTCTGTACACACTGATCTTTGTGTGTTTCTTCAGGTGGTTGTTTTTCCAGACTCTTTTGTGTAGTCTTCCAAAGGTGCTATTCTCCTATACTCCAATGAATACAACCCAAGAGCTGTCAAACGCTCCTCGTACGTTAGCCCCTGCATTCCGGGAATCATTCCAGTAAATCTCCTCTATACCCTCTCCAACAACATCACATCCTTTCTAAGATAGGGGGCCCAAAACTGCACACAGTCCTGCAAATGAGGCCTCATCAGTGTCCCATAGAGCCTCATCAACACCTCTTTACTCTTGTACACTATTCCTCTTGAAATGAAGGCCAACATAGCGTTCGCTTTCTTCATTACCAATTTCACCTGGTCATTAACTTTTAGATTTCCCTGCACGAGGACACCCAGGTATCTTTGCACATCCGAGGTCTGAATTTTCTCCCCATCCAAATAGTATTCTGCCTCTTTGTTTCCACTGCCAAAATGTACAACTGTACATTTTTCTATGTTAAATCTCATCTTCCATAATTTTGCCCAGTCTCCCAATCTGTCTATCTCCTTCTGCAACTTTACGGTTTCTACTACACTTCCTACTTCGCCACCTCTCTTGGTGTCATCCATAAATTTGGCCACAAAACCATTTTTACCACAATTCAAATCATTAATATAAATTGTAAACAGCAGTGGCCCCAATACCAACCCCTATGGAACACCACTAGTTACAGGCAGCCATCCAGAATGGGAACCCTTGATTTCAACTCTTTTCTTCCTGCAAGAGTTTGACAGCTGTTGGAAAAAAGCCTAGACTTCAGCCCAGTGATAACAGCAGGAAGAGGTTGTGACTGGGGTAAAGTGGATCCTTTGCGATGCTGAAGAGGTTGTGACTGGGGTAATGTGGACCCTTTGCAATGCTGAAGAGGTTGTGACTGGGGTAATGTGGACCCTTTGCGATGCTGAAGAGGTTGTGACTGGGGTAATGTGGACCCTTTGCGAAGCTGAAGAGGTTGTGACTGGGGTAATGTGGACCCTTTGCGATGCTGAAGAGGTTGTGACTGGGGTAATGTAGACCCTTTGCGATGCTGAAGAGGTTGTGACTGGGGTAATGTGGACCCTTTGCGATGCTGAAGAGGTTGTGACTGGGGTAATGTGGACCCTTTGCGATGCTGAAGAGGTTGTGACTGGGGTAATGTGGACCTTTTGCAATGCTGAAGAGGTTGTGACTGGGGTAATGGACCCTTTGCAATGCTGACTGCCTTCTTGATGCTGTGGCTCATGTCGATGTCTTCAATGGCCGGCATGTCAGTGCCCTTATTGGAATTGGCGTGCCTGTCATATTTTTTTTACAGCCTTCTGTGTCCCTGGACACTCTAATTTGTAAACCAGGCTGTCACGCAACCAGTGAGTCAACTTTCCACTGTATACTTGGAAATTCGATAGTGTATTCCATGACATGCCAAATCACCTCAAACTCCTTAGAAAGTACAAGGATTGATCTCCCATCTTCAGATGATATTATATGATAGGCAATTACACTGGGAACCAAGAATTTGCTTCCTGAACACTTTTGGGTGTATTTTATGGATTTTGGGCTGTTGATCACAAAAAAAATTCACCTTAAAAATTTCACATCATGTACCATTTTTAGATATAACCTATTTTTGTGATTTCTTGTCTTATTTTAAATCTACTTCAAGCTACAAAACCATGAAGCGCAACGTGTAATTGAACATTCATTTTCTGCATTCGCACTTGGACATCTTCACAGCTGATCTTGGTGCAGTCAGTGGCGAACGTGGTAAAAGGTTTCACCAGGACATTGCAATCATGGATAAGCGGTATCAGGACAACTGGCATCCATCAATGCTGGTCGACTATTTTTGGACCCTGACACAAGAGGCATCAGATGCTGAGCACTAACAGAAATCAGTGACAAAATATTTTTAGGTCAGTTGAACTAATGGAATATATCAGCATAATTATGTGATTAAAAATGCTAAATTCAATAAAAGTAAATTTATTGTTTCTCCAACTTTCTATGTGATGCAGCAAATCTGAAATTATCTTTGCGTTCAACTTGAAGTTGTCTTTCATCATCCCTCTTTTTTTCCATAAGCTTTTGAAAACAATTTGTTGACCAGTGTTATTAGTTATCCCAATGAGTCAACAGATAGCCTTCATGCCAAGATTTTTCCTTTCGGAATTGTGGCATTAGGCTTTCTATACACGTACAAAGCTCTATAATGCCAGAGTTCACCAGTTCAGCCATGTCATGGTATTTTGATGGGTTTCCAAAATTAACTCTAACTTCTGTCAAGATCAGGATCAGAGGGGAAAAAAAATGAAAAGAATCTCACAAAGATTGCTGCAGCCTGACAGATGAAGAGTCACCAGAAGGGCAGCAGCTAGAGATCAAAAATTTAAACTTTAAATCTTGGTTGACTGGTATTACCAGATGGAAAGGATAATCCCAGCAAAAACTTGCACTGCTATAACATTTTAACATTGTACCTCATATTTGTAATTCAATACTACACACACACACGCACACACACCCGCACGCGCGCGCACACACACACACACACACACACACAAACAGCATATATATATCCCTCAAGGTCGCCACACAGGCCTGTGGGATGCTGGGACTCATTAATTGGGGATTGAGTTCAGGGGTAGATAGGTCAAATCTCTAGTAAGACCACACTTGGAGCATTGTGTTCATTTCTGTCACCTCACTATAGAAAGGATGTGGAAGCTATGTATACGGTGCAGAGAAGCTTTACCAGGATGTTACCTGGATTGAGAAACAAATCTAATGAGGCAAGGTTAGCAGAGCTGGGACTTGTCACTTTGGAGTGAAGAAGGATGAGAGGAGACTTCATAAAGGTCTACAGGATTATGAGAGGCATAAATAGGGTGGACAGCCAGCACCTGTATTCCAGGGTAGGATCAACAAACGCCAGAGGACAAGTGTAAAAAGTGATGAGAAGGAAGTTTAGGGGAGACATCATGGGTAACTTTTTTTAACACAGAGAGTTGTAGGTGCCTAGAATGCCTTGGTGGTGGTGGAGGCTGAAACGTTAGGGACATTGAAGAGACTTTTAGACAGCCACATGGATGAATGAAAAATAGAAGGTTACAGGGTATGGAGGTTTTAATACTTATTCTTTGGACGGAATATATGGGTCAACACAACATCGGGAGCTGAAGGGCCTGTACTGTGCTGTCGTGTTCTCTATTCTAGTGTTCTATGTTCTAACTGAATTTCTGACTAATAAATAAAATGAATAATAAAAACAACCACTAGTGTGACGGGCCCAGATGAGCCCCCCTCCCAAAACCCAGCAGCAAGAGAAATTCACCAAGACTATGGTTACTTAAACAAAAGTTGCTTTTAATTTTCTTTAAACATAAAAACAGGATCAAACTTTAACTTATGAACTTAACCTAAATTAACTCCCCTTCTAGTTCTAAGGGCACGTGTATGTAATATGTGTCTAAGTTCAGAAAAGTTCTCTGATTCACAGTCCAATCTCACTTCTCACTCCTCCAAGTTCACTGGTATCAGATAATTTTTATACGATGCAGAGAATTTAACATTTATGAATCTTCACCAGACTAAATAGGTCATAGGCATTAAATGGTCAGCTATTGAGATGTGCAGAGCAACAAAGGGATTTAGGAGTTGTGGTAAATAGTACCCTCAAGGCTGATACTCAGGTAGATGGTGTGGTGAAGAAGGCATTTGGAATGTTGGCCTTCATAAATCGGAGTATTGAATTCAAGAATAGGGAGGTTATGATGAAATTGTACAAGGCATTGGTGAGGCCAAATTTGGAGTACTGTGTACAGTTTTGGTCACCAAATTATAGGAAAGATAGAGAGAGTACAGAGAAGGTTCACGAGAATGTTGACAGGACTTCAAGGTTTGAGTTACAGGGAAAGGTTGTGCAGACTGGGGCTTTTTTCTCTGGAGCGTAGAAGATTGAGAGGGGACTTGATAGAAGTGTTTAAGATTTTAAAAGGGACAGACAGAGTAAATGTGGATAGGCTTTTTCAATTAAGAGTGGGGGAGATTCAAACTAGAGGACATGGTTTAAGATTGAAGGGGGAAATTATAAGGGGAACATGAGGGGAAATTTCTTTACGCAAAGGGTGGTGGGGATGTGGAATGAGCTTCCGGCAGACGTGGTTGAGGCGGGATCATTGGTTACATTTAAGGAAAGACTGGATCATTACATGGATAGGAGGGGACTAGAGGGGTATGGACCGGGTGCTGGTCAGTGGGACTAGGAGGGTGGGGATTTGTTATGGCATGGACTAGTAGGGCCGAAATGGCCTGTTCTGTGCTGTAAGTGGTTATATGGTTTGGTGATTGAAAGGTAAATGGTTAATGCTCAGAAAGGTTCTTGTCAGTTTTCAGAGAGAGATTTGTTGCTCGTTGGACACACACACACAAACTGATTCCTTCTGATCAGCCACTTCAGTGTCTTGCTGAAGAAATTTGCCCCACCAGGGTTTTCCAGATGATAACCTCTTTCTTTCAGGTCACCACAGAGTTCCTTTTCTGTTTCCCTTATTTCAAGCGAAACATTATACAGCCAGTCATCTCTTCTTGAATAGACTACAAGGGCTTTGAACAGGCTGAACTAGAACTTGCAACCCGTCTTCAAAATGTTTTTTATTCCACAAGCTTGCCAGCTTGTCATGATCCAGTCCCAGCTGCTGCCGAACTGCAAAACTGTAAAACTGAATTCTCTCTCTCTCTCTTACTCAGAGAAAACCATGTGATCTTCTTAGAACAGCAAACTGCATTCAAACAAACTGCAGCACCAGACCCAATCTTCTAAATCTTTTCATCTGTTGCTTTCCAAAACAATAATCTATTACTCCACAGCATGTCCAATTAACATCTACTTGAGAAGTCCTTCAGCAAAGCCGTTTCCATTGTCTTTACAAAGTCACTGAGAGTCTGGACTGTCCGGCTTGAGCTGAGGTCTGGCATTTTAAATGAGATCTGTGTTGTGAAGTGTTTGGGTTTGTGACCTACACTAAAAAAGCCCACAGTTTATCTCCTTTAAAACATATCTATGTAAATATAAAATATAACAAAATCCGTCACACTTGGCAGTTGAATTCCATATATTTTAACACACTTGTCAATCAGTTAGTCAGGCAAGATCTATTTTGATTGCTGTAGTTGCCTCGCTTCTCTGGTTACCGAATGTCAGAGAAGTTTGTTAACTATGTATACCCTTGAAATATGTTAACTTCAATTGTCTGTTCATAAAGTGCTTTCCAATAAAGCTCATGCACTACTGTCACTTCTGCAGTTGACGAACAATATATATATATATATATATATATATATATATAGCCAGTATTATTTAATTATTCTTCCTTACTTTAATTATACATATTGTACAACAGCAGAAAAACTAACAAAACCACTATCAATCCAAAAGATTTCAGTCAACAGAATGGCAGTGGGAAAAACCAATAGAAATGATTCAGAGATGCTTCAACAGAAAGCAATTACCAAGCACAGAGTCCCTCAACTCCATGTGGGGCACTAAAATCGATGGCTGCAACCAAATCATATCGCCGCCAGCAACACGAACTCAGCAGCATTAATATAGCATGGCATGCAAATGCCCAGCCACAAAGCAGCTGCAGAAATTGTTTCAACAAATGTTCAGCCATTGAAAGAGAACAAACAGATTCCTAAATAATACTCAGGCTAATTAAAACAAACTCCAACACATCCATGGAAAACGGTAATCAAACTGCCACCAGAACATTTAAGCATTTTCCAGCAGACAAATACAGTAAAACCCCTGGTATTTGGAATTCAGGCAACTGGCAGCCTCAAGCCATCACCATAAGAAATGGAGGAAAATACATTTTAAAAATTTAAATAAAATAAGAGGTTAAAAGATGCAAGTTTAAAATTGTAAAAGTAAATGTTCTTTGAAGTAACACATAAACCTTTGGTGAAGTTGGGAACAAATATTCAACCGGCAGAAGGCCTTGGTCATGTTTTGCTCATAGCAGCTGTTTGAATAAAGTTGTGTGAAAGAGCAACGCTGTCGTCCAGGGGCGACTCTCTTAAAGTGACTCCTCATCCCTGCTTATAGTAAGAGTTGCCCCGGTCAGAGGCTTTATCTGTAAACTTGGGAGGGGGAGAGTTAATTATCCATAAAGTTATTGTTCATCTTTCGGGTGGCTCCGTGAAGTGGTGGGGGGGGGGGGGGTAGCAACCTGCAGATGCAGCGACGGTTAAATGTATTCAAAGAATGTGACTGAAAATAAAATAAAATGTTTTAAGGTTCATACGTTCATGTAAGTGAAGTTTGTTCAGTGTAAGTACGGTAGAGTAATTTTGTCCTTTAAACTGCAATCACAAAGAAGACTCACCAGCAGCCATACTTTGTAAGGAGTCTGAGGAAATTCGGTATGTCACTGAAGACTCCAGAAACTTCTACAGGTGTACTGTGGAGAGCACTATCTGGTACGGAAGTGCCAATGCTCAGGACGAGCAAAATCTCCAGGGGGATGTTAACTCGGCCTGCAACATCATGGGCACCAGACTTCACTTCATCGAGGACATCTACAAGAGCAACCAGAAAATACTCTTCTCCGGCATTTACCAACCCCCCATAGATGCCGGATACCAGGGGTTTTACTGTATATGAGCCAATGAGGCAAGTCGAGTGGGAGGCTTAAGCAAACTTCGAGTTAGTTTATCAACATTTGCCAAAGAGGCTGATCTGACGTGCTGCAAGTTGTAGGTAATTTTTATGGGAGCCTCATTGCAACACACTGTCAAACGCCACTGGAAATCCACAAGTTAAATTGTGGAGGTCTTGTGTGAAGTACTGCACCATCCTTCAGCACTTGGAATCATCAGGAATTATCTGATGAAGAAGAGTTGTTTATCATTGAATTTCAATTACCACAATCACCCACAGTTTTTGCATTTATAAATACATCTTATTTTTTACCACTGAGTAAGTCAATACTTTCTAAAAGATTGAAGTTCACTCTGCGCAAAATGTTACTGTGAAAATGTAATAAACGAATGGGTCAACATACTACACGAACAATTCCTGGATTATGGAGATAAAAAAAACAGCCACGATATTGAGTGGATGATTGAGTTAATGAAGTGGGCAAAATTGATAATGTCAATGGACTTCTTGGTAGGTGATTAGCCCCTGAAGGAAACAACCTATAATTTAGTCATCTGGCAGCTTAATTAGTAATGGCTTCAACATCAACCAGCCAGTCCAGCCCTTGGTCTGGACGCCTTTGGAGTAAAACCATGTAATGAGAAGACAATCAAGACTACTTTATGGAAAGTGAGAACAGAAAAAATTGATATAGTTGTCAGTAAGTTACAAAAACCAAAGACATGAAACCAAAGACAACTAGAGTCTGCAACTTAGTACAGGGCAGCAAACAATGGAGCACACTGCTTGGGAGAATGAGGATTGGAGTCTGAACATAAAACTCATCATTATCGCGTCATATTCATATGGAAATAATTTACATTTTGTCTGAAGCAACATCAGATGATTACTGAGTGGTTAATAAACAAATAACGTGATCTCTATAGCCTTTAATCCATTCATTCATTATGTCAATTTTTAAAATGGCTGAGCGTTAATATTTTGATTGTCATCTGACTGGATTCTTTCCTCATACTGTAAGGTAAAACATCATGAGATGGGAATGTGTAAGGAGTTACCCTGTACAGGGCTGTAACAAGATGTGAATGCATCCTTGTACTTACAAGATAAGAGAGACATTGATGGATTGAGAGGCAGGAAGCTAGCAGGGAAAGGATAGCAACAGTTTTAGTCATTGGACAAGTAATGATATGATGATGTTCTAAGCATGTATCCAAGGGTATAAAAAAATCACCATTTTGCTGATAACGGCAGAATGCATTCTCCGACTAACATTGTTAGTTGCAAGTGTTACAATCCAGTAATAAAGAACAAAGAACCCTGATTTCGACTCAGTCTGGTGTTTGTCTCACTCATTCATGAACAAAGCAGACCTAACAATACGCACAAGAAACTTCCCATACAAGTCAGATGTTGATTCATCAATTTAGAGACAGACTCAAGTGGAAACAAAAATCAAATCTATTCATCTTCCCTTCACTAACCAAATAAATATGGAATGCACTGGGGGAAGAAGAGGACAAGGGAACGAAAGGTTGAACCATGTCACATTTTAAAGGAGAAGATTTGATTCTTTCATTGTTATGTAATAAAACAGAAAATATAATATTGCATGAATTTTCCTTTAGTCTGACATAAGGCAGGAAAGGAGTCACCATTCGTTTTGCCCGGCACCCCTTACAGTAAGAGAATGAGAAGCAAAAGAATCAGTGACTGATTCGCTTCCTGGGCTTCCACAAGCCCTGCAGCTGCACAGATTCCAGTTCAATCCGTTGCCAACCCGAGCTCCAGATCTAAATCTCCGACACAATCAGGAAGTCTTCAGCACCCAAGGCCCTTCTTTGGGAGCCCTCCTTGCCCTTCTTTGGGAGCCCTCCCTGCCCTTCTTTGGGAGCCCTCCCTGCCCTTCTTTGGGAGCCCTCCTTGCCCTTCTTTGGGAGCCCTCCCTGCCCTTCTTTGGGAGCCCTCCTTGCCCTCTAGATTCTTTGTCCCAATATTTTTTTTTATATATTTTATTTTAAAAGTTTAAAACCAGAATTACATTCAATTATAATAAAATACATATCAAGAAGAAAATATGGGTGTGTGTATGTATATGCATATATATAAAAAAAACAAAAAACAACAAACATCCCCCTCTCCCTCCCCATTACTCCCCTACCTCCCCACCCTCCTCCCCCTACAATTACCCACTAAAAGAAAGGAAATCATCAATCAGATAGATAATTCAACTTTACAGCTGTGAAACCAAGAATCATCACCAGAATGGATCGAGAGCTCATATCTTCAAACCAATAATTTGTAAATATGGGCTCCATACTTTCAAAAAGAAATTATATTTATCCCATAAATTATGTTATATTTTCAAAAGGGATACAAAATTTCATTTCAGTAAGCCATCTTTGCATTCCCAACACCAAATCCAGATTTCCAAGTAATAGCCAGACACTTCTTAGACACATCTAAAGCTAATCATAAAAATGTAATTTGAGGCATAGTTAATCTTAATTTTAAACTACTCATTTTAATATCTCCGAATAAAAACATTGGATCAAACGGATTTGTTCCAATATCATGGTTCCCATAAGCTGGTCTTCAGCAGCCCGCAGACTTGTGTGAGTCCTTTGACCACGTCTCCAGCACCATGCAACCTGTATACGTCCTTTGACCACAGGTCTCCATCAGCCTACAGCCCCTGTAGGTCCGCCAGCCACTGAGCCACTCACTGGTCCACTGCTGTGGTCACCGTCATGTAGGGTCACATCCTGTGCTTCTTCTTCTCAAAGTGGGGGGGGGGGGATTTCTCTCTGTTGCTGTGTGCTGGTCTGCTGCTCCTCCAGAATCTTCAAGCTCTTGAGGCTTCTTCCAGCACAGGCACTGCCATCATGGGCAGAGACCCCATGATTACAGGATTTTAAATAAAAGCACCATTGGTTCCTATAAAGCCTGTATGAAGCTGCGTTATTTGGAATGAACAGCTGGACCCTGCAGTGGAGCGCTGCACCTAATCCCCACCCTACCCAGTTCCTCACCAGTGGCAACTCCAGTGGCTCTGTCATTTTTTTTTTAATATCTGCTTTCTTACAAATGTTCTGCAATCAGGAGAGCATAGAAAGAGGCCTATTAAACTAATTGTGCTTGCATCAATGCTGGCTCTTCAAAAGGCATATCCCACTTCTGTATTTTTCCTCACAGCACTGCAATGGATGTGATTCCATTTTATGGCTTCTAAATCTATAATTCTTCCCTTTTATTGCCAGTACCTTGGGTTAACTTGAGGTTAACTTGCTTCCATTCCAGTCTTGTGGCTTCTGAGATGGCTGAAGAAGCCAGTGACAGATTCTTGCCCTCTGGGACAGGTGGAGCTTAACAAGGCGGGTGGCAAGATCCATGGGTTGTCACCTTGTCGTGGTGGAGAACCTTGTATGGTCCTGAGATCCCAAGAACGATGCCGTCTGGATGCTCCTGGTGGGGCCACCCATGGTGGTAAGGTCATGGGTGAGGTCTCTGACAAAGGACAATTCAACCAAGTCCTCAACGGTGGAACAGGCGGATGAAGTTATTCTGAATTCAGTTGCTGTGAAGGCAGACGAAGGCTGCAAAAAATCGATCAGCTCCAATCTTCATGGTTTCTATGCCATTGGAATTAGTTCATTAATTTGTGAAGTATTGTGTGCTTCTTGGAGTGCAACATCAAGTACACGTTAAACAGGCATTTTCGCTCTGTGGATCAATGGAACGAAGGCCATCATCCTCATCTATGAGGGATAGCCACAACAGTGAGATACATTTGGATGTGGTGTTCTTCATTCATTGTTTTTCCATGACCTTCTGAAGGCTTCTGTTGTAGATACTCCAGGTGATTGTTTTTTTAAAGTATCTGCTATCACTGATGTTCATAACATGGGTAATCCACCAGAGCCGATCAAAACCCCAGAAATGGGGATGATGGCTTAGGAGATCAAGAAAACATTAGCCCCTTTCACACTGGCACCATATCCTAGTAATTAACAGCCAATATACCAGTTAAAGGGCCAGTGTGAATGTTCGCTTATCGGCAACCAGGCTTCAAATCACAGCAGGGATGGACTGCCTAGGTAAGGTGTATCATCCCTGGGGTCATCTGACATCTGCATGCCAATTAATCCATTATGAAAGGGACATGGATTATCCAGGGATAAAGTAGTGATGTGTTGATGATGTTTTTGTGTAGGAGTAGGAACATGAAGGAAACAAAAGATTAAAATGGTATAAACTTTGTATTCAATTTATTAAATACTAATCAATGTTTTATAATCTTGTATGTAAACAAAATTACTCATGCCTAATTATGACATTAATTAACAGCACAGTATGAGTCCTTTAGTCCCTGTTGTTGTGGCAACCGATATAAACCTTTATTAATTTATAAAGGACTGTGGGAAAGAGGTAGCAGCAATAAAACACATCGGCGCACAATTTATAAAGACCAAGGGAAAGTCACAGAGAGAGAGAGAGAGAGAGAGAGAGAGAGTGCGATGACAGACCTGCCCTCCCAGAATTCCATGCAGCGGAGAAAGGGCTGTATGCATGAAGTTTTGCTGCCACACGGAATTCTGGGAGGGCAGGTCTGCAATCGCTTGTTTTATCACTCAGATATTACCGGTGGAAGATAGGCACCCCTCTCCCCGGGGATACCTGGTTGTGAATGTGAAAGAAGACAGAGAACTCGTTAACAGTGTTCCAATGTGAACAGTGAAAACAATTTCTTTAACTGGTTCATTGAACAGCCAATTTACAGGTTAGCCAGTGTTAAAAGGGCTATTAATTCAGCATTTTTGCAAAGACAAGTTTGGTGGTATTTCTGACTTTTTGAAGAGCTTCTTGCAGGTTTTGCATGTGTCTGGAGCAGACTAGAGGGTAGGAATCATTACTGCTCATTAGACCATGAATACAGGGCCAGGTTCAACATCTTGGTCTTCACACACCCTTGACATCAGTCAAAGCAGCGAGGGCTTTCAAGAGAAGGTGAAAGTTTGCCTTTTCCAAAAAGTAGATCTCAAGAATAGAAGGTGATAATGGGAAGTGTCTTGCCTATGATATCCTGGGCTGTATCCACCACCTTTTGGAAGTGTAGCGCGAATAAAAGCTCTCACAACTGGAGGGAGAACAAACGCTTTTATTAGCTTGTAACTATGGGTAGGGTTTCATAGTACTCTTCGGAAGGGTTCTGGGTTTAGGTGGGAAACCAGGGTTATATGTGGGCAGATGGGGTCGGGACCGGCCATCAGCACCACACACTACCAGTCAATCCCAGTTCACTGCATTCACCCCTTCCTGTAGAATTTAGGGTCTGTGAATGAAGACAGAGAACATGGGTTCAGAAAAAAAGTTGAAAAATATACAGTTATTTACAAATTTAAGCAATCCAAGGGTCTGGAGATCCTGGTAGAGTGCCTTAGGACTGGGGGGCCTTGGACTCTTTGGGTCTCCTGGTCCCCTTGTGTGGGAGGAGAGGCGGGCTGGGTCTCCGGCTCAACAGTGGAGGGAGATGCACTTTCCTCTTGAATCGGATCCCGAGGCCCTGACTGGGGATGGTGAGAGTGAGCTCCATGGCTCGCAGGGCACTTGAGGCAATGGACCCTCTGTTCCGGTGGGTGCCAGGTCCCTGATGGAGACTGTGTCCTCCCTGCCATCCGGGTACTTCACATAGGCTCATGCAGGATTGCCGTGGAGCAGTAATTCACCCCTTCCACCGAGGGTCTGGCTTGCTTCTCCTCACATGCTTCCTGAGAAGGACTGGACCAGGAGTGGTGAGCCAGGTTGGGAGTGTAGTTCCCGATGCCGACCTTCTTTCGAAATTGAATAGGAGCCCGTGAGGAGTAGCGTTGGTCGTGGTACATAATAGTGACCAGATGGAATGGAGCGCCATAAGAAGGACATCCTGCCAGCGTGAGTCTGGAAGACCAGGGCCAGTTTGACAGCCTTCCAGACCGGCATCCTCTTTTTAAACCTGGCCTTTACCCCAGGGGTTGTAGCTAGTAGTCCTTCTGGATGCGATGCCCCTCGTCAGCAGGTACTGTCGTAGCTCATCACTCATAAAGGATGAGCCCCGGTCGCCATGAATATAGCTTGGATACCTGAACAGAGCGAAAATGGAATCTAGGGCCTATATGATTGACGAAGTGGATGTGTCTGGATATGGAATGGTGAACGGTAAGCAGGAGTACTCGATAGAGAAGAAGTGTTCCCGTTCATGGAGGGGAGAGGCCCCTTAAAATCGACACTGAGCCTTTTGAAGGGTCTTGATCAGGTGTGCCTTTGTGGTCAGTGGAAGTGCAGATTGCACTCCGTGCAGACCTGGCTAGACCTGGTCATTTCCCTGACGTCTTCCATGGAGTAGGGCAGATTGTGTGCC
Organism: Narcine bancroftii; assembly: GCF_036971445.1. Taxonomy (NCBI): domain Eukaryota; kingdom Metazoa; phylum Chordata; class Chondrichthyes; order Torpediniformes; family Narcinidae; genus Narcine; species Narcine bancroftii. Next base: position 238,638,796 of record NC_091474.1, on the reverse strand, counting down.
TTGACAAAATGAGCCATGCGGGTGACCCCTGGATGGCAGAGTGCATTATGCAAAGTCCGCAGTTGGCCGGTGTGTGCAGAGGCACAGCTTCCTCTGGATAAGGCATCTGGAGGGTCATAAAGAGCTCCTGGTCGATAGGCAATATCATAATTGTAGGCGGACAGCTCGATCCTTCACCTAGAAAATTTTTCATTTTTGATTTTTACCCTCTTGACATTATTGAACATGAATGCGACCGAGCGCTGGTCAGTGAGGAGCGTAAATTTCCTACCCGCCAGGTAGTGTCTCCACGGCTTCTACAATGGCTTGAGCCTCCTATTCAACAGATAGATTCTGGAGCTCATGGCCTTGTAATGTACCAAAAAATGCAACCAGCCTGCCTGCCTGGTTGAGGGTAGCGACCAGGGATACGTCCAAAGCGTCGCTTTCCACTTGCAAAGGTACATTCTCGTCCACCGTGTGCATGGCAGCTTTCGCAATGTGATTCTGAAGGTAGTTAAAAGCCATTTGGGCTTCAGCTGAGAGGGGAAAATTAGAGGCTTTTAAGAGAGGGCAACCTTATCAGCGTATTGAGGGATCCACTGGGTGTAATATCTCCATCGGGCACACAAAACTCAAAACGGTCAACCAGTTTACCTATCTCGGCTGCACCATTTCATCAGATGCAAGGATCGACAATGAGATAGACAACAGACTCGCCAAGGCAAATAGCGCCTTTGGAAGACTACACAAAAGAGTCTGGAAAAACAACCAACTGAAAAACCTCACAAAGATAAGCGTATACAGAGCCGTTGTCATACCCACACTCCTGTTCGGCTCCGAATCATGGGTCCTCTACCGGCACCACCTACGGCTCCTAGAACGCTTCCACCAGCGTTGTCTCCGCTCCATCCTCAACATCCATTGGAGCGCTCACACCCCTAACGTCGAGGTACTCGAGATGGCAGAGGTCGACAGCATCGAGTCCACGCTGCTGAAGATCCAGCTGCGCTGGATGGGTCACGTCTCCAGAATGGAGGACCATCGCCTTCCCAAGATCGTATTATATGGCGAGCTCTCCACTGGCCACCGTGACAGAGGTGCACCAAAGAAAAGGTACAAGGACTGCCTAAAGAAATCTCTTGGTGCCTGCCACATTGACCACCGCCAGTGGGCTGATAACGCCTCAAACCGTGCATCTTGGCGCCTCACAGTTTGGCGGGCAGCAGCCTCCTTTGAAGAAGACCGCAGAGCCCACCTCACTGACAAAAGGCAAAGGAGGAAAAACCCAACACCCAACCCCAACCAACCAATTTTCCCTTGCAACCGCTGCAATCGTGTCTGCCTGTCCCGCATCGGACTGGTCAGCCACAAACGAGCCTGCAGCTGACGTGGACTTTTTACCCCCTCCATAAATCTTCGTCCGCGAAGCCAAGCCAAAGAAAGAAAAAAGAAAGAAGAATATGAGAAAAACCCCAGGCATCTTCTCAAAGCCTTTGTGGTCCTGGGAATAGGGAGCTCTAACAGGGGGCGCATCCTATCGAGATCGGGGCCAATTGTGCTATTCTCCACCACATAGCCGAGCCAGCCATTTAGTCCTGAACACGCACTTGTCAGAGTTTTAAGTGAGGTTCAGGGCTTTCACCGCGTGGAGAAAATTCTGGAGGTTGGCGTCATGATCTTCCAAGGTGTGGCCACAGATGGTGATGTTATCAAGGTAGGGGAAGGTAGCCTTCAACCCATATTCATCCACCACTCTGTCCAACTGCCTCTGGAAGATAAAAACCCCATTAGTGATACTGAAAGGGATCCTTAGGAATAGATAAAGACGACCGTTAGCCTCAAATGCCGTATATGGACGGTCCTCAGAATGGATTGGCCTGCTTTCAGGTTGATGGTTGAATAGACCCAATACTGCGCAATATCATTCACCATGTCCAAAATTCGAGGGAGGGGCGTATGCTTCCAGGAGTGTGTACTGATTAATAGTTTGGCTATAGTCAATTACTAGCCTGGACCTGTTTTCCCCTTTTACCACTACAACTTACGCTCTCCACGGGCTGGTGCTAGGTTCGATGATACCTTCATCGAGCATCGTTGTGTCTCAGGCTTTATGAAATCTCATTCTGCTGTGCTATACCTCCTGCTCTTGGACAGATTCGGGAAGAGAGGAGGGGGAGCGATATTCAGTGTGGAGAGGCTGCACGTGGGTTCTGATATTAGGGGCCCTCTGTTCAGAACTGTTACAGGGGAAGGGGACCAGAATACTCCAAGGTCATGCTTTTAAGATGACACAGGAAGTCCACACCCAACAACACCAGAGCACATAATTCATCAAGTATATACAGGCAAAATTTACAGAATTTCCCCCTTCAAACGACACATATACTATACAACGTTGTTGAACATGTGTAGAATACGAATGGGATACAAGGAATAATTGGAAGAATGCATCTTTAGATTGTACTCTTGCACAGTACAAGAGTCTAGGAAGCTTTCAGTAGAGCCTGTATCGATTAGACAGTTAGTGGAATGTCCATTTACCTTCAGTCACTATGGAGTTGCTGAGCTTTATCATCATCTAGGACCATTGAGACCAGGCCCCCACCATCCTTGTTTGCCGTGCGTGGGTAAGAAGGTGTCTACTGCATGGCATGGCAAGATGGCCACCCTCCTTCCTCCTCTGACGATGATGGCACAGAGTTTGAATTTGGGTCATACCAAGATGGCTGCCGAGCCTTTTCGTGCTGTTTCCTCACTGCCACTGCCACCCTCCGTCAATGTGTATTGAAGCAAGTGGGCTCAAGTGAATTCCGGGCAGATGGCTCGGGGCTGGAATAGGATCGGGAGCAGTGCAGGCCACGGACTTCCGCAGGCTTCCCCTCATGCAGCAAACCCTCACCCCCTGCCTTTCTTGCCACAGCTAGAGCACACTGAGTCTTTAGCCAGGCAATGAGATCAGGGATGGTGGCTGTGGCCGCAGAAAAGGCACTCCCTAGCACGGCAAGTGGCAGCCATTAGAGCTGGGGTAGTGGGAGCAGCCGGTCCTTGGAAGAGGTCACCTGGGTGTGCAAGCTCGCTGGCTTTGATCATCATTCTCGAGCTTGGCCTGTTCCAACAATTTGGCCAGTTCAACGTGGCAAACCAGGTCCTTCTTTCCTGATTCGAGCAGTCGCTGCCTCATGTACCTTGAGTGGACCCATGCAACTAGAGTGTCCCGGATCTGTTCTTCCTCACGAACGCAGCCGTAACTACTTCTTGGCAAGCGTCCACAGATCCAGCAGGTAGTCGATACGTCTCTCCTGGCTGTTGGCAATGTAGAGAAAGTGAGTGCGACTTCATGTATCTAGTCTTCAAAGCCTCAATGACAGCATCATATGTAGTGCAGTCCCTGATGACTGCGTACCCTTTCGTTCCTACACTTGAAACAAGTGCGGGCCTCCTGAGTTCATCTGTGTTGAAGACGTCTGTGGTCACATTTAGGTAGGCCTGGAAGCAGTATAGCCAGTATGTAAACTCCACAGCCGCATCAGGGGATAGTAGCATACCTGGCTTGAGTAGCACTTCCATCATTTGGGAATAAGCTAATAAAACTGTAGCGTGAATAAAAGCTCTCACAACTGGAGGGAGAACAAATGCTTTTATCTTATAACTATGGGTAGGGTTTCACAGTAATATTCGAAAGCATTCTGGGTTTAGGTGGGAAACCAGGGTTATATGCGGAGCCAGCCATCAGTACAACACACTACCAGTGAATCCCAGTTCACTGCAGGAAGGCTTTATGCTTAGGGGTATTAATGCTCCTATATCAGACTATGATACAACTGATCAGCACACTTTCCACCATACATCTATAGAAATTTGCCAGGGTACTGATGTCATACAAAACCTTCACAAACTCCTGAATTAGTAGAGGTGCTAACATCTCATTAGTGTGTTGGGTCCAAGAAAGATGCTCCAAGATAATAATTCTACTAATTCCTCCACTAATAACTCTGGACAAAGGAGATTTTTCTTCCTGAACACTTTTGGGCGTATTTTATGCATTTTGGGCTGGTGATCGTGAAAAATCGCATTACAATTTTCTTATCACGTACCATTTTTTAGATACAACCTACTTTTGTGATTTCCTTTTGTATTTTTAACTTGCTTCATCCCATTAAGAGCAATATGCCATTGAAAATTCATTTTCTAAGATAGAAATAGGAGAATAAGGAAAATGTTGGATGTTGTAGGAATGTTGTCTTATAAAGAGTTGAAAATAAGAAAACAGAAATGGAAAAGGAGGAAAGGTAATGATGGAAAAACGGAAAGAGAAGATAAACAAAATATAAAAGGGCTACGCTGAACTATATGACTTTAAATATTAATGGAATACATAACCAAATTAAAAGGAAGAAAATACTAAATTTAAATGAATAAATGTATTCCATTAGAAAAAATAACATATAGGTTAAGAAATAATATTGAAATATTCGAACAAGTATGGGAGCCTTACATTAAATACAATAGCAAAAACCTACCGGGGACAAACATTACCTAAGTTGATGGAAGGAGAAGGAAAGAAAAGAATGGACTCAGTAGAATTTCTGGTGTATTTTTGTTGAATGACAACATTGTCTGACTGGCTTAATGCAACCTAGATTGTATACCTAAAATGGATGAGGGGGGGGGGGGTGGGGGGTGGCTTGGGAGGAGGGAGGGGGGGGGGGGGGAGAAAAAGTCACTGTATATGTATGAAAAAGAAATAGTGTATATCATGGCTAATGTGATTTATGGTGTGAAAAATAAAAAATTTAAAAAAAAACAAAAAAAAACAATGTAATGTGATCAGTAAACACAAAAATCTGTAGACACAGTGGTGGAAGTAAAAAAAAACACCATGTTGGGGGGGCTCGGCGGGTCGGGCAGTGTCCTTGATGTACCAAAGGTAAAAATACAGAACCGACCTTGATGAAGGGCTCAAGCCTGAAATGCCATTTGCCTTCGCTGCACCGGGGACGCTGTTTGGCCTGCTGAGTTTCTCCAGCATTTAATGTAAAGCGATGATACTGTGCACATTTATTTTGCAGGTCTGGTGTCTGTTAAAATATAGGGAGTAAAATCCTTTGACTCAGCAAGGGGTCAGCAGTGGAAAGGGTCAAGAACTTCAAATTTCTGGGTGTCAACATCTCTATCCTGGGGCCTCCATGTTGATGCAATCATGAAGAAGGCTCCCCAGCAGCTATATCTCGTGAGAAGATTTGGTATGTCACCGAAGATTCTTGTAAATTTCTACAGGTATACCATGCAAAGCATTCTAATTGGTTGCACCAATGTACAGGACAAGAAAAGACTACAGTGAGTTATGACCTTGGCCAACGTCATCACAGGCACCAGTCTCCACTCCATTAAGGACATCTACAAGAGGCGGTGCCTCAAGAAAGCAGCCTCTATCCTCAAGGACCTTCACTACCCAGGCCGTGCCCTCTTCACGCTGGTACCATCGGAGAGGAGGCACAGGAGCCTGAAGACAAACACTTAACATTACAAAAACAGCTTCTTCTCTGCCATCAGATTTCCAAATAGACAATGAGCCACAGACACAACCTCACAATTCACTCTTCTTTTGGACTAATTTAATTATTTTTAAAAACATGATTTATAGCTATATTTGCACCTGTGAAGCTGCTGCAAAACAACAAGCTTTGTAACACATTCATGACAATAAATTCTAATTCTGATTCATTTCAAAAAAAAAAATTCATTTTCTGCATTTGCACTTGAACTTCATCCCTGCTGATCTTGGTTAGTGACGAACATGGCGAAAGGTTTCACCGGGACATTGCAAGCATAGAAAAACGGTATCAATGCTGGTCGACTATTATTGGACACTGATACGAGAGGCATCAGATGCTGAGTACATTGTTAGATCAGTTGAACTAAAGCAATGTGTCAGCATCACTCTGCGATTAAGTGTGCTAAATTCAATAAAAAAAATAATTTATGGTTTATCTAATGTTATGTAGTCCAGAGGACCCCAAAATCCAGCAGCAATAGATATGCACTGCAATACAGGGTTACTTCAACAAAAGTTGTTTTTAATTATATTTGAACAAGAAAACAGAATTAAACTTTAATTTATTACTTAACCTACCAAACCTCTTAATCCCCCCTCTTAGAAAAGTTTGTTGGATCACAGTCCAATCTCACTGGTTGCAGGAAATTCTTGGACTGTGCACAGAAGTTAACGTAACAAGTTCACCAGTCTTTGGTGCCTAACAGGCAAATGGTTACCACTCAGGAGGGTTCCTGCTGGTTTTCAGAGAGAGATTCCTTTCCCAGGACATACGCAACTGATTCCTTCACAATCAGTCTTGCTGACGAAACTTTCCCCCTTCAGGGTTCTCCAGATGATCCTCTTCCTTTCAGGTCTCCTTTCAGATCACCAATCTTCTCCTTTGACCAGACAGCCTTCCAAAGTTTGCCAGCTTTGTCCTTCGGGAACTGATTTCTGTCTCCTCTCTCTCTCTCTGTTTCACACCCTTCCTCTCTAGCCGCTTTCAGATGTTCCACTGAAGATTACCCGCCTGCAGGTGCGGCTAGCAGAGTCCAGCTGGCACGTTCTGGTGGCCATGAAATGAACGGCTTTGTGGCACCTAAACGTGCCAGCTGACTGCTAGCCAACTAGCAGTGAAAGCCAGCTACTCCGGACAGGTGGCTAGTCCCGCACACGCTGACCTCACGTCGTAGCAGCACGTCAAGGCATGCCTGAGAAACAACTCAGGCATGACTTGACTCCCGCTGCCAGTCTCCTCCCCCCCCCACTCTCACCTGCCCGACTCCCGCTACCGCTGCCAGTTTCCACCCCCCCCCCCACCCGCCCGACTCCCACCTTTCACTGTTTTACCTCGGCTTCACACTCGTCATTTACACAACTACAGTAAATACAATTTGGATGTACGAAATGAAACAGTTAGGCATCGACCTTATGTATTGCTCCTTTTGTAACTTACTGACAACTAAATCAATGTGTTTGGTTGAGAAATGTTAATGTTCTGTGACTAAAGCCACTGACATTCACTACAATCCGCGTTCACATAGAAAGCAACAATACTTTTTCTTATTTCTGAGTAAAATTAGATGTAATTAAAAGTTCATATTGTAACCATGTCCTCGAATGTTACAGTTTTCTACTTAATTGTAAAAAATTAAAAATCAATCAATTAACTGGTGTTTTAATTCTGTAAAGTCGGGGCTGATAGAAAAATTATTTGTGCACATGTGACTCGGTTCTGAATTTCTGAACGTCGCAGTGGGAGGGTGACGGACGGGGTGGGGGGGGGGTGGGAGTCCGGCAGCAGGAGTTGGGCGGGCAAAGGGGGTAGGGAAAGACCGGCAGCGGGAGTTGGGCAGGTGAGGGTGTGAGGGGAGGGGAGAGACCGGCAGCAGCAACAGGAGTCGGGAGAGGGTGCGAAAAATAATTTGAGGCCTTTGGCGTCTTTTTCTCAGGAGTTGATGGCTGATGGCATCACCGCGACGTCATCAGCCCGCCCCCTGTCAGCCCGGGCCGCTTTCAGCTGCCACAATCAGGCTAGTTATACCTCTCAGAGAAGGGTTAGGTAAGTAACCCTCCTGGCCGGCTTTTCTGGTTTCAGATGGCCACCCGAGAGTCGCACAGGAGTATTCTGTGCGGCTTTACAGCCAGGCTTTGTGGCCACCTGAAAGGGGCTTCTGAGAGCAAAACTCTTCTCCACCCCCTGCAAAGATCACATGCTCTCCCAGGAAAGCTGCTGTCCATACTTTGTTGCCTCCTGCAAAAGGCATTCCGCAAAAGTCCTGCAAATATTCTGTTTTAAAACGTGTGCGTGCATGCTGCTTTTTGATTCAGCTTGAAGTTGTCTATGAAAAAAACTGTTGACCTGTGTATTTTCCTGTGATTTCTCCCATCAATGCGTCCCCACTCAGTTATGTACATTCACAGCAACTCACTGTAGCCAATGAACCTATCAACCTGCACATGTTTGGGATGTGGGTGGAAAACAGGAGCACCCACAAGGAACCCACATGCTCATAGGGAGAACATGCAAACTCTGACCAAACATCCCTGGAGGTTAGGATTGAACTAACTTATCAGAGCTTTGAAGCAGCTGGTCTAATTATTGTACCAGTATGCTGCCATTTATCAAACGTTATAGTTTTTCTTCTGTGGACTTCCTTTGGTCTCGTCGCATCCTCAGCCTCTCCAACGGCATCACGATCCTTCTTATTAAATAAAAGTATCGCAGAGAAACACAACTAATTACAAGAAAAGTTTTGAAGAGATAAATGTTCTTCAGTAGAATTACATTTGTGTGGTGGATGCCAACAAATCTTTCAATTTGAAGTGCTATTTGGCTAATCTTCTCCATTATGTGAATACAATTCTCAACAGACCTGCACCTTCCAAAGTATATTCCTGTCACACACCCTAATGAACAGTGCAAAGTGTATTGTGTGCCTACTTGCTGCAAGGAGTTGAAGTAAGCAGACAGTTTGGAGGATGTGGGGGGAAGTGGGGTAGAATTGGCAAAATCCATCAGTGAGAGGATAGATGAGGGACTTGGGAAAGTGAAGGCTAGGGCTTCTCTTTACTCTTCAAGTTTATCACTCTTCAGGGTTCTCCTCCCATCTTTTCCCTTTAGCATAGAGTTGGCTAGCTTTTGGTGGCAGCAATCACTCCAGAAAAGTGGCCCCCAACCCCAGATGACAGGGGACTGAAATTATTTCTGGCGTGCTGTGACTGCAGCTAGTTTTTTTTGCATGGTACACGAACGCTCTTATAATCAATGCATTTTCTCAATCAGGGTCCGGACTTTGGCGAGGGGAATTTCAGAGGAAGGGGCGAAATTATGCGAGACAGAGGGTGGATCCCTTGGATTCAAACCCAGCGTCTTTCATGTATTCTGATGAGCATTCTAATTAAAGTTTTAAATACAATGACGAGAAACTTCAAACTCAAAGACGCATTGTAATAATAGGGTTAATATTATTAAAGACGTGCAATTACTGCTTCTCCAAAAATAACATCTGGAGCTTTTCTACAGAGTCCTGGCATCTTCCATCTTAGACTGCAGAAGGTAAGCAAAATGGAAGTAAAAAAAAGCAACCGTCTCAGTCATTCTTATTCAAATGTCTCCCCATGGCAGTAGAAAACATCCCCAATCATTCTATTGCAAACAAATAATGTTCACTTTCAAGAAAGCACATATTTACCACATCGTCTCATGCATTATGGAGAATAAACATGAACTCAGCCAGTCAAATACTGTACTAGATGTAGCAAGGATAAAGATGTATTACCAACATTTTGGGCTCGAGCCCTTCATTAAGATATGGACAAAATGTGGGCAAGTAACCTTTTTTAGTTCATATCTTGATGAAGGGCTCAAGCCCGAAACATTGGTTGTGTATGTTTATCTCTGCATGATGCTGAAACAAGCCATGAAAGACCTCAACAATGAAGACGCTGTTTACATCCGGTACCGCACAGATGGCAGTCTCTTCAATCTGAGACGCCTGCAAGCTCACACCAAGACACAAGAGCAACTTGTCCGTGAACTACTCTTTGCAGACGATGCCGCTTTAGTTGCCCATTCAGAGCCAGCTCTTCAGCGCTTGACGTCCTGTTTTGTGGAAACTGCCAAAATCTTTGGCCTGGAAGTCAGCCTGAAGAAAACTGAGTTCCTCCATCAGCCAGCTCCCCACCATGACTACCAGCCCCCCCACATCTCCATCAGGCACACAGAACTCAAAACAGTCAACCAGTTTACCTACCTTGGCTACACCATTTCATTTGATGCAAGGATCGACAAAGAGATAGACAACAGACTCGCCAAGGCAAATAGCACCTTTGGAAGACTACACAAAAGAGTCTGGAAAAACAACCACCTGAAGAAACACACAAAGATCAGCGTGTACAGAGCTGTTGTCATACCCACGCTCCTGTTCAGCTCCGAATCATGGGTCCTCTACCGGCATCACCTACGGCTGCTAGAATGCTTCCACCAGCGCTGTCTCCGCTCCATCCTCAACATTCATTGGAATGACTTAATCACCAACATCGAAGTACTCGAGCTGGCAGAGTCCGCAAGCATCGAATCCATGCTGCTGAAGACCCAACTGCGCTGGGTAGGTCTCATCTCCAGAATGGAGGACCATTGCCTTCCCAAGATCGTGTTCTATGGCAAGCTCTCCACTGGCCACCGAGACAGAGGTGCACCAAAGAAGAGGTACAAGGACTGCTTAAAGAAATCTCTTAGTGCCTGCCCCATTGACCACCGCCAGTGGGCTGATATCACCTCCAACCGTGCATCTTGGCACCTCAGAGTTCAGCGGGCAGCAACCTCCTTTGAAGAAGACCGCAGAGCCCACCTCACTGACAAAAGACAAAGGAGGAAAAACCCAACACCCAACCCCAACCCACCGATTTTCCCCTGCAACCGCTGCAACCGTGCCTGCCTGTCGCGCATCGGACTTGTTAGTCACCAACGAGCCTGCGGCAGACGTGGTCATACCCCTCCATAAATCTTTGTCCGTGAAGCCAAGCCAAAGAAGAAGAAGATAAAGTACAACATTTGACCTGTTGAGTTTCTCCAGCGTTGTGCTTTATCCTACCGTGAAGAAATTAGCAAAACACAATTCTTCCCCAAGAATAATTTCCTTTTAAAATTGTTTCCTTTTGTATTTTTAACAGAGTCCACTAATTATGTGATTACTTTTAAGAAATGGATTGAAGAGAAATAGATCTTGCAGCTCTTAGGATATTGATGTGAACAGCAGATGCAAGCCCAAACAGAAGAAAACCCTGGTGAATTTATAAAACATCAACACCATCTTATTTGTTATAAGAGATGCTGTTTTGATCAATTTTGTGACATCTGGACAGAAAATAATGAGTCTGGTGGTGCTGCCTGAGCAACTATATTCAATATGAATTCATGCCTGGGGAACTGTAATTCACTGAGAATTGACAACTTTTCTCCCTGCTTCAGAATGTAAGAGGACTGGCATTGATTTCTCATCCCCAAGTTGCCCTCAAGAAGGTGATGGAGAACTCGAACCAGTGAAATCGTTGTGCTTTATGGAGAAGTATTCTCACCGATGCTCACATTCATCAGAACTCTCTGGTGCAACTAAGCATTTTGGCAGACCATAATACAGCAAAGTACTCGAGATGGCAGAGGCCGACAGCATCGAGTCCACGCTGCTGAAGATCCAACTGCGCTGGGTAGGTCACGTCTCCAGAATGGAGGACCATCGCCTTCCCAAGATCGTGTTATATGGCGAGCTCTCCACTGGCCACCGTGACAGAGGTGCACCAAAGAAGAGGTACAAGGACTGCTTAAAGAAATCTCTTGGTGCCTGCCACATTGACCACCGCCAGTGGGCTGATATCGCCTCAAAGAAAAAGAAGAAAGAATACAGCAAATCAAAGAATCAACCATATTGTCTCATTTGCAATGCCACAATCATCGAGTCATTGAGTTACACTGCACAGAAATGGGTCCTTTGACTTACAACATCCATGCTGACCTTTTTGTCCATCTACACTAATCCCATTTCCCCACACAAGGGCCAGATCCTCTATGTCTTACCAAATAAAGGATCTGTCTAAATGCCTCTTCTTTTTAACAATTGGATTTGATTGCACCATCCCTTCTGGCAATGAGGCCAGGAAAGGACAGTGAGTTTCCTTCCTTAACGGAATTATCTTGCTTATACAAATGGCCGTTGTCACTAAACTGGCAGTCAAATTTTAGTGATGGTCCATTTAGTTAACTAAAATTGCCAGGGTGATATTTTAACCTCTGCTTTGGGTCTTTAGTAGCACTAAGCAATTGGTCTGTTGATACTAGGGTAAATATACTTCAGGCTGGTTCTTCTTAAACATGAAAAGTCCTGGCAGGATCCATTGATTCTTTAAAATGCCAAAAAAACTATACACTAGCAAGATACAACAGCAGGTGAGATGTCCACCACTGAGAATCAGGCTAAGAAGATGGAAAAAGAAAATAAAAATGAAAATGCCTTTGGCCAGGTGATTATTGTACTTGGTAAGATGAATTACACATTTAAGAGTGCAGTTCAAGTTGTTGAAAACGAGCAGATTTCTAATTTTTCATTCAACACATTGATCAAATACTGCACTTAAACTTTTTGTCCATTTACTCTTTGGTGGAAAATAGGTCCTGATATCCTTCAACAAAGTCAGCTCAATCTTGGTGAGGAACTGCCTGTGGCCATACAAGCTTTCAGGGATTTCTTCACCATCCCCAACAATTGTAGGTCTCCTCATGGGTAAACATGATCATGGCCATTCATTTTGGTTTCCAGCTCGAAAATTTAGCCTTCAGAATAAACATTTAGGAATGAATAACAGACTGAAGTGGGTTTTTCACTGGCTGGTTTCTCTGAGAATGCTGGGTCAACAATGGAGGTTTGCCAATCAAATTGTCAATCAATCCACTGAGATCCCAATATCATTCTCTCTGAAAGCAAATTGTTCACGAATATCTAGTGTCCTTTGACAATGAATTAAATTAGACAAAGTAATCAGCTTTTGCTGAGCGTACAAGCTTCTGAAGTGAAAAATGGAAAATGTCCAAATCATTCATTATCAAATAAATAATGTCAACTTAATTGGATTTTTGGGTTCAAATGGCAAGTGCAATGCTATCAAAGCAGTGGTGAAAACATAGAAATACTGGAGGAATTCTGCAGGTCTCACAGTATCCATTGGAGGTAAAGAAATTTAACCTATGTTTCAGGCTTGAATCCTTCTTCAAGGTGTGGGTACAAAGAAGGCAGGCGCCTGAAATGAACTTGGCCAAATATTGAAAAGTGCAAAATAATTCCTGCTGCAACACGTCAGATACATTCCAGACTTACACATAAAAAACAAAATTAATTTATGCATTCTATGAATAGCATTAGAATAATGAGAAATTATTTACATATATATATCTTCAAAAGTGCTTTTAAAATGCTTCACCACCAAGGTGAAGAGAGGGTACGTCTCAAAACATAGTAGCCAGGCTTCATGTTGACATCTTCCACTAACAAATTACAGTCCATTCTAGGTAACTTGAGAATAAGAAGTTGGAGGATTTTTATTTTAAACTGCAGATACTGGAGACTAAACATTGACCCAAGATTTAAACTTTTTTCTCTCTCCACAGATCCTGCCTGACTTGAATATTTCAATCATTTTTTTTTATTTTAAATATATGATTGTTTCTAAGACTATCTCCACACTGTATCTCTACAATCAGTCTTGATAAAAGATTCAGATCAAAATGTTGACTGACCATTTGACTCATGGATAATGTCCTACCTGCTGAGTTTCTCCAGCAATTCTTTGTTTGCTCTAGACCCCAGCATCTGCAGCTTTTGTCTTTCCTTCTAATCAATGATCACTAGTAAAGTACAAAAAATTTACAAATATCATGCCCACAGCCTTTGGAAAAAATTGAACTCATAATCTACTGGTGAGACCACATCTGGAGTACTGTGTCCAGTTCTGGTCTCCATATTTGAAGAAGGATAGACTGGCTTTGGAGACGGTCCAGAGGAGGCTTACTAGGTTGATCCCTGGGATGAAGGGGTTGACTTATGATGAAAGATTAAATCATCCAGGATTGTATTCGCTCGAGTTCAGAAGAATGAGAGGAGATCTTATAGAAACATATAGGATTATGAAGGGTATGGATAGGATAGATGTAGGAAGGTTTTTTGAGCTGGCCGGGGAAACTAAAACGAGAAGACACAGTCTCAAGGTTTGGGGGAGTAGATTTAGGACAGAGATGAGGAAAAATAGTTTTTCCCAGAGAGTAGTGAATGTTTGGAATTCTCTATCCAGGGAAGTGGTTGAGGCTGCTTCATTAAACATATTTAAAATTCGGTTAGATAAATGTTTACATGATAGAGGAATTAGGGGATATGGGGACAAGGCAGGTAGGTGGAGTTAGGTCATAAATTAGATCAGCCATGATCGTATTGAATGGCAGAGCAGGCTCGATGGGCCATTTTTGGCCTACTCCTGTTCCTACTTCCTATAACCATATAACCACTTACAGCACAGAACAGGTCAGTTCAGCCCTACTAGTCCATGCCGTAGCAAATCCCCACCCTCCTCGTCCCACTGACCAGCACCCGGTCCATACCCCTCTAGTCCCCTCCTATCCATGCAACGATCCAGTCTTTCCTTAAGTGTAACCAATGATCCCGCCTCGACCACGTCTGCCGGAAGCTCATTCCACATCCCCTCCACCCTCTGTGTAAAGAAATTTCCCCTCATGTTCCCCTTATAATTTTCCCCCTTCAATCTTAAACCATGTCCTCTAGTTTTAATCTCCCCCTTTCTTAATTGAAAAAGCCTATCCACATTTACTCTGTCTGTCCCTTTTAAAATCTTAAATACCTCTATCAAGTCCCCTCTCAATCTTCTACGCTCCAGAGAAAAAAGCCCCAGTCTGCACAACCTTTCCCTGTAACTCAGACCCTGAAATCCTGTCAACATTCTCGTGAATCTTCTCTGCACTCTCTCTATTTTGTTTATATCTTTCCTATAATTTAGTGACCAAAACTGTACACAGTACTCCAAATTTGGCCTCACCAATGCCTTGTACAATTTCATCATAACCTCCCTATTCTTGAATTCAATACTCCGATTTATGAAGGCCAACATTCCAAATGCCTTCTTCACCACACCATCCACCTGAGTATCAGCCTTGAGGGTACTATTTACCACAACTCCTAAATCCCTTTGTTGCTCTGCACTCCTCAATTGTCTACCATTCAATGTATATGACCTATTTAAATTTGCCTTTCCAAAATGTAGCACCTCACATTTATCTGTATTAAATTCCATCAGCCATTTCTCAGCCCACACCTCCAGCCTTCCTAAATCACCTTTTAATCTACGGTAATCTACCTCACTGTCCACAATACCACCAATCTTTGTGTCATCCGCAAACTTGCTTATCCAATTCTCCACCCCTACATCCAGATCGTTAATATATATATAACAAATAATAGTGGACCCAGGACCGAACCCTGAGGAACTCCACTAGTCACCGGCCTCCAATTGGACAAACAATTTTCTACCACTACTCTCTGACACCTCCCATCCAACCACTGTTGAATACATTTCACTACCTCTTTATTAATACCTAATGCCTCCACCTTTTTTCCTAACCTCCTGTGGGGAACTTTGTCAAAAGCTTTACTAAAGTCCAAATAGACAACATCCACAGCTTTCCCTTCATCAACCTTTTTTGTAACCCCCTCGAAGAACTCAATCAGGTTTGTCAAGCATGATCTACCCCTGACAAAACCATGCTGATTACTCCCTATCAATCCCTGTACCTCCAAAAATTCGTAAATAGCATCCCTCAGAACACTTTCCATCAACTTGCCCACCACAGACGTCAGACTTACAGGCCTATATCCCAGGTTTACACTTGGACCCTTTCTTAAACAGCGGAACCACATGCGCCACCCTCCAATCCTTTGGCACCACCCCCGTGGCCAGTGCCATCCTAAATATCTCTGTTAATGGCCCCACTAACTGTCCACTAGCCTCCCTGAGTGTCCTAGGGAATATTTTGTCCGGTCCGGGAGATTTATCCACCTTTATCTTTTTTAACACAGCTGTCACTACCTCCTCGTTTATCCTTATATGCTTCATGACCTCCCCACTACTTTTCTTTACTTCAACTGGTTCAACAATTTTTTCCCTAGTGAATACCGAGGCAAAGAAATCATTCAAAATTTCCCCCATTTCCTCAGACTTCTCACTCAGCCTACCCTCGCTATCTACAAGGGGTCCAATTTTATCTCTCACTAATCTTTTACTTTTAATGTACTTATAGAAACCCTTTGGATTTATTTTTACTCTGTCAGCCAAAGCCTCTTCATGCCTTTTTTTGGCCTTTCTAATTTCTTTCTTAAGATTCCTCCTATACTCCTTGTAGTCCTCCTTCAACTTCTCAGCTTCCTGCTCTTTATATCTCTTGTACACCTCCCTTTTTCTCCTAACCAAATTTCCAATATTCCTCGAAAACCAAGCCTCCCTACGACTTCCAGCCTTTCCTTTGATCCACACTGGGACATAACTACTCTGTACCCTCAAAATTTCTTTTTTGAATATCCTCCATTTTTCATTAACATCCTTACCTGAAAATATCGTCCCACTCAATACTCCCCAAATCCCCTTGACCTGTACCTTTCCTCCACAGTTAGCGCGACAGTTAGCGCGACACTATTACAGGGATTGAATCCGGCACTGTCTCGAAGGAGTTTGAACGTTCTTCCCGTGCCTGCGTGGGTTTCCTCTGAGCACTCCAGTTTCCTCCTACCCTTCAAAATGTACTGGGGTTGTAGGTTAATTTGGGTATTTAAGCGGTGCGAGCTCATGGGCCAGAAGGGCCTGTAACTGTGCTATATGCCAAACCTTTTTTTTTAAATCCACAAAATAGCCCTATAGAATTATTCTTCTGGTTTAATTCTCATCATTCCAAAGAAAGGCTGCAATATCTTTGTTTCTCACTCCTACACCACCAATTCAATACACAAATAAATAATGTGGGCTAAATTAGATTTTGGGTTCAAATGGCAAGTGCAGTGTGATCGAAGCACTAATGCCAAATATTCAAAAATACAAAATAACGCCTGCTCTAGCATGTCAGATGCATTCCAGTCTTACACACAAAACAAAATTAACTTATGCAGTCGTTGAATGAGAACTTCCTTCACTCAATCCTCTGTCAGTTGCATGTTTTCCCCTTGATAGCACGTTTAGACATTCATCACTGTTACGAGCCCTTCAAACGCATGAGCCCATTCTACCCAAATATCCCACGTATATTTTGAAAGGTGGGAGGAAAACGGAGCAGCTGGAGGAAACCCACTCAGGCATGGGGGGAGTGTACAAACTCCTTACAGGCAGCACCGGATTTGAACGTGGAATGCTGCCGCTGTCACAGTGTTGCGCTACCCACTATGCTAACCACGTCACCATGGGATTAGTTTCCACACATATTGCAATAAGATTACGTCAAACCTCATTCTTGCTCTGCATCCAGTCTTCAATAAACTAAGTTCTTTCAATTAAACAATGGGAAAACCAAAGGCATTTCCTGTGCTCAAGTCAAAGACTCAAGATCTTCGTCACTAATGTTGAACCTCACTTACATGTCAGATAGTTCCAAACTTGTCCTGCTATATAAACCCAAAGTTCAAATTTATTGTCATGCATGACATCATATAAAACCCTGAGATTCTTTTTCTGTGGGCAAGGCAGGATTTCTGATCACCGCTAAATGTAAATGAAAAAAAAAGAACTGTAAACAATCTGACTGAAATTGCAGATTTATAAATATTCAGTAATAAATAATGATCAAAATGTGAGATCTTAAATGAGTATCTGAATGAGTCTGTTATTCAGGAGTTTGATAATTGAGGGGTAGCAACTATTCCTAAACCAGGAGGTACGAGTCCTGTAGCATCTGTACCTCCTTCCTAATGGAAGCAGCAAGAACAGAGCATGTCCTGGGTGGTGTGGATCCTTGATAATTGCTGCTGCTCTCCGCTGGCAATGTTCCATGTAGATGCTCTTGATGGTTGAGTGAGTTTTGCCTGTGATGTACTGGGCGGAACCTTTCATGAAAATGAGTTTTTCATTTTCTTTCTCATCTCCAGATGAAAATACTTTCTGCTTACACCGCAAAACAAATCACCATCTTGTTTTACATTCTGTCATATTTTTGTTTCCAGTGACAGGCATTTTAAAGATAAATTGTGTTGACTCAATTGCAAATAACAATTTCGAACTCCAGTTCAAAATATGTAGATTACTAGAGTGTAGAGGTCGACGTGCAGTTGCCTTAACTTTACGCATAACAAGTAGGTTAAACTTCTCGTCAACTCTGCACATTACCATTTATTCAATGGTCTACAGTTTGGAAATAATTTTCCTCTAATAATTGCTTGAACTTAATTCAAACACTGAATTTTATTTGCTAAGTTCAAAAACACAAATCTGTTCTTTAATTTCAAAATAATTCTGTTAAATTTCAGTTGCTTCATAGTATATCAAGTAGAATTACTTGTAATTACATGCAATTATTCAGGATTTCCTTGTTAACTGCATTTTATCAAAGGATAAATTGTATTCGAGAAAATAAAAAAATTGCCAAGATAGCTAATCAGCAAATATTTCTTTCAACCAATATCCTTCTCCGTGCACTCAAAGTTTGGAAATAAGATGTTGTAATGGATATTTCAATACATTTTCATTCATAACGGAACTCCCATTTTAAATTAGATAAACATTTGCTTCCAAATTATGAAGCCAATTTTCTTATAATTTACACAAAAGCATCTTGATCTAAATACCTTAGAAATATAAATCAAGGCCAAAGTCTTGAACAGGCACCAGGATATTAATAAAAGCAGGCTTTCAATTCTGCTCTGGAATTTTTTCACTTTTAGTAAAGCAGATTTCATCGCAGTCAGGATAGCTTCAGATTTAAAACATCTTGTCTTGAGCATCAAGCAATCTTTTTAGGTGTTTATAATCTGCAGTTATTTCACCATAGCATCCTGTCACATGAAAGAATTCTCCTACTTAATGCATCCAAGTTAACTTTTTCTAATTTGTGCTCTACCTGTAATTTTGACTTGCTAAATAAAAATTTTAAAAATAATTAAAATACATAAAGGAACCTGAATTCATATTTTAAACTCTTGGTTACCAAAGTAGCTAGTAAAATGTGTCAAAATTTAAACAAAGTACTTACATTTCAATTCCACCTTTTATTATTTTATAGCACTGTTTATAGCCAACAAAAGAACTTTTGAAGTGAATATCCCTTATAGTTTTGAAAAAGTGTCAGAAAATTTACAAGTTCCCATAAACATCAATGAGAAAAGCTGCAGGACTAACTTTAGTTAACAAGCTCAGTATGAAACTATAAGCTGAGTTGTAGAAGACAGGAATAGTATACATAAGGACCAGTGCAAACGAGATAGGTGGAAGGTCAGCAGGTTGAGCAGCACCAGTGGGAGAAAAAGAATGGTCAATGCTTTTGGCCAGAAAGCTTCATCAAAACTCAATGAAGGGTTCCCGTTGAAAACATGGTCCATTGTTTATCACCCACTGGTGCTGCTCAGCCCATTGGGCTTCTCCATCAGATTCCAACAAGTGGCATTTCCTGTGCTACTTGCTGGAAGATGATCGTGCATTTCAGGAGGACCAGGAACAACCATCATCCTTCACTACATATAAACAACTCTGTAGAGCAGAGAATGGAGAGCACCAAGTTCCTTGGAGTTTATTTAATTAGTGACCAATCATGGACACACATTTCCTCACTTGGCAGGAAAGTGTAACAGCACTTCCTGAAAAGATTGAAGCAGAGAAGGCCATCAGCCACCATTAAGTCAACCTTCTACAGGAGCTCTTTTTAGAGTGCTCTGGATGGCTGCATCACAGTACTGTACTGTTGCTGCAGAGAAATGGATCAGAGGTCAATCCACAGGACAATAAGTGTGTCAGAGATGATCAATGGAGTCTCCTTCCGCCCCCCCACATCGACGTGATATACTGGGATTGTTGTCTGAACATTAAGCACCCCTTCCACCCTGCACTCAGCATTTTTAAATTGCTCCCATTAGGAAAGAGATACAGGAGTATCAGAGCCAATGCCACCAGATTGAGGAAGAGCTTTTTCCCCACAGGCATGCGAATGCTGAACGACCAAAGGAACTGCTCCCACTGACTACCCGAGATTCACATATTCATGAAACAATATTTATTGATTTGTAAATATGAATACTTATCCTGTATTTGTATTCCGTCTTCATTTTTGATGATTACACTAATGGGGGGGGGAGGGGGGGTTGGAATATGGACTGTTAACAATGATGTAAAGAGGCTCCAATATGAGTGAGTAAAAGCATGGCAGATGCAGTTCAACATCAAGAAAAACAGATTATTACCTGAATGGTGAGAAGACTGGGAAAGACAAAGATCTGTACAGAACCCACTGAAAGCAAGTAATGAAGACAAAAGGTCTGGTGCCCTTCACTGCAAGAGGATCTTAGTACTGGAACAACAATATTTTGCTCCCATTGTGCAGGGTCCTGGGGAGACCCCAACTGTTGTTTTAATTACAGCTGTAGTTTTGTTATTGAAGGAAGGAGGTTCATGCCATGGTGAACTAGAATGATTCGTGGGATGGCAGGACTGACAGATGAGGGGATATTACGTTGATTAGATGATACTCACTGAAATTCAGAAGAAACCGATAAAATTCTAGTAGAACTGGACACACTAAATGCTTTGAAGATATGCTCGACAGCAGGAGATCTAGAACTAGGAATCAAAGCCTGTGGTTGAGCACAGCGGGATACCATTGTACAACATCAAATAGTGATAAAATCCTGAAATTTAATGGCCTTTGCCCGAGGGTCTGAGAAGAAATGGCCTGGACAGACAGTGGAGAAATTAGTTCAAAATTCCCCAAATTGTAGAAACCTTCCATAAGAATGGAAACATGGAAAAGCAACACCTTTATCCAAGAAAGGAGGAAGATAAAAAGCAGGAAACTATAGTCCAGTTAGCCTCACATCTGTCACAAGCAAAATGCTGGAATCTATTATTAAGGAAGTAGCAACAAGACATTGATCCAATCAAAAACCAATTAAACAGAGCCAATGTGATTTTATGAAAGGGAAATTGTGCCTGACAAATTTATTAGTTATTTAAGCAGCAAATGTGGATAAAGGTGAACCAGCAGATGTCGTGCATTTCAATTTCCAAGTCTTTCAATAAGTTCCACATAAAACTGAAAAAAGAGCTCACAATTCATTGCCCTTCAATGGAGACAATGCGCCCAAATTCTAGAATCCCTAATAGATCATCCACTTCAAACGGGAGACCCGCTATCGAAACTAACTCCTATGGAAGCAAGTATGTATGTTGGGTACCTGTGTACAGGTAACATGGCATGTCCTTTCCTCTTCAGCACAAAAAATCCCTGGGTCGAATCAAGTCAACCATGGGAAAAATCATCCAGCTCAGGTTGTCTTTGGATTGACAGTGATATTGTTGGGTCAGGTGTTAATTTTATCCTCAACCAAATTTATGCCTTGAATTGCTGCCACGGCTGGTGAGATGGATTGATTATGATGCAAGGTAGGGAGGGGACTGTCACATAGATCAAGTAATAATAGAAAAAAGGGGATGACATTGGAACAAACCCGGAGGACAAAACAGAGGTGAGTACCCCCATGACTCTGCGCAGAAGGCGACGGAAGGTGTAAAGGGGATAAAGCTGCTGACAAAGTCCTCATTCGTTAAATTTCTCCACAATTTAATCTTTAAATGCCATTCAAAGTTGAGGCTTTAACCAGTAAAACTAGGCAGATTAATGAAAATCAGCAATCCTGAGTTGCAGAAACTGAAACCAACAAAAGCCAATATTTAAACAGGCATAAAAAAAAATACTTGGACAAAAAACACTTAGGAAGGCCACATTAAGTATACGTCAAACACAAACTTATTTTCCAGGCATCCGGTGCAGAATTTTATTTGGACACAGACAGAGTAGAAAAGTGGAAGTTTCCTGACAAAAGACGTCCAGTTATTCACACAAAAGGAAATCCAAATGCTCTCAGAAATAGATCACTGAAACTTAAAATGGAACACCCTTCAAAAATATAAAAGTAAAAACACAATTCGAGAGAAACTCAGCTGGTCAAACAGTTTACTTTATACAGCAGATACATAACCAATGTTTCGGACTTGAACCCTTCATCAAAGACTCAAGTTTGAAACATTGATTATGTATCTTTGCAATATAAACTACACTGTTTGACCTGCTGAGTTTCTCCAGCATTCAACCAGAGTGTCTGGAGAATTTTGTGCTTTACCCTTCAAAAATATTCTTAGTAAGTAGACATTCAAAGTCAATTTAAGATATATAAATATTTAACACAAATCAAGATCAAAATATCTAAATTTGGGGAAATGTTACGAAAGGAATAGTTGTATATTTAAAGTTGATTATTACCATCTGCTGCAGTGATATTTTTGACCATTTCGACCATGATCCATTTCCCCATCCTCTACAATTGGTGGCATGCATATTGGGACATTTTCCAACCATCGATAAGCACTGACAACACACAGAAAATCTCATAGCTCAACATCAGGAGTCCCTTGATAATCTTAAATACAAACATCTCTGAAAAATTTCACAAACCTGAGTTTTAATCTGAGATTCTTGGGGGGATGGGAAAACAAGGGCTTGGACCATTTTATTCTGCTGGCTTTATTGGCATCTGCACAAACCCAATGGGATTACTGTTCCATTGGGAGTGCAGGAAAGTGGGGAATTGTTACAAATTGTGTCAGATTAGATTTTCCATTGTAGAACAAAGCTTCAATGTAAATTTGACCTTTGGAGTGTGTGTAACAAAAGTTTATTCATTCATAGACTTTGGTTAATTCAAATGGCTTTACAATAAACATAAAATTCTGAAAATACTCAACTGGTCACGCACCATCTAAGAGAAAAGCAGTCTTCAGATCAATGTCCTTTCCTAATCATGGTGTTAAATGTGACAGAAATGGCCCTTTGGCACACCATGCCTATGCCATACTCGTCCCATTCACGAGAAAGCTAAAGGCAATAAGACCTCATACATTAACTTTCCTTTGCTTTCTACAAATGTTGCATAATCTGTTAAAAAAAATTCATGAAATCTGTACTTTTATTTCAAATTTACAACATCCTTAGCATCTTACACTTAAACTTTTTAAATAGTTTTTGGTGCATGAGGAAGTGCAGTTGCCAATGTGCGCACAGCAAGCTGCCTTAATTGCAATATGATAATTAATATACGGTGTGTTAGTTGAGAATTACATATTGCCCAGGCTGCACAATAAAATCAAAAAATTCATGAGATACTCAACAAGACTATCCATGGAGGTGAAAACAAAGTTAACGTTTCAGGTTCATGACAGAAGTGGAAAAGTGAGGTATCAAGTGTGCTTTAACTTGTATAGAAAAGGGAGGCATGGAGAGAATAATGGGGATTTCAGAGACAGGGTAGAGCCTTGAGAATCCAAGTCATAGAGCTGGTTTGTGGCATCTGAGGGAGAATGGTGAAGGTTTGTTAATCATGTGTCTAGATGAAGTGTAGAGAAGAGAAGAAAGAAAAAAAAGGGGACTAGGAATGTGTCATGCCAAACCAGGATGTGTTGAAAGTCCATAATAAAGACAAAGCAGTGAATACCCAGCAGGTCAGTAATAATATTCCTGCAGTGAATATCAATTGGTACAGGTTGACATTGTATAACACCTCCACTGTCGATCATTAGTCATAAAGTTATACAGCATAAAAACAGGTCCTTTTTTGTGTCAATTTGACCATGTCGATCCAGGTGCCTACTAAGATAGTCCCATTTCGCCCATATTCCTCGGAACTTTCATATCCATGTAACTGCCCAAATGTATTTTAAACATTGTAATTGTACACACTACTACCACATCCTATAGCAGTTATTTTCCATATATTTCTCGCCATCTGTGTGAAAAAGTTGTCCTCAGATCCCTCCACCTCTCATCTTACATTTATGCCCTTGAGTTTAAACTATCTATGCTTCTCATGAGTTTATAAATCACTTCAAGGATAACAATCCCAGCCAATCCAATCTCTTCTTATAAAATCCTTTATTACTTTTTCAGCATCCTTCCTCTAGGGTGGAAACCAGAATTGCACATAATACTCGAAGTGACGTCTCCTCAGCAATTTGTGCAACTAAAATACAGGTCTGTTGTCATGTTATTCATGCTCTTTCCAAAGGTACAGAAGCTTGAGTCTAGCACCTCCAGGTTCAAGAACAGTTTTTTTTTTCTAACATCGATCAGTCTCTCAAAACTCCCTGCATCACTCTTGCCTTTACATTACTTCATGACCACCAAAGATCCGCCTGCATGGTTTTTTGCATTATGATTCATTACTACTTATGTATTTCCCTCTTCCTTGCATATTATCTTTGTTTTTCTTCTAATGAACTGTACTTGGGAAGCTGCAGTAAGTAAACTTCCATTTCATCTGTGCAATGTATTTGTGTTCATGACAATAAACTTCATTCAAGTTCAAATTCAAAGTGCAACATGAAGTCCAAACTCTTTCAACCAAACTCATAGCCAATGAATATCTTCTTCACCACCCTGTTTTTGTTGAAACTTTCAGGGAATTATGTACTTGTACTGTTATGAGTCCAGAGGACTCCAAAACCCAGCAGCAATAGATGTTCACAAAGACAAATGGTGACTTAAGTAAAAGTTGCTTTTAATTATCTTTAAACACGAAAACAGGATGAAATGTTAACTTATTACTATTAGTTTAACGTAAACTAACTAAACCCCCTTCTAATTCTAAGTGCACGTGTATGTAATGTGTATACAGATTTTAAAAAAGTTATTTGATTAACAGTCCAATCTCACTTCTCACTCTTCCAAGTTCAGCCAATCCTTATACTGTGCACAGAATTTGACATTTATAAAGTTCACCAGGTTTTGGTGCTTGAAAGGAAAATGGTTACCACTCAGGAAGGTTCTTGTCGGTTTTCAGAGAGAGATTTGTTGTTCCAGGACATCCACAACTGATTCCTTCTGATCAGCCACTTCAGTGTCTTGCTGAAGAAACTTGCCCCATCAAGGTTTTCCAGATGATAACCTCTTTCTTTCAGGTCACCAAAGAATTCCTTTTCTGTTTCACATTTCAAGTGAAACATTATGCAGACAGTCCTCTCCTCTTGTATGGACCACAAGGGCTTTGAACAGGCTGAACTAAGAACTCACAACCCATCTTCAAAATGGGGTTTTTCCACAAGCTTCCGAGCTGCTGCTGCTGAACTGTAGAACTTTTACTCAATTCTCTCCCTCTCTCTCTCCCTCACTCAGAGAAAACCACATGACCCTCTTAGAACAGCCAACTACACTCAAAGAGACTCCAACTCTGGACCTAATCTTGAGTCCGTTCATTGTTGATTTCCAAAACAATAATCCATTACTCCACAGCATTTCCAATTAACACCTACTTGTAAAGTCCTTATAAGCATTCTTCAAAGTTTTTGCAAAGGCACTCAGAGCCTGAAATGTCTGGCTTGAGCAGAGCTCTGGCATTTTAAATGAAGTGTTTGTATCTATATGTGACCTAAACTAAAAAAAAACCTGCCACAGTTTATCTCCTTCAAAATATAATATACAATATTACATCATCTGTTACATTACTTTAAGTCTCCTGGTTCAACAGCAGTCCCACACACCCTGCCACTAACTTTATATGTCCTTCTCTAGTTTAACTTCATAAAATGCATCACTTTGCTATTCCTCCAGCCACTTTCCCAGCAGATCAATATGCCATTGTAACCTTTGAAACGTTCTGAAAATAAAATGAATCTTTGGATTGTAGAGAGAGATGTGAAGTACAATTCATCAGTTCTAACATAAACATACAGAAGAGAATTCTGCAGGACTAGAGGGATAAAAAGGATAACACTACAAATTTAATCCCATTATTTGAGTCTACGGGTGCCAAATTTGTAAAAAATACAGAGTATTTATTTTCTGAATCATAAGTAATATTTTTCCAAATGAATAGAACTTTGAATTTCAGCATGCCACCTTGGCATAGTTAAAGATATATTTGATTTCCAAGTAATAGCAATACTTTTTATTTTGCTTCCGCAAATGCTAATGTAACAAATTTCTATTGATAAATTGATAATTTCAGTTTAGGATTTGTACCTTCAATATTTCCTAATAAAAATGAATCCAGATTAATCAGAAAAACAACTCCTGTCACTTGTTTCAAAAAGTTACATATAGTCACCCAAAAAGGTCTCACATAGGGACAAGACCATTTTGAATGTATAAAAGATCTTAAATTTTTAACCACACCTAAAATGTTGATCTGATAAATCTGATTTCAATCTATTCAGCTTCTATATAAGATATAATTGAAGTAAAAAAATATATTGAACTAATCTATGATAAACATTGATCATTTATGGTTTGGGTTGTGCAAGGATGCCCTAAACAGAGTGACCCCACCGTCGCCAGAAGTGGGTGCTAACCATTCTCAGGATTTGAGCCATCAATCAACTAATCCAGGCCTATGTGTGAGAGATGGCTCGTGAGAGTTCCCTCAGGTCCAAGGGCATTGTAAATACTATAAATAGTTCTCTACTATAAATAAAAAGGTTCATTCTTTGGATTTAGGAAAACACTGATGTCTGTCATTTATCTCCAGGTCTAACAAGGTGGAAGCTTGTATTCCACACAATGTGTGCACAGCACAAATATTTGGCACATTTACAATAAAATTTTCCCATATTTGTTGGTCTATGCAATATTCAAATCTATGTCCCATCTTTGCCTAGATCTATATAATCCAAATTTAGTTCCTGATTGGAACAGTAAATATATCAAAGAAATAATGTTTTAACAGTCCCACTCCTAATAAGAAGTTCTATCTCAGAACAGTTAGACAGAAACATTATCTCTCAAATATGCTCTTAATTAAAAGTAACAGAAAAGAGCATTACGTGGCATAGCATATTTGTTTCTCAATTGCTCAAATTAATTGACTTCTTTCATAACAATCTTCCACATTTACAATCCATTTATGGTGCCATATATTTAAAAACTGATTATCTCTTAAAATAAAACTAAAAGAGGATTAATCAATGGCATTTTAGATGATATAAACCCTCCACAAATATTCAGATTTATTTTATTCCAAACATTAAGTAAATGCTTCAATAGTGGTGAGTCTTTATCGGTAATCAACAGTTTTGATTCTCATATATTCTTCTGCTTTCTTTTCTCCTATTTTATTCAGTTCTGTATTAACACATGCAGGCTTTCTTTTTTTCAAAAAGCCAGGAATCTCGTCTGCCGCTCAATAACAATTCCTAAAATTAGGAAGCTGAAATCCTCTCAATTTGTATTTTCACATAACATCTCCATAGAAACTCTTGCCATTTTACCTTTCCAAAGAATTTTCCTTGTTTATTTAATTCTTGGAAAAAATTTTGAAGTATTAATATCAGTAACATCTGAAAAAGATATTGTATCCTTGAAAATATGTTCATCTTTATACAATTCACCCTTCCAATTAAAGTTATAGGTAAATTTATCTATTTTTAATATCTTTCTCAATTTTTTAAAGACAAATAATTCAATTTATATAGATTCTTCAAATTACTATCCGTACAGATTCCTAAATATTTAATACTTTCTTTTGGCAATTTAAATGGCGTATCTCTCTGACTTTGAATATAATTACCTACTGTCAATGGCATAATTTCATTTTTATCCCAATTAATATTATAATCTGAAACTTACAGTGGGCATACCGTCTTCGTAAAGATGACTCAGGGTCAGTGAAATATATTAAAACATCATCTGAAAATAAACTAATTTTACATTCCTCCTGGCCCATCCTAATGCCCTTAATTTGTTAATCAGAATGAATCATCAGGGCAAGTGGTTCTATAGCTAAAACAAATAAAGCTGGTGACAAAGGGCAACCTGTCAACTTGATCACATTAACTTAAATGGCAGACACTTGCCCATTTGTTACTACTTTCGCTTTAGCTCTAATCCAATTTTAAAAGTTTAATACAAATTCAAACTTTTTTAACACCTTAAATAAAAAAAATCCTACTCTATCAAATGCCTTTTCTGTCTAAACCCACTGCAAATCTCAAATCATTTTTTTTTTGCACTAGATAAATTATACTGAGCAATCTACATTTTCAGAAGATTGTCTTTTTTAAAAAAAAACTGTCTAATCCATATTAATTAATTTGGGCAACATATTATTCATTTCTATTTGCCAAAACTTTTGCTACTATTTTATAATTGTGAAATGAGTCTATAACAGGAAGGTTTTAAATGGTCTCTATATTTTTTTCAGGAATCACAGTAATTATTGGCATTGAAAATTATTCTGGGAGAGTAGAAGTTTGAGAATCTTGATGTAGTACTTGCATAAATATAGAAATTAGTAAATCCTTACATTTTTTATAAAATTCAGATGGGAAATCATCTTCTCCTGGAGATTTATTACTTTGTAGAGAGCTCATTGCTTCTCTTACTTCTGCCTTAGTAAATAGAACATCAAGTTCTTCTAAACTTAGCCAAGGCAACTGCCTCCTGAACTGTCTTCCAAGGCTATATCAGAGGAGTGATGAATCAACCACACTGGAGGATGTGGAGTCAGATAAGACAAACTAGGCCAACCGATTTCCTTCCCTAATAGACAATGTAGTGCCAGTGCAGAATTTCATACTCCAATTACTGAAATGGAATTAAATCTGCAAACTTTTGAATTGGGGACATGAACCACTGATGAAAGTTGCATAAACCACAATGGTACCTAATGGTGGAAGATTTAAGTTAGTGTCAAACATAAAGTGCAATGTAAATCTGAAACATTCTCACTTCAGAATATATGCTTGTGAATATTTTATAAATAAACCAGTACAACAATTGAAATACAACTGAAGGTTTATTTGCAGACAGGATTGCATAAACCTTTCAGACTATTTTATTAGAAAACAGTAATGATGGATCTTTCAGGTGGATCTCTCGATGATTAACGAATACAAAATGCTACGTGATTTTTCAACACATTTTATTTTCACATAATAATCACAAAATTTGTAGAACATTCTTGAACTGAATGTACATCATCAGTGATAAAGACAATTCCAGGAATGAATGAGTTTTCATCGCCACATTTCGAATGTTGAAAGGCATGAACGGAGAAAGGTTGTTTCCCCATGGTGGGAAATTCTAGGGCAAGAGGGCGCAACTTGAGGATTGAAGGGCAGCCACTTAGAACAGAGATGCAGATGAATTTATTTAGCCAGAGGGTGGTGAATCTGTGGAATTTGTATCTATAGGTGGTAGTGAAGGTATTTAAGGCAGAAATTGTTAGGTTCTTGATTAGCCAGGGCATCAAAGGTTATGGGAAGAAGGCCAGTCAATGAGGCTGACTGGGAAAATTAATCATTATTCCCTCAGTATTGGTCAACAAACTCGAAACCCTCGGCCTCTGCACCCCTCTCTGCAACTGGATCCTTGACTTCCTCATTGTAAGACCATGGTCAGTATGAATTGGAAATGTCTCCTCCTTATTGACAATCAACACAGGTGCACCTCATGGATGTGTGCTTAGCCCACTGCTCGACTCACTCTACATTGATGACTGTGAGGCCAGGCACAACTCAAATGCTTGCTGCAAGTTTGCTGATGACGCCACGGTTGTTGGCAGAATTACAGACGGCAATGAGAAAGTGTAAAGGAAGGAGACAGATCAGGTACTTGAGTGATTTCACAACAACAACCTTGCACTCAATGTTAGCAAAACCAAGGAGATGGTGGATTTCAGGAGAAAATCTGGAGAACATGACCAGTCCTCATCAAGCCTCAGCAGTGGAGAGTTCAAGAACTTTAAATTCCTGGGGGTCAACATCCCTGAGGATCTGTCCTGGAGCCTCCATGTCGATGCAATCACGAAGAAGGCTCTCAGCAGCTATACTTTGTGAGGAGAAGAACCCGTATGTCACTGAAGACTGTTGAAAACTACAGGTGTACTATGGAGAGCATTCTGTCTGGTTGCATCACTGTCTGGTATGGAGGTGCCAATGCCCAGGACAAGAAAAATCTCTAGATGGTTGCCAACTCAGCCTGCAACATCATGGGCACCAGACTTCACTCAATTGAGGATATCTACAAGATACAAGTGTCTTAAGAATGCAGCCTCCATCCTTAACAAGCCCTAGTGCCCAGGCCATGCCCTCTTCACTCTGCTACCATCGGAAAAAAGGTACAGGAACCTGAAGATGAGCACTCGGTTGCTCAAGGACAGCTTCTTCCCCACTGCCACCAGATTCCTGAATGAACAATGAATCACAGACACAACCTCACTTTGTATAGAAACATAGAAAATAGGTGTAGGAGAAGGCCATTTGGCCCTTCAAGTCTACACCACCATTCATTTTGATCATGGCTGAGCATCCTGTTCCAGCTCTCTCTCCATACCCACTGATCCCCCTAGTCACAAGTACTAAATCTAACTCTATGGAACTGGCCTCAATCACTTCCTGTGGCAGAGAATTCCATAAATTCACCACCCTCTGAGTGAAAAGGTTCTTCCTCATCTCAGTCCTAAAGGACTTCCCCTTTATCCTTAAACTGTGACCCCTGGTTCTAGACTTGCTCAACATTGGGAACAATCTTCCTGCATCTAGCCTGTCAAATCCCTGAAGAATTTTGAATGTTTCTATTAAATCTCCTCTTAATCATCTAAACTCCAGTGAGTACAAGCCCAGTGGTTCTAGCCTTTCTTCATATGCAAGTCCCACCATCCCTGGTATCAATCTGGTAAACTTTTTCTGCACTCTCTCCATGGCAATGATGTCCTTCCTCAGATAAGGAGACCAAAACTGAACACAATACTCCAGGTGAGGTCTCACCAAGGCCCTATACAACTGCATCAAAACCTCTCTGCTCCTGTACTCGAATCCTTTTGATATGAACGCCAACATACCATTCATCTTTTTTACTGCTTGCTGCACCTGCCTGCCCACTTTTAATGACTGATGCACAGTGACACCCAGGTCTCTTTGCCTTTCCCCTTTTCTTAATTGGATACCATTAAGATAGTACTCAGCCCTCCCATTCTTTCCTCCAAAGTGGATAACCACACACTTATCCACATTATATTGCATCTGCCATGCATTTGCCCACTCACCCAACCCGTCCAAGTCACCCTGCACACTCTTAACACCTTCTACTCAGCTTACAATGCCACCCAGCTTCGTGTCATCTGCACACTTGGAAATGCTATTTTCTTTTTCCTCATCCAAATCATGAATATATATCGTAAATAACTGGGGTCCTAGTACTGAGCCTTGTGGTACCCCAATAGTAACTGACTGCCATTCCGAAAAGTACCCCTTTATTCCCACTCTTTGCTTCCTATCTGTCAACCAATTCTCTATCCACCTCAATACCATATCCCCTATACCGTGTGCCTTAAGTTGGTATAGTAATCTCCTGTCTGGGACCTTATCAAAAGCCTTCTGAAAATCCAGGTAAACCACATCTACTGGTTCTCCCCTATCCATTCTCAAAAAATTCAATAAGATTAGTCAAACATAAGATTTATGTTCCCTGCCAACTTTCTCTCATAATCTCTTTTGCCTTTCGCTATTCTTATTTATTTTACAGTTTGGTTTATAGAAATATTTGCATTGTGATGGTACACAAAACCACAAATTTTATGACATAAATTCTGATTCTAATCAGCTCATGAACGAATGGTAGGGCAGTTGGCTGAATAGCCTATTTCTGCTCCTATGCCATAGTTTTATGGCCTTATGGTAATCCTGAGACCACACTAATAATCCGGACAGTTCAAATCCATATCGATGGCTGGGGATTGCAATTAATTAAATAATCTATAACCAAGAGTTGGCATCAATAATAGTAATTGTGGAACTTGTAGATCGTCATAAAAATCTATTTAGTTCCTTAGACTCATTTGGGAAAGAAACGTGCTATCCTGATCGATAAGAACTCCCAAAATGTTCCAAAAGATCTCCATGCTTTTTTCAGGGACGAGAAATAAATACTTATTGCTGAGTGATATCCATATTCCATGAACTCTTTTTTTTAAAATCAAGCAGAATTTCATACTTGAAAAGCCTTGGATTTGACAAATTTCAAGCAAAATTCAAATACACCATCAGATTAGAACTCACTTATCAGCAACAGGCTTCGCAATGTTCTCAAAAATTTCCTCTTGCTTTACACCTTGATCAAAGATTTGCTGGAATCTGCAAAAGAAGAAATTATTTAAACTCAATGACCTTTGACATAGACATCATGGGCCAAAGGGCCTGTTCCTGTCCTGTGTTCAATGTGAGATTTTGCTGACATTGGCCCACAGGAAGAAATTGTCATTTGGCACCTCGTAATGAGGAGAGTCACTTCAGAGGGAGCCGAGTCGGAGGTCGCCTCACTCAAAGCCTAGAGGTGTGTGTGCACACAGGCGAGCACACACTTGGCCATCTCTTAATAACCTTGCTTCACTTGGACATACCCGAGATTGCTCCTTCTGCCTATTGCAACCTAAATCCTACCACATGGAGCAACATTTTCTCATTTCTCCTGAGAACGAACCCCAGCTCCACTCCAAGTGGCGAGTTGTGGGTGAGTTTGGAGAGACCATTGTAAGGTGCGTGCCAGTAAAGGTTAATAGTGGTGCACACTTAAGAAGGACTATTATGAATTGTTCAATACAGCTGTAACCAATTGGGTTGCCATTCCTGCTGGTTAGCGAGGGATGCAATCTTTTCATATTATCTACTCGAATTGTGGGTTGTAGCGAGTATTGAATGTATATTTGTCTCTGATGCGTATAAATTGTGCATGATCACCTTGTGTGTGTGTGAGTGCACCACTTCTTCAACCTGCCAAACTAGTTCTCCACATCAGAGATCTCTCCATTCCTCTAGTTCAAGGTCAAATGTATTATCGATTGACTGTTTCTGCAGACTGTGGTTCACACACGATACACAGCATATAATGATCACATCTATACACAAAGATATTATTTAAAATAAATATGCAAATATTTTGGAATGATTTATTCAGTTACAGGATACCCACAGTCAATCTCACAGCATGCAGGGAGAAGCAGTTTCCCAGCCTGACAGTCCTGATTTTTATGATCAATTCTTGATGGTAGTGGGGCAAAGATACTAGGTGGTGGATGAAAAAGGTCCCCTATAATTCTTTGAGCCCCATTTAAGCAACACTCCTGGGAAATGTCAACAAAGGAAAGGGAGAGCTTCTGATGTTTGCCAGCTACCGTACCACACAACGCTGAGCCTGACAAAACACTCTCAGTTGTGCTCCTGTAAAATGTAGTCAAGATGTCAAACAATATTCGTCAAGCTCACACTGGCAGTGGCCAAACAATGTATAGCAATTACTTGGAAAACTGATTTGCATCTAGGTATAGGCCGTTGGTTTGCAGAAATACATAGTGCTATTCCCCTTGAGAAGATCACCTATAACCTAAGAAATAAGTATGAGATGTTCTTAAAAATATGGCAGTCATATCGACAAAATGGAGGTGGACATTTTTAATTGTGCCCCATCTTGCATATGAGACCTATGTTAATGTACCTTGGAGATCTAGGTAAATCATGAAAATGGATAAATGATGGATCCCCGACGATCACTTTATCTCTCTTTTTTTTCTTTCCTTTTCTTTTCTTCCTTCTTTTTACTCCATTTCTTTGGAATTTTATTTCTTTATTAACATTTGTGGGAGGGTGGGGGATTATATGTCCTCCTGAAGTCCACAATCATCCCCTTTGTCTTGTCCACATTAAGACCCGGGTTGTTCTTGCGCCATTTTACAAGCTGCCCAACCACCTTTCTGTACGCTAACTCATCCTTGTTGTCAATGGGGGCAACTCCTATTGTTTGATCCACAAACTTGATCATTCCATTTGAAGTGAATCTTGCAATGCAGTTGTGGGTCAGTAGTGTGAACAGTGGTGGGCTGAACACAGAGCCCTGAGGTGCACCACTGCTCAGCGTGAAGGGACTTGAGATTTTGTTGCTAACCTGGACTCACTCAGGTCTCTTAGTCAAGAAATCCAGAATCCAGTTGCAGAGAGGGGAGTTGAGTCTGAGCGAGGACAGTTTATCCCCCAGCCTTAGAGGTATGATCATGTTGAACACTCCTAATGTTCAGCTAACTTGGTTTAGATGCACAAGGTCTTCCAGGATAGCCTGAAGCTCTCAGGAATCCAGCAGATCTGCAGCTGCCCCTTAAACGAAGTAGTCAAAAATCTTCACCATGGAGATCGGCACAGATAAACTTTTTAAAAAGGATTAAAATTTAATAAAACAACATTTTAATTTATGTTTACTTTCTTCATTGCAGTTCAACAATGCTCTTTAAAATCAATGAGTTCATTAATTCACACCATTTCTAAGCTTCCATCGAAAAGTCAAAAGACGGGATGTTTTGCTAATAATTGTATAATATTTAATTGATTCTCAATTCCTCAGCAAATGAAGCAACCCATGGCAATATTCAGGCAAGGGATGATAAATGGCAAATAACAGTCGCACTACAAAAGTGGTAGGTAATGAGTGACAAAAGTGAATCTAACCAACCGTCCTTGACATTCTATCGTATTACCATGGCTGAGTACCCACCATCTATCGCTGGGGTTTATCTTTCAAATGAACCAGCCTCATACATCATACATGGCTAAAAGAGCAAGTTGAAGGCAAATCTGGCAGTCTCAGGATTCCCTCTACCATCAACATAGACATTTTCAACCTCTCATTGCAGCAGTCAGAGGTTCCCACCTGCTTCAAAAGGGCATAAATCATCCTGTGTCCAAGAAAAGCAGTGGGCACTGCTTCAACAACTATTACCCAGTTGCTTTAACTTCTACTGTGATGAAATGCTGTGAGAGGCTGGTCATGGCCAGGATTAACACGTAAACAAGCCAAGATCTGGACCCGCTCCAACTTTCCCATCATCATAATCGCTCCACAGCAGATGCAACATCGCTGGCTCTCCACTCAGATCTGGATCACCTCGAAAACAGCAAATCTTACATCCAGCTATTCTTCATCGACTACAGCTCAGCTTTCAACACCATTATTCCCTCAGTGCTGGTCAAGAAGCTGCAAACTCGAGGCCTCTGCAGCCCCCCCCCCACCCCACCCTGCAACTGGATTCTTGATTTCCCCATAGGAAGATCAGTCGGCATGAATTGGAAACAGCATCTTCTCCTCACGGATTATCAACACAGGCACACCTCAAGGATACGTACTTAGCCTTAGCCCACTGCTCTACTCATTATACACCCATGATTGTGTGGTCAAAAACAATTCCAATGCTATCTACAAATTTGCCGATGACACCACAAACGGCAATAAGGAAGTGTAGAGGAGGGAGATAGATCAGCCTGTTGAGTGGTGTCATGCCAACAACCTCGCGCTCAACATTAGCAAAACCAAGGAGATGGATGTGGACTTCAGGAAGAAGCAAGGCAAACAAGACCCAGTCCTCATCGAGGGCTCAGTAGTGGAGAGGGTCAAGAACTTCAAATCCCTGGGTGTCAATATCTCCAAGGATCTGTCCTGGAGCCTCCACGTTGATATAATCACAGAGAAGGCTCGCCAGCGGCTATACTTTATGAGGTGTTTTAGGAGACTCAGTATGTCACCGAAGACTCTTGAAAACTTCTACAGATGTACTGTGGAGAGAATTCTAGCTGGTTACATCCCTGCCTGGTATGGAAGCGCCAACTCTCAGGACAAGAAAAACTTGGCCAGCAAAATCACAGGCACTAGACCTCTCCATCAAGGATATCTGCAAGAGGTGGTGTCTTAAAAAAAAGCAGCCTCTATCCCCCCTCCCCCACCACCCCACCACCCAGGCCATGCCTCTTCACTCTGCTACCATGGGGAAAATGGTACAGGAGCCTAAAGCCGAACACTCAGTAGCACAAGGACAGCTTCTTCCCCACTGCCATCAGATTCCTGAATAATCGATGAACAAAAGACGCTGCCTTACTTTTCGTACATTTTTTTTTAAATGTGTTGTAAGATGGCTTATATGAATGTTTGCACTACGATTACTGCCGCAAAACACTGAATTTTGTGACTTCTTTATGACAATAAATCCAGATTCTGACCATTGAACCACAGTGGCTACAGTATGCACTATTTATACAGTTACAACAGTTACTCATTCTCACTACTCCGACAGCGCCTGATAAACCCATGACCTTCACCACCAAAAAGAACAAGGGCAGCAGACTCTTGTTGGTTCCCCTTCAATTCACATAATATTTTGATTTATTAATTAGTGTTACTTCATCTCAATCGGTCCAAGCCCTGGAACTCCCTGCCCATCAGCACTGTGGGACTAACCATGAAAAGGGAACTCACCACACCTTCTTGGGAACATTTAGAGAAGGGCAAGAAAGGCTTACCTTTGCAATAATGGCCAGCAAAAGACTCAAGTGTCAGTTCATCTGTGTAATTGGGAGTGTAAATCCTGGAGAATCTGCTCAATTTATGTCAACACCCTACTCTCAGGAACCAATCTGTGAACCTTTCTACACTGCTTCCAATGCAAATGCATCATTTCTTAAATGTGACTCCAGCACTCCAGGCACAGTTTCAATGGCATCAAAATTTCCTTACCTGAATACTCTATACTCTTTGTAATTAAGGTAAATATGTTATCAGCCTTCCTATTTACTTGCTGTCCTTGGCTGCAAAACTATAAATATCGACACTCCCAAAATTGCTGTCAGTTTCATGATGTAATTACAGGCACACCAATATCTTCAATATGGTGACGTCCAATATATGGGACAATTACCATATATTTTGGCATATAAGACGACCAGAACCTGTCGGGTCTCAATTTTGGTGGTTTTATCACATATTGGGCAGATAAGTGGAGCCCCTCCCCAAATTTCTGCAAGGAAGGTACTGGAGACTGGTATCTGGGTCTCCCAGAAACAACCCAAATTTTGTTACAACCCCCCCCCCCCCCCCCCCCACACCTCACAATCGCCAAGTAATAAAGCTGTAAATTAAGCAAGCAAGTGAAAAAAGCATTAAAAAAACTTTGCTTCTGGCCAGGAAGATCCCAAACAGTGGTGGATCCAAGTTTTCAGCATCGACAGTAGCCAGAGACAGCGATTCCATTCTCAACATCAGGTGCAGTGCCATCTGCATCGAAGAAGTCACCTCGCTACCCACAGGAGACCTTGGCCTTCCAGGCAGGAGTGGTGACAGCCTACTGGGCAAGAGTGGTGACTTCGGGCTGGTGAAATTGTGCTCCTGACTGGAGTGGGGATATTGGCTTACCAGGCAGGAGCGGAGAACACGGGTTCTACAATTGTAGAAAGTCTGGGTGGATTATGGTGCGCCCAGTGGAAGGGAGGTGTCAGGGAGCAGTTGTGCTAGCAGCAGGGAGGTGCTTCCGGGTCATCTTATATGCTGAATCTGCGTCAAGTGTTTTTTTAAATTTGAATCTAAGGTGTCAAAAGTATATCTGGCTTTTGTCGATCAACCTTTCCCCCCCCCCCCCACCACCATTTTTGATTGATTATAAGGGTATCAAGACTTGACTTGTACGCCAAAATATACGGTACTTAAAAACACTTCCATTACTGTTCTATCAGAAAGCCATTTACTTTTTTTGGGTAAACTCACAGGTGTGACAAAACTCTGCTTTTTGCACCATTTTCATTGTAAATTAAAGGTTTACTATGGCAATCAATTGATAAAACATCTTCCAAGGTTTTTGAGTAAGAAAACATTGGTACCCAATTCTTTGAGGAAAACAAAGGTACAGTTTTCAGTAGGACATTCCAATGCATTCAGCCACAGTCTATAAACATGAAGCTAAACCGGTGATGCTTTTGACTCATGGAATGGACATAGTTTTATTTCCAGTTTATGAGGAAACAATATGACAGAGAAGTAATAAATAATACATGGTACTCACTTGAATTTATAACTTTCTTGTTTGTTATTTATAAATCCATCAGCTGCATCATGTGGCACAACAAACTCCAATATTGAGCCACCATTATCTTCATCCAGTGAGTAAAGCTACAATAGATAGAATCTAGGAATAATTTCAGATCCAGCAGGTATATCATACAAAAGAAAAGGAACTTAGTTCATGCTTTCTGATGTCAGCTCAGGGTAGCACAGTTAGTGCAATCCTATTACGGCACCAGCGGACCTGGGTTAGAATCTGGCGCTGTCTGTAAGGAGCAAGTTCTCCCCGTGTCTTAGTATTTTTCCTTGGGGGAATGCAGTTACCACCCACTCTTCAAAAATATACGGGCATGGTAAGTTAATTGGTGTATTTGGGAAGCACAGGTTCATGGACCGGATGGACCTGTACCGCGCTCTCCCTCAATGTATTTAAAATGAAGAAGCTGGTCATTGACTTCAGGAAAATGGGAAAAGGAGAAGAGGAGGAGAAAGTTCCTGTGATATCAATGGTGCTGAACGGGAGATAGTGAAGAGCAACAAGTTCATTGGAGTAACTGTCACCAAAAACCTGCCCTGATCCAACTATGTTGATACTGCAACCAAATCTGAGCAGATTTGGCAGGACTCTACACTTATAATTTTCAAATTGATGGGCCTTGATTTAGCATCTCATCCAAAATAAATCACTTTCAACAATTTGTTTAAATATTCCATTTATTCCATATACCCTCATACTCCATTATTATTTCACACTACTTCAGATTCCGATTTACTGTATGACATCACATACAACCCTGAGATACTTTTTCCTGGGGGTAAGGCAGAATTACCACTTACTGGCAGTGCAAAAATAAACTGCTTTAACGTACAAATGTAAACAAACTGAATGCGCAATAGAGAAAAAAATCATTCAATAAAGTGCAAAAGTAAGATTTCTTAAATACAGTTTGTGGTTGAGGAGTCCGAGTGTGGAAGGGTGGCAGCTGTTCCTTGTGACAATTTTGCCTCTTTCCTGATGGTAGCAGTGAGAACACAGTGAGTACTCATGCACACGATTCCTCTAATGCTCGGGATAGACAAGGATTACAAGGGACTGGTGGGGAGGGATTGTAAGGCTTATGGTATACACAAGGCTGGAAGGAGATTGCCGGTGTGGCAGGTTTATGGTATTCTTAATATATGTTTTATATATATGATATTTTAGTAAAGTTACTGTTGGATCAGGAAAAGACACACAGGTAACAATTTGAGTTAGCAGATTCCGAGGCACCTACTTCCAGAGCTGTAACAGCTTGTTTATTGTTCAATTGAAACACTGAAACAATGCAATGTTTAATGTTCAAACAACTGGGCATCTGTCATATGACTCATGCTTTGGGGAAGTTGAAACTAAGAAAAAGTATTTCTCAAGAAAGTCATGTGATTTGAGACACTTGAAAAACAGCCTTTAGTATCATCAACAGGAGTCATCTTCACAGAACTAAAGTGACTTTGGAGGAAGATGGTCACTTATGCTGCTTCTCTTGGTCAGGAGAGAGCAGTGATGCTGAGGCCATTGTAATGGTCACTTTTGACTGACCCATATTTGGGTAAAGAAAGCAAGATCATGCTTGCATTTAGATCGTGATCATTTTAATGGTCATTTTGTTTAACCCTTGCCTAGGTTTGTGGAAGCATCGCAAAGTCACAAGTCCCGTAACATCTACGCAAGAAAAGGGGGAATTGAGATGAATCATTCGCATGAAAAAACATTTCTATGAAAGCAACTCAACAAGAATTTGTAAGATTTGAGAAGACTGATGACTCAGTATCTCTCCTACTACATAATTACTTCTGAATAGCAATTTAAATATTTTGAATTTCACCACGATTTCTAAGATTGAACTTTGAAATTGATTTTTCAGAACTCTACCTAAGCCGCTGTGGTTTGAGTGATCCACACACATACATAGATACATTTGTGCATAGTTAGGATAAGTTTTAAAGTTAAGTAGGATATTATTTTATTTAATAGTTATGAATAAAAATTATTGTTTTGAAGATACCATTGTCTTGGGGAATTTCTATTGCTGCTGGTCTCTGACGTAACACCAGGAAAGCACATGTGCGTTTGGTAAATATTGCTGGGCTGACTATGAGTTGGTGAGGGAATTGCGGCGCTGATAGAGTAGGGTGTTATTGCAGGCTTGTCAGAGTTTAGGAGGAGGTATATGGCAGCCTATAGGGAGTATTGTAGGTCTGACAGTGAAATGGATTATCCAGCACCTATAGTAATCAACAGATGCCAATTAAGTGAATTTTCCAGTAGCTTGAGGTTGCCTGTTAGGCAATAGGCAAACAATTGAAAAGGCACATCAATTTTAAACTTCCATATTTTTTACCTATTTATTTTCTGCAATTTTTTTGCCAGTTGCCTGAGGATGCCAGTTGCTTGAATTCCTGATGATGAATGCCTTACTATAATTGCAAAGTTGCTGGTGTTTAGGAGGGGTATTGTAGCATGTGGGGATGTCATACAGAACTGATATAGAGTGGTGGGGATTTTACAGCTGAGTGCATGGAGGAAAAATTGCACAAATGATCACACAGAATCCTTACTAATGTTATTGCAGATTGACAGTATGTGCATTGGAGTTATTACAGAATAACATTGTATCAGAGTTATTGTATTATGGGGGATTTTCCACAGCTGGCAGTAGTGGGGAGAGCATTGCAGGGCTGAGAATATGGACAGGGAAGTGTGGGCGGGTGTATTGTATGACCAAATAGGTGGAGGTACTGTAGAGTGTATTACAGGTCAAGTTCAAGTTTATTGTTACATTATCTCTGGATAAGTGAGAAAAGATTGTTACGTGAGCACTCCAACAAGTCAACTCTGTAAGAGTTGTATTTCAAGCCTGAATGTCTGAGGTGGGGTAGGGGTGTATTGCAGGGTTGCCATTATGTTCAGGTGTATTGGGAGGAAATCAGTGCTTTTGGGATTATTGCAAGATGACCGTGTTGGGGTGTTTTACAAGGCTGACAGTGTGTGGCGTAGAAGCAGGGGTGACAGTACATGGGGGGAACATGGTGAGGCTCATAGCCTATAATGGGGAGCAGTAGTTCAGGACAGGACTCTGAATGGACTGATTATGGTTGGAGAGATATATTGCATGCTAACAGTGTGGTGGTATACCAGGCTGACAGTTCCTGGGGGTTATTACAGAACTCAGTGCTTCAGGGGGTTTACATACCAGACTGTGTGTGGGGACCTTACATGGCTGACGGTGATGGAGGGGAATGCAGGTTATTGATTGGCTGGCAGTGGTTTGGGGAATTGAAAGTTGACTGTGGCTGTGATAAAACAGAAATGACATTGCTGGGGGGGGGGGGGGGGCGGGGTGGTACTGAAGATCTGAAAGTGATTGGGGTTGAAGGTATGGCATGGTGGCAGTGATTCAAGGGTTATTGTGTGTGACAGAATGCAGGGATGACAACACTTGAGGGGCAAGGAAGTAATGCAGGCTACACAGATGTTGGTGGTAAGTTGTATGGCTGACCATATGGTGATTTTTTGCAAGGCTGATAATGTGTCTCAGAGTTACAGGGCACACAGTTGCTTGGGTGTAGTCTAGGCCAACAATGGTGGGTGGTGGAGGAATAATGCATGCTCTCAGTGCTTGGCCAGATATTGCAGAGTTGCCATTAATTGGAGTACATAAGACTGACAGTGCTTGGGATGTATCGGGAGGACGCACAGGCTGAGAGTATTGGTGCGATAAAAGTATTTGGGATTGTACTGCAGAGCTGACTGCTGGGGGGTAAAGCAGGGCTTACTGTGGTCCACGTGTATCGTCTTGGCTTTGATTGGGGGATATTGTGGGGCTGATCATTGTGGGGCATCCTGGACATGGCGTGGGGGGAGGTGGGGGGATGTGGGGGGGGGGGGGATGGGGGATGGGGGGGAGGGGATGTGGGGGGGAGGGGATGGGGGGGAGGGGATGGGGGGGGGGGGATGGGGGGGAGGGGATGTGGGGGGGGGGGGGCTAGACGGAAGGTGGGAGCTATTGCTCAACCTAAAGTGAGGGGATGGGGTCAGGGTCATCTCGGGGGGGGGGGGGGTGTAGAGAAGGAGGGTTATTGCGGACGGTGCGTGAGCTGGAAGGTGGGCGACGGGATCCCAGCGCCCGGTCCCCGAGACCCCATCTCCCAGTCCCCGGTCATGGCCTGGGCCCCCGGGACCCCATCGGCCCGGTCCCCGGGAGGCAGGCAAGGCCCCCGCCGCTCCCTGCGCCCACACTCACCGCCACCGGCCGCCTGGTGGGCCGCAGCCGCCCGAAGATCCGGATCGCCTGCTTCACCATGTCCCACGCGCCCGCGTGGTCGCCACAGCAACGGGTAAACCTCCCGCACCCTGCGGTCCTCCTCTCTGCGATTGGTCAGCTGGCCTGAGCGACTTGAGTATTCTATCCTTTGATTGGCCGCCGCTAGAGGACCCGCCTGATTAGGCCGACGTTGATTGGTATTTTGCTATTTCACAATTAACCACTTTTTAATGACATAATTTTATCTCAAACAATGAGAAACTTGAAAATAAAAAAGACGTGGAGGAACTGAGCAGGTAAAAATGTATTCAGTGGGATCATTAGGGTTGGTGTCACCCTGTGGTGTCATGGGTTGGTGTCACCCTGTGGTGTCATGGGGTGGTGTTAGGGTTGGTGTCACCCTGTGGTGTCATGGGGTGGTGTTAGGGTTGGTGTCACCCTGTGGTGTCATGGGTTGGTGTCACCCTGTGGTGTCATGGGTTGGTGTTAGGGTTGGTGTCACCCTGTGGTGTCATGGGGTGGTGTTAGGGTTGGTGTCACCC
The DNA here is from genome assembly GCF_036971445.1 of Narcine bancroftii. Lineage (NCBI taxonomy): Eukaryota > Metazoa > Chordata > Chondrichthyes > Torpediniformes > Narcinidae > Narcine > Narcine bancroftii. Next base: position 238,596,286 of record NC_091474.1, on the reverse strand, counting down.
TGTGGTGTCATGGGGTGGTGTTAGGGTTGGTGTCACCCTGTGGTGTCATGGGGTGGTGTTAGGGTTGGTGTCACCCTGTGGTGTCATGGGGTGGTGTTAGGGTTGGTGTCACCCTGTGGTGTCATGGGTTGGTGTCACCCTGTGGTGTCATGGGTTGGTGTTAGGGTTGGTGTCACCCTGTGGTGTCATGGGGTGGTGTTAGGGTTGGTGTCACCCTGTGGTGTCATGGGGTGGTGTTAGGGTTGGTGTCACCCTGTGGTGTCATGGGGTGGTGTTAGGGTTGGTGTCACCCTGTGGTGTCATGGGGTGGTGTTAGGGTTGGTGTCACCCTGTGGTGTCATGGGGTGGTGTTAGGGTTGGTGTCACCCTGTGGTGTCATGGGTTGGTGTCACCCTGTGGTGTCATGGGTTGGTGTCACCCTGTGGTGTCATGGGGTGGTGTTAGGGTTGGTGTCACCCTGTGGTGTCATGGGGTGGTGTTAGGGTTGGTGTCACCCTGTGGTGTCATGGGTTGGTGTCACCCTGTGGTGTCATGGGTTGGTGTCACCCTGTGGTGTCATGGGGTGGTGTTAGGGTTGGTGTCACCCTGTGGTGTCATGGGTTGGTGTCACCCTGTGGTGTCATGGGTTGGTGTCACCCTGTGGTGTCATGGGTTGGTGTCACCCTGTGGTGTCATGGGTTGGTGTTAGGGTTGGTGTCACCCTGTGGTGTCATGGGTTGGTGTCACCCTGTGGTGTCATGGGTTGGTGTTAGGGTTGGTGTCACCCTGTGGTGTCATGGGGTGGTGTTAGGGTTGGTGTCACCCTGTGGTGTCATGGGGTGGTGTTAGGGTTGGTGTCACCCTGTGGTGTCATGGGGTGGTGTTAGGGTTGGTGTCACCCTGTGGTGTCATGGGTTGGTGTCACCCTGTGGTGTCATGGGTTGGTGTCACCCTGTGGTGTCATGGGGTGGTGTTAGGGTTGGTGTCACCCTGTGGTGTCATGGGTTGGTGTCACCCTGTGGTGTCATGGGTTGGTGTCACCCTGTGGTGTCATGGGTTGGTGTTAGGGTTGGTGTCACCCTGTGGTGTCATGGGTTGGTGTCACCCTGTGGTGTCATGGGTTGGTGTCACCCTGTGGTGTCATGGGTTGGTGTTAGGGTTGGTGTCACCCTGTGGTGTCATGGGTTGGTGTTAGGGTTGGTGTCATGGTGTGACACTAATGGTGCCTTCCCCACTCCACCCCATGGCTCTTCTCCCGTACCAGACCATACAGCATCCTTGGTAATGATGTTTGTACCTTATGAGTCATTAATCATAATTCCAGTATATTGCTCAATGTAATGGCAATAGCAGTGAGATAAATAACTAGCAAAATCGGTTACAACATTATTCGTAACAGAGCGGGGCCTTTTCTGATTTTTCTCCTTCTTTTCCTTTAATTACTACTTCATTCTCCAAAAAAAATCCATTGATATCGGTTCACAAATACGATTTCCCTCAATACTGTAGCTGAAGCACCAGATAATTTGACAAAAGGCAGTGTGTATATAATTAAAAAATACACCAACCGCAATGAAAACAACACCGCGTTCTTGTAGCGCCTGTAGTCAAAGCGTCATTGTAATTGAGTAATAATGATAGGTCTGACAGGAGCAAATGAGAAGGTTCAAAAAATAAATTGGCATCGAATTTTAGCCTTGTAGGTCCATTGATGTGTGTACGCTGGGCCCACAGAAAAAAAAAATGTTTTTTGTTGTTATAACTAACTGCAGGGATATTTTTATTTAAAAATAAATAAATTTCTGCTGAAACACTGCACAAAAATTTTATAGACAGTCATCTTGGTGTCACTCCCTCTGTTGGTGTCACCCGGTGCAGTCCGCACCCTCCTCGTGGATATATTACCAATATTTTGGGCCTGAGTCCTTATCACTGCTGGTGCCCTGGGCTCCTAGTATTCTCCGAACATTATATGTAGGTTTCTTAATCAGTGAGTCAGATAAATGTATTGCAATGTAGAAGACAGGGGAGATGGAGTCTGCCTTGGACCTGTTGTGACAGGATGGGACTTTGAAGTACTTTGAGACTGGCTGGAAAGCTGGAATTAGCCTTGACCAGCCTCTGGAAGAGCTTTATGACAATGTACAGTAGTCATTATGGCCAGTTGTTATGATTTCCTTTAGCACCGTGTTGTTAGTGGCCTTCTTGGTCGAATGGTGCAGGATCAACAACAACCTTACACTCAATGTCAACAAAACCAAGGAGCTGATTGTTGACTTCAGGAAAGGAAAACCAGAGGTGTATGATTCAGTGACCATTGGAAGGATCAGAGGTAGAGAGGGTGAGCAAATTTAAGTTGTTGAAAGTCACTATCTTAGAAGATCTTTTCTGGACTCAATGCACTCATGGCATTCTGAAGGAAGCACATCAGCATCTCGACTTCCTCAGGAGTTGATGGAGGTTTGGTATGGCATCAAAAACCCTGGCAAGTTTTCACAGATATGTGGTGAAAAGTGTGCTGACCAGCTGCATCACAGTCTAATTTGGGAACACCAATACCCCTGAGTGTAAAGCCTTGTAAGGGGTCATGGACAAAGCCCATAACATCTCAGGCAAAACCATCGAGAACATCTATGGAAAACACTGCTGTTGGAGAGCAGCAGCAATTATCAAGGATTCACACCTCCCAGCACAAAGTCTGTTCTCACTGCTATCATCACGAAAGAGGTATAGGTGCCACATGAGTTGCACCACCAGGTTCAGAAACAGCTTCTACTCTGGCACCATGAGATTCCTCAACAAACTCAATCAGGGATTCATTTAAGGACTCTTACTTTTGCACTTTATTGTTTGCTTTTTCTCTCTGTATTGCACAGCCAATTGTTTGGAGTTCTTTATGTGTACATTGTATAGAGTTTTTTTTCCCAATAAGTGGTATTTCTGCCTTGACCACATGAAAAAGTATCTAGGGGTTGTATATGCTGCCATGTATGTACTCTGACAATAAATTGAAGTCCTCAAATCAAATGGCAACTTCTGCTTTAGCAGGGAGAAGTTAAAGATGCCCAGGAATGCTCCCATCTTATCTGCACACTTCTTGCGACTCATCTAAGGTCTCCATCAGGACCAGCTACTTTCATGGGTTTACTTTCAATAAGGTTGATCTGTGGCAGTGATTGTGGGTACAGGTGCACATGAAGAGGTTGTGGAAAGCACCACTGGATCACTGGCCTCTAGTTCAAAACAAGCATAGAATGCATTGAACTGGTCAGGGAGGGATGTGTTACAGTTTGCATTTCAGCCTCCCCTTTGCTTTAAAGCCTCTGATGGCATGCTTGCCCTTCCACGTGAGGTTCGTCTGAGACTCCTGTTTGGTTTGGTATTGCCTCCTGGCATATCTAATGGCTATAAGAAGTCGTATCCTGGATTTCTTGTACAGGGACACCTGACTTGAACACTCAGTCCTGGATTTTATTCGTCAGTGGACACAGTTCAGCCATGACTTTCGAATGGGGAACACATGGATCGTCCTATTTGGGATGCAATCAAGTTTATTGTCAGCTGATTACACAAGTACAATCCGACAAAACAACGTTCTCTGGTCCTCGGTGTAAAAAACAGATGTATCACACATACAAACAAACAATCCATAAGCAGGACAAGTATTCATCTATGCAAATAAATAAATAAATATTGTTTCATCCAAATGAGAGTATCAGATGGTTAGTGTGAGCAGTACCTTTGGTTGTTCAACATTCTCACTGCCCGTGGGAAGAAGCTATTCTTCAGCCTGGTGGTGCTGGCTCTGTTACTCCTGTATCTGTTCCCCGACGGGAGCAGCTGAAAGCTGCAAAATGCACAGTGGAAGGGGTCCTCAATGATCCTGCATGCCCTCTTCAGACAATGATTCTGGTAGATCACATCAATGGGTGGGGGGGGAGACTCCAGTGATCCTCTCTGCCACTCTTATGGTTCTGTGAATTGACCTCTGATTCATTTCTCTGCAACAACTGTACCACACTGTGATGCAGCCGGCCAGGACACTCTCGATAGAACTCCTGTAGAAAGTTGACAACGGTGGCCGGTAGACTTCCCTGCTTCAGTCTTCTCAGGAAGTCCAGTAACTGCTGTACCTTCCTGACAAGTGAGAACATGTTGAATGTCCACGACAGACATGGGGAGAACTTATAAGCTCCTTATAGACAGCGCATGATTTGAACCCTAGTCCCAATAGCTAGCGATATTTTGAATGGTGGTAGGAAACTTGAGCTACCGGGGAAAACTCACACAGACATGGGGAGAACTTATAAACTCCTTATAGACAGCGCATGATTTGAACCCTAGACCCAATAGCTAGTGATGTTTTGAATGGTGGTAGGAAACTTGAGCTACCGGGGAAAACTCACACAGACATGGGGAGAACTTATAAACTCCTTATAGACAGCGCATGATTTGAATAGCTAGCGATTGGCCAGTGGTAGGGTGAGTGGTCAGCTGGAGATTCCAGGACCCATAAGGTTCAAGTGGGGGTTGGGGGGTGTCTGTTGAAAGTCAGTGGTGGTTGGGGAGGCCTCCAATGGAGCAAGGACCCAGATGTCATAGCTGTAAGTGGTCAGCTCGATTCTCCACCCGAGGATCTTATCATTCTTGATTTTACCCCTTTGCTTATTATTAAACATGAATGCGACCACCCGCTGATCTGGGAGGAGGGTGAACCATTTCCCATTGAGATAGTGCCTCCATTGGTGTACTCCCTCCACAATGGACTGGGCCTCCTTCTTGATGGAGAAGTGGCAAATTTCAGGGCCTTGGAGGGTGTGTGATAAAAAGGTGTCGGGTCTGCATGTTCTCCACTTGGAATGGTCTGGCTTGTCTATGGCATGCATGGTTGCCAATAGTGTCATCTTTGATACTGTTGAATACAGCTTGGGCTTCTGCTGGCAGAGAAAATGTCATAGTTTTGGCCAATGGGTGAATCTTGTCCGCATTGTAAGGGATCCATTGAGCGTAGTATGAGAAGAACATGAGGCACCTCTTCAGTGCTTTGAGGATATGTGGGAGGGGTAGCTCCATCAGCAGATGCACGCGGTCGGGGTCAGGGCCAATGATGCCATTCTCGACCATGCAGCCATGCTGTCTAGAACACACACTTGTCCGCATTATAGGTAAGGTTCATGCATTTTACTGCTCAGAGGTACTTACAGAAGTTCACATCATGATCCTGCAAGTTGTGGCTGCAAATAGTTACATTATCTCGGTATGGGAAAGTAGCCTGTAGATTGTAGTGGTCCACCATGCGGTCCATCTCCTGCTGGAAGTTGGAGACCCCAATTGTGACGCTGAAAGAGACCCGGAGGAAGTGGTAGAGGCGGCCATCCACCTTGAATGCTGTATACTGGGTGGAATGGGAGTTGGTGAAATGCTGACTTCAGATCAATTGTGGAGAGCACCTGATATTGTACAATCTGGTTGACCATATTGGATATGTGGGGAAGGGGGTGGGGGGTAAGCATTGAGCTGCACATACCGGTTGATGGTCTGGCTGTAGTCTATGATCATCCTATTCTTTTCCACATTCTTCACCACGACCACTTAAGCCTCCAAGGGCTATTACTGGCCTTGATGATGCCCTCGCCCCATAAGCGCTGAACCTCCTCCTTAATGAATGCCCAGTCAGCCGTACAGTTCCATCTACTCCTCGTAGCCAGCGGCTTGTAATTGGGGTGAGATTGGCGAGCAGCAGAGTGAGGAGTCGACTTTAAACTGTTTGTCGCAGACATTGAGGGGAGGGAGGGGACCATCGAATTGCATAGTGACTTTCTGAAGTTGGCACTGGAAATCCAGCCCCAGTAGCAAGGGGGCATAACGGCAGTCTGAAGCATTTGTACACTATGCCTTCAACAGTCTGGGTCAATATGCAGGACCCATGGATGCCTGCTGTGTATGATTTGCATGCAAGTGATATCCTGTGTTTGGCAGGCTGTACTTTCAGGAACAGTCATTTAGTGGTATCGGGATGGATAAAGCTTTCTGTACTCCCGCTATCAAATAAACAGTTGATAATGCGCCCATTACCTGAATGTCCATTTTGGATCTGACGAATTTGTGCGGCACTTCCTAGTTCAGGGTGATGGAGGCCAGTATGGATTCATTGTCCGAGTCTGATGGGTGCTCACAGGCCTGGGATGGCTGCTCTCAGCCCCAAGATGACCGGCCTCGATCCCTCATGATATTATATGCCTGGGAAGATAGTGTTTGGCATGCAGTCCAAAGTGGCGGCCTGCATAATTCGCACATGGCGACACTGATGTGCAGGGAAGATGGCGCCGATTGCTCTGCCAGAGTGGCAACTGTCCACATATGGCGCTGCTAGACTTCGTGGAAGGTTTGGAGTGGCAAACTTTGGCATAATGCCCCTTTTTCCTGCACCTGGAGCACACTGCATCTTTGGCCAAGTGACGTTTCCCTAGGTGCTGACCCTGTCCGTAGAAGTAGGAATTGGAGAGATCATATGCAACAGTGGCCAAGGTCAGATCACTAGAGTAGTGGGATAGTGTAGTGGACCAGTCACTCATGGGGCAGGATGATGCCCTGTCGCACGATAAAGGCTTCTGCGACGACCAAGCAGCCGGGTAATCATCTGAGTTCTGGAGGCCCCCCTCCAGTATCTCTGTAAGTTCAACCACCCTTTTCAGATTGAGTACTTTTTGTTCAAATCGTCATTGCCATATATACCCAGAGCGAATACCAGCCACATGATGTGGTCCTCTGAGTTCTGGGCAGCCGACACGGCCTTACAGTTGCACGTTCTGCACAGGTTCTGGCAGGATGGCAAGTACTCAGTGTTCGACTCACCAGGCCGCTGTTTTCTTGCGGCCAGAAGGTACCTGGCATAGCTGTTATTAATCTTCCTATGATACTGGGCCTTGAGGATATCCATAGCTACTTGATATCAGCAGGCGTCGCTGATCATTGAGAATACTTGGGGCCCAACATGCGAGAGGAGTAGTCTCTGTTGGTTAGCGTCCATGGCGATGGCCACTACCAGGAAGTTTACAAAGCAGCATAGCCAAAGCTGAAGCGTGTTCAGGACATCCAGTGAGTGAGGGTCGATGTTGAGCTTCTCAGGTTTCAGGTGCTGTTCTATGCTTCTTTGAAAGTTTTAGTTAATAAAATTGATGTACCATCAATAATCATAAAAAGCTAGAGTTGTGTAACTATCAGGCCTTTATTAACTAAGGAGAGGAACAAACATCATCCTCATTAACTGATCGAAGCAAAGAGAAAGGGGGAGCATGCAAGAGGTTAGGGTTAGGATCAGTCTCAGGAGGTGTGTCCAGCCAGCAGCAACCAATCATGGCACAACCGTGGTTTACCATATATGTATAAAAAGTGCTGTAATTTCTACTTGCTTTCACCAAAATGTAAACAAATAACTTGGAATAAATTCTGGAATGTGCACTTTCATTATATGTGAATTGTTTGATGACAAATTTAAAACTGTGGAGCACAGGGGTAAATAAAGAAAAAAGGTGTATTTGTCCCAAACATTGCGGAGGGATCTGTATGTGTTTGAATGGTTTTTTTTTACACTGAGGACCGAAGAACCCCACTTCATCCAGTTGTATTTTACAATTCTATAAAAATAATAATAAACTTTAACTTGATTTTGTTTAGAAAAACTTTCAAGTAAAATTTTAAAACATAATTCAGAAGGCACATGCATGAAAACTGAGACACTCAGAATGATTCCCACCCTCGTAGAAAGGGTGGTGTAGATGTGATGGGAATTTTGAATTGGAAGATCTGAATAATCAGAGGACATTGTGGGTTTGGGTAGGGTCACAGAATAATGACAAAGTTTTAAAGCATCTTTGACCATCCTGGTTATAATTAAATCAACATGAACTGACTGACTCATTCAGAAATTCTAAATTGAAAAGCCACACAGCAAATTCCAGTGCCAAAAATAGCGGCCTTGTCATTTCCGTATTCCTTGCACTATTGGGTAATGACTTGTATTTCTATTGGCTTTGGCTTTGATTCAACGCATGATATAACCTGAGATATTTCATTGAAGCATGGCATAAATATGGCTCAAATAATGAAAGAACGTTTTCAAGGATTTATGTTCTTATTGAAATAAGTTCTTCATGTGTCAGGACACTAAAAATTGCTCATTAACAATTACACAATTGTCATAACTCCCGAAACTTGCCTTTTCACCTATTCTGTGTCCATAAATTATTCTGTACTTCATACTCCTGTTTACCCGGTGACTGGCGTACAATGTAAGGATTCCTGTCAATTGACTAGGTACATTTTGCACTCCATTCCTGTTATGGGTTACTAGTACGCAACAGTTATAATAGGATTTATTTAAGAGATAAACTTGATCCAACAATGTAATTACCAAAATGTGGTGATGTAGAAATGCTGATTTGTAATAGATATTAAAATTATTATTTCAGCCATGCACACGTTACAGCAGAAAGGGACTCTCAAACATGGGATACATAGGTCCACAGAGCAATGGGATACGGATTTAAATATTAACATTGACAAACAAAATTGGTCAGAGTTGGGTCAAGATAGTATGACAAACACTATAAATCAATGGTTCTCAACCTTTTACTTTCCACTCACATACCACCTTAAGTAATCCCTATGCCATAGGTGCTCTGTGATCAGTAAAGGATTACTTAAGGTGGCATATGAGTGGGAAGGGAAGGTTGAGAATCATTGCTCTAGACCCAATTATTACTGAAATATTTTGCTTGAGAAAAATTGTCATTGGTCCATTTCCTTTGAAGTTATGAAACCGTGGACATAATGAGTCAATTAGTTATGATTAAAACAGTGGTTTTCACATTTTTTCTTTCCACTCACATCCCACCTTAAGCTATCCCTTACTAATCACAGAGCATCTATGGCATAGGGAATACTTAAGTGGTATGTGAGTGGAAAGAAAAAGGTTGAGCATCAAGGTTATAAATGTTAGATACAGATTAGTTCAATATAATTTTTTACATCAATTATATCTTGTGCCCTAGATTTATCAGACTACTGTATGGTGGAACACTGTTAATTCTGTTTGTATGTGTATGGCTGGCCTACCCTTACTGATTGTACCTGTGGGTCCTTCCCCTCGATTCTCTAAATAAAGGCAGCAATGCCATAACCAATCCCCCAGAACAAGCTCAGGTCTCCAGTCAGCAACATGGGATGTAGCTTCTGTTTATGGTGTTACAGAGTTCTGTGTTGTGTATTGGCCTATGTGTTGTCTGGTTTTGTGTTGGAAAGTGACAGTTTGCCTTTAAGAGCCAAGGTGAAGGAGGACTGCTGAGAGAGTGAGAGACAGACTGGGCATGTGCAGAAAATGATCTGAAAATTTCTGGACTTGGACGATAAACTACCACTGGGGGTGCTGTGGAGTGGAAGAAGGCCGAGAGCATGAGTCATGGTCTGGAAAACAGTTTAGAATGGTGGGATTTCAAACAGGGATGAACATTCTGAAGGCAGCCAGAAGGATCCGGACCAAGCCAGTGGTTCCTCTCTCTGCAAGCAACACAGGAAGACAACTTCAAATTTTGTGCTCTCTCTCAAAGATCTTTTGGCTTCAGTTTACCAAACAAACTGAATTTTGTTTATGATCTTTGCTTCGGTTGAGATTAAAGTTTTGTGAGTCTTGTGTGTTTTGTGTCTTAAGTTTTTCTGTGGGCTGGTTGGAAATATAACTTAGACTTTAATTACATATATTATATTCAGGCTGGGGAATTTATTAGTTTTACACTGTTAGATTTGCATAGTAACCAGTGGGCATTGTTATAAAAGGGGGGTTTTTTAATTAAAATTTGAAGGTGAATTTTTTGTTAATAAAGTAATTGATCATCTTTACCCATGTATGATATGCCTTCTTTGTGGTTGCTGGTTTGATCTTGTAACAATGGTAATAAAAGCTGATCAGTCAGTAACTTCTACTCTTTGGAGTTATTGATAGCACATCAGAGTGTTTTAGGTATGACCAGGAGATGGTTTTTTTTTATATTCTACTTGGTCTTGCCCTAAAGTAAAAACCATTTGGATAAACTTGAAACCGTTTTTAGAACAGGTTACAATGTTATTTGTATTAGGCAATATTGAAGGGATAAGACCAAAATTGAAATTATCTATATATCAAAACAAATTTGTAAAGATTGCTTTGGCAATAGCAAGAAAATATATAGCAGTAACATGGAAATCAGATGCCCATCTTGGTATAGAGCATCGGAATGCAGAAATGCGTAGCTGCATTCCTCTTGAGAAGATCATTTATAATCTGAGAAATAAATATGATGTATTTTTGAATATTTGGCACCCTCTTTACAAATTGTGGGAATAAATTTAGAGATGTTTTCCCTAAACTTTGAAACCTTGTTAACCTCCTTGAAGACACAGATGATCAGAGCCATGTGGTGAGGGGTATCCTCTGGCAACCAGGTTTCTATCCTTTTTCTATGCTTTTTTCTTATTTATTTTCCTCTTTTCTTTCTTGGGGTTTTGTTAAGGAGGGGAGGGGGTTGGGGATTTAAACCATCATGCATAATGGACTCAATATTAATATTTGATTGTTGTATTTTGTACCTGACTGTGATTACATGTATAGCCATATAACCATTTACGGAGTGAAAACAGGCCATGTTGGCCTTTCAAGTCCGCACCGGTTCACTGATTTTGTGCGCCCTCTTCAGGCAATGGTCCCGGTTTGTATGACTCGGTCTTGCACTCGTTGTGAAACACCTTGGAGGTGCAGTTTGTTACCGGTTTGTTTGACTCGATCTTGCACTCGTGAAGTATGGATAAAATTTTTATATAAAATTTTAAAACAAACAGTTATAATGTGGTGAAACATGAAAGATTTCAGATACTGTGATTGCAGTAAAAACACGCAGAAATGCTGGAAGAACTCTTGTTGTGCCCACAGAAGGTAAAAATATATTGCTGACATTTCGTGGCTGAGCCCCTCAAAGAATTAGCAAAAAACAAAACAGGCATGCCGAAAATAAAGACCGTGCTGGCTGAGGAAAGAGTCCAGACCATCAAAAAGGGTTCATTCAATCTGATAAGAGGAGAGGTTTGGTATTTATTTTATAGCTGAGTCAAAGGAGAGAGAGAGAGAGAAGTGAGAAAGGGCAATGGGGGGAAGAAGGGGATGAGGTTTAACAAGAGCCGGAGAAGTGGATGCTAATGCCATCCGGTTGGAGGCATCTGATGCAGATCATGATTCCTGCTCCCAGATATAAAACATATTGTAAATAGGTGAATGAATTGACTCATTGTGCATTTATGAGAAATGGGAGCTGCTGGCATTTCTTGCCCATCTATAATTGCTGTTAAAAATATGTCAATGAGCTAACCTCGTGAAAGTGCTTCAGCAGTACTGTTGGGTCGTGATGTCTAGGATCTCCTTACCTTATCAGGAACAGTCCATATTGTTGCGTCATGATATCTAGGATCTCCTTACCTTATCAGGAACAGTCCATATTGTTGGGTCTTGATGTCTAGGATCTCCTTACCTTATCAGGAACAGTCCATATTGTTGCGTCTTGATGTCTAGGATCTCCTTACCTTATCAGGAACAGTCAATATTGTTGGGTCTTGATGTCTAGGATCTCCTTACCTTATCATGAACAGTCCATATTGTTGGGTCTTGATGTCTAGGATATCCTTACCTTATCAGGAACAGTCCATATTGTTGCGTCTTGATGTCTAGGATCTCCTTACCTTATCAGGAACAGTCCATATTGTTGGGTCTTGATGTCTAGGATCTCCTTAACTTATCAGGAACAGTCCATATTGTTGGGTCATGACGTCTAGGATCTCCTTACCTTATCAGGAACAGTCCATATTGTTGGGTCATGATGTCTAGGATCTCCTTACCTTATCAGGAACAGTCCATATTGTTGGGTCATGATGTCTAGGATATCCTTACCTTATCAGGAACAGTCCATATTGTTGGGTCATGATGTATAGGATCTCCTTACCTTATCAGGAACAGTTCATATTGTTGGGTCTTGATGTCTTGGATCTCCTTACCTTATCAGGAACAGTCCGTATTGTTGCGTCATGATGTCTAGGATCTCCTTACCTTATCAGGAACAGTCCATATTGTTGGGTCTTGATATCTAGGATCTCCTTACCTTATCAGGAACAGTCCATATTGTTGGGTCATAATGTCTAGGATCTCCTTACCTTATCAGGAACAGTCCATATTGTTGGGTCATGATATCTAGGATCTCCTTACCTTATCAGGAACAGTCCATATTGTTGGGTCTTGATGTCTAGGATCTCCTTACCTTATCAGGAACAGTCCATATTGTTGCGTCTTTATGTCTAGGATCTCCTTACCTTATCAGGAACAGTCAATATTGTTGGGTCTTGATGTCTAGGATCTCCTTACCTTATCATGAACAGTCCATATTGTTGGGTCTTGATGTCTAGGATCTCCTTACCTTATCAGGAACAGTCCATATTGTTGCGTCTTGATGTCTAGGATCTCCTTACCTTATCAGGAACAGTCCATATTGTTGGGTCTTGATGTCTAGGATCTCCTTAACTTATCAGGAACAGTCCATATTGTTGGGTCATGACGTATAGGATCTCCTTACCTTATCAGGAACAGTCCATATTGTTGGGTCTTGATGTCTAGGATCTCCTTACCTTATCAGGAACTGTCAATATTGTTGCGTCTTGATGTCTAGGATCTCCTTACCTTATCAGGAACAGTCCATATTGTTGGGTCTTGATGTCTATGATCTCCTTACCTTATCAGGAACAGTCCATATTGTTGGGTCATGATGTCTAGGATCTCCTTACCTTAACAGGAACAGTCCATATTGTTGGGTCATGATGTCTAGGATCTCCTTACCTTATCAGAAACAGTCCATATTGTTGTGTCATGATGTCTAGGATCTCTTTACCTTATCAGGAACAGTCCATATTGTTGCATCATGATGTCTAGGATCTCCTTACCTTATCAGGAACAGTCCATATTGTTGGGTCATAATGTCTAGAATCTCCTTACCTTATCAGGAACAGTTCATATTGTTGGGTCTTGATGTCTTGGATCTCCTTACCTTATCATGAACAGTCCGTATTGTTGCGTCATGAAGTCTAGGATCTCCTTACCTTATCAGGAACAGTCCATATTGTTGGGTCATAATGTCTAGGATCTCCTTACCTTATCAGGAACAGTCCATATTGTTGGGTCTTGATGTCTAGGATCTCCTTACCTTATCAGGAACAGTCCATATTGTTGGGTCATAATGTCTAGGATCTCCTTACCTTATCAGGAACAGTCCATATTGTTGCGTCATGATGTCTAGGATCTCCTTACCTTATCAGGAACAGTCCATATTGTTGGGTCTTGATGTCTAGGATCTCCTTACCTTATCAGGAACAGTCCATATTGTTGGGTCATGATGTCTAGGATCTCCTTACCTTATCAGGAACAGTCCATATTGTTGGGTCATGATGTCTAGGATCTCCTTACCTTATCAGGAACAGTCCATATTGTTGGGTCATGATGTCTAGGATCCCCTTACCTTATCAGGAACAGTCCATATTGTTGGGTCATGATGTCTAGGATCCCCTTACCTTAGCAGGAACAGTCCATATTGTTGGGTCATGAAGTCTAGGATCTCCTTACCTTATCAGGAACAGTCCATATTGTTGCATCATGATGTCTAGGATCTCCTTACCTTATCAGGAACAGTTCATATTGTTGGGTCTTGATGTCTAGGATCTCCTTACCTTATCAGGAACAGTCCATATTGTTGGGTCATGATGTCTAGGATCTCCTTACCTTATCAGGAACAGTTCATATTGTTGGGTCATGATGTCTAGGATCTCCTTACCTTATCAGAAACAGTCCATATTGTTGGGTCATGATATATAGGATCTCCTTACCTTATCAGGAACAGTCCATATTGTTTGGTCATGATGTCTAGTATCTCCTTATCATATCAGGAACAGTGCATATTGTTGCTTTAACAAGGAAGGCTTAAACTATTTATAAAGCATTTTTACAGTCTCCCTATCTCTAAAGCTTTCTATTTTCTCCAAATCAGACTTCTCTGTGGACGACATTAGCAGTATACCAGAGAGGTGAGTGTAGTCATAACCACCAGAGAGAAGGTGCTTGGGAAGCTGAACGATTGAAGACTAATTAAGTATCTTGCAGCAGATGGAATGCACCCTCGAGTTCTGAAAGATGTACCGTATTTGATCGAATACAAGACCCATGGACATATTAGTTCCCCTCTCCTCCCCCCACCATTTCAGCAGGAAATTTTAAGATTTTTTTAATGTATTTACTGGTAAGCATTTAATGTTACTGAAATATGTAGCTACAGTATAGCAGAAAAAAATTGGATAAAACATGCACTAGGACAACAGGAAAAATCTTATTTTTAATGATACTACTGAAATTTATAAGAGAAAATAAAAGCAGCTTAGCAATAGTGGAAAACGTTTTATAAAAAAGACTAACTGCTACTGTTGGACCACATGTTGCTCCCGCTGCCCTGCTCTCTCTCAGCAGCACGTTGTCGGTCCCCACACTGGTCACACTGCCCCACCCTCTCTGGAGGGCGGCCGTGTGGGTGGTGGGATCAGAGTGGAGACTGGTGGCGGGCTGTCGGGGGGAAGCAGGGTGGTGGGATCAGTGTGGAGAATGGTGGTGGAATCCGTATGGGGACTGATGGCAAGCTTTTGGGGGGACCAGGGCAGTGGGATCAGTGTGGGGACCAACAGCCAGCCACCAGGAGTGAGCAGGGCATCGGGACGAGTGCAGAAACTGACAGCGGGCTGCCGGGAGAGTCTCCAAACAGCCCACCACCAGCCCCCACACTGATCCCACCGCCCCGCTACCCCCCCCCACCCCCGCCCGACAGCCAACCACCAGCCTCCAACAATAGAGGGCTGTGATGCTAGTGAGCTACATATTGATGATGTTCACTGTTGGCATTACTCACCATTATCACCCTAATTTCAACTTCACATACAAGACCCAGGGGATATCTTTGAGCCTTTTTTGGGGGAAAAAAAGAGGGTCTTATATGCTAGTAAATACGGTAGCCATAGAGATTGTGGAGGCATTAGTAATGATATTCCAAGAATCAATAGTTTCTGGCATGGTTGTAGAGGACTGGAAAATTGCAAAGTTCACTTAGCAATTTAAAAAGGGAGGGAGGAGGCTGGAGTACCTCAGCAGGTCAAACAATGTCCTTTATGTAACAAAAGCAAAGATTCATTTCTGACATTTCGGGCTTAAGCCCTTCATCGAAGTTTGAGAAGATGCTGGCAAGCGTCCGAACAAATGGGTAGGAAGGGTGGGAGGTGGCAAGTCAGGAGATGATGGGTGGAGAAAAGAGGGAGGGGACAGCAGTAATGATGGGGGGAGGGGAATGATAGGGTTGTGTCGGTAAAAGAAATGGAAGGGGAAACAGGGAGGGGAACGAAAAGGTGTGCAGGCTTAATGGAAAGCAGTGAAATCAGTGTTCATGCCATGTGGCTGGAGGTTGCCCATCTGGAAAGCAAGGTTTTGTTCCTCCAATCTGCTGGTAATCAGGGTGGGACACTACATAAGGCCATAAACAGACATGTGAGTGTGGGAGTGTGCCCTGGAATTGAAATGGTTAGCCACTGGGAGGTCACTGTGCTTGCGAATGGAGCAGAAGTGCTGAGTGAAGCGATCTCCCAGTCTGCGACCGGTCTCTCTGATGTAGAGAATGCCACAAAGGGTGCACTGGATACAGTAGATTATTCTTCTGGATGTACAAGTGAAGTGTTGCTTCACATGAAAGGCCTGTTTGATGCCCCAGACCATGGTGAGTGAGGACGTGTTGGCACAACTGTTGTACCTCATGCGGACATAGGGTAAGGTGCCAAGGATGTGATGGGTTGGGACGGGTGAGTGCACGAGGGAATCATGGAAGGAGCGGTCCTTGCAGAAGGCTGAGAGGGGAAGAAAGGGAAAAATGTGTTTGGTGGTGGGATCCTGTAGTAAATGAAGGAAATTCTGATGGATGCGGAGGCTGGTGGGGAGGTTGGTGAGGATGAGGGGGATTCTATGTTTGTTGCATCTGGGGGAAGAGGGGGCTAGGGCAAATGACCAGGAAATGAAGGAGATGTGGGTGAGGGCTGAGTTGATGGTGGAGGGGAAGCCACGTTTGTGGAAGAAAGTAAACATTTCAGAAGATCTGGACTAGAAAACCTCTCTTGGGAACAATGCGGTGGAGATGGAGAATTTGAAAGAAAGGGTTGGAATCCTTGCAGGAGACAAGGTGTGCGGAAGTGTAATCCAGGTGGGAGTTGGAGGGTTTTTTGGGTATATGTCAGTGGAAAGCTTGTCTCCCGAGATGGAGACAGATCCAGAAAGGTAAAGGTATTATCAGTGATGGACCAGGTGAGCTTGAGATCAGGGTGGAAGTTGGACTTGAAGTGGATGAAGTTGACAAGTTCATCATGGGTGTCTGAGGCAGCCCCAATGTAATCGTCGATATACCGGAGGAAGATTTGGGGGAATTGCCTGTGTACGCTTGCACCATGGATTGCTCCACAAAACGTACAAGCAGGCAGATGTAGCTTCGACCCACGCATGTACCCATGGCTACTCCTTTGATTTGGAGGAAGTGGGATGAGTTGAAGGACTGTCTTGGATTAGCAGATTGGACAAAGAAGTCACAAATGATGCACATTGGAAACAGGAATAAAAGGGCAGAGTACTGGTTCTATGTTCAAGCTTTTTTTTTGTCAATATTGAGGCTAATTGAACTGAATTGTTTATCCTCTCAGGATTTATAAGGCAAGAGGTTGAAGTACAGGGTACAGCTTTGGGTTTCTTATTTAAGAAAGGATATGCTAGCATTGGAGAGGATTCAGAGAAGATTTACAAGAATGATTCCTGGGATGTATAGCATATTTGATGGCTCGTGGACTGTACTCCTTGGAGTTCAAAAGAATGAGGGAGGTCGTCATAGAAGCATTTCGAATGTTGAAAGGCCAGGATAGAGTAGATGTGGCAAAGTTGTTTCCCAAGATAGGGGAGTCCGGGACAAGAAGGCACAACTTCATGATTATAGGGTGACCATTTAAAACAGAGATATAGAGAAATTTCTTTAACCATAGAGAGGTGAACCTCTGGAATTTGTTGCCACAGGCACTTGTGGAGATCATGTTGTTGGGTGCATTTAAGGCAGAGACTGATAGGAATCTGAACAGTCAGGGTGTTATGAGCCCAGATGACCCCTAAACCCATCAGCAATAGAAATTCACCAAGACAAATGGTTACTTAAAAATAGTTGCTTTTAATTATCTTTAAACATGAAAACAAGATCAAACTTTAACGAATCACTATTGACTAACCTAACTTAACCCCCTTCTAATTCTAAGCGCACGTGTATATAATGTGTGTGTGTGAGTTCAGAAAAGTTCTTTCATTCACAGTCCAATCTCACTTCTCACTCCTCCAAGTTCACTGGCTGCAGGCAATTCTTATACTGTGAATATAATTTAACATTTGTGAATTTCACCAGGCTTTGGTGCTTGAAAGGTAAATGGTTACTGCTCAGGAAGGTTATTGTCGGTTTTCAGAGAGAGATTTATTGCTCATGGGACACCCACAACTGATTCCTTCTGATCAGCCACTTCAGTGTCTTGCCGAAGAAACTTGCCCCATCAGGATTTTCCAGACGATAACCTCTTTCTTTCAGGTCACCACAGAGTTCCTTTTCTGTTTCCTTTATTTCAAGTGAAACATTATACAGCCAGACCTCTACTCTTGTATGGACCACAAGGGCTTTAACCAGATTGAACTAAGAACTCCCAACCCATCTTCAAAATGGGGTTTTTCCACAAGCTTGCCAGCTTGTCATGTTCCAGTCCCAGCTGTTGTTGCTGAACTGTAAAACTGTAGAACTGAATTCTCTCTCTCTCTTTCTCAGAGAAAACCACATGACTCTCTTAGAACAGGCAACTACACTCAGACAGACTGTGGCCCAGGACCTAATCTTCTGAGTCCATTCATCTGTTGTTTTCCAAAATAATAGTCCATTACTCCACAGCCTGTCCAATTAACACCTACTTGTGGAGTCCTTATAGGCATCCTTCAAAGTTTTTGCAAAGGCACTTGGAGCCTGAACTGGCTGGCTTAAGCAGAGCTCTGGAATTTTAAATGAGATCTGTTTTGAAATATTTGTATCTGTATGTAACCAAACTAAAAAAACCTGCCACAATATATCTCCTATAAAACATTATCTATATACAATATAAAATATAATATAATCTGTCACACAGGGTATCAAAGGTTATGGGGAGAAAGCAGGGGAGTGGGGCTGAATGGGAGAATGGATCACCTCTTGATAGAATGGTGAGGCAGATTTGATGGAATGAACAGCCGCCTTCTGCTCCCTTATCTTATGGTCGGATGATCTGTACCTTGATTCCTTGTCTAAGGGATGTAGACATTAGTTTATCTGAAGAATAAGTTGCCTAACCATCAGTAGCCATTTCAAGTACCTGGAGTTATTGAGTCTCAACCATTACATTAATCTGCTTTGTTGATGCTGATTGAGGGATGGGTATTGGACTGGAGTTTGGGGATGATGCCATTGCACGTCATTAAAATAAATTCAAGGGATATTTTGCATCCTTCTAAAGTACAGACCAGGCTCCTGTTTATTTCTTCTTCTTAGGTGGTCCCTTTGGACTGAGATTGACTTACTCCAACTCCAGTTTTGTGGGTTTAGAGATGGAAAGTGAGGCCAATAGAAAAGTACATTCTTCTGCAGGTATTTTACAGCTATAATAAAGGAGGCCAGCTCAGACTGTACGCCACTCCCTCGGTGCTGCAGTGGAACCTTAACTTAGATTTTAATCCTCACATCTCTCGAGTGGGACCAGAACCCACAAACTCCTGATTCATACCCAATGAGCCATAGCCTGCGCTTTGAAAGAATTACACTTTTGCCAGTGTGGTTTTTCCCTCTGAGGATTTTAGGACTGTTAGTTTTTATGTTTCCTCTTTCAATGGGGGAATGCGGACTTAGAGCATTCAGTGCAAATGCTGGAAAGACTGGCAGCTCTCCATCAGGGGCTGAGATCTGCCAGCTAATACTCAGAAAGGTGGCAGAAGAGGTAGATATTAACAAACCAGGGTAGCTGGAAGAAATCAAAACCGATCGCTCGTAAAGTGCTGAGTTTTCTCATTCAAGGATCAAAGAGACTTCCGCAAGCTTCTTTTGGGTTCAGAAATTGCAAAACTTTCCTCTTCAGCAACATCTGCAAGAGAGCAGAATTTTAAAGAAAATAACCATACATAGTCACAATACTTGCTCTTTTGAATTCAAAATGCAAGCAAAAAAAAAGACCAGTAAACCAGACCGGTTCCTTTGCACCTCCTGTGCACTCCTGCGTCTCTAGTGCCCAGGGTTTACAATAACCCTTTATATTGAGATATTGGCCACTGAAGATTAGCTGGGAGGCCCTACCAGTCTGCTCTGGTGGGCAGGAAATGGAGTGCTTTGAAATAAAATTTAAAGGCAATTGTGTATGGATATATTTACAAATAGATTAACAGGGAACAGTTGTAAAACACAGCATGCTACCTGACTGTAATTCATAATATTCTGAAGAAATAATCAGCCAAACAGCGAACTTTTATCCAGATCATTGATTTCAAATTTTAGCAGTTTCTTTATAGTTCAAGTTTATTGTTGCATGTCCCAATGTGCATGTGACCCAGGTTTGTTTTGTAACCAGTCCTGTGAGAAATGTCCTTACATAGCACATAAAACCCAGTACACAAATGCAGTTACTGAGTGCAATAAAAGTCTGTAGACACCGTGGTTGAAGTAAAAATGTTAACATCAACGTCTCTGGTCTCTTCCAGCCTACTTTCTGTTCTCCCTCCTTTCCTTTTCCCTTTGTCTTCTTTCCTTCAGCACTCCACCCCCTTCCCTCTCCATTTACAAAGCCATGCCCCCTCCCCCTGCTTGCTCTTGTGTCCCTCCCTCCCTTACCCACATATTACCTCCTGCCTTTGGGACCATGCTCCTCAGCCTACCCCTCCCACCTACCATTTTGTTTGGGTACCTGCTGACATTTTTTCATACCTTGTTGAAGGGCTCAAGCCTGAAATGTTGGTTAAGTATCCTTATCATTGCTCTATCAAGTTCGCTGTTTGACCAGCTGAGTTTCTCCAGCATGGTGAGTGTGATCAGTTTGGGCAAACAAAAGCAACTTAATTTTACTATTAAGAGATTCGCGACAAGAAAGAATCTGTCCTTGAATCCGATGGTGCGTAATCTCACACTCATGAATATTCTTCCTGACAGGAAGGGCTTAAGAGAGTGTGACCAAATTGGGATGTCTTTTAATATGCTTTTCCAATGCAGTCGGAAGTGTAAAAGGAGATATTGATGGATTTCTCCACAGATGCTACTTGTCCTCCTGAGTATTTCCAGTCTTTTCTCTTCTGATATTGGATTTCCAGCATCTGCAGCGTTTTGGTGTTCATATTCCTTTAGAAGAGTCATTTGTGAAGTTTGACAGTATAAAGTTTAAGATTAGGAGAATTCAGATTTCTAGATACACTGGAGTTAATAAGTTTGTTTCCTAATTTATTTCATATGGGATGTCCTTCCACTCATAAATGCTCTTAAACAGCAACCATAACATTCAGTAAGAATTGAATGACTGTCAGGCAAGTTGACTAACATCTTTGTATCCACTTTAGGCACAGATGAGGTTCCAGAGGACTAGAACAGTGTTGTTCTTCTGTTTAAGAAGGGCAATATGATCCCAGCAGGAAATGATAACCCTGTGAGCCTTGTGTCCATGCTGGGGAAACTACTGGAGAAGATTCTTGACGATAGAATCTACTCGAATCTAGAAAAGCAAGCACTTGTCTGGAATATTGTGCATACGTGTTGGAGGTCAGTCAAACTTGACTGACTCTTCTGTGGAGGTGTTGAGGGTGATTGGTGAGGGCAGGGCAGCGAATGTTGTGCACATGGACCTTAGTTAAGCTCATTGGAGGCTGATCGAGAAAATGAAGGCACATGGGATCCATGCACACTTGTAGATTAGATTCAAAATGGGCTTGGCCTTTGAAAATAGAGAGTAGTAGTGGAGAGACATTATTTCTGACAGCAAGTCTGTGATCAGTGACGTTCCATGGGGATCAATGCTGGGATCTCCATTATTTATCATATAAATTCTTCTCCCTCAGTGCTAGTCAAGAAGCTCCAAACTCAAGGCTTCTGTAGCCCCCCAACCCCTCCCCCCCAACCCCCCGCAACTGGATGCTTGACTTTCTCATTGGAATACCACAGTCAGCATGAATTGGAAACAATGCCTCCTAACTGATTATCAACACAGGCCCACTGCTCCACTCATTATACGTCCATGACTGTGTGGCCAGGTACAATTCCAATCCTATCTACAAGTTTGCTGATGACATCACAGTTGGAAGAATCACAAGCGGCAATGACAACGGTACAGGAGGGAGATAGATCTGCTCATTGAATGATGTAACGACAACAACCTTGCGTTCAATGTTAGCAAAACCAAGGAGATGATTGTGGACTTCAGAAGGAAGTCAGGAGAAATGACACAATCCTCATCGAGGGCTCAGTAGTGGAGAGGATCAAGAACTTCCTGGGTATCAACATCTCCGAGGATCTGTCCTGGAGCCTCCATGTGCCCATGGATGCTTTTATCTCAGTCATTGAAAGAAATGACAAACCGCAATAGGCCCAGCACCCAGTCCATTAGTCGGAGGCCTCCAGACCACGAAATTAACCTTCTGCCATTACCCTCTGCTTTGTCCACACAGCATTCTGGCTTGTTGCATCACTGCCTAGTATGGAGGCGCCAACTCTCAGGACAAGAATAAACTCCAGAGGGTTGTTAACTCAGCCTGTGACACCGCAGGCACTAGATTTCACTCTACCAAGGACAACTACATGAAGCGGTGTCTTAAAAAAGCAGCCTCTAACCTCAAGGACTCCCCATAACCAGTCCATGCCCTCATCACTCGGCTACCATCAGTAAAAATGTACAGGAGCCTAAAGACAAGCGCTCAGCGGCACAAGGACAGCTTTTTCCCCACTATCATCAGATTCCTGAATGATCAATGAACCAAAGACACTGCCTTATTTTTCATGCACTGTTATTTTTACTTTTAATGGTAATGTAAGATATTTATAATATGAACGTTTCCACTCCTGATGCTGTCACAAAACACTAAATTTCATGACTTGTTCATGACGTAAATTCCGATTCTGAAATAAATGATTTGAATGAAAATGTATGTGGGCTGTTTTGTATCTATGCAGATGACACAAAAGTTATGTGATTTGTGAATAGTGAGGAAAGTTGCCAAGGATTCTGAAGATGAAAATATGGGCAGAGATTGATGGAGTTTAATCCAGACAAGTGTGAGGTATTAATTTTGGAAAGTGTTACAGAGTTCTGTGTTGTGCATTGACCTATGTGTTGTGTGGTTTTATGTTTAAAAAGTGACAGTTTGCCTCAAAGAGCCAAGGTGAAGGTGGACTGCTGAGAGAGTGGGAGACGAACTGAGCATGTGCAGAAAATGATCTGAAAATTTCTGGACTTGGATGACAAACTACCACTGGGGGTGCTGTGGAGTGGAAGAAGGCCGAGAGCATGAGTCATGGTCTGGAAGACAGTTTAGAATGGTGGGATTTCAAACAGGGATGAACATTCTGAAGGCAGCCAGAAGGATCCAGACCAAGCCAGTGGTTCCTCTCTCTGCAAGCAACACAGGAAGACAACTTCGAATTTTGTGCTCTCTCTCTCTCTCAAAAATCTTTTGGGTTCAGTTTACCAAATAAACTGAATTTTGTTTATGATCTTTGCTTCGGTTGAGATTAAAGTTTTGTGAGTCTTGTGTGTTTTGTGTCTTAAGTTTTTCTGTGGGCTGGTTGGAAATATAATTTAGACTTTAATTACATATATTATATTCAGGCTGGGGAATTTATTAGTTTTACACTGTTATAGAGATTTGCATAGTAACCAGTGGGCATTGTTATAAAAGGGTTTTTTTAAATTAAAGTTTGAAGGTGAATTTTTGTTAATAAAATAATTGTTCATCTTTACCCCTTTGTGATATGCCTTCCTTGTGGTTGCTGGTTTGATCTTGTAACAGAAGTGGCATGTGAGAGGAAAGGATACAGTAAATGGAAGTCTCCTGATGAGTTTTGATGTACAAAAGGTTCAAGAGCAGTGGTTCTCAACCTTTTTCTTTCCACTCACCTACCACTTTAACTAATCCCTATGCCATAAGTGCTCTGTGATTAGTAAGGGATTGCTTAAGGTGGGATGTGAGTTGGAAGGGAAGGTTGAGAATCACTGCTCTAGATCCAATGGTTACTGAAATATCTTGCTTGAGAAAAATTGTCATTGGCCCATTTCCTTTGGATTTTGAAACTGTGGACATAACAAGTCAATTGCGTATGATTAAAACAGTGGTTTTCAAAATTTTCTTTCCACTCACATACCACCTTAAGCAATCCTTTACTAATCACAGAACATGTGTTATATGAGTGGAAAGAAAAAGGTTGCAAACTAAACCTTTGGACCAACCTTTCCATGCTAACCAAGCTACTTCCATTTTGCTACGTTCGGCATATATCCCCCTAAACCTTTCCTATTCATGTGTCTCTCAAAATGCTTTTGAATGTCCCAACATTTACTGTTTCCTCTGGTGCCTCAGTTTGTATACTCACCAGCCTCTGTGTGAAGATGGTGCCCCTCATTCTCATTGAAAAGTTTACCTCTCACCTTAAATCCATGATCTCCAGAGTTACCTTGCTAGCCTTTATTAGTAAGGCTGTTGAATATAAAAGTTATTTTGCAGCTGTATTGAATTTTGATGAGGCCACAGTTTGGTGCTGTGAGTGTAGTTCTGGTCACCATACTCCAAGAGGGATGCGAAGGTTCAGCAGGATGTTGTCTGGATTAGAGAGTATTAGCAATGAGGCTCTAGACCACACATGTCAAACTCTGGCCCACTCTGGCCCGCGATATAATTATATTTGGCCCGCAAGATCATTTCAAAAATGTACTAGACGTGGCCCTGCAGCGAGAGCCGATGCTGTTTTTTGGTAATGTCACCCCCACCATCCTCCCCCTTCATTGCACATCCTTCCCCATTGTAACACGAGAAATTGTAACACGAGAAGTCTGTCGATGTCATCAGCCGGCAAGCCAGTTGGAAGGCTCCCCGCACAACCAGTCACTTCTCCCACCTGTCGAGCGGTGCGGCGGATGGGCGAGCGCCTGTGATTTCCTGTCGGCGCGACGGGCATGGCGGGCTGCACACGGCCCCCGGGCAGCGCGAGCCCCGTGCGACTGGCACCAGATGGCCCTTCCACAGCGCAAGCGCACTTCTTCCGGTCGCCATGGCCTTCAGCGCTTGCACACGCGCGGACCCCAGGGACGGCTGTTCGGCCCTGCACGTGAAGAGAGAGATGGTGGCTGTCCGCAAAGGCTGATCGGCAGCGCGCTGGGCCTGAGTGGGTGGGTAAGCAGGGGTGGGCAGAGGGTGTAGGTGAGGAGTAATGGGCAGGGGAAGTTATGGTGATGCGAGGGGCAGTTAGAGGGAGGGATGGGTAGAAGGAGGGGTGGATAGGGAAGAGGTAAAAGGGGAGGGGCAGGGCGAGTAGGGGAGGGGTGATTAGAGGGTGAGAGATGGGTAGAGGGAGGAACAGGTTGAGGTGAGAGGCAGTAGAGGGGCGTTTATAGGATGGGGTGGGTAGAGGCAGAGCAAGTGGAGTGGGGGGTGACTAGAGGTTGGGTAAAGGACTGGTCAGGTAGAGGGATGGTGGGTCGAGGGTGAATAGAGGCCTAGAGCCTGAGGAGTGAGCAGGAAATGCTGAGTCCTGATGCAGGCCAAAATGGACACAGCCTGTGAATGCTGACTACATCTCCACAGGGACCAAATAGGTTTCCCTCAGGTCAAGCAAAGGGTGAACTTGAGCTACCTACTCCTGACCTGTAACATTATCCTCCTAAAGTTATATCCTAAAGTTTAACATTACATATGTTGAAAGAAGAGAAAACATGCAGATGTTGTTGAAAATTTTCAATAAATATTTAGTTCGGCCCTCGACTTAGTCCAAGTTTTTAATTTTGGCCCTCCGTGAATTTGAGTTTGACACCCCTGCTCTAGAAAAACCTGGATAGTTTTCTCCAGAACGTTGAAGGCTGAGCAGAAACCTGATAGGTTTTTAAAAATCGAAGGTAGACAATCCGGGTAGCACAAAAGGTGCAAATAACAGTAGGGAAGCGGCGTGAGACAGCTCCACAGAACTCCCTTTGGAGAGAAGAAAAACATTTCCACAAAGTAGACACAACTTGAGAACTCACAGTGAAGTAGGACAAGAATGAAACACAAAAGCTGCAGATCAGACAGAGAAGAGTCAGAGGTCAAATGCGAGAGGTCATAGATTTAAGATGAGAGGGAAGAAGTTTAAAGATTGACTAGGCAAGTGTTTTTTTAACACTGGTGGATGCCTGGACCATGCTCCCAGAGGAAGAGGTGGAAGAATGGTAACATTTAAGAAAGACACATGAACAGGCAGTAAACACACCAAAATGCTGGAGGAACTCAGCTAGTATATTCAGCATCTATAGGAGGCAAAGATATATTGCTGAAGTTTTGGATCTTCAACAAAAAAAAAATCAGAAATATATATCAGAATATATATATTCAGGATATATCAGAAAGTCTCACAATTCAAACAATATGGGAAGAATCCAGTCCAACAAAAGGGGCTAATTGGATGTGATAAGGGACTGGCTAGAACTTGCATATCTGTGCAAAAGGAGTCAGGGAATGGAGAATCTATGGGGGAAGCAATGGGGTGGGGTTTTAATGCCGTCCAGTTGAAGGGGGCCCAGTCAGAAGGTGAGGTGCTGTTCCTCCAATTTATAGGTGGTCTCAGTCTGGCAGTCCACGAGACCATGGACAGACATGTCAGCAAGAGAATGGGATGGAGAACTGAAATGGGTGGCCACTGGGAGATCCACGCTATTGCAGCGGACAGAACCGAGGGGCTCAACAGAACCATCTCCCAGCATGCACCCAGTTTCTCTGAGTCAGGGCATGAAAGGATATACTGTTGGTAAATGCAGGAAGTTTGCAGTTTAAATCAGCATCAGGGCTAGCACAGATATTCTTAGCCAAAGGGCTTGTTTCTATGCTATATTGTGCTGTGTTCTATGTTCAGTGTTTTTGATGATGAGACACTATTTTCTTCTTCCCTGATGTTTATTTCAGTAATTACATTTACCTATTTCTGTGCTCCATTAAATTACACTCAGTGCTATTTCAAAGAAATTGCAAAAAACCTATCTTGCAGGTTGTCAACTAATCCTACAAATCACAATGGAAGATAATATAACCAGCTTTACAGGTCAAGTTCTTTTTGATGAATATTGTGGAATCGTAGCATTGAAACTGCACTGGATTGGACCATTTGGCCCATTGAGTTTACACTAGGACCCAAGCAGAATAATCCACTTCTCTTGCTCAGTCCAGCCTGTTATCTCTCAAGTGCCAATCCAATTCCTTTTTGATTTTTTTTTCTTCCCATTGCTCTTATAGGCATTGAATTCCAGATCATAATCTGGATCAGGGGTGCAAAAAGCATTTTCCTTAGGTTCTTATTTGTACCTTTTAGCCACAATTTTAAAATGTTCAATTTATTTTCCAATCCTTGAATGTTTTGTTAATGAGAACAACTTTCCTCTATTTACCCAATTTAAAACAGCCATGATCTCATCCATTTCTATCAAATCACCTCTTGGCCGCTGCTGTAAGGAAAATAATCCCACTTTATCCAATCTATCATCCTCAGAACCCAACCCACGAAGTTGTTCAGTTTAATTATCACACTTCCCACTCTTCTTAAAGTTCAGTGATGAGAATTGGTGCATTTGAGACCTGACACAAAAGTGCTGGAGAAATTCAACTGGTCTTGCAGCATCCATGGAAACAATAGACTTTCGATGGTGGGGGGGGGGGGGGCGGTGAAGGGAGGAGCACAGGCTAACAAGTGATAGGTTGACACAGGTGGAAGGGGGAAGAAAAGAGCTGAGAAGTGCTGGGGGAGGGGGGACAGAAGGTTGACAATTCCACCTCCAGCAGATCACCTCCAACTCGACAATGTTCTACCATGTCATCAGTGCCCTTGACCAAGAGACCGCAGGCAAATTGGTTGACCTGATACACGACCCCCCCCACCCCCACTGGAGGAAGGTAAATACCCAGCTCTCAACAAGCTCCTCTTAAGTACCTTCCACCTGTCCAGGCACCAGCGCGCCACCAGGTTCATGCACCTTGACGGCCTGGGAGAGAGAGCACCATCCACCCTCATGGAAGAAATGCTTGTGATAGCAGAGAGCCACAAGCCGTGCCTCATGTCTGAGCAGGCTTTCCTGGAGCAGATGCTGGATGACATACAGCTCCTGTTAGCGAATGAGGATTTCTCAGACCCACGCAAGGTCGCGGCCAGAGCAGATGAAATTGAGTCCGCCATGAACCAGGTGTCACACCCCAATCCCAACCAAGCACAATCGCACCCCAGCAAGCCGGCAGAGGCACCAAGCACTCACTGTCTGGTGCTTTTATCACCAACGCAGGGGGCACAGGCACATAAATGCAGGCAACCCTGCTCGTTTCCGGAAAACAGCCAGACAAGTCGCCACTAATGGCCATAACGGCTGGCCACGTCAATAGCTTTCTGCATGTCACCGATAAAGTTAGTGGCCGACGGTTCCTAGTCAACACATGAATGCTGAACTCAGTGTCATCCCACCAACCACACTGGAGACACGAACGTGACCACGAGGCGCCATGCTCCGAGCGGCAAACAACACCTCCATCAAAACCCTCGGCACACGCAACGTGCAAGTACAGCTTGGCAACAAGAAGTTCCGGTGCAATTTCACACTAGCTGCTGTGGGCACATCATTTCTTGGCGCTGATTTCCTTCAGGCACACAGCCTGCTAGTGGACGTGAAAGCCAAGAGCTTAATGCATGCCCAGACTTTCCAAACTGTTCAATTTGAAACTACTGTCACCCGCAAACCAGGCGTGACCATGGTGAATGCCCCTAAGGATGAGTATAGCCGCATCCTGGATGAATTCCCAGCTATCCTCAAGCCACAGTTCACTTTCAACATGCCACAACACGGGGTGCAACACCACATACTGACCCAGGGGTCAGGGGCCAAAGCCAGGTGACATCTGTCATGATAATGAATATGTATGAGATGTACCGGAAGTCATGTGGTATGAGAGAGAGATAAGAGCCCAAGCAGGAGAACAAAGGAAAACTGGAGAATAAAGACACTGAGAAGTTTACCTGATAAAATTTGTGTTTAATGTTTTATTAACTTCACATTTCGGGCCACAAATGTGACATTGGCGACGAGGATGAAAGAAGCTTGAAGAAAATTAAAGAATAAACAAGATTACAGAGGATTACAGACAACTTCAAGTTGATAAGAATTTTCTCTTTGCTCAGTACTTTTGGGGCTGGAATATTTCCTCATGGCTGGTGCAAACGGTGACTTTCTAACACATAGTGGAATTGCTCATTTTGACCCAACGGGTGATGCAAGCACTGTAAGTGTGAAGTGGAAGGCATGGCTGGAAGAATTTGAATCCTACGACAACAGTCGTGGCCTATTTCTAAATATCGGTACAGTTGAACAAAAAGCGCAGAGAAGGGCGTTACTTCTTTTTACTGCTGGTCCCGCAGTTCGGGAAACGTTTAAGACACTTTTGAATAATGGAAGAAAGGATGAGTACTGGAAAGCGCTAGATGCATTAAATGCACACTATGTAGTGACACTGAATGCTACATGTCAACGCCATTTGTTTCGGAGAACAAGACAAGAAGATGGCCAGACAATTGCTCAGTACGTGACGAGACTACGCCAGCTAGCTGTTGGATGCAATTACATGCCAGCTGATTTGGACAACCAATTATTGGATCAAGTCGTACAGCACTGCAGATCAGATAAACTCAGAAGACGTCTACTGGAAAGAGGGAGTGAGTTAGAACTCACCGATGCTTTAACCATTGCTGCTGCAT
The DNA here is from genome assembly GCF_036971445.1 of Narcine bancroftii. Taxonomy (NCBI): domain Eukaryota; kingdom Metazoa; phylum Chordata; class Chondrichthyes; order Torpediniformes; family Narcinidae; genus Narcine; species Narcine bancroftii. The sequence continues at coordinate 238,567,133 of NC_091474.1, read as the reverse complement.
TAGAGGCTGTTGAAGGGCAATTTCATACCATGACCCTGAAAGACAACTCAAGCCAGCAAATTAAGAGGCTGTCACATCGCCATAACCAGCCAAGATATACGTCGACACAGGACGTGGAGTGTTATCGATGTGGAAACCGAGGTCACTTTGGAAAAGACCCATATTGCCCGGCCAAAGGCAAAGTTTGCAGAAAGTGTGGAGGTAAGGACCATTTTGCAAAGAAGTGCAAAAGCAAGTCCAATGCAGACCAGAAGAGGAAGAGTACAACTTCCAAAGGCAAAGCCTGGGGGAAAGGAAAGTATCCTGGAAAGAAAGATACCATTCGCCAGATAGACGGTGATGATGATGATACCCAGGAGGAACAGAGTTGTTACCAATTTACGTTGAATGAAGTACATCACGAGAAGGTCCCAGTGATCATTGGTGGAGTGACAGTGCAGGTCATTGTAGACTCAGGCAGTGACAGTAATGTGATTGATCGACATTTATGGGAGAAGTTGAAAAGGAAAAAGATCATCTGTACCTCAAAGAAATGTTCCAAGAAACTGTATCCATACACAGCAACCAAGCCATTGCAGACCATTGGATGTTTTACTGCAACTGTTGAAGCTGGAGATAAGTACACCGAAGCAGAGTTTATGGTCATAGAAGAGAGGGAAGAACCATTGCTGAGTACAAGCGCAAGACCTGGCAATACTTCATATTGGAGCTTGTGTCAATTCAATTCAGTCATACGAGGATATGAAGCAAGAATTCCCTGCAGTCTTCCAAGGAGTAGGAAAGCTGAAAGGTCGACAAGTGAAGCTAGCGGTAGATGAAACGGTCAAACCCAAGGCACAACCAATGCGCCGAACTCTGTTTGGACTTCGTGGGAAAGTCGAAGCCAAAGTTAAAGAATTGATCGAACAAGACATTATTGAACCAGTGGAACATTCAACACAATGGGTCAGTCCCATAGTGATTGTGCCCAAACCAAAGGGTGACATAAGACTATGTGTTGACATGAGAATGGCCAATGAAGCTATAATTAGAGAATGACACCCTATACCAACAGTGGAGGAAATACTTCAAGAACTAACTACCAGCAAGGTATTCTCAAAAATTGATCTGAAATGGGGCTATCATCAATTAGAGCTGGATCCAGGTTCCCGAGATGTAACAACATTTGTGACTCACTGTGGATTGTATCGTTACAAGAGACTATCATTTGGAATTAATGCAGCTTCGGAGATCTACCAGTATAAAATCCATCGAGTGATTCAAGGCATTCCTGGAGTTGCCAACATTTCTGATGACATCATAGTCCATGCACCAACGAAGGTGGTGGCGTGTACTATCTAGATTACAGGAGGCAGGCCTTACCATGAATGGAAACAAGTGCCAGTTCGGTGTGTCAGAAATGGACTTCATGGGACACAGACTTACACGGGAAGGACTAAACCCTGCAGAGGCCAAGGTGAAAGCTATTGCAGAGGCACGTGCACCTCAGAATGCAACAGAGGTGAGGAGTTTCCTGGGATTGGTCAATTTTTGTGCAAAGTTCATTCCTAATTTCGCTACAGTGGCAGAACCAATAAGGAAACTAACCAGGAAAGGTGTACCTTTTCATTTTGGATCTGAGCAGAAGAAAGCGTTCACAGCGCTGAAGCAAAGCCTGACAGATGCAAAAACTCTTGGATATTACGATCCGGCGGCATCAACCAAAGTCATAGCGGATGCCAGCCCGGTTGGTTTAGGAGCCGTGTTGGTCCGGATGCATGATAGAGGACCAAGAATCATTGCCTATGCCAGCAGATCGTTATCAGATGTGGAAAGAAGATACTCTCAGACAGAGAAAGAAGCACTCGGACTTGTATGGGCCTGTGAGAGGTTCCATGCATATTTATACGGCATTGAATTTGAACTCATCACCGATCATAAGCCATTAGTGGTGATCTATGCACCTAGATCCAAACCATGTGCCAGAATAGAGAGATGGGTACTCAGACTACAACCCTACAAATATAAAGTAATCCACATTGCAGAGAAAACAAACATTGCAGATCCGCTGTCAAGATTGGTGAAGGATGGTGGTCCACAATCCAAGTCAGAATTGGGAACAGAAACAGAGTGCTTTGTACGCTTCGTAGCTCTTCAGGCGACACCGAAAGCTGTGACTACGAAGGAGGTCGAGAGAGAATCCGAACGTGATCCAGAACTCATGGAAGTAAGAGAATGCATACAGAGTGGACAATGGGACAAGTGTACTCACAAGGCTTACATTCCCATTAGAGATGAACTTTGTTGCATCGGACAGTGTGTATTAAGAGGTTGCAGATTGGTGATACAGCAAAGATTGAGACCGAAGATCGTATCCTTAGCGCATGAAGGACACCTAGGCATTGTTGGTACCAAGAAAAACCTCAGGACCAAGGTATGGTGGCCAGGTTGTGATAAAGACGCAGAGAAATTTGTTAAAATTTGTCACGGATGTCAAATCACAAGTAGGAGTAATCCGCCAGAACCGATCCAGAGTACGCAACTTCCGACAGGACCATGGATCGACATAGCTGTTGATTTTCTTGGACCTTTACCGACGGATGAATCAATTATGGTAGTGATAGATTACTACAGCAGATACTATGAGTACGTGGTGTTGAAGTCCACAACCACTGAAAAAACAATACAAGCATTAGCAGAGATATTCGCAAGATATGGATTACCTGTTACATTATACTCTGACAATGGTCCACAATTCATTTCAGAGACATTTGCGGAATACATGAGGACCACAGGTATTCACCATCATAAAGTAACTCCGAAATGGCCGCAAGCCAATGGAGAAGTAGAGAGACAAAATCAGTCCATTGAAAAACGATTGAGGATTGCAGACGCAGAAGGACAAAATTGGCAAGAAGCATTACTATCTTATGTGGCTGTCTATCGAGCAACGCCTCATGCAACCACTGGAAAAAGTCCTGCAGAAGCATTTTTTGGGAGAAAAATCCGCACAAAAATGCCAGAAATAAAGGAAATCCGAGACGACCAGGAGATGAGGGACCACGATGCTGAAAAGAAAGGTGCAGCAAAGCTGTACACAGATTCGAAACGTGGAGCCAAGTACTCAGACATCATGCCAGGAGATAATGTTCTAGTGAGGCATGAAACTGGTGGTAAGCTAGACACACCTTATTACCATCAACCCTATACTGTTGTATCCAGAAGTGGCAGTATGGTGACAGTCAAGTCTCCGACTGGAGTCCTGTATAAGAGAAATGTATCAGGTGTAAAAAGGTACCAGTCCAGAGATACATCGAGCGAAGAGGTTGAAAGGCCAATACGAGATGCTGAAATTGAGAGACCTGATGATGTTCCAGAGGCAGTTATCAGCACTCCTGAGCGCCAGAAACACCCGAAGCCGTGGCGAGCAGTATTTTCGACGCTGAGAGTGAACAACCGAGAAGCGACGACAATATCGCAGGCAGGCCGAAACTAAACCGGAAAGTGCCCAAACGATACGAAGACTTTGTGCCATAGTTTTAATAAGAACTTTGGGACAGTATTTTAATCTTATATCATAAACTGCATGTATGAGTGCTGTAGGAAGTAAATTTTATGTAGTTGAGTTATAGTATTTCCATTAGTTACGATGTTTGTATGTTTCCGAGGGATATTGGTAAGTGAAGGTAAAGTTTACTTCTGATTAAAGGAGGGATGTCATGATAATGAATATGTATGAGATGTACCAGAAGTCACGTGGTATGAGAGAGAGAACAAAGGAAAACTGGAGAATAAAGACACTGAGAAGTTTACCTGATAAAACTTGTGTTTAATGTTTTATTAACTTCACATTTCGGGCCACAAATGTGACAACATTCCCCCAGACAAACTGCAGTTGTCCAAAGAGGAAATTTCCTGGATGCAAGAGTTGGGGATAGTCCGCAGGTCCAACAGTTCGTGGGCATCCCCACTACACATGGTCCCCAAGTCCTCAGGTGGTAGGCGGCCCTGTAGGGATTACCGCCGCCTTAACAACTCCACCATGCCCAATTGCTACCCAGTTCCACACATGCAGGACAATTCACGGCCAACCATCACGGTGCGAAGGTGTTCTCCAAGGTCAACTTGGTACGTAACTATCACCAAATCCCAGTCCACCTGGTCAATATTAGCAAAACGGCTATAATCACTCCCTTCAGACTTTTCAAATTCCTCCACATGTCTGTTGGTCTCAAGAATGCGGCGCAAACCTTTCAGCGGTTGATGGATGCGGTGGGCAGAGACTTTGACTTTGTGTTCATCTACCTGGATGACATACTCATTGCAAGGACCACGAGCAACACAAGGACCATCTCTGCAGACTTTTTACCCACCTTTCAGAGTTTGGACTCACAGTCAATGTGGTGAAGTGCCACTTCGGGAAAGACTCCATGCAGTTCTTGGGCCACACTATCTTCGCGAACGGTGCAGCACCATTGGCAGAGAAGGATGCAGTCATACGCCAGTTTAGCCACTCCATCACCCTCAAAGGCCTCCAGGAGTTCACGGGAATGCTTAACTTCTACAACCGATTCATTCCGGCTCGCATCCTGAGACTACTGTTCGCCATGATATCAGTCAAAAGCAAGACCCTAGTGTGGACAGAGGAGGCTGACACAGCTTTCACCGCAACAAGGAATGCCCTGGCCAATGCAACCTTGATGATTCATTCCAGATCTGACATACCCATGACACACATCGTAGACGTATTGGTAATAGCCATCTGTGGCGTCCTTGAGCAATCCATCGAAGGTCAGAACTTAAATACAGTGCATTCGACAGGCAATTTGGCACTTTACCTGGCTATCAGGCACTTTCGATATTTCCTGAAGGGCAGGCCATTCACTGTGTTCACGGACCACAAGCCCCTCACCCACACCTTTGCCCTGGTCAAGGACCCCTGGTCAGCACGCCAACAGTGCCACCTGTCCTATATATCTGAGTTCACCACCGCCATCCAGCACCTTGCCAACTTGGACAACGTTGTGCCAACAGACTCTCCCAGCCCGCCATCCAGTCTTTATCCCCTGGGCTGGACTACTCCTGGCTGGCGCAGGCCCAAAAAGATGATGAGGAGATGCAGGTTTGGGGGAGTCTCGTGATGGAGTAGTGACCAGTCGCAAACACCAGCCCTCTCCAGGAAAATAGGAAAAAAAAGTTAGGAAAAAGCAAAGCATAACAAAAATAAAATAGAAGAAATAGAAGATAAAGATACAGAGAAGAGAAAGAAGATAGCTTCCAAGAAGGAGAAAGTAAGAACTGGAAAAAAAGTAGAAAAGTCACCAGAAAAGAAAGAAGAAGGCCTTACCTGCACAAAGGAACAGGATGCTGTGGTGGCGAGGAGTGCCTGATTCCCGAGGTTAGTGCCTGCCCTGTGGAGTCGCGACCCACCAGCCGGTGGACTACAAAAATGGCTCTCAGAGCCAAACAAAAGTGCGCAATCAAAGGAGAAAGAGGACAACGGCAGGAGGGGGGTTCAGCAGAGGAATGGGCTGTCACAGAGCGAACAGCTGAGGGACGCCCGACACAAGGGTGGTCACCTAGAGGACGAGGAAGGCGGCAGGGGAGGGAGCAATGAAGCAGATGTGGGAGATAGATGGAGGGGTGATCGACAAGAGGATCAACGACAGGAAGCACAGCAGACAAGCAGCCCAGGAGGGGAAGACCAACAGCAAGATGCCCAGCAAGAGGAGGCCCGACAAAGAGATATAAGCAGCTCATCAGGAAAAACAGAAGAGACACAGACACAAAGAAGAGAAGAAGAAGACACAAACACTGGTACAGACACAAAAGAGGAAGAAGACCAAGATCTTCACAGAAAAATAGAAGGTAAAACTGATGGACAAAGAGAAATAAAAGGTAAAACTGATGAACAGAATATAGATAAAGTCTTTTTTGAAGAACAAATGAGATCACTAAAAGAATGGTTACCATTAGAATTTAATGCAATGAAAAGAACAGAAGATAAAATGGAAAGGTTAGAACTGGTAATGACAAAAATAGGGAAAAGAGTAAAGAATGTGGAAGAGCGGGAAATGGCTGTAGAAATGGAAGAGAAAAATTGGAAGAAAGTGACAAAAAAATTAAAGAGACACCAGAGTTATTATCTCAGAAAATTGATATGTTGGAAAATTATAGTAGACGAAACAACATAAAAATAGTGGGCCTGAAGGAGGGTGAAGAAGGCACAGACATGAAGGAATTTATAAAAGGATGGATCCCGTAGGTCCTGGGAATGACAGAAATGCAGGAAGAAATGGAAATAGAAAGGGCACACAGAGCATTAGCTCCGAAACAACAGGCACATCAAAAACCAAGATCCATCTTAGTAAAATTTTTGGGATACACGACAAGAGAAAATATACTGAAACGGGCAGGGAATAAAGTTAGAGAAGATAATAAACCATTGGAATACAAGGGTCAAAAAATAATTTTTTATCCAGACATAAATTGTGAACTCTTAAAGAGGAGGAAGGAGTTTAATGCAGCAAAATTAATTTTATGGAAAAAAGGTTACAAATTCATATTAAGACATCCAACCGTGCTTAAAATATTTATACCCAGGGATCAAAACAGACTGTTCTCGGATCCAGAAAAGCGCAAGAATTCACATAATGTTTGCAGGAAAGGAGAAGAGATGAAGAGATGTAACAAGAATGAAGAATGGCGATAAAGTATATATAAAGATGTAAAAACAATGTTTATGTAAAGAACTAAAGAAGGAAAAGAGAAGGGAAGGAAGGGAGTAAGGGGGAAAAAAAGAAGATAGAGAGCTTTGTAATATGTGATTTTTTTTAAAAAGTGTTTTCTGGAGAGGGCTGGGCAGAGGGGGAATAACCATCACTGCAAAATCAGTTGACGCTGCAAACAAGATCGCAATCCAAATGAAAAGGGGAGTTGTGGTTGCTCGGCAAGGGATATGGGCAACTCAGAGAGGGGGGCGGACTTTTGGGGTTAAGGTATTAGTGGATGTGGGAACTGCGGGGGTACTTTATGTCTTAAATGTGTTGTCATACATTAAAGTGTATTAAGAGAAAACTAAGAAATAATTCTTAAAATTTGGTAGTCTTAGTCCACCCTTTTTTTTATATAACTTTATTTATTAGTTCATCAAAGTTGTTACATACAGTAAGAAAAATACATATTATGAACGATAAAAATTTTAAAAAGAAAAGAAGCTAGTGGAGTTGTTCTAGTGAACCGGTGCAGACTCAAAAGGCCAACATGGCCTGTTTCCGCTCCGTATATGGTTATATGGTTAAGAGATTAAAATGGGGAAAAGGGGGATGGAGGTGGCAAAAAGGTGTATGCAAGATATAAGATGGCCATGTTGTACTATATGACTATAAACATTAATGGAATATATAACCAAATTCAAAGGAAGAGGCTACTAAATTTATTAAAGAAGGAAAAAAATAGATATAGCATTTGTGCAGAAAATGTATCTAACTGAAGCAGAACATAACAAACTAAAGAGAGACCACCTCACTGACAAAAGGCAAAGGAGGAAAAACCCAACACCCAACCCCAACCAACCAATTTTCCCCTGCAACCGCTGCAACCGTGTCTGCCTGTCCCGCATCGGACTTGTCAGCCACAAACGAGCCTGCAGCTGACGTGGACTTTTACCCCCTCCATAAATCTTCGTCCGTGAAGCCAAGCCAAAGAAGAAAGAGAGACTAGGTAGGACAGGTAATGGCAGCCTCCTATAATTCAAAAGCTAGAGGTGTAGCTATACTAGTTAACAACAATGTACCAATCAAAATAGAGGAGGAAATAATAGATCCGGCAGGGAGGTATGCAATGATAAAGTGTCAGATATACTCAGAATTTTGGAATTTGTTCAATATATATGTGCCCAACGAGGAGGATCAAAAGTTTATGCAGGATATTTTTTTGAAGATTGCAGACACACAAGGAAATATATTGATAGGAGGGGGATTTTAACCTTAATTTGGACCCAATGTTGGATGAAACTGGACAAAAGACAAGTAAAAAGAATAAAGTAGCCAAATTTATGGTTAAATCAATGCAGGAAATGAAAGTTATGGATATATGGAGGAGGCAAAACCCAAGAGAGAAGGAATTTTCATATTATTCAAGCAGGCACAAAACTTACTCAAGGATTGATATGTTTTTGTTGTCAGCCCATATTCAAGGGAGAGTTAGGAAAACTGAGTATAAAGCTAGATTACTATCAGATCATTCACCCCTATTATTAGTAATAGAACTGGAGGACATCCGACCAAGAACATATAGATGGAGGTTAAACTCCATGCTACTTAAAAGACAGGAATTTAGGGAGTTTATTGAATGCCAAATTAAAACATATTTTGAAATAAACACAGGATCAGTGAAAGACAAATTTATATTATGGGACACAAAGAAAGCCTTCATTAGAGGGCAGATAATAAGTGATGTGACTAAGATGAAAAAGGACTACAATCGGGAAATAGAGCAGTTGGAAAGGGAGATAACAAATACAGAAAAGGAATTAGTAAAAAGGGATGATATAATGAAAAAGAGAGAATTGACAGACAAAAAAATTGAATGTGAGACATTATAAACGTACAAGGTGGAGAAGAACATAATGAAAACATAAGCAAAAGTATTATGAACTGGGAGAAAAAACACATAAAATATTAGCCTGGCAACTTAAAACAGAACAAGCTAAAAGAACGATACTGACATCAAGGAAAAAGGACTAACAAATTACATATAATTTTAAGGAATTTTATGAACAATTGTATCAAACTGAGAATGAGGGAAAAGATGATAAAATAGAGGAATTTTAATCTAAAATTGAAATTGCAAGAAGAGGAACAAAACAAACTGATAAAACCATTTGAAATAGAGGAAGTACAGGATATATTAAAAAAGCTGCTGAACAATAAAACACCAGGAGAGGATGGATTTCCAATTGAATTTTATAAAACATTTAAGGAGTTGTTAATTCCTCCTCTCCTGGAAGTAATGAACCAGATAGAAGAAACACAAAACTTGCCAGATTCATGTAAGACAGAAATAATTACAGTAAATCCAAAGACGGGGAAGGATCCATTAACACCAGCATCATATAGACCAATATCTCTACTTAACTCAGATTATAAGATAATAGCGAAATTATTAGCAAACAGATTGGCCGACTGTGTACCAAAAATAGTAAAACAAGATCAAACTGGATTTATTAAGAAAAGACGAATAGTGGACAATGTCTGCAAACTTATTAATCTAATCCACACAGTTCAAGGAAATAATAAACCAACAGTGGCTGTTGCTCTCAACGCAGAAAAAGCCTTTGACAGAGTAGAGTGGAATTACTTATTTAAAGTATTACAGAAGTTCAATCTACCAGAAAAATATATAAATTGGATTAAAGCATTGTAATAATATTTGCCATTGGCAAAGGTAAGAGTAAATGGATATGTATCGAATCACTTTAAATTAAGTAGGTCAACTAGACAGACATGTCCACTATCCTCCTCATTGTTCACCTTAGCAATAGAACCTTTGGCAGAACTGATAAGAATAGAAAATAAAATAAAAGGGTTAAAAATAAAGAAGAAGGAGTATAAAATCAGCTTATTTGTAGATTACATCATAGTATTCCTAACCGAACCAGAGGTATCAGTAAAAGAATTACATAATAAATTGAAGGAATATCAAGAAATATCGGGGTACAAGATCAACGCAAATAAAAGTGAAGCGATGCCAATGAGTAACACGGACTATACAGAATTACAAAAGAATCACCATTTAAATGGCAAAAACAAGCAATCCGATACCTAGGGATCAGGTTAGATAATAACTTAAGCCACTTGTACAAACTAAATTATCAGCCACTAATAAAGAAGTTGCAGGAAGACTTAGAACATTGGAAAGAATTACCACTAACGTTGATAGGGAGGGTAAACTGCATTAAAAAGAACATGTTCCCAAGGATACAATACTTTTTTCAAACATTACCAATTCCTTTAACAGAAAAATTCTTCAAGTAAATAATTCTCTTAATAAAGAGAATATTAAGGAAATTCTTGTGGAAAGGGAGGAATCCAAGGGTAGCATTAGATAAATTAGCAGAGAGGTATAATCAAGGTGGTTTGCAGTTACCAAATTTTAGAAATTATTATAGAGCTGCACAACTGAGGTATTTATCAGATTTTTACCAGACAAAGGAAAAACCAGACTGGTCTAAGATAGAACTAGATAAAATAGGGGAAAAGGTACTGGAACATATACTTTATAAGTGGGATGAAAAGTTGGTGCAATATAAAAACTCATTAGTATTGCATCATTTACTTAATACATGGAAGAAGATCCACTTAGAAAGGAAAAAATGAATTATCAAACACCAAAATTACTATTTTTTCCCCAAATTTTATTTAAAAGATAACAGAAACATAGCATACAATTTAAAAATAGTCAGAGAATTTTTTTCATTAATACCTATCCCCCCTCCAACTCTTTCAGCCAGCTCCCTTAAGGGGAGCAAAAACAATTAATTTTATATACATATATATATATTTTTTTTAATTAACATTTCAAAGTATATCTAAATGCATATATTTCAAATATGGAGTCCACTTACTAACAAAAGAAGAATAATTATCATGTAAATTATAAATAATTTTTTCCATAACAATACATGCTTTCAATTCATTATGCCCACAAGCTATATTAATCTCAGTATCATTTTTCCAGGTACTAGCAACACATTTATGCGCTACTGATAATACCAAACATACAAAAGCACTTTGAACTTTATCCAATCCCATTCCTCTTAACGGATATAAATTTCCCAACAAGAAAATCATTGGATCTAACGGTAGAATAAAATTATATAATTTCTCCAAAACTACTTTAATTCCTTGCCAAAATGATTGAACTTTAACATAATTCCATACACCATGTAAAAGAGTTCCAATACATGAACCACATCTAAAACAAGAATCCGAATTACTAAACCACATATTCGTCCAATCTTCTTCAGGAAAAATAAATACTAAATCACTCTCCCATTTAAGTTTAGGTTTCTCCCAATCTGGTTTATCCATACTATCTTGTAACAAATTATACATAACTGAAATATAACCCTTTTTTGGTAAAGATGAAATCAAAGATTCAAATCTCAACAAAGTAGGTAAAATCATCTCTCTACCATAATGATCTTTTATGAAAGTCCTAAGTTGATAATACACAAACAAAGAATGGACAGGTATATCAAATCTTTCTCTCAATTGATTAAAAGAAAGAAATTTCCCCTCTACAAAACAATCTTCTATTGTCTTTATACCCTTAGAATCCTAAATCTTTAAATAATTGATAAACATTGAAAAAGAAATAAGCTGATTATTTTTTTCAATGGAGTTAAAATTGGTAATTTATCTTTCGACCCTAACACCCTATTTTTTTAACCAAATCTTTAATAAATGTTTCAATATCATATTGCTGTAACAAATTCAAGATCCAATGAAGTATTAATTCATGTATTTCAACCCTAGAAATACATGCCATCTCCACTTTAGCCCAGCTAGGAGGCTGATCTAAATCCATCAATCTACTAATGAACTTGAACTGGGCCGCTTCATAATAATTTTGAAAATGTGGTAGTTGTAATCCGCCCAATGTATACTTCCATGTAAGTCTATGCAACGCCATTCTACCTTTCCATAAAAACTCTTGCACTGCATTGTTCAGATCTTGAAAAAAAACCCTTCAAAAGTAAACAAGGTAGTGACTGAAATAAATATTGTATTTGAGGAAAAATAGTAATTTTAATACAGTTAACCCAACCAATCAAAGTTAATGGAAGATCTTTCCACTTAATCAAATCGCTTTAATCCATCTTAATATAGATACATAATTTAATTGATATAATGATTGATAATTCGTATCCATAAACACACCTAAATATTTAATTTTATTTGTCCACCTTAATTTTATAATTGTTTTCAACAGAATAATCTCCCACTCCAACTGGTAAAATTTCACTTTTAAACCAATTAACTTTATATTATTTTAAACCAATTAACTTTAAATTTATATCCCGATAATTCTCCAAATTTCAACAAACACTCTTGCAATTGTTTCAACGACCGTTCCAGTTGCGTTAGGTATACCAACACGTCATCCACAAATAAGTTAATTTTATATTCTTCATTCTTAACCCACACCCCTCTAATTTCTTCATTTTGAGCTAACAGTTAAATAACCAATACAAACAAGGCTGATGACAATGGGCATCTAGAAAACAAATCATGTCTTGAAGAGTAAAAAGAAAAATCTTTCTCTGTAGGGTTAACTTTTCTCCAAATATCCACCAAATTTAAATCTTACATTAACACCTTAATTTGCATTGCCATCTTTGATTTCCTTATATTTTTTGGATTTCTATCCAATAAAGGGTCGAGAACACAGTTAAAATCACCACCAACTAAAATATTTTCATTAGCTTGAGTTAACAATAAAAAAGCTTCTGATATAAACTGCTCATCATCTATATTAGGGGCATAAAGATTCAACAAAATCCAAGATTCAGCAAAAATTTTACTATTTACTCTGCCAGCATACCCCTCTGAAGTTTCCAATTCAAAGGGTAATTTTTTATGAATCAAAATCGCTATTCCTCTTGCCTTAGAATTAAAAGAAGAAAAAACATGACCAACCCAATCCCTTTTCAATTTCAAATGTTCTTTCTCAGTCAAATATGTTTCTTGTAAAAAAGCAATATCAATTTTCATTTTTTTTTAAATATAAGCCAATATTCTCTTTCTCTTAATTGGATTATTTAACCCCTGCACATTAAAAGTTGCAAAATTCAATTGAGACATCTTTTTAAATTACTAATATAGTTACATACTATAAAATAATGCTCCCCTCTACAATTCTTCCAAAAAAGAAAAACCCCCTCAAAAAAGAAAAAAATATATATTAAAAAAAACAGCAGAAGAAAACCCCAAAAAACCCACCCAAAGGTAGTAATACGCTAAAAAAAAAACAGGTTTGGTAAACCCACTAGTTGCAGATGACTGTCAAAATTTTCAGTGTCATCCACCCCCCCTCCCAGCCAGAGACATATTAATTATAATCAAACAGAATCCAATATAGTCCATATATTCAGCCCAATGATTCCAAGTCCAAAAACTGCTCCAGATCTTCAATTTCAAGAAGACTTTGTGTCTTTTAAATTATATGTTATTTTTTCCAATGGAATACATTTATTCATTTCCATGTACCATTGTTGTACTCTCAGGCTCTCTTCTGATTTCCAGGTTGACATTATACGTTTTTTTTGCTACAGCTAAGGCGATCATAATAAATCTATTTTGTGATTCATCCAGTTTGAGGCCTAATTCTTTACTTCTTATATTACTTAGAAGAAAGATCTCTGGATTTTTTGGTATGTTGCTTTTTGTGATTTTATTTAATATCTGATTTAGATCTTCCCAAAACTTTTCCACTTTCTCACATGCCCAGATTGCATGTACTGTTGTTCCCGTTTCCTTCTTACAGTGAAAACATCTGTCTGATACCGTTGGGTCCCATTTATTTAACTTTTGGGGCGTGATATATAGCCTGTGTAACCAATTATATTGTATCATGCGTAACCTCGTGTTTATTGTATTTCTCATAGTTCCGGAGCATAGCTTTTCCCACGTTTCATTCTTTATCTTTATGTTTAGATCTTGTTCCCATTTTTGTTTGGGTTTACAGCTTATTTCATCATTTTCTTTCTCTTGCAGCTTGATGTACATGTTTGTTATAAATCTTTTAATTATCATTGTGTCTGTAATCACATATTCAAAGCTGCTTCCTTCTGGTAACCTCAGTCTGCTTCCCAATTTGTCCTTTAAGTAGGTTTTCAGTTGGTGGTATGCAAACATTGTACCATGAGTTATTCCATATTTGTACTTCATTTGTTCAAATGATAATAAATTATTTCTCAAAAAACAATTTTCTATTCTTTTAATCCCTTTTCTCTCCCATTCTCTAAAGGAGAAATAAAGTCACATTATTTGAACAAATTTGGGAACCGTACATGGAACACAACAGAGAGGGCCTACCACGGACCTCCACCCTCTAAAATGATAAAATGAGAAGAAGACGAAATGAACTGACCCAATGTGTAAAAGTAGATGATACAATTTTCTTGTTTATTTTCATTGTGTGATGACATTGTTTAATGGGTTTATTGTCTTGTATATTCTGAACGTTTAATGGGTTTGGAGGGGGGAGGGAGGGAGGGAGGGAAGGGAGGGGGGAAAAGAGGAGAAAATGACTGTGTATATTCAAGAGGGAAATGTTTGTGTGTAATTTGGTTAATATGGTTCATAGTGTGAAATTTAAAAAAAGACTTTGTGAAATCTTTCTTTCCATACTTTTCATTCTTTCCATTCCCATGTCCATTTCCATTTCCATTCACTCTCCTCTTAGGAGTTAACCGAGGAGGAGATCCATTTCTTCGCAATTCCGGCAGAATTGGCAAAGACCAAGGCATCATGATCATTCTCAAAAAATTGAGATTGAAAATTTCTATAGAAAACCTTCAAAATTGCAGGATAATGAAAAGCAAACTTGTAGCCTTTTCGCCACAAAACATCTTTAGCCGTATTAAATTCTCGTCATCTTCTAATAACTTCTTGACTCAAATCAGCATAAAAGAACACCCTATTATGTTGAATCATTAATGGAGATCGATTCTGTCTTGCGTTCTGCACCGCCATACGTAAAATCATTTCACGATCTTGATATTTTAAACAACGAATCAAGACTCCTCTCGGTGTTTGTCCTGGTTATAGTCTTCTTCTCAAAGCTCTATGACCCTATCCAATTCCAAACCTTCAGGGAAAAACTCTTTACCCAACACCTCTGGGATCCAGTCCTTAAAATTTTTTATAGGATCAGCACCTTCTATATCCTCTGGAAGACCAACTAGTTTTCACATTATTCCTCCAACTTTGATTTTCCAATGAATCAATCTTCTTCATTAAATCTCTTTTCTGAATCCCTCAATCTACAAAAGAGCCTTCCACTTTTTCCATTATTTCTCTATTTCGTTCCACCTGAGCTTGACACTCAGAGAAAGCTGTTTCAATTTTCTTAAAATTTTCTTGCACAGAATCTACTGATTGTATACATTTATTAATATCACTTTTAACTACAATCATGTCTTGCTTCACGGTTGACATTTCATCACACAAAGTATTCATTTTTATTTTCATCTCCAGAAATCCTTGAGTCATTTGAGTTGATATTTGTTTTGTCATATTATGCATTTGCTGTATTTGACCAGCAATCCCTTCCAAAACAGTGAACACTGAATCCAGTCCAGATTCCACTTCCACTTTTTGAGATTCACCTTCTTTAAAGTACAAATATGGAATAACTCATGGTACAATGTTTGCATATCATCAATTGAAAGCTTATTTAAAGGATAAATTGGGAAACAGCTCAAGATTACCTCCTGGACGTATTCCAATAAGGTAAGTTCCTATTCTTCCTCAGTCATTACAGGTCCTTTAACTGAATGGCTGCGGGTCTGGACACCCGACGCTGGCACCCCAACCTTTTTGGGACACCGGCGTTCGGGTTCCCCCACAGCACTGATATTTTCCCACAGCTCCCGGGCCTGTGATGCCACACACAGGCCAGGCAAGACATCGGATGCGCAAAAGTGTCTTCCGATGCTACCCTGCATGCCACCGGGCCGCCCAGTGAGGTCTGGGGTTTGTGGGTCCACTTATCGGACATTCCGCCTGTGCGCATGGCTTCTCGTGGATGCGGGTTGACAACGGCCGAACTCACCGATATGCCGGCACCATCTTGCGGATGCAGGATCGGCGCCGGAGTCAAAGTCAAATGGGCTGGAGTCCTCTGAGGCTTGCAGACTTCCAAAAGGACTCCATGGATTCAGCTATGCAGGTAGGCCTCAATTCTTCTGCACTTTTATATGGTAGTTTTTTTTCTGAAGCTGAGGTTTCAACTTTTTCACATCATATGCCATCATAAAGCACTGTTATTTAAATAATTGTAAATCTTATTTTTAATCATTTTTATACTTTTTTAAAAACCGGGTATTTAATGATCCAGCTGGGGAGAGGTGGACACACATCTTCCTTCTATGCCATCTTGCCACGCCCCCCCACCAAAATTACTACTAATGCAAAATCCGCTAATCCCTTTTACAATAGACAACCTTTCCTTTAGAGAATGGGAGAGAAAAGGAATCAAAAGAATAGAAAATTGTTTTTTGGGAACTAATTTATTAACATTTGAACAGTTGAAGTACAAATATGGAATAACTCATGGTACAATGTTTGCATATCATCAATTGAAAGCTTATTTAAAGGATAAATTGGGAAACAGCTCGAGATTAGCTGAAGGAAGCAGCTTTGATTACGTGATTACAGACACAATGGTAATTAAAAGATTTACAACCAACATGTACATTAAGCTGCAAGATAAGGAAAATTAAATAAACTATAAACCCAAGTGGGAAAAGGATCTAAACATAAATATAAAAAATGAAGTATGGGAAAAGTTATGTTCTGGAACTATTAAGAATACAATAAACACAAGGTTACATATGATACAGTATAATTGGTTACACAGGGTATATAATCACTCCTCAAAAATTAAAAAGAATGGGATTCAACATTATCGGATAGATGCTTTCGCTGTAAGAAGGAAATGGGAACAACATTACATGCAACTTGGGTATGTACAAAAGTAAATACTTTTTGGGAAGAACTAAATCAGATACTAAATGAAATTAATAAAAAATAACATACCAAAAAAGCCAGAGATATTTCTTTTAAGTAACATAAGAAGTAGAGAATTAGACCTCAAACTGGATAAAGTGCAAAAAAAATTCTTTATGATAGCTCTAGCAGTAGCAAAAAAATGTATAATGTCAACTTGGAAAATCGAAGAGAGCATGAGTATACAGCAATGGTACATGGAAATGAATAAATGTATTTCATTGGAAAAAATAACATATAATTTAAAAAATAGAGTCACAATGTTTGAACAAATTTGGGAACCGTACATGAAACATATCAGAGAGAGCTTGCCTATGACCTCCATCCCCTAAAATGAGAATTAAAATGATAAGAAGACAAAACGATTAGACTCCATGTGTAACAAATAGATGACAAATTTTTCTTGTTTATTTTCCTTTGTGTGAAGATATTGTTTTATGGTTTTATTGTCTTGTATATGTTGAATATTTATGGGTTTTGGAGAGGGGTGGGTAGAGGGGAGGGAGGGAAAGGGGGGAAAAAAAGGGGAGAAAAGACCACTGTGTAAATTTAATGAGAAATGTTTGTACATATTTTGGTTGATATGGTTCATAGTGTGAAAAATAAAAAAAATATTTAAAAAAAAGGAGATGCAGGCTTGCCGCACAGCCATCACCGGTCTCTGCCTCGAAGACCTCAGTCTGTCGGACAGCCCCGACACACTCTTGGGCAATGTCTCCACTGGCACACCATGCCCGGTAGTGCCCCAGCAATGGAGGCACCAAGTTTTCAAGGCCATTCACAACCTTACGCAGTTGTCATTAAAAACCACAACCTGTATGGTAGTGGAGATGTTCATGTGATACGGCCTGAGAAAACAAGTCACGCAGATGGTGCGCAATTGCACCCAATGTCAGGCATCCAAAGTCCACCATCATGTCAAGACTCCGGTCCACCAGTTTGACCCTCCAAGGAGAAGGTTCAAACAAATACATGTTGGCATCATTGGCCCACTGCTCATCTCCCAGGAGGCCCGGTACCTCTTCACAGTAATAGACCGCTCCATGAGATGGCCAGAGGGCATTCCTCTAAAGGACACCTCACCTGATTCCTGCACCAGGGTACTGCTCACATATTAGATCACGAGGTTTGGGGTACCAGCCCACATAACCACCAACAGAGGGGCACAGTTTACGTCAGCGCTGTGGACACAGCTCACAACACTCCTGGGCATCAAGCGGCACCACATCACCGCTTATCACCCATAGGCCAACAGACTTGTGGAGCATTTCCACCCGCACATGAAGTCAGCCCTCATGGCCTGTTTAAATGGACCGATTTGTGCAGATGAGCTTCTCTGGATACTACTGGGCATCAGGATGGCACATAAAGAGGATTTACAGGCATCCTCAGTTGAATTGATTTACGGCACCCCGCTAACCATGCCAGGCGAATTCATCCTCCCATCCTGAGATTCAGAGACTGAGGGGAGGGCATTTTTACAGGAACCATGGGACAGGTTAGCCTCACGTGCACCCCCACCCACACTCACACCATGGATGGCGGCCGGAATCCATCCCAAAGACTTATCAACCATAGAATTTGTATTCATCCTGCCCCCCCTCCAACGACCCTATGAAGGCCCTTACAGGGTCCTGTGCAACTCTGGCAAGACCTTCACGCTAGACATTGGGTGTAGGGAGGAATTGTTCACAGCAGATAGGCTGAAAGTGGCACATCTGGACCTTAGCTAGCAGATCATACCAGCACAGCCCAAGCGCTGGGAGCAACCGCCTAAGGACATGACCCCACAACGCCCAAGGGCAAAGAACACTAGAATCAGATCTGGAGGGAGTTGTGAGGCAGCACACATCGCGACGCAGGCAATCTGGCTCTGTGTTTGTCATGGCCATGGTAGTGGAGCAGCCGCGTCAAGATGGCGTTGCCAGGTTTTGCTTCCTTCGTGGGCAGAGGGGCCACGCACGTGCACTCGGCTGCGTCGTCGCATCACCGCCAGTGCAGGGGCGGGACTTGACCTCCACCTTATAAGGCGCAGTGCGGGCATTTTAAAATAAACTGTTGGAAACTAAACTGACTCCACTGTGCAGTTTTGTTCTCATTTCCTCCTCGTAGCTACCACTGTAACCCATTACTTCCTATGGATGCTGTGTGACCTGCTGAGTTTTTCCAGCACATTTATGTATTGGCATTGTGTGATGCACAAAAATACGTGGGAACGTGACATCACAGGGAGGAACATTTGAAAGTCCTCTCATAGTTTGGTGAGTTACTTGCTGTATTTGGTGAATAGCCAATTGCAGCACCAGCGAGCGAGATCAAAATTTGAATCCTATGCTGTCTGTAAGGAGTTTGTACGTTCTTCCCATGTCTGCATGGGTTTCCTTCTTATGCTTTGGTTTCCTCCCACCCATCAAAATACACCAGGGGATGCAGGTTAATTGGGTGTAGTTAGGCAGTGTGGTCTAGTCAAAAGGGCCTGTTACCGTTCTGTATATCTGTTTATTTATGATCTATTGAGCGGAGTTCCCTATTGGAGGGAATGAGTGTGTTGATGTTCATCACGTAACTGTTGCCACATTAATTGCCTGTTACCGGCGAACTTTCCAACATGCTATGTTCATTGCAAGTGCCTCAGTTGCAAGCCAGTGCCTCTGTGCTTCCTTCCCACTGTACTGGATCCTTAGCTTTGATTTTTTTTTTGCCCAAGTCTTTTCCTGGCTCACAACCAAAGCTGCTGCCATCTGAGTCAATTGCTAACTCCTTTTGATTGATTATGTCTTTTTAAGGTGCAATGTAAATGGAAGTTGTTTTTATAAAAGTCAGGGGATGGGAAGCATTACACAGAACGTGGTTCAGCCTCGAGACATTACACACCTCAGTGCACAGGCAGGAATGTGCACTCTCAAACGGTAACTGCAGGATACCATGATGGAGAACTGCATATAGCTTGGAGGATTTTCACAGAGCATTAACATGCTGACCATGTGTTCCAGACTGCAAGTTTATAATAAAATTCCTGTCACCTCAACCATGGAACTTCACTATCATCTCCATAATGCAACTTCTGTTAAATATGCAGAGAGCTCTTACTTTTACCCATTTTCAGTGCTCTTAGCACTTCCCCCCACCTCAGCAGTCCTATTATGAGAAGCTGTTTCCCCGCGGCTACTCTTTCTTCTGTTACGAGCCCAGAGGACTCCAAAACCCAGCAGCAATAGAAATTCACCAAGACAAATGGTTACTGCAAATTAAAATTTGCTTTTAATTTTCTTTAAACGTAATAACAGGATCAATCTTTAACTTATTACTATTAACTTAACCCCCTTCTATTTCTAAGCGCATGTGTACGTGTTCAGGAAAGTTCTCAGTTTCACTGTCCAATCATTCACTTTTCACTTCTCCAAGTTCGCCGGTAACAGGCAATTCTTATACTGTGCACAGAATTCAACATTTATAATTTCCACCAGGCTCTGGTGCTTAAAATTAAATGGTTACCACTCAGGAAGGTTCTTGTTGGTTTCAGAGAGAAATTTCTTGCTCGTTGGACACGCACAAACTGATTTCCTCCAATCAGTCTCTTCATTGTCTTCCGAAGAAACTTGCTCCATCATGGGTTTTCCAAACGATAACCTCTTCTTCCAGGACACCACAGAGTTCCTCTTGTTTCCCTTATTTCAGGAGAAATGCTCGAGCCAGCCATTTCCTCATAAGGATTGCAAGGGTTTTCAACATGCTGAACTAAAAACTCACAACCCGTCTTCAAAATGGGGTTTTTCAACAAGCCTGCCAACTTGCCATTTTGCAGCCTCAGCTGCTGCTGTAGAACTGACCTCTCTCTCTCTCTCTCTCTCTCTCTCTCTCCCTCTCTCAAAAAGAGAAATCACCTGTTTTTTTTTCCCTCTCTATGCTTATAAAAATCATCTAACCTCTCCCAAGGCTCCAAACTCAATTTTCGAGAGATCTTATCAGTATCTGTGCCTGGACATGATCAACATTATGTTCCATTTGCACCCCATTTTGAAGTCCTTTTCAAAGCAGTTCCATTGCCTCTGCAAAGTCACTGGTGACACAATGTCTTACTTCAGCAAAGCTTTTGCATTTTAAATGGGATGTCTTTTGTGCAGTGTTTCTTTGTTTGTGACATGTAACCTAAATTAAATCAAAACCCCACAATCTATCTCTTTTAAAGACATATTTTACCCATAGCTATTCTAACATATCCCGTAATACTTCACTTTTAGCTATGACCCTTCCTATCCAAAATTCTTGACTCACAAAACCTAGTACAGTAAAATCCCTGGTATCCAGCACCTCTGGCGATTGGTAGATGCTGGATAAGTGTATTTTCTGGCTGCTTGTGACTTACAATACCTAACTAATACACCTGCATGAAGAATAAACAGTTTCAAAGACAAAAGATAAAAAAAAATACTATACAGTAGTATTTACACTGAACAAATTTACATCCATGAATATATAAACCTTAAGTATTTTACTTTATTTCAGAATCAGAATTTTATTGTCATGAACAAGTCATAAAATTTGGTGTTTTGTAGCAGCGTCAGAGTGGAAACATTCACATTATAACCATCTTACACATTACTATAAAAATAATAGGGCACAAAAAGTAAGGCAGTGTCTTTGGTTCATTGATTATTCAGGAATCTGATGGCAGTGGGGAAGAAACTGTCTTTAGATTCCTGTACCTTTTTCCCAATGGCTGCAAAGTGAAGAGGCCGTAGCCTGGGTGGTGGGGTCTTTGAGGATAGAGGCTGCTTTTTTAAGCCACCGACTCATGTAGGTGTCTTTAATGGAGTGAAGTCTGGTGCCTGTGATGCCGCAGGCTGAGTTAACAACCCTCTGGAGTTTATTCTTGTCCTGAGAGTTGGCGCCTCCATACCAAGCAGTGATGCAATCAGCCAGAATACTCTCCGTGGTACACCTGTAGAAGTTTATAAGATCCTATGGTGATATACTGAATCTGCTCAAACCCTTACAAAGGTTAACTACTGGCGAGGCTTCTTTGTGATTGCAGTCTTTTTCAGTCAAAATCAGTTTTATGTTTTTCAGTCACATTCTTTGAAAACATTTAACCATTGCTGATTCAGCAGGTTCCTCCCCTTGTATGACAGATGAACAATAAAAATAATTAAACCCCCCCCAACCCCCACTCTCCCATGTTTGCAGATAAAGCCTCTGACTGGGGCAATAAAGCAGGAATAAGAAAGTCACCCCAATGGTGACCGGCATCAACCAGCTCTTCATCCTGGTGACACCATTACTGTTTCACACAACTTCATTCATACAGCTACCATGAGCAAAATATAAGGGCAGTATGGTTGGCAAAATGCCTTGAGAGCACCAGTGATCGGGACTGGGGTTCGAATCCCGCTCTGTCTGTAAGGAGTTTGTACATTCTCTCCGTGTCTGTGTGGGTTGTCCCCAGTGGCTCCGGTTTCCTCCCTCCATTTGAAACATACTGGAGGTGTAGGTTAAATGGGTGTAAGCTGAGCAACGTGGACTCCTGGGCGGAAATGGACCGTAATGTGCTGTATGTCTGAATTTATTTTAAAAATTACTCTGCTGGGCTGAATATTTGCTTCCATCTACACAAAAGGTATATCCTGTTACATCAGAGAGCATTTACTTTTACAATTTTAAACTTAACATATTTTTTACCTGCATTTTATTCTGAT
Organism: Narcine bancroftii; assembly: GCF_036971445.1. Taxonomy (NCBI): domain Eukaryota; kingdom Metazoa; phylum Chordata; class Chondrichthyes; order Torpediniformes; family Narcinidae; genus Narcine; species Narcine bancroftii. Next base: position 238,544,659 of record NC_091474.1, on the reverse strand, counting down.
TTCTTTTTCTTCAATTTTTTGCCAGTTGCTTCAGACTTAAATTATCCCTTCATTTTGACTATCAAGGCTCTGGATACCCGAACAGGATATTAGTAAGTGTTTTGGTAATATAGTAGTTAGTTTCTGCATCGTAGTTAATTACTAGAATCATTCAAATGCCACCCGAACAGAAGGAAAAGTTAAATTTGCACTGAAATGAATTTGGCATTTTCCTTCAATAAAATCTCCTGATGGTCAAAATAACTAAAGCCCTTCAGGGATTCTACCATTCTGACCTGCCATGGTCTATCCAGAATCCACCCAATGAGGCTGACTTTTAACTGCCTCCTCAGATAAGGGGGGTTTAAAATTTGATCATAAATCACTAATGTCGACCAGATTCTGAGTACATTAAGAAAAAACTGATAAGTTTTCCAACTTGAGGAATAAATCGCCTGGAAATTATCTTTGTAATCTTTGACCATACTTGTGGCAGAGAGGATCACTTTAATCTCCTTGCCCCTCCATCAACGTGATCTACCAGGATTGTTCTCTGAAGACGGAGTGCAAAATCATTGAGGACCCCTTCCACCCTGCACACAGCAACTTTCAGCTGCTCCAATTTTGAAAGAGATACAGGATTATCAGACCCAGGCCAAGAAACAGCTTCTTATCACAAGCAGTGAGAATGTTGAACGACCAAATTAACTGCTCACTCTAACCATCTGAGAATCTCATATGTACAAAATAATATTTATTTATTGGATAGATGAAATACTTGACCTGCATATTAATTGTTTGCCTGTATGTGTCTGGTTATGTATCTGCATGCTTTGCACTGAGGACCAGAATTCGCTGTTTCGTCGGGTTGTACTTGTTTATTCAAATGGCAAAAACTTCACTTGAGGGGCCGTGGTAAGATGGCTTAGAAGGAAGACGTGTGTTCCACCTCTCCCCAGTTGGATCATTAAATACCTGGTTTTTAAAAAGCATAAAAATGGTTAAAAATAATATTTTTCAGTTGTTTAAATAACAGTAATTTATGATGACATCCAATGTGAAAAAATTTAAACCTCAGCTTCAGAAAAAACTAGCATATAAAAGTGCAGAAGAATTGAGGCCTTCCTGCATGGCTGAATCCAGAGTCATCGTTGGGAGTCTCCAAGCCTCAGAGGACTCCAGCCCATTCAAGTCTGACTCTGGCACCGATTCTGCCTCCACAAGATGGCGCCGGCACATTGGTGAGCTCGGCCGTTGCTGACCCGCGCTCACGTGAAGTCGTGCACGTGGGTGGCATGGCCAATAAGGGAACCTGCGAACCCACGACCTTGCTGGGTGGACAAGCGGTCCGACGGCTTTGTCTGACCTGCGTGGGGCATCACGGGTCTGAGAACTGCTGGATAAAGTGTGGGCTGTGGGGGAGCCCGATCGCCATCGTCCCAAAGAAGTCGGGGTGCCGGTGTCGGGTGTCCAGACCCGCAGCCGTTCAGCCAAAGGACCTAAGTTGACTGAGGAAGAAGAGGAACTTACCTTATTGGAATTCGTGCAGGAGGAGGAGCTTGCAGTTAAAGAAGGTGGATCTCAAAAAATGAAAGTGGAATCTGGAATGGATTCAGTGTTTACTGTTTTGGAACGGATTGCTTGTCAAATGCATCATATGTCAAAACAAATATCAACTCAAGTGAATCAAGGATTTATGGAGGTGAAAATAAAAATGAATATCTTGTGTGATAAAATGTCAATTGTGAAACAGGAAATGACTGTAGTTAAAAGTCATATTAATAGATGTATAAAATCAGTTGATACTGTGCAAGATAACTTTAAGAAAATTGAAACAGCATTTTCTGAGCGTCCAACTCAGGTAGAACGTAATAGAGAAAAAATGGAAAAAGTGGAAGGTTCTTTTATAGATTGGGGGTTTCAAAAAACAGATTTAATGAAGAAGATTGATTCATTGGAAAATCAAAGTCGAAGGAATAATGTGAAAATAGTTGGTCTTCCAGGGAAGACCCTATAAAAAATTTTAAGCACTGGATCCCAGAGGTGCTGGGTAAAGAGCTTTTCCCTGAAGGTTTGGAATTGGATAGGGCTCACAGAGCTCTGAGAAAAAAAACACTTCTAGGACAAACACCGAGAGCAGTCTTGGTTCATTGTTTAAAATATCAAGATAGAGAAATGATTCTACGTATGGCGGTACAGAAGGCACAGCAGAATCGATCTCCCTTAATGGCTCAAAATAACAGAGAGTTCTTTTATAACGATTTGAGCCAAGAAGACGATGAGTATTTAATATGGCTAAAGATGTTTGTGGCGAAAAGGCTACAAGTTTGCTTTTCATTATCCTGCAATTTTGAAGGTTTTCTATGGAAATTTTCAATCTCATTTCTTTGAGAATGATCATGATGCTTTGTTTTTGCTAATTCTTTGCCAGAACTACGAAGAAATGGGCGTTTTCCACCATTGTCTCCTAAGAGGAGGGTAAATGGAAATGGAAATAGACATGGGAATGGAAAGAATGAAAAGTGTGGAAAGTATGGAAAAAGAGTCTCAAGGTTGTGTGATATCATGTATGTACTCTGACAATAGATCTGAATCTAAACAAAAACTTACAAGTGTTAGACAGACTGTTACACAGGGCCCAGTCCTTTAGTGTTCAGTGGTTACACAGACTGTTATACAGGGCCCAGTCTTTTAGTGTTCAGTGGTTAAAGGAGCCTCAACTATAGTTCTTTCTAACAAAGCCTCTAGTGTGGCTGTACCAATCACCAATGCATCCCCAACATGTATTCCTGCACCTTGGAATATGCCAATTGGCAGCTTTCACTTGCGGGTATTTCCTTGGAGTTCAGGCCAGAACAAAGTGCACTGTCACCGAGTTGACGGTCTATCAGAAGTAGTTAATGCTTCTCTCAGTATTGGTCACCAGGAACAAATTACAGAGTCCTTTGTAGGCAGGTGCTCGGGTTGAACCTTGACCAGGATCACTCAATCACATTCTTGGCAAAAACACAACATGTGGAAAAATGTTTGATACACTCTGTGGCCACTGCAAGTGGAGAAGCAGTTAGATTGAGACTCAATCTCTGCAGGAAGGATCTGATGGGAACCAAAGTGAGGTCTGAATTCTCACTTGTGATCTCTTGCAATGAGGCTTTCTTTAAAATAATTGTGACAGTCTGCTCAAGAAATAATCCCATGGAATCTACTGAGTCCTGCACAGGACCTCCATGGTGCTTGGTGCTGACCACTGCCTGGTGGGCACTTGATTGAAGGTGTTTCTCCACAAAAACATTTCTGTCAGAAATATTCAAAATATCCTTAACCACAAGTGTGGTGCCGGAGGATTGGAGTGTAGCTCACATTTTACCGTTGTTTAAAAAAGGCTCCAAAAGTAACTCTGGAAATTATAAGCCGGTGAGCCTAATGTCAGTAGTAATGATATGAGCCCAGAGGACCCCAAAACCCACCAGCAATAGAAATTCACCAAGACAAATGGTTACTTATACAAAAGTTGCTTTTAATTATCATAAACAGGAAAACAGGATCAAACTTATTACTATTAACTTAACCCCCTTCTAATTCTTAGCGCATGTGTATGTAATGTGTGCACAAGTTCAGAAAAGTTCTTGAATTCACAGTCCAATCTCACTTCTCATTCCTCCAAGTTCACTGGTTGCAGGCAATTCTTATACTATGCACAGAATTTAACATTTATGAATTTCACCAGGTTTTGGTGCTTGAAAGGTAAATGGTTACCGCTCAGGAAGGTTCTTGTCGGTTTGCCGAGAGAGATTTGTTGCTCATGGAACACCCACAACTGATCCCTTCTGATTAGCCACTTCAGTGTCTTGCTGAAGAAACTTATCCAGATGATAACCTCTTTCTTTCAGGTCACCATAGAATTCCTTTTCTGTTTCCTTTATTTCAAGTGCAACATTATGCAGATAGTCCTCTCCTCTTGTATGGACCACAAGGGCTTTGACCAGGCTGAACTAAGAACTCCCAACCCATCTTCAAAATGGGTTTTTTTTCCAGTTTGTCCTCTTCCAGTCCCAGCTGTTGTTGCTGAATTTGTAGAACTGAATTCTCTCTCTCTCTCTCTCTCTCTCTCTCTCTCTCTCTCTCTCTCTCTCTCTCTCTCTCTCTCTCTCTCACTCACTCAGAGAAAATCTGTTTGACTCTCCCTGTTTGCAAAACCATATGACCTTCCTATAACAGCAAACTGCATTCAGGTAGACTGCCACACCGGGCCTAATCTTCCGAGTTCATTCATCTGTTGCTTTCCAAAACAATAATCCATGACACCACAGGATGTCCAATTAACACCTACTTGTGAAGTCCCTATAGGCACTCTTCAAAGTTTTTGTAAAGGCACCCGGATCTCTGGCTTTTTAATTGAGACCTGTTTTGAACTGTTTATATGTGACCTCCACTAAAAAAAACTGCAACAATTTATCCCCTTTAAAACATATCTATATACAATATAAAATATAACACAATCTGTCACAGTAGATAAATTATTGGAAGATGTTCTAAGAGATCAGATATATAGTACAAGTATCCAGATAGCCAGGGTCTGACAAAGGATAGTCAACATGACTTTGTGTTTAACCAACCTTATGGAGTTTTTTGATGTGGTTACCAGGAAATTTGACGAAGGAAAGGCTGTGGATGTTGTTGACATGGACCTTTGACAAGGTCCTACAAGGAAGATTAATCGGAATGGTTCAGATCCTCAGTATTCATGGTGAGATAGTAAACTGGATTCAACATTGGCTGGACGGGAGTAGCCAGAGAGTGGTGGTGGATGATTTCTTCTCAGACTGGAGGCCTATGACTAGTGGTGTGTTTCACAATCAGTGCTGAGACCATTTTTGTTTGTCATCTATATCAATGATCTGGATGATAATGTAGTAAATTGGATCAGCAAGTTTTCTGAAGACACAAAAATGAGATGTTGTGGGCAGTGAGGATGATTTTAAAAGCTTGCAGAGGGATCTAGACCAGCTTGAAAAATGGGCTTAAAAATGGCAGATGGAATTTAATGCAGACAAGAGTGAAGAGTTGCTTTTTGGAAGGACAAACCAAGAAAGGACGTATATGGTAAGTGGGAGGGAACTGAGGAGTACAGTAGGACAGAGGGATTTGGGAATACAGATATATAGTTCCCTGAAAGTGGCATCACAGGTAGATAGGGTTGTAAAGAGAGCTTTTGGCATATCGGCCTTCATAAATCAAAGTACAGGTACATAATCCTTTATCCAGACATCTAAAATCTGGAAAGCTCCGAAATCCGGCATTTTTTTCCTGGTGCTGGTACAGCGGAGGAAGAGAGAGAGAGAGAGAGAGACAGCAGCGTGACTAGGTGGGGGTGGGGGTGGGAGAGAGACTGCAGAACATCTTGGGTGGGCAGGAGGAGATACAGCATCACGGGCGGGCAAGGGGGAGAGAGACAGCAGCATGACTCAGGTGGGCGGGGGAGAAGAGTGAGAGAGACGGTAGTGTGACTCGAGTGGCCGGGGGGAGAGAGACGGCAGCGCGACTTGGGTAGGTGGGTGGGGAGGTCCAGCATCATGACTTGGGTGGGCAACGGGGGAGAGAGAGAGCAGCATGGCTCAGGTGGATGAGGGGGGGGAGAGACAGCAGCATGACTCAGGCGGGTGGGGGGGAGGATAGAGAGACAGTAGTGTGACTCAGGTGGGCGGGGGGAGAGAGATGCCAGTGCAACTTGGGTGGGCGATGGGGGGGAGAGAGAGATGTCAACATGACTGGAAGAGGGAGCACAATTTGGGTGGGCTTAAAAATCCAAATTTCAGAGCATACTGTCCCCCAAGGGTTCCGGATATTGAGTATTGGAGTTGGGATGCCATGGTAAAATTATATAAGACATTGGTGAGGCTAAATTTGGAGTATTGTGTACAGTTTGGGTCATCTAACTACATGGAGATTATTAATAAGATGGAAAGAGTGCAGAGAAAATTTACTAGGATGTTGCCCGGACTTCAGGAGAAAGGTTAAACATGTTAGGACTTTATTCCCTGAAGTATAGAAGAATGAGGGAAGAATTGATAGAGGTATTTAAAATTATGAGGAGAATAGACAGAGTAGATGTAGGTTGGCTTTTTTTTTCCATTGAGGGCAGGTGCAATACAAACCAGAGAATATGGGTTAAGTGTAAAAGAAAAAAGTTTAGGGGAACATATGTGGGAACCTCTTCACCCAAGGAATGGTGAGTTGTGTGGAATGAGCTGCCAGATGAAGTGGTTAATTCAGGCTCAGTTTTAACATTTAAGAAGAATTTGGACAGGTACATGGAGAGTGATGGACTGGGTGCAGGTCAGTGGGATTGGAACAGATTAGAAGAGCCAAAGGGCCTGTTCCTGTTCTGTAATGTTTTATGGTTCTATGAAGGACAGGTTATGTGGCACAGCGCAATGGAATAGAAATTTCCACAGCAACAACAACAGCCTGACCTATTTGTGACTCCTGAGTAATGTAGATATCCTTTAAATGATCAGTAAAATGACCCAAACAACATACTCAGTGTGAAAATCAGGGCAGGATGTGCTGCCATTTTGGGATACCTCACCCCCACCCCAGAACCGGCAGAAAGGTTTGTCTGTCTTTTAGGTGGTCAACCTCTGCTGCTGCCTGGTGCAGTGGGGAAGATTTGTCCACATGAGCTGGTATGTGGTGGATCCCTTCGGAAGTTATTGACCCTCTTAGCGACGGCCTGGTCCAGGGCACTGGCAAGATGGTAATAACGAGTGGTGTCCAATTCGACTTCACGAAGGTGAAATTGTGCTTCAGCCTGTTGGAACCACAGTTCAGGCTCAGCTGTCCAGAAAGATGCTTTTAATTATCTTTAAACATGAAAACAGGATCACACTTTAACTTATCACGATTAACTTAACTAACCTAATTTAACCCCCTGCTAATTCTAAGTGCATGTGTATGCAATGTGTTTGTAAGTTTAGAAAAGTGCATGCAAGAGGGGAGAGGACTGTCTGTCTAATGTTTCACTTGAAATAAGAGAAACAAAAAGGAACTCTGTGGTGACCTGAAGGAAAGAAATTATCACCTGGAAAACCCTAATAGGGCAAGTTTCTTCTTCAAGACACCTATGTGGCTGATTAAAAGGGATCAGTTTGTGTCAAGGAACAACCAATCTCTCTCTGAAATCGACAAGAACCTTCCTGAGTGGTAACCATTTACCTTTCAAGAACCAAAGCCTGGTGAACTTTATAAAAGTTAAATTCTGTGCACAGTGTAAGAATTGCCTGCAACCAGTGAACTTGGAGGAATGAGAACTGAGATTAAACTTGCTTCACAGCAACAGCTGCAGAGTCCTTATTTGTCCAAAAATACATTTTTTGGACTCATCAGGGTCACCAATTGTGGTAACTGAAATCACAGTGGACATGATGAAATAACCATACAAGGAGTATTTAGAGTGATCAAATGGATTTACTCTTCATCACCTGCGCAACTTTTTAAAAGCAAGAATCACACGCTCGTCGCGTGCTGATGTCAACATGCACGGATGCCACATGACCGGTTCGATGCCTTCTGGGAGTTGTAGTGCTGCCATAGCTTTGCTACAGTTGAACCTTTAGAGAAGTGCAGACAGAAGTATGTCCTGAGTTGCAGATATATTTCTGTATGCAACTCAGGAGAAAGTTTTAACCCTTATCACTGGGGTAGATTATGTTGTGTTTGTATTGTATCTAGACATGTTTTTGGTAGATTAATTGGGGAAGATTTTTTAGTGTAGATCACATACAAACACTTTCAAATAGATCTTATTTAAAATACTGGAGCTCTGCTCATGCTAGACAGTTCGGCGACCAGAGCCTTTGCATAAGCTTTGGAGAGTGCCAAAGAGACTTCACTAATGGATTGTTGTTTACAAAAAGGCAACAGATGAAAGAACTCATCAGAGCTGCAGGCTGTCTGGAGTGAAACGTGCAGTTATAAGAGGGTCATGTGGTTTTGCAAGCAGAGAGAGTAAAACAGGCTTTCACTCTGGGGAGAGAGAGAGCGAGCGAGAGAGAGGGAGATTAGTTCTGCAGTTTTACAGTTAGCAGCAGCAGCTGGGACTGGAACAGGACAAGCTGACAAGCTTGTGGAAAAACCCATTTGGAAGACGGGTTGTGAGTGCTTAGTTCAGCCTGGTCAAAGCCCTTGTGGTTCATACAAAAGAAGAGGACTGGCTGCCTAATGTTTCACTTGAAATAAGGGAAACAAAAAGGAACTCTGTGGTGATCTGAAGGAAAGAAATTATCATCTGGAAAACCCTAATAGGGCAAGTTTCTTCGGCAAGACACCTATGTGGCTGATTAAAAGGGATCAGTTTGTGTCCAGGAACAACCAATCTCTCTCTGAAATTGACAAGAACCTTCCTGAGCGGTAACCATTTACCTTTCAAGAACCAAAGCCTGGTGAACTTTATAAATGTTAAATTCTGTGCACAGTATAAGAATTGCCTGCAACCAGTGAACTTGGAGGAATGAGAAGTGAGATTAAACTGTGAATCAAATAACTTTTCTAAACTTACACACACCTTGCATGCACATGCACTTAGAATTAGCAGGGGGTTAAGTTAGGTTAGTTAAGATAATCGTGATAAGTTAAAGTGTGATCCTGTTTTCATGTTTAAAGATAATTAAGAGCAACTTTTGTTTAAGTAACCATTTGTTTTGGTGAATATCTATTGCTGCTGGGTTTTGGGGTCCTCTGGGCTTGTAACACCACTCTGATAGCCAGATGAGCAATTTTATTGAAAAGGAAAGATGATCTTCACCTGCCTAAACACAATGATTATATGATGTTATGTCCTATTTCAGCTTGTAAAACATTAGATACAACATTAAAGATAGAAAGTTTAAATTTATAAAGGTGTGCGGCCCATTCATACAATACTGTTATGATTAGAAGAATTAAGAATTTTGTATGTTCCAGAGATTCTCCGTCCGATGTCTGGAGGTTGTTATCCTATCCACATTTTCACTTTTCTTTTACAAAGATTCCCCTGATTAGAGGTGTGGGGTAGATTAGATTTAGCTTTTAGGTTTTTTTGGGGGTTTTTTCTTTTCATTTTTTATTTGAATTAATTTGGCAAATATGGGTTGCAACATGGTTATCATAGATTAATTCAATAACTTGTTTCTCTTGTGGATTAAGGAACTGTCCAATGTAGTTCCAACATTTTTTTTATGTTTTACTGGTACCTATATGAGTTGACTCGCTATGGGTTTTACTTAAACTTTTTATGTAAATTGCCTGGAAAACACATAAATCAAAGCTTTTGCTATATCTTAGAACCTGGCAATAAACATAATACAGTTCTACAGAAGACTCTGTGATCTATGGACTGTTCCCAGTGACATATTCTGAGATCAAGTGTGGCTGAAGTCTGTAAAAGAAGCATTTTGGACTGCCCAATGCTTGTTTGGTTTCCAAATGTCTGTAAGTGAATGTGCCCTACCGACATATTCCAGGGTGCAGGAACCTAATCTTCCTACATTGCCATCGACTTACCTCAGATTCTGCCACTCAAGGTATGCTGACATGTTGCATCACAGCCCGGCGCGGTAATTCGAATGCCCAAGAATGCAGAAGGCTATAGAAAGTGGCATACTAGATCCTGGACTTCCTGACAGAAAGTCCACAGTCTGTCCAGGTCAGTAGCAGAACGTGGAGCAGTGACACTCTGAGCACTGGCACACCTCAGGGTTGTGTGCTCAGGCCGCTCCTGTTCACATTACTGACCCCCAACTGCATCACCAGATCCAGCTCTAGCATTGTCATCAAGTTTGCACATGACACAACGATAGATGGCCTCATAGTCGAAGGAGATGATCCAGGAGGACCAGGAACAACCACTCTCAACTACACATCCACAACATTGCAGTGGACAGCACCAGGTTCCTTGCAGTTCCTTTAACTGGTGACCTATCATGGACACACAACATCTTACTTGTCGGGAAGGGGCAACAGTAACTGCACTTGCTGAGAAGACCGAAGCAGGCAAAGCTACCAGCCACTGTTATATCAACTTTACTCTATTGAGAGTGTCCTGTCCGGCTGCATCACAGTATGGTTCAGTTGCTACAAAGAAATGTATCGGAAGTCAATCCACAGGGACCATAAGAATGGCAAAGAGAATCACTGGAGTCTTCCTTCGCCTCATTGATATGATCTTCCAAGATCGTTGTCTGAAGAGGGCATGTCAAATTATTGAGGATCCCTTCCATCATGTACACAGCATCTTTCAGCTACTCCCACCAGGAAAGAGATACAGGAATATCGGAGCAAGCACCTCCAAGCTGAGAAATATTTCTTCCCATGGACAGTGAGAATGCTGAATGACCAAAGGAACTGTTCACACTAACCATTCGAGGCTTTCTTATTGATATTTTTTTTTGGTATCTGAATACTTGTCCTGCATATGTATTTTAAATGTCTGGTTATGTGTCTGTATGTTTCGCACCAAAGACTGGCGAATGCTGTTTCGTTGGGTTGTACTTGTACAATCAGATGTCAATAAACTTGACTTGACTTGGTGAAAACAATTTTGAGTACTTTTTTTTAATCATCCAATTCACAACTTGGTTTTACCTATCACTTGTTTATTGCAGTATATTGGTAATATTTGTCTTTACCACATGGCTGCGGACTGCCTGTAACAAACCCACAGACCACCGATGACTATGAATCACAGGTTGAGAAAATATGGTCTAAAGATTGGGATAAATGCAGATAAATGGTAGGGCACTGAGGAGGGATCTGAGAATACAGATACATAATTCTCTGAAAGTGGTATCATGGGTGGATCAGGTTGTAAAGAGTTCTTTTGACATATTGGCCTTCATAAATCAAAGTATTGAGAACAGGAGTTGGGATGCTGTGGTAAAGTTGTATATGACATTGGTGAGGTCAAATTTGGAGTATTGTATTTGGCATATTGTCCTTCATAAATCAAAATATTTAATTAAAGATGTTGGGATGTTATGGTAAAATTTATGACATTGATGAGTATTTTGTGCAGTTTTGGTCACCTAACTACAGGAAAGATATCAATAAGATGGAAACAGTGCAGAGAAGATTTACTAGGATATTGTCCAGACTTCAGGAACTGAGTTACAGGGAAAGGTTAAACAGGTTGGTCTTTATTCTTGGAGCAAACAAAAATGAGGGGAGATTTTATAGAGGTGTTTAAGATTATGAGGGGGACAGACAGAGTAAATGTAGATAGGGCTTTTTTTTCCATTGAGGGTAGGTGATACACAACCAGGGGACAGGTCAAGGGTGAAAGGGAAAAGTTTAGGGCAAACTTCTTCACACAGAGAGTGGTGTGGTCTTGTAGCGGCGCTATGGATAGACTACAAATCCCAGAAGTCTAGTGAACTGGCACGGGACTTCATAACGTCGTGATGTCATGACGTGGCTCACTGTTTTAAAAGAATACGCTCGTGACTTGAGTAAAGTTCTGATTTATCTGCAACTGTGTGTGTGTGTCATTATTTTGTGTTCATCAGCCATCACTGCGTTTTCAGTGGCTACAATTTGTGGCCCCCAACGAGTCCAAAAAGAGCTTTTGGACCATATGGATATTGCATCTGTTGCTGTTAAGCTACCACCTTTCTGGATGGCAGAACCAGAGCTGTGGTTTCGACAGGCTGTGGCACAATTTCACCTCAGGAAGAACGAGGTGGACACAACTCGCTATTATCACCTCATCAGTGCCTTGGACCAAGCCACTGCCAAGTGAGTCGAGGACGTCCTGTGCGATCCACCAGAGCCTGGAGAGTGCAAGGGTGACACTCTAGCAGTGCTCCTGCTGCGAATTTTTGGCATTTCCAGCAGAGAGAGGGCCGCCAGACTGTTACACATGGAGGAGTTGGGTGACGACGCCCCATCTGAACTAATGGACGACATGCTATGCCTGGCATCCAGCCAATGTCCAGATATGTTATTCAAACAGCTCTTCCTGGAGAGGATGCCAGAAGACATCAGACTCTCATTATCGCAGAGTTCTTTCAAAGATCCCAGGGCAGAAGCTGCAGAGGCAGATGTCCTGTGGCTGGCAAAAATGCACACCAAAAGGTCTTTGAACAATGCCACTGAGTCACAGCTGTCTGCACCCAACTATTGTTGGCATTACTTCCCAAGCCAACGCTCTCCACACACCAGCTCCTGTTATGACTCAATGTCTCATCAGGCAGACAGCCAGTCAACACTTCCACCTGGTGTTTTTACCATCGGCCTTGGGCAGTCAATGTACGTAGATGCCTGCCACTATGAGCGTTCTCAGGAAACGCCCTGACCAACTGTCGTTAATGGCTGTGACGGTGGCTGAAAATCTACGAGCCTTCTATATATTTGGTATCAGCTATCCCAACATAACATTTTGGTGGACACAGGTTTGGAAGTTAGTGTTTTTCCACCAACCTGTTTCGATACACGTTATCCAACCCATAACCTCCAACTCACAGTAGCGAATAGTTCAAACATATTGACGTATGGCACCAAAAATATGAATGTTCAGTTTGAGGAAAACATTTACACATGGCCTTTTATTATAGCAGCAGTTTCATGACTGCTACTCAGGTCCTATTTCTTTCCTGCTCATTTGTTCATGGTGAATTCAAAGTATTCACCTGGCAGAATCGCATGTTCCTGTGCTATGCCTTCAGCCCTGCATAAGACTGTTGATAAGTTCTCCAAACATGGAGTAACTCACCATTTTTCTACAATCGGTCCTCCCATTCATACAAAGGCACGTCGCTTGCCACGGAGAAACTGCACTTAGCTGAATACAAATTCCACAAAATGGAAGAGCTGGGGATAATTCGCTGGTCTTACAGCCCATGGGGATCACCATTACATTTAGGCCAAAAATGCACCGGAGGGTGAAGATTAAAGTCGGCTCAACGATGTCACTATACCGGATCATTACCCTATTCGCCATATTCAAAATTTTTCAGTGAATCTGCATGAGGTGAAAATCTTTTCAAAAGTGGACTTGGTGTGCAAGTACCACCAGGTGCCAGTGGAACCAGACGACAAAAATGGCAATAAATACCCCTTTCGGATTGTTCGAATTTTTATGCATGCCTTTTGGGTTAAAAAATGCAGCTCAGACCTTTCAGCGAGTTATGGACGCAGTTGGGCGTGGCATGGCCAACGTCTTCATTTATCTAGATGACATATTAGTCGCCCAGCAAAACTAAAGAAGAGCACGTGGAACATCTGAGAGAATTTGGATCGACCATCAATCCAGTTAAATGTGTTTTTGGACAACAGTCAATAGAATTCCTGGGGCAACCAACCATTAACAAGGCCTTGGTTCCACTGCCTTCCAAGATCCACGTTATTGCTGAATATCCCAGACCAACCACTGTCAAAGGTCTGCAAGAGTTCTTGGGCATGGTTAATTTTTATCGTCGATTCCTTCCAGCAGCAGCTCACGTTATGAAGCCTCTCTTTAATCCACAGTCTGGTGGTGCCAAATCTATTCAGTGGGCAGATGCAAGTCAAGATGCTTTCATAAAGACAAAGGAACCATTAGCTCAAGCAACCATGCTCAGTTATCCAGTCCTAAACGCAGCCACCTCCCTTTCAACAGATACGTCTGATGTGGTCATAGGGGGTGCTCTCCAGCAGTATGTCGATGGACAAGGGAAGCCATTGGCATTCTTTAGCCGCCACTTCCGTGAGACTGAGAAAAAAAATACAGCTCCTTTGACAAAGAGCTCCTAGGCATATATTTGTCCATCCGTTACTTTTTAGAAGGCCATAAACCCTTGACCTTCACGTTTTCGAAGGTGTTTGAGCCCTGGTCAGCTCAACAACAGCGGGCAGTTCCTTCATTTCTGAATTCTCTACCACAGTAATGCACACTTCTGGAAAAGACAATGTAGTGGCTGATGCATTTTCCTGCTCAGTTATGGATCACAGTATTGACTATATGGCTCTCACCACTGCTCAAGCACAAGACAATGAGTTAGAGTCGTATTGCACCTTGATAACCAACCAACCTAAAATGGAAGGATGTGCGAATCATTGCCGACGGCAAGTTGCTCTTTTGCGATGTGTCAACAGGGCATCCACAACCAGTGGTTCCATCTTTGTGGAGACGTGGCATTTTTGATTCTGTCCATGGTCTTTCTCATCCATCCATCAGATCAACTATTTATCTGATTTCAGACAGATTTATTTGGCATGGTCTGAAAAAAGACATCATGAAAATGGCCATATCTTATGTAAAAAAAGCCAAAATCAATTGGCATACAAAAACACCGCTACAACCCTTCCCACCAGTAACTCTCCACGTCAACCATATTCATGTGGGCATTGTGGGACCAATTCTAGTTTCATGAGGCTACTGCTATCTTTTCACAGTGATCAATAGGTTTACGAGTTGGCCTGAGGCAGTTTACATGTGCACGACCATTCCTTAATTCCTGGGTGGCTCGCTTCGGCCTACCGGCGCACATCACTTCTGACAGGGGACCTCAATTTACATCTTCGTTATGGACGACCTTATCTCAGCTGCTCAGCTCTAGGCTTCATCATACAAGCGCCTATCACCCACAGATCAATGGGATGGTTGATCGCTTCCATCGACACCTTAAATCAGCCTTAATGGCCCTTTTGGACAGTCGCAACTGGGCAGATGAATTACTATGGGTGCTGCTTGGCATTAGGAAACTCCAAAAGAGGATCTCCATACAGAGCTTGTATACAGTGCGCCTTTGGTGGTCCCATGTGAATTTGTTCCATATGGATCCAGTAAAGATGAAGATCCCAAAGAGCTGCTGAGCAGACTAAGGGATACGATAGGCAAATTATCCCCTGTACCACCACCATCACAAAAGAAACATGTACCACACGAACTGAAGGACTGTGAATACTTTTTCATGAGTAGAGGAACACATGGACAGACCTTGCAAGTGCCATACGAGGGACCATACAGGGTGATAAGACAAATAAGGTCAACCTGCATTTTGGACATTGCCTGGCAGCCTCTGTCATTCAGAATTGAAAGACTCAAACTTGTCCATGTTGACAAAACTGCCCATATTCAACAGCCAGCAGTCCAACACAGCGGTCGACCTCCCAAAAAACTTCCAGGTGATATTGCCGGTTCTGGGAAGGGGGCCCTGTAGCGGCGCTTTAGATAGACTACAACTCCCAGAAGTCTGGCGAACTGACACGGAACGTCATGATGTCATGACGTGCTCCGCATGGTTGAATGTTTTAAAAGGATACGCGTATAACTGGAGTAAGCAAGTTCTGATTTACCTGTAGCTGTGTGTGTCGTTATTTCGCGTTCATCAGCCACCACTGTGTTTTCAGTCTCAATTTTAACATTTAAGAAGAATTTGGACAGGTACATGGATGGGAGAGGTATGGAGGGCTATGGGCTGGATACAGGTCAGTGGGACTTGGAAAAAAATGGTTCGGCACAGACTAGAAGGGTCGAGGTGGCCTGTTTCTGTGCTGTAATTGTTCTCTGGTTCTATAGTTCTAATTCAAATGTTGCCATGCTCAGTTGCTAATTTGGGTCCATTATTAAATTAAGATGGATTGAAGCATTGTCATGTCATGAGTGAAAACCCAATGGGTCTTTTTAAACAGGAAAGTCTGCAGATATTGGGGCTGAGTGCAGCAGACAAGGTTGCGAGAGAAACTCAGTTGGTCACCTGGGAGTTAAAGGGAAACCAACACTTCGGCCATGAGCTCTTCAAAAAATACATCAAAAAATAGGCATGTGTCTGAATAAAATGTGGGGGGAAGGGGAGAGAATGGATGAAGGGGCAGATGGAGGAGCTCAGGCTAACAGGTGATAGGTCATCGGCAGATACAGGTGGGAGGGTGGAAGAGACAAAATCTGAGAAGTGATAAGGAGGGAGAGGGCAGCTCTCTGACTGGCAAGGGAAGGGAAGGGTGTGTGGAGCTGGAGGAAAGGAGTCAGAGAGGTAGGAAATGATAGAGACCTGGGGGAAGGGTTAATGGAAATTGGAGAGGTGGATATTAATGCCATCTGGTTGGATAGTGCCCAGATGGAATATAAGGTGTTTTCCAACCAGTTTATAAGTAGCCTTGGTTTGACTGTGCATGAGGCATGTGACATGTGAGATTGGTGTGTGGAATAAAATAGTTGGCCACTGCAAAAGAGCTCAATAAAACCAGTTACTTTGCATTCAGTCTCTTCGATATAGAAGAGGCGAAACCCGGAGCACATGTTTGGGGTCCTGTATGGTGGTGAGGGCAGAGGTGTGGGTGCAAAGGCAGTACTTCTTGCTGTCTCTGATGCAGGTACCAAGCAGGTGATTGGTAGGGAGACATGAGTGGATGAGGAAATCCCGGAGGGAGCAGTCTCTGTGGATAGCAGAGAGGGGAGGGAAGGGACAGATATGTCAGGTGGTTCACTCATGTTCTTCTTTTGGCTTGGCTTCGCGGACGAAGATTTATGGAGGGGGTAAAAAGTCCACGTCAGCTGCAGGCTCGTTTGTGGCTGACCAGTCCGATGCGGGACAGGCAGACACGGTTGCACCGGTTGCAGGGGAAAATTGGTTGGTTGGGGTTGGGTGTTGGGTTTTTCCTCCTTTGCCTTTTGTCAGTGAGGTGGGCTCTGCGGTCTTCTTCAAAGGAGGTTGCTACCCGCCAAACTGTGAGGCGCCAAGATGCACGTTGTAGGTGACGTAAATTGCAGAGGAGAATATGTTGGGTGCGGAGGCTGGTGGAGTGGTAGGTGAAGACAAGGGGAATCCTGACTTTGTTGCATCTCAGGGTGGAGGGGTCCAGGTCAGATGTTTAAAAAATGGAGGAGATCTGGGAAAAAGCTGAATTGATAGAGGGAAACCACAACTTTTGAAGAAGAACATCTCGGATAGTCTTTAAATATCTTCTTGTTGATCTTGTCTCTAGGTGACTCCATTCTGAGTCAGTTCTCCATCTGAAGTAACGGGTCAGTCAGTCAGAACAGTATTGAACAGCAAACAATTGACTGGATCAAATCTGCCAAGAAGGAAAATTGAAAATATCTTTTGCTGCTTACTGTTGAGCAATTAATTTCGTGGATCTGTCTCAAAAGTTTTTCAACATATATTATTAATTATTAGAGTATTCAGCAAGCAACCCAAATACCTTAGTGAACAAAATTGATTGCAACGTCCCAGAACCAGATAAGATCAGATTTTGGAGGCGGACATCACTCGTGGCGAACCGGCCCCACTGTATTGCAGCCACGAGAAGATGGCGAAATCTGGGGACCTCCGTGTCTCATGGCTTAGGCCAAAGTGGTGCCTCGGGCAAGCGTGATGACATCACCGTCTGCGCAGGGGTGGAGCTCACGCCACCTTTAAAGGGCCCGCGTTACATATGAATAAACAGTTCGTTTGAAACTCCCATCGTGTTGGTGGTGTGTTTAATTCTGTGTAGCAGCTGCTACATTGGTGACCCGAGCGAGTCCAGATGATTTTCTGGCCTCCCGATATGGACACAACAGAAGTCAACACGGTTGCAGTGAAACTCCCCCACCTCTCTTTCTGGACGCATTGCCCACGCACTTGGTTCGGGCAAGCCGAGGCGCAATTTCAGCTCAGACACATCACTTCAGATACCATGATGTTCTATCACATTGTGAGCGCACTTGATGAAGAAACCATAGCCAGGGTGGACGACCTCATCCACAATCCACCGGAAGAAGGTAAATACCCCACTCTCAGAAGCCTCCTCCTTGGGACCTTCAGCCTCTCCCATTGGCAGCGCACCACCAGGCTCCTACACCTGGATGGTCTGGGTGACAGAACCCCATCTGCCCTCATGGACGAGATACTGGTGCTGGAGGGCCACAGACCCTGCTTGATATTCGAACAGGCTTTCCTAGAGCAGATGCCGGAGGGCATCCAACTCCTGCTGGCAGATGAGGATTTCTCAGACTCAT
This sequence comes from Narcine bancroftii, assembly GCF_036971445.1. NCBI lineage: Eukaryota > Metazoa > Chordata > Chondrichthyes > Torpediniformes > Narcinidae > Narcine > Narcine bancroftii. Next base: position 238,526,724 of record NC_091474.1, on the reverse strand, counting down.
GCAGAGTCACAGGCTGCGCAGACGTGCTCTGGCGGATCAAGCGAGAAAACGAGGGCACCCTCAGCCAGGTAATACACCCATGACTCAGTCGGTCGCAGGGTCCCCTCCAAGCACAAACCGGAAGAACACCACCCCACCTGATGTTTCTACCATCAATGCTGGGGGGCCCAAGCCCGCAAGTGCAGGCAGCCCTGTTCATTTCAGGGAAACAACCCGGCCAGCCGCCGTTAATGGCTGCGACGGCTGGCCGCACTAACAGCCTCCTCCATGTGATTGATAAGTCCAGTGGTCGCGTTTCCTAGGTAGACAGCGGAGGAGAACTGAGTGTGCTTCCCCTGATTGCCCTCAAGACCCGCACCCACACACGAGGCCCAACCCTACGGTTGGCCAACGGATCCTCCATCAAGACTTTCAGCACAGGCAGCGCACAGATCCAGATTGGCAAGGACAAGTTCCGCTGGAATTTCGTGCTGGCCTCAGTGGGCACGGTGCTGTTGGGAGCCAATTTCCTCCGGGTGCACATCCTGTTGGTGAACATCAAAGGCAAGTGGTTGGTGTATGCCTGCACCTTCCAATCTGTCCGCCTCGATTCCACAAACATGTGGAACCTGTGAATAACTTCCATCAGCACCCCCAAGGACGAGAATTCTCGTATGCTCGATGAATTCCCCACCATCCTGGAGCCACAGTTCACTTCTGCCATGCCCCAACGTGGAGTCCACCACCACATTTTGACCAAGGCCCCCCCTTCATGCCAAAGCCAGGTGGTTCCCCCCCCCCCCCGAGAAGCTACAACTGGCAAATGAGGAGTTCTCCCAACTGCAGGAGCTGGGGATCGTCCGTAGGTCAGATAGTCCTTGGTCCCAAAGTTTTCTGGGGGTTGGCGCCCATGCGGGGACTACCGTCGCCTCAACGATGCTACCACGCCAGAACGATACCCCATCCTGCATATACAGGACTTTATGACCAACTTTCATGGTACCCAAGTTTTCTCGAAGGTTGACCTGGTATGTGGTTACCATCAATTCCCGGTCCACCCCAATGAAATTGGCAAGACTGCCACCATCACCCCGTTCGGCCTATTTGAATTCCTGTGGATGCCTTTCGGCTTTAAAAATGTGGTTCAGACATTTCAATGGCTGATGGATGCAGTGGTCAGAGACCTGGATTTCATGTTTATCTATCTCGCCGACCTCCTCATTGCCATTTGGGACCACAATGAACACATGGTCCATCTCTGTCCACTATTCGCCCACCTGGCAGAGTTTGGCCTCACAGTCAACGTGACCAAGTGCCAGTTCGGCAAGGAGTCTCCTGCAGTTCCTGGGCCATACCATCCCTGCAGATGGTCCCAGCACTTGAGAAGCTTACAGCCGTACGCCAGTTCCCAAAGCCCTACACCCTCAAAGTTCTACAGGTATTCACCACGATGGTCAGCTTTTACCACCGCTTCATCCCGGGGGTGGCTCGGCTCATGCAGCCGTTGTTTCCACTGATTGCCACCAAGAACAAGATCCTGGAATGGACAGAATGGGCCGAGAACCCTCTCACCGCGATGAAGGGCGCCCTGGCGAGCACCACCCTACTGGTCCACCCACAGCCTGATGCCCGCACCACACTCTCAGTGGACGCTTCAGCCACGGTCGTCAGGTGCAATCAGTCAATTGCTAGTGACACCCATTTGCGTTCTTCAGCATCTCTGCCCCCCGGAACTAAAATACAGTGCCTTCGACAGGGAGCTTGTGGCCCTGTACCTGGCCATCAGACACTTCCAGTACTTCCTGGAGGGCAGGCCATTCACCATTTTCACCGACCACAAACTGCTCACTCAGGCCCTCACAATGTCAAAGGACCCCTGGTCGAAGTGCCAACAGCGGCATCTGTCCTACGTATCGGAGTTCACCACCAACGTCCGACACCAAGTGGGTAAGGACAATGTCATTACAGATGTGCTCTCAAGGCCCACCATCCACAGTCTCACCCCCGGCCTGGACTACGCCCAGCTAGCACAGGCGCAGAAGGAGGACACAGAAACACAAGCTTTCCACACTGTCATCACGGGCCTCCGACTCGAGGACCTCAAATTGCCAGACAGCCTCGACATGATGCTCTGTGACATCTCCACCGGCTCGCCGCGCCCAGTAGTCCCACTGCAATTGAGACCGCAGGCCTTCAGCATGGTCCACGATCTGGCTCACCCCATGGTCAAGACCTCAGTTTGCATGGTGGCAGAACATTTTGTGTGGCAAGGCCTCAAGAAACAGATAGCCCAGATGGTGAGAAACTGCACGCAGCACCAGGCCTCCAAAGTTCAGCACCATGTAAAGGCCCCTGTACAGCAGGTTTAACTCCCCAGCCAAGAGGTTCAGGCACATACACATCAACATCGTGGGCTCCCTACTGCTGTCCAGGGATGCCCACTGCTTGTTGACTGTGGTTGAGCGCACGACGAGGTGGGCAGAAGCCATCCCACTGAGAGACACTTCCGCTGAGGCCTGCGCCAGGAACCTACTTGCCCATTGGATCTCCAGGTTCAAGGTTCTGGAACACATAGTTTACATCCGCTCTCTGGTCACAGTTGGCAAAGCTCTTTGGGATCAAGCTCCATCATACCACCGCATACCATCCCCAGGCCAATGGTCTAGTGGAGTGCTTCCACTGGCACCTCAAGACAGCACTCATGGCTCGCCTCACTGGCCCCAACTAGACAGATGAATTGCCCTGAGTCCTGCTCAGCATCAGAATGGCTCTGAAAGAAGACCTGCAGGTATTGTCCGCAGAGTTGGTTTATGGCACACCGTTGTTGCTACCCGGGGAGTTCTTCGGCCCAAGCATTGGATCCGCGATTGGGAATCAGACCTTGCTGGCAGACTTGCGGGGCAAGCTCGCCTCACTAGCGCCCCCACCACCGACCCACCATAGCAGCTGCCCATCCTACATCCCCAAAGAACTGGCCATGACTGACTTCATTTTTGCCCAGTGAGGCCCCTACGAGGGCCCCTACAAAGTTCTGAAACGCTCAGGCAAGACATTGACTTTGAACATTGGAGGCAGGGAGGAGATATTCACAGTCGATAGACTCAAGGCGGCACTCATGGACCTAAGCCAGCCAGTACTGATGGCCTGACTGAAACGACGAGGTCAGCCGCCCAAGCGGCGAGACGCGTAAACCAATTCTGGGGAGTGGTTATGTGGTGTCACACATCACTCGTGGCGAACTGGCACTGCTTGTATTGCCGCACTAGCAGGGGAGCCGCGAGAAGATGGTGCTGTTGGGGAACCTCTGTGCCTCGTGGCTTAGGCCAAAGCGTGCGCTTCAGGCAAGCGTGATGACATCACCACCGGCGCAGGGGCGGAACTCACGCCCCCCTTAAAGGGCATGCACGATGTTTGAATAAACGGATCGTTTGAAGCCCCCATTGTGTTAGTGATGTGTTTCATTCTGTGTAGCAGCCTCTACAAGATACTATTTAGGGTCATGTAAAAATACAGAGCCGTTGTCATACCCACACTCCTCTTCAGCTCCGAATCATGGGTCCTCTACCGGCATCACCTATGGCTCCTAGAACGCTCGCTTCCACCAGCGTTGTCTCCGCTCCATCCTCAACATTCATTGGAGCGACTTCATCTCCAACATCGAAGTACTCGAGATGGCAGAGGCCGACAGCATCGAATCCACACTGCTGAAGATCCAACTGCTCTGGTCACGTCTCCAGAATGGAGGACCATCGCCTTCACAAGATCGTGTTATATGGTGAGCTCTCCACTGGCCACCGTGACAGAGGTGCACCAAAGAAGAGGTACAAGGACTGCCTAAAGAAATCTCGTGGTGCTTTCCACATTGACCACCGCCAGTGGGCTAATATCGCCTCAAACCGTGCTTCTTGGCGTCTCACAGTTCGCCGGGCAGCAACCTCCTTTGAAGTAGACCACAGAGCCCACCTCACTGACAAAAGACAAAGGAGGAAAAACCCAACACCCAACCCCAACCCACCAATTTTCCCTTGCAACCGCTGCAACCGTGTCTGCCTGTCCCGCATCGGACTTGTCAGCCACAAACGAGCCTGCAGCTGACGTGGACATTACCCCTCCATAAATCTTCATCCGCGAAGCCAAGCCAAAGAAAGAATAAAACAGAAATGTAATATTGCACAAATTGGTTTTAGTTCACGATAAGGCAGACTAATATTCACCATGGGCATTGCTTAGCACCCCTTACTGTCAGAGAAAGAGAAGCAAAAGAGAATCCCCTCAGACACATAGAGTGCCTGTGGATTTGCCTCCGGTGCTCCTACAGCCTCTGCAGCCACACAAGACTCTAGTTCAGGGCAAACCATCAGCATCCTAGCTCAAATCCAAACCACGAACACAATGAGGAAGTCTTCAGCATCCAGGGCCCTTTGGGAGCCGTTCTTGCCCTCAGCACCCTCTAGCCATTCCAAAGGAGGACGTGTGTTTAAGGTAACCTATATATGGGTAACCTATGACCATGTCCTCCTTTGGAATGGCCAGCCTAGCACACTCTCAAACCCCAATACTGATACCTAGTTCTCAGATGCCAGTCTCCAGCTCCCTGAATCCTGGCGTGAGCCCTTTGACATCAAGTTGCCAGCAGCCCGCAGCCTTTGCGGGTTTCTCATCCGCAAGTCACTAACAGCTCGCCGCTTGTGTGCGACCTACAGCCGTTGAGCCCCTTGCTGAGCTGCCATCATGGTCACCATTTTTAGGGGCGTCTCATCTTCTTTTCCTTCTCAATGGGTGGAAGGTGGGGGGTTCTCCCCATTGGTGGTGCCCTGCATGAGTCTGCTCCTCCACCAGTGTCTGCAACCGCTTGCGGCCATTGCTAACACAAGTGCGGCTATCTTGGGCTCAGACCCTGAGGTCTCTGGATTTTAAATAAAACATCCTCAGCGCCTTTGAAGCCTGTATGAATCCTTTGGCAGTGGGGCTGGGAGGTAGGACCCAGTCCCCAGTCTCCCCAGGCCGCACCAGCAGCAGTACTACCTTGACAAGCAGCTCGGCATTTTATTTTCCCTCCTCTTTGTGAACCTTGGAGATAATGTTCCAATGTCTTGAGTTTGGATTAAGGAAAGACAAATCAACCACTTCACAAGGAAAATAAGCTGTGAGCAAAGATGGCTGGAACTTGTCGGCAATTACATATACACTAGAAGTCCAAAATTCCAGATGCCTGAAATCCAGACCACCTAAGAATATGGACTTTTTGAAAACCCTCAAACTTTTAAAAAAATTTAGTGGGCTTTCGTGTATATGTGTGCATGCGTAAGCGCCACAGATTCACAGCGGCATTTTTCTTTTGCTTTAAAATTGCTCATTTTGATAAATGAAGCTTGCTGTATTTGTTAATGAATGAACTATCAAAATGTGCCTGTTCATCTCTTCTTTGTTCCTCCTTAAATTTGAATTTTAAAAGCACTGCCTGAGAATCTGGAATATCTGCAAAATCTGGACTGACCCAATCCCCGAGCATTCTGGATTTTCTACTGCAGCAAAATAGAAGCAGGATTTGGCCATTTTGGCCCTTGAAGCAAAGTAAGGTGATCATGGTTGATCATCCAAACTTAATACCCTGCTCCATCCTTCTCCTCACACTCAGCTGGCTTTTAAATTATTTCCAACTCCTCAACTCCTTCCTGAATACATTTAGTGATTGGCCTTCAACTACTTGGGCTCTTGCTCCAATGTTGCATGTGTCTCAGCGGTATTTGGGGCCCAGAATTTTCACCTGCAGTATTGTGGCAGGTATCCAATAAGTAATTACGACATATGTGTGTGTGAACACACACACACACACACACACACACACACACACACACACACACACACACACACACACACACACACACATGCATGCACACACACATGCATGCACACACACATGCACACAAACACACACATGCACACAAACACACACATGCACACAAACACACACATGCACACAAACACACACATGCACACAAACACACACATGCATGCACACACACATGTGCACACACACATGCACACACATGCACATGCACGCACACACACACGTGCACGCACACGTGCACACACACATGCACACACACATGCACGCCCACGCCCATGCCCATGCCCACGCCCACACTCACACACAATGAAGGGATCATGCATCTGTTTTCTGTTCGTCCTGTAAAATCATTAAAAAAATCTAAATGTGCACGCCATACAATATGAATCATAAACATGGTCAGACAATAATTTCCATTACTCAATATTGAAAATAAAATAATCAAAAATCCAACTAGCCACATCTGGATTCCTCATTAGCCAAAGTCAACCAACATGTTGAGACTTTGTCTCATCTGAAAAGTCTCTTTTTTAGTTCTTTCTTTATAGGATTGGACACTGCTGACAATTTAAATATTTATTTCCCACTGAACTGAGTTGAGAGTTGAAGTCCTGACCAGGTAAGGATAGAAGGTTTCATTCATTGTGAATTATGAGGGTATATTGAGAAGTTTTGTTGGTTCACAGTTATTGATAACAGAAGATAGCTGTTTTCAGAAAAGAGACAAATCTGTTTACAATAACTGGTTACAGGAACAGTCTTATCCAGTAGTTGAAGATTATTTTCATCGCGATGGAATTTATAACCTGCAAGTCCATACCAAGTTACAACTACAAGAGAAATGAAGGAAGCAGCATCAATCACTTTGTAAGAACATGAAGTCTAGGAGCAGGAAACAGCCCATCAAGATTGCTTCACCATTCAACAAGATCATGGCTAATCTGACTGTGGACTCAGTACCACCCTTTACGCTGTGAGGCTTCAACAGTGCCTTATAAAGCCTCAACATCACATCCCTTCTCTTATATCCTATCTTCCACCCATTGAGAAGGAAAAGAAGATGAGACGCCCCTAAAAATGGTGACCATGATGGCAGCTCAGCAAGGGGCTCTACGGCTGTAGGTCGCACACAAGCACCAACTAACCTTGGAAGTTAACCTTTAGGCTACCCTGCACGAGGACTCGCACCTCTGAATTTTGAAGTTTCTCCCCATCCAAATAATCATGTGCCCTTTGATCTTTCTACCAAAGTGCACAACCGTGCGCTTTCCAAAATTGAATTTCATTTGCCACTTCTCCGCCCAGTTTCCTAATCTAAGCCTTTCCATTTCCTCCTCACTACCTGCTCCTCCACCTATCTTTGTATCATCTGCAAACTCAGCTACAAAGCCATTTATTGCACAATCCAAATCATTAACATAAACATAAAATGAAGTATCTCCTACACTGTGCCCTGTGATATACCATTGGTAACCGGTAGCCTCCCAGAATAGGATCCCTTTATTCCCACTCTCTGTTTCCTGCCAAAAGCCAATGTTCTACCAATGCAAGTATCTTTCCTGTAATTCCATGGGCTCTCATTTTGTGAAACAGTCTTATGTGCAGTACCTTGTTAAAGTCCTTTTGAAAGTCCAAATGTAAAACATCAACTGCATGTTCTTTGTCTAACCTGCTTATGGTTCCTTGAAGAATCAGGTAGGTTGGTCAGGCAAGATTTTCCCTAAGAGAATCCTTGACCTATCCAGTCATGCACCTTCAGGTATTCCATAACCTCATCCTTTGGGGTGATACAGTTGGCGTAGCCTTTACAGCGCCAGCAATCTGGACCAGGATTCAAACCCTGGGCTGTCTACAAGGAGTTTGTACATTTTCACCGTGTCTGCATAGGTTTTCCCTGAAGGCTCCGGTTTCCTTCCACTGTTCAAAACGTACTGGGGTTGTAGGTTAATTGGGTGTAAATTGGGCGGCATGGACTCATGGGCCGAAATGGTCTGTTACCGTGCTGTATGAAGGCATGTCTAAGTTTTTGAAAATGGACTCTAACAACTTCCCAACCACCAATGTTAGGCTAACAGGTCAATAATGTCCTTTTTGCTGCCTCCTTCCCTTTTTAAATAGTGGAGTGACCTTTGCAATTTTCCAGTCCAGAACTTATTGATTCTTGGAAGACCATTACTGTTGCTTCTATAATCTCTATAGGTACTTCTTTCAGAACCTGAGGATGCATTCCATCTGGTCCGGGAGACCTTAGATCTTTGACATCTCCCAGTTCTCATCTCAGTTATCAGTGGAAAACAACTTTCCTACTTCTATCTTGTCTATTCTTTTCATAATTTTATGTTTCTGTAAGATCCAGGCAACAATCTCTTTTAATAGGCTAACCCTCTCATCTCCGGAATCAATATGTTAACATAACATAACATAACAATTACAGCACGGAAACAGGCCATTAGGCCCTTCTAGTCCGCACCGATCCAAAACACCCCTTTCTAGTCCCACCTCCCTGCACAATGCCCATAACCCTCCATCTTCTTCTCATCCATATACCTGTCCAACCTTTTCTTAAATAATACAATTGACTCCGCCGCCACTATTTCTCCCGGAAGATCATTCCACACGGCTACCACTCTCTGAGTAAAGAAGTTCCCCCTCATGTTACCTCTAAACCTCTGCCCCTTAATTCTTAACTCATGTCCTCTTGTTTTAATCTTTCCTCCTCTTAACAGAAATAGTCTATCCACATCCACTCTGTCTATCCCTTTCATAATCTTAAATACTTCTATCAAATCCCCTCTCAACCTTCTACGCTCCAAAGAATAAAGACCTAATCTGTCCAATCTCTCCCTATACTCTAGATGCTTAAACCCAGGTAACATTCTGGTAAACCTTCTCTGCACTCTCTCCACTCTGTTTATATCCTTCCTATAATTAGGCGACCAGAACTGCACACAGAACTCCAAATTAGGCCGCACCAACGTCTTATACAATCTCAACATCACCTCCCAACTCCTATATTCCATGCAATGATTGATAAAGGCCAGCATACTAAAAGCCTTCTTCACCACCCTATTCACGTGAGTTTCTACCTTCAGGGAACGATGTACCGTTACTCCTAAATCTTTCTGCTCTTCTGTATTCCTCAATGCTCTCCCATTTACCATGTATGTCCTGTTCTGATTCTTCTTACCAAAATGAAGCACCTCACACTTATCAGCATTAAATTCCATCTGCCATTTTTCAGCCCACTTTTCTAAGCAGCCCAAATCCCTCTGCAATCCTTGAAAACCTTCTTCATTATCCACTATTCCACCTATCTTAGTATCGTCTGCATATTTACTAATCCAATTCACCACCCCGTCATCTAGATCATTAATGTATATAACGAACAACAATGGGCCCAATACAGATCCTTGAGGCACACCACTGGTCACCGGCCTCCAACCTGACAGACAATTATCCACTACCACTCTCTGGCCTCTCCCTTTCAGCCAATGTTCAATCCATTTGACTATCTTAAAATTTATACCTAAAGACTGAACCTTCCTAACTAACCTTCCATGTGGTACCTTATCGAAGGCCTTACTGAAGTCCATATAGACAACATCCACTGCGCTACCCTCATCCACATTCCTAGTCACCTCTTCAAAAAATTCAATCAGATTGGTCAAACATGACCTTCCTCCCACAAATCCATGTTGAGTGCTCCTGATCAGACCCTGTCTATCCAGATGTTTATAAGTACTATCTCTAAGAATTTTCTCCATTAATTTACCTACCACAGATGTCAAACTTACAGGCCGATAGTTGCCAGGCTTCCTCCTTGAACCCTTTTTAAATAACGGAACCACATGCGCAATGCGCCAATCCTCCGGCACTATCCCCATATCTAATGACATTTGGAAAATTACCGCCAGAGCCTCTGCTATTTCCTCCCTCACTTCTCTCAATGTCCTGGGGAAGATCCCGTCTGGTCCCGGAGACTTATCCACCTTTATATTCTTTAAAAGCCTTAAAACTACACCTTTTGTAATCTCTATATTCCCCATATTTACCCAATTTGCTTTTTTTATCTCACATCTCCCAATATCCTTCTCCTTAGTGAATACCGAAGAAAAGAAACTGTTCAATATCTCCCCCATTTCTCTAGGCTCCACACACAGTTTTCCGCTCTGATTTTCTAAGGGAACTTCATCTGCACCGCGTCCAGAGCAAGTACTGTGCATCGTTCGAGGCGGTGCCAATTTACATAAACCTACTCCACATCCATCTCATCCTTCCCTCTCTCACAGTCCATAACCCTCTATTTCTCTTGTGCCTGTCTAAGAGCATTCTATTGTACCAGCCTCCACCACCAACCTTGGCAATACAGGCTTCCACCACTCTCAGTATAAAAAAAACTGAGAAGTGATGGGGGGGGCTCTCTCAATGGAGAGGGAAGGGGGTGGGGAGCTGGAGGAAAGGAGTCAGAGGGATAGAGAAAGAGAGAGGTTCAGGGGATGGGTTTGACAGTAACTGGAGGTCAGATGCAATTTAAAGTATTGTTCCTCCAATTTGTGGGTAGGCCTCAGTTTGGCAGTGCACACATGTTGATGTAGAAATGGTGTGTGCAATTAAAATTGTTGGCGACTGGGAGGTCCTTGCTGTTACAGTGGTCAGAAAGAAGGAGCTCAACAAAATGATCCCCCAGTCTCTCTGATGTAGAGGAGACCACAAGAGCAGTTCTGGATGCAGCAGAGGATCCTTGCATATTCACAACCGTTGCTTCACTTGGAAGGATTGTTTGGAGCCCCAAATAGGGTTATCAGGTGCCCCGCACATACAGGACATGTCCCGTATTTCTTGATTTAATCCAGTGACCTGTATTGACTTTATTAGAAACATAGAAACATAGAAGATAGGAGCAGGAGTAGGTCATTCGACCCTTTGAGCCTGCTCCGTCATTCAACGAGATCATGGCTGATCTTAAAGTTCAGTACCCAGTCCCCGCCTTCTCTCCGTAACGTTTAATACCCTTATACTGAAGAAATATATCTAATTCCCTCTTAAATATATTTAATGAACCTGCCTCTACTGCCCTCTGTGGCAATGAATTCCACAGATTCACCACCCTCTGGGTATAGAAATTCATCCTCATCTCGGTCCTAAATGGTTTGCCTATTATTCTCAAACCATGGCCCCGGGTTCTGGATTTTCCCCCCATTGGAAACATCCCATCTGCATCCACTCTGTCCAGTCCTGCCAGAATTTTATAGGTCTCTATGAGATCCCCTCTCAATCTTCTAAACTCCAGCGTGTACAATCCCAATTTGCGCAATCTTTCCTCACAAGTCATTCCTGCCATTCCAGGTATCAGCCTGGTGAATCGCCTCTGCACTCCCTCCATTGCAAGAATATCCTTCCTTAGATAAGGTGACCAAAACTGCACACAATACTCCAGGTGGGTGTCACATTTGTGGCCCGAAATGTGAAGTTAATAAAACATTAAACACAAGTTTTATCAGGTAAACTTCTGAGTGTCTTTATTCTCCCGTTTCCTTTGTTCTCCTGCTTGTGTTCTTATCTCTCTCTCATACCACGTGACTTCCGGTACATCTCATACATATTCATTATCATGACATCCCTCCTTTAATCAGAAATAAACTTTACCTTCACTTACCAATATCCCTCGGAAACATACAAACATCGTATCTAATGGTAATGCTATGACTCAACTACATAAAATCTACTTCCTACAGCACTCATACGTGCACTTTATGATATAAGATTAAATACTGTCCCAAAGTTCTTATTAAAACTATGGCACAAAGTCTTCGTATCGTTTGGGCACTTTCCGGTTTCGTTTCGGCCTGCCTGCGATATTGTCGTCGCTTCTCGGTTGTTCACTCTCAGCGTCGAAAATACTGCTCGCCACGGCTTCGGGTGTTTCTGGCGCTCTAGTCACTTCATCAGGAGTGCTGGTAACTGCCTCTGGAACATCATCAGGTCTCTCAATTTCAGCATCTCGTATTGGCCTTTCAACCTCTTCGCTCGATGTATCTCTGGACTGGTACCTTTTTACACCTGATACATTTCTCTCATACCACGTGACTTCCGGTACATCTCATACATATTCATTATCATGACAGTGGGGTCTTACCAAGGCCCTGTACAGCTGCAGTAAGGTATCCTTGTTCCTATACTCAAACCCTCTTGATATGAAGGCCAACGTACCATTTGCCTTTTTAACCGCCTGCTGTACCTGCATGTTCGCCTTCAGAGACTGGTGTACAAGTACCCCTTGGTCTCTCTGCACTTCCCCATCTCTTAATCTGTTGCCATTCAAATAGTAATCTGCCCTCCGGTTTGTATTACCAAAGTGGATAACCTCACATTTATCCACATTGTAGTGCATTTGCCATGGATCTGCCCAGTCCCTCAATTTATCCAAATCACACTGGAGCTTCCTGACCCCCTCTTCCGTGCACACAACCCCTCCTAGCTTAGTGTCATCTGCAAATTTGGAGATATTACATCCAATCCCCTTATCCAGATCATTAATGTAAATTGTGAACAGCTGGGGTCCCAGTACAGATCCCTGTGGCACCCCACTGGTCACCGCCTGCCACTCAGAAAATGAGCCATTTATCCCAACTCTCTGTCTTCTACCTGCCAGCCAGTTCTCAATCCACATCAATACTTGGCCCCCAATCCCATGAGCCTTGATTTTGGAAGCCAGTCGTTTATGCGGGACCTTATCGAAGGCCTTTTGGAAGTCCAGGTACACCACATCCACTGGCTCTCCCCCATCTATTTTACCTGTCACCATCTCAAAGAATTCCAATAGATTTGTCAAGCACGATTTTCCTTTTGTAAATCCATGTTGACTCCATCCGATCCCTTCTCTGCTAGTCATATGCTCCGCTATTACATCCTTAATAATGGATTCCATCATTTTGCCCACTACTGATGTAAGGCTCACCGGCCGATAATTCCCCGCTTTTTCTCTACCCCCCTTTTTAAATAGTGGGGTAACATTAGCTGCCCTCCAATCCATGGGTATTGATCCTGAGTCTATCGAGTTCTGGAAAATAATTCTTAAAGCATCTGCTATCTGAATGGCCACTTCCTTGAGTACCCTAGGATGTAGATTATCAGACCCTTGGGATTTATCTGCCTTCAATCCCATCAATTTCCCCAAGACCATGTCCTTAGAGATACTGATTTCTTACAGTTCCTCCCTTGCATTAGTCTCTGTGTTTCCCAACATCCTTGGGAGGTTATTTGTATCCTCTCTTGTAAAAACACAACTAAAGTAAGAATTTAATTGGTCTGCCATTTCCTTATTCCTCATTATATATTCCCCTGATTCCGACTGCAAAGGACCTACTCTGGATTTCACCAATCTTTTCCTCTTGACATATTTATAAAAGATTTTGCAGTCGGTTTTTATATTTGCCGCAAGCTTACTTTCGTAATTTATTTTTGCCTTCTTGATTAATCCCTTTGTCCTCCTTTGGTGCATCTTGAACTGCTCCCAGTCTTCGGTTGCGGTACTTTTTTTGGCCAATTGATATGCTCTCTCTTTGGACCCAATGCTGTCTCTAATTTCCCTTGTTATCCACGGTTGAGTCACCTTTTTGGTTTATTTTTATGCCAAATCGGTATAAACGATTTTTGCAATTTCTCCATTAGATCTGTGAATGCTTTCCATTGTCTATCCACAGTCAACTCCCCCATAAACACCACCCAATCAATCTTACTCAACTCCCGTCTCATACCAGCATAATTCCCTTTATTTAAATTCAGGACCTTAGTCTCGGTTTTAATTTCATCACTCTCCATGTCGAGTGAGAATTCGATCATATTGTGATCGCTCCTACCCAAAGGGCCTCGTACAACAAGATTGTTGATTAGCCCCTTTTCATTGCATAATACCCAATCTAAAATCTATCCAATCTATTAGGATGCCTTAAATGTCCTGAATTAAGATTCTTTGAAAATACATTTCAAAATTCAGCAATTTAGAGCGGGACGATTTGGAATTTTCAATAATTTTATTTGTACTGCTTGAATTGTACTTCATTAAAACTAAAATGTTAAATAACTCCACTATGATGTTGAAGACAGGAAGTATTTGCGACAAGGAATGAACTTATTTGAAGCCTGGTCACACGTGCATTAGTTGGCTGCAGCTTCTGGCCGCCGTCAGCCCGCCCATTAGTTACGAACCTGCAGTTGTTAATGGATCAATGAAATAACCAGGCTTGATTATTTCAATTCTTGCGTTGTTAAGCTAGCAAAATATTTTTTTGAGTTGTCTTTTTTAATTTAACCCCAACTTGCCAAAAGGAAAGTGTAAATTTCGCGGTGTATTCTCTGAAGAATGGACATTCATTAAACAAGGGAAGCATTTTGCGGAATATCGAAAATGGTGGGAAGTCCGGATATAATGCAGCATCTCCAAATAACGAAGAACAGGAGATATATGCTTTCCTCAACTACAAAAGAAACTGATTAAATAATAAATTTCTGATTGAGAAGTTGTAGTGGCCTTCCACACTGTTCATCACCTTCTTCAGTCGTTTAGCTCAAATATACTTCTACCAGAAGTATTTCCTGATTCCATAATTGCATCCAAAATTTTAAATGCCAGGATGAAACCTACTGCACTCGTAAAAAAAATAATAGCTCCATGTACCATTGCAGAGATTGTCAAAGATATAAACACCTTGTCTTTTTAGGGCATATCCATGGATGCAAGTTATCACAACACAGAAATTGTTTTCCCTTTTAATTGTGCAATCCCCCTGCCCCCCGAGAAAAAGGCTTGCTGTTCAAGCTCTCACGAGTAAAATCCCTTCCAGATGAGACCTCAGAAATTATAGCAGGCTTTTGCAGAGAAACTCCTATTGAGTGAGGAGTTAACGAGAAAAAAATTGTTCAGCTTTCGGTGGAGATAATAGATTCTAATTTTGGTGCTCGCTATGTGAACAATCTCTATTCAAAGTTGAAGCAAAACCTGAATGATTCTACGGAAGGTGTTGGCTGTCCTGCTCATATTCCTATACCATGATGGTCAAAACACTTCTCTTAACTTTGAAGTAATTGAAACGAAATTATTTTCTTACTTCAGCATTTATACTGTTCCAACGGAGCAATTAAAGGATTTGTGTTGGCATTCAGTATTCTTCAGTTCTCTCGCATTCTGAAACCCACCAGGTCTCTTTAATAATTGCAGATGAGAGAATCCTCAGCTTATTTAAAGCGTTGAAATCATACTTTAATTCTGAAGAAAAAGCCCTGAAAATTCTTGGTGACTTTTCCAATAATCCACTGAGCGAAGTCTTCAATATCTCTTTAGCAACAGGATTATGCAAATTGATAAAAAGAGCAAAGCAAGAATTATTGTTACTTAAAGGTATGTAAAAGAAAGAATTGATGAAAAGTTCATCCCTTGAAGTGTCAAGGCTTGCTTTAAAAGTGACAACATTACTTCTGAACAGGAAAAGAAATTCCAACTGGAAGTGGATAATTATTATGGCACGTGTCATGTCTATTTTGTGAAATGGATTTCATCTCTTGAAGAATTCGATACTTTTATATGGACACTACTGAATACTCTTCCAGCATGGCAACAAGTGCAGCGTTCAAAAAGAAGGAACTAAAATTTGACGACAATGTTCTTTTGTTTTGTCAGTGGACAACATTTAAAAAAACTCATCGATCAAGAGATATAACGTGATCCTGAAAAATGGAAAAGCAAGTTAAGCCATGACAGATGGAATTCTGTGCTTTAACAAATTACATATGAGAGCAACTCTCAGGGTTGTTAATCTTATGCCAGTATATGTTCAGCATACCGGCTCATAATGCTAATGTTGAGCGTGTTTTCTTGTTAATGAATGTTCAATGGACAAAAGAATGAAAGTAAGTTGGATGTGGCGACAGCACAAGCTAAGCTCCTTTTACACTGCCCATTCCATGTGAGCTAACCAGCTAATTTAGCAGGTCCGCTCCCGTTAATCGCGCAGTGTTAAATGTCCCAACCTTGCAAGGCGAGTTCAATTCAACCGGCGGCTCTGACACTTGGTGGCAGTGTGAAAGCACAACTTGCTCTCGCATTGTCACTGGGGGATTGGGGGAGGGACCCCCCCCCACCTCCTCCCCCGAGAGGGGACCCCCCCTCCTCCTCCCCCGAGAGGGGACCCCCCCTCCTCCTCCCCCGAGAGGGGACCCCCCCTCCTCCTCCCCCGAGAGGGGACCCCCCCTCCTCCTCCCCCGAGAGGGGACCCCCCCCCTCCTCCTCCCCCGAGAGGGGACCCCCCCCCTCCTCCTCCCCCGAGAGGGGACCCCTCCCACCTCCTCCCCCGAGGGGACCCCCCCCCACCTCCTCCCCCGAGAGGGGACCCCCCCCACCTCCTCCCCCGAGAGGGGACCCCCCCCCACCTCCTCCCCCGAGAGGGGACCCCCCCCCCACCTCCTCCCCCGAGAGGGGACCCCCCCCCACCTCCTCCCCCGAGAGGGGACCCCCCCCACCTCCTCCCCCGAGAGGGGACCCCCCCCACCTCCTCCCCCGAGAGGGGACCCCCCCCCCACCTCCTCCCCCGAGAGGGGACCCCCCCCACCTCCTCCCGCGAGAGGGGACCCCCCCCACCTCCTCCCGCGAGAGGGGACCCCCCCCACCTCCTCCCCCTTAAACTGCTGATTTCCCAATGAACCAGGTAAATCATGGTGGAGTGAGAAAGACTCCAAGCAGAGACTGACAGGGCAAGGAATTTTACAGACAAGTTCTGCAAAACAAGGACCTGTTAAGAAGAGCCAAGTCACCAGTGAAATAGAATCAAAGGAATGCAATTTAAATACCTCTATTTTAATTGGATAAGAAATGAATATTTTGGTAACAGGGTCTCACCTGCTCAAAGTA